>NC_058105.1:70050000-70675000 GCF_020171115.1 Neogale vison
AGGCCGACCAGTCTGCTATTCTCACTAGCATCTTCCAGATGGGGAAATGGAGGCACAATGGCACAAGGTGTGGATGCAGACTCTCAGGGTCCCATGGGAGCTTCTGGACAGGGTCTCCGGATGGAATAAGGGGAGAAGGGCCACCCAGATTTCCCCAGAGGGAATTCTACTCCTTGAGATCATAGGGGGGCAGGGGAGGAAAGATGTAGGAAGAAACTCTGGTCCAGATGACAGTATCTGAAGAGGGCATGAGAGAAGAATGGGAGGGGAGTAGCTAGGATCTCCTGAGCCACCTCCCCCCCCCACTGGAAGGGCCCCAGCTTCACTCACTAGCCAATTAGGAGTGACTCACCACTCTTACAGAGAACATGCTTGCCCCACTCGTCACCTCTGGAATAAGAGGCCACACAGATAAATTCTGCATGGCCAGACACCAAAGGGTTAACTATGATGTGGTTAGGTTATTATGTTTTCCTCCTGGTGCTTTTCTGTTATTTCCAAATTCCATGCAGGGAACAATTATGACATTTAGAACCAGACAAAATGTTAATTATTTTTAATTATTAAAAAGAAGAAGCTACTGGGATGTGGTGATGAGCCCTGGGCTTGGAATTAGGGGCACCAGGTCAAGCCCACTCTCACTTCCCAGTTCTTCAACTGAGGGCAAGTGATTTCATCTCTTGGAATCTCAGTTTTTCTGTAAAATGGAAACACCGACAAGTAAACATTTGTAGACATGTACAAGGAAGCATTGCAATGAAGCCCCATGTGCCATCTTCAACAATTATTATCTTATTTTATTTATATCCCCACCAACCTCACCCCCATCCCCACTGGAATATTCTAGAATAAATCCCAGAAATGCCTTTTGTTTCCATAAAGAATTCAGTATTGAACTGCTTTTTACTTTTTCCTCAATTACAAAATACATGATAACTGTAGAAAACTTGGAAAATGCAGAAGAAATAATATATATACAAAGGAGAAAATAAAAATCACCCATAACCACACCACCCACAGGTAACATGTCGAGTAGTCCATTAATTATTCTATGCATATATATGTATATACATGTATATATACATTATAGATACACATTTTGAGTAAACGTGGGACCCTACCGTATGTACCATTTGTAGGTGTCACTTCATTTAAACTATAAGTGTATAAAATCATATTACAGAAAAGTGAAGAAAAGATGGAAATTATCCATAATCTTTTACCTCCAATATAAAACCTGTTAATACTTTAATGTATTTCCTCCCCATTTTTTTCAACTAATATACATACTTTTAACACAAGTGGGATCGTACTGATCATGCACTTTTCAAATTAGGAATCTGTTTTAATTGCAAGAAAATAACATAATCATATTGCAGAAAATTTTTAAAAAGGAAAAAGAAAAATATCACCCATAATTCCATTACTCAATTATAATCACTGTTAACATTTTGGTGTATTTACTTCCAACTCTTTTATGCACATGTAATTTTAACAAAAGTGGGAGCGTACTATGTATGCAGTTCATTAACTATAAATTTATATTTAATTATAAGAAAAATATCATCATGTTGCATAACATGGAAAAAAGAGGGAAAAAAATCACTCATAATCCTACCACCCTACTGACCCTCTTGTTGGTTTGGTGTTTTCCTGACCATTGCTTCATTACCCATATTCATACATGGTTGGAAACATAGTATTCAATTTTCTATTCTTTGTGCTCATTGCAACTTGGCATCATATTTATGCAACTTTGTACCCAGTATTTTTTTTGTTATGAACATTTTCCCATGAATAAAAGAGTTTTAGAAATCAGGATTGTTTGTGTGTGTCAAGGTACTAAAGTACGTTCTTACCATGGACATTTAGATTGCTTTTTATTTTTCACTATTATAAATAATTGTGCTCCGAACATTCTTTTTTTTTAAAAGATTTTATTTATTTATTTGACAGACAGATCACAAGCAAGCAGAGAGGCAGGCAGAGAGAGTGGGGAGGGGTGCAGGCTCCCCACTGAGCAGAGAGCCCGATCTTGCAGGCTCCAAGGCAGGACACCTGGCAGGTCACGAGATCATGTCTTAATCCCCTTCACCTGGTTCATCCATCCCCCTATCCTCTCGCCTCTGGCCAGTTTGTTCTCTGTGTTTGTGAGTCTGTTTCTGGGTTTTTTATTTGTTCATTTGGTTTGGTTTTTAGGTTCCACATAAAGTGAAATCATGTAGTATTTGTTTCTGTCTGACTTAGTTCATTTAGCATCATATCCTCTACATCCTTCTGTGTTGTCTCCAGTGGCAAGGTTTCATTCTCGTTTATGACTAAGTAATATCCCACTGTATATCTATCTATACCATATCTTCTCTATGACCTGAGCCAAAGGCAGAGGCTCTAACCCACTGAGCCACCCAGGTGCCCCAACATTCTTGAACAAAGATGTGCTTTTTAAATTTTCTACACGCATACTGAGTATCTGTTTCTGGAGACCACGCTATATGTTTTTACCAGCTGTCCTGTAAAAAGTCATCTTCTTTTATTGGTCATTAATTTATTCCTCTCATATAGCTCAGAGAGCCCTGGGTTCCATGGGATGGAATTTTGAGAACAAATCTGCATTTTCATCTCCCAACCCTTCCTGAGTTTATAGACCCCCTTCATCCCCTCTCAGCCTGGCTTTTTTTTTAAAGATTTTATTTATTTGACAGAGATCACAAGTAGGCAGATAGGCAGGCAAAGAGAGAGAGAGAGAGAGAGGAAGGGAAGCAGGCTCCCCGCTGAGCAGAAAGCCCGATGCAGCTCGATCCCAGGACCGCGAGATCATGACCCAAGCCGAAGGCAGAGGCTTTAACCCACTGAACCACCCAGGAGCCCCTCAGCCTGGCTTTTTAAGTTAATGAGTCAGTCTTATTGAAACTGAAGAGTATGAGCTGAGACAGGGCTAGGAGGCAAAAGGAAAAAAATGAGAAGGCACTATAACAACATTTGTTGACAGCTTACTACACAGCAGGCACCAGCTAGGCTAAGCTTTTCCCTGGATCCTTGCAATAAAGCTGTAGAGTTGCTATCATTATTATCCCCATTTAACAGACAGGAAAACTGAGGCCCAAAAAGTGAAGCCACTTGGCCTGAGATCATACAGCTAGTAAATGGCAGTGTAGGAATTTAATTCCAAGTGAACTGACCCCTTAACATGTATTCTTGACTGCCAGTCTAGAAGGCAACCTTTGCCTCCAGGCCAGCAAGGTGTAAGGGTGGGAGGAAGGACTCTGCAGTCAGCCTGACCCAAATTCAAACACCCAGCCTCTGGGCTGTGTGAACTTGGACATATTTCTGGGACTCCCTTTCACCTTTGGTAAACCCTACCTCGCCCGTCGGTCGTGGGAATTAAAT
The DNA here is from genome assembly GCF_020171115.1 of Neogale vison. Classification (NCBI taxonomy): domain Eukaryota; kingdom Metazoa; phylum Chordata; class Mammalia; order Carnivora; family Mustelidae; genus Neogale; species Neogale vison. The sequence goes on from NC_058105.1 coordinate 70,053,388, forward strand.
GAGATGATGGATGAGAACGTGCTAGGCCCAATGCTGGAACACAGAGTGTTCTTGTTGGGTAACCATCCTTGTCCTCTCCTTGCCTCCCGAGATCGCGATCTAGTTGCCAAGTTGGAGATAAGAGTTCAGCGGAGAGCTCTGAGCTGGGCTGCAGCAGACTAGGAAGTCTGTGATCCGGGGCAAATTTGCAGCTAGATGCAAATATCTCCTTTGCTCTCTCCCTGCCTCTGCAACTAACCTCCTCTCCCATCTCCCCCAAAAGGAAAGAGGTGGCTTTTGTGCTCCACAACTGAGTGCTTGAAGCACCTCTCTTTCCCGCTCCCCAGGAGGTGGACAGCGGAGATGACAGGAAGTCACCAGTGGGGAGACCCTCTCTGGCATGTGGGCACAGAGAATTGTGGCGGAGGGCGCTCCTTTTTCCTGCCCTTCAATGGTCCGGATGGGGGAGGGGGCTGGCTGTTGAGCAACTGCTCCGGAGACACTCCAGAAGCCGAGATGAACATATGCCTCTTTCTAACAATTGGCCTGGGAACCATCCAATAGATGGAGGGCGGATCCGACACCTCCAGGATCGGGAGCCTGCAGCGGAGCAGCTGCCGTTGTTTCCAGACCCGCCACCGAGAGGGGGCGGAGGGGGAGTGTAGGTCGAAGGGCCAAATTAGCAGCACACAATTCGAAAGCCTAAGGGTCGCTCACCTCAGGCAAACACCAAGGTGGCTTGAGGGTGTATTTCACAGGCAAACTCTGTAGGGTTTTAGGGTTCCGACAGATCCCACCTTTTATCGGAGGCAAACTGGGCACACGACCCCCGACCTCTGGGCAAACTGAGAAATGGTTTTGGGGGCACGGGGGCTGTTACTGGGGTTTGTGTTGAGGTAAGGTGAGGAGAAGGAATGGAGCCCCGCAAGCCAGCTTTTTGGGGGGGAGGGGTTTAGCTGGAGATCAGAGCACGCCCTGAGCATACTCCAGGTGTTAAGGAAGGGCCTTGATCCGTCCCCTTCCCTCCGTTTGCTCCTCATCTTTTTGTCAGTAAGCCGGTTAGTCCGTCAACAAACAGAACTTTGTTCAAAGAGCAAATGCAGAGCGCTCAGGGAGAAGGGGGTGGGGGAGGAGAGGAAGGAAGGAAGGAAGAAAAAAAAAAGAAAGAAGGAAAAAAGAAAAAGACCTTTAGGTCTTCAAATCCAATTAAGAAGACAGAACACATACATAGTGGAAATGACTTCATGACATTCCCTCCCCTCTTTTTTCTTAACATCGGTACTTTTTTCTTTTTTAAGAGCTTGTTTTATAAACAGTGTAAAATGAGTAGTTGCTGAAAGGGGTCAAAAAAGGGAGTTTGGTAGAGGGCGACAATCCTGGTGGCCTTCCTGTAAGAGGTGAGACGGGAGCTTGCTGGCCACAAGGAACGCGAACATGAAGGAGAGGAAGCAGACCTCTTTCCCTTAAACATCTGTAAGATAGTATCCCAACCTGAGAAGTACATGCTCCAAATGCAAAATGTTATTCCTGCTAGATGGGAATGATTATATAATTGTAATAACATAACCTGACATCATGGGAAGGCAGAAGGAATTCCCCCTCGGGCTCCGGGGCAAGCTCTTCGAACCAGGCTGCCGGTTCTTGGTTTTTGGGCTGCCTCCTGAGCTGCACCTGGCCCCAGGGTCCCGACGAGCAGCATATTACAGCGTCTCATCCCGCCAGCCTCCTGCCTGGGATGACCACAAGAGTGAATCCCTCGAACTCAACCCCTGCTCTGGCCTTCAAGGGAAGCCGCCGCTGCGGGACAGGCTCTGCCCGGAATCCGGGGACTTTGAAGGGGAAAGGGACTCCCAGCCTCAGCCCTTCAACAAGATGGTGCGGTCCAAAGGGGGCAAACAGGCTCCGAGAAAGCTCTGCAAAAAACTCCAATCTTGCCCCGCTGGCACTAGCCCCGTCCCGTGTGCGCCCCCCTCCCCCGGGCCATTCCCTGAGCTTCTCTGGCTCTCCACCACCACCACCACCCCCAGCCCCCTGAAGCCTGTTCTGGCCACCCGGCAAGATTTAGGTCAGAAAACAGACACTAACAGCTCTCCCTCGCCTCAGCGAAATTGCTAAGTGGAATTTATTGGGCAAGTCCATGCAGGGCGGTGGGGAGAGACCGGGTCCCGGGCACGCGCCCCCCGCCGCTTTAGAAGCGCAGGCGTCGGCCTGGGGCTCAGGCTCAGAGCGCCCACGGCCTGAGCCCGCCAGCTCCACCCCGGGAACCGCGGACGGTCCCCGGCGCGGCCGGACCCGCGGGGCCGCTCGGACTCCGTTCCCCAGCCGGCCCTTCGCTTTCACACGATCCGCGGTGACTGCACCAGCTTGAGCGCCTTTAAAGGGCCACACACGCCAGCCGCCGCTATAAAATGTTCCCAGCGGCACAGCTGCAGAAGGGGCACCGCTGAGCTGCCGAGAGGAGGCTCGCTCCGCCCGGCTGCCCGCCCGCAGCCTGCCCGCGAGGGGTCGTTCCCGGCGAGGAGGAAGAGGGCTGCGGAAGGCACAGCACCCGCTCTGGCCCTCGGTGAGTATCCAGTTCAGATTTTGCCGTCAACTCGCCCACGAGCCAGGACATGTGCTAATAATGCCCTAAGCCGGTTATAAAGACGTGGAAATTGGGGGGAGAGGGGAAAAAAAAGGGGGGAAAGGGTCTGTCCTTCCTGGGATTCCTAGCCGAGTCTAGCCTGCTGCTGCGTGCGTGTGCGTCAGGGCTCTCCGGGCGGCAATGGGGAATTGAGAACCGGGTCCCCGGCGCCGGGAAGGGAGCGCGGCGGCCGCCACCGCCACCGCCCCGGAGTCAGGCGCCGAAGCTGCGGGCGGGCGGGCTGGCGGGCACGGGCGCGGGCCGGGGCTGCTTGGCGCGGCACGGTGCGGTGCGGCGGCGGCGCGGCGGTGCGGGCTTTACCCAGGCGCCCCGGGGTCGGGTGGCACTGAGCGCGACCGGCTCGCGGCGGTGGTGGCGGCGTGCGTGCAGGGGGCTGGGGGCTCCGCCGCTTCGCCCGCGGCTCACCGGGCTCCGCGCTTCCCTCTCTCCAGGGCGGGCGGCTTCGCAGAGGTAAGCCGGGCCGGCGGGCAGGGCGCTGGGCTGGTCGGCGGGGCCAGGGACTCCAGCCGAGCGGGTGTGGGGAGCGGGCGGCGGCCGGGCGGGCCGGGGGGCTCTGGGGGACTTGTTTTCTGTTTGAAAGCTGTTCTGCTGGGGGCAGAGGGGCCGCCGCCCGCCCGCCAGCGAGCCCGTTCGCTCGCAAGCGCGCCCGCCTGCCGGCCAGCCGGGCCAGGCGCCCGCTTCTCCCGGGGAGACCGCAGCACCTTTTCTCCCCGCGCCCGCGCTTTCTCCAGCTTGGCTTCCACCGACTTTGCTAATCGCCCGGACCGCATCTGGACGCTCCGACTCCGGGGCTGCACAAAGCTCAGGTTTCCTTCGGGGACTGGAGACGAGAGGGGCTTTGGGGGCCGAGTTCAGCCAATTGCGGGATGGAAGTTAGCGAATTTGGGCAACTTGCCTCTTCTACCCAGCCGACCTTTACTCTCCCCCACACGCACGCCCACACACCCACGCACACCCACGCACACACCCCTCTCCCTATAAATGAGGGCCGCGGGGCCGGGCCGCGCACTGAGTCTCTGCTTCGCGGAGCGCCGGACTTGGAGTCAAACAGACCTGGCTGCGAATCCCGGCTCCGCCACTTTCTAGCGCTGTGACCTTGGGCAAGTTACCGAACCTCTCCGGGCCTCTCTCACTCTTCTCGTACCGGGCTTATAGCACTGACTCCGGGCGGCGTGGCTAGGGGGTAGACTCAGCCCGCGGCCGCGTCGGGTAGCTCAGAGGGCGCTCAGTAAGTGTCGTGAGGCGCGGGAGTGGGCGCCGCTGGCGCTGAGTGCGCCCCCGCGCGCGTTAAGACCGCGGAGCCCCAAACTCGCAGCCGAGGCCGAGACCCCGCGCCCCTCCCCGCCTGCCCATTCAGTTTCTGCGTTCGGTTCCTGATAACAGCACTTGCGGAAGCAGACGGGGCCCTGGTGGCCTGGGTGCTGGCGCCCACCGTGCAGGGATGCTCCCAGCCGCCCCCAACTCCCGCAGATCCACCTGGGATGCGGCGAGGAGGGCAGCCGAGCCGTCCGCAAACAACGGGCCTTTAGTTTTCAGGTGGCGAAACTGACTGGTCTGGTTAGAGCGCGTCCAAGCCAAGCCGCAGTACTGTTTGGATTTTTAAATTTCTCCTTCTGAGTGAGAAAATAGCAATCGAGATGGAGCCATCCGGTTGGTGCCATTTTAACTTTTGGTCCCCCAACAGGTCAAAGACGCGGCCCCCTACCTGCCTCTCCCTTCTCTTCTTCCCCTCCCCTCTCCACCCCCATCTGGGCGGGAGGGGGCTGCTGGCCCTTGGGAAGATCTGTAGAGAAGGGAGGGCGTAGGGACCGGGAACTGGTGGCCGGGCTCGCGAGGCACCAGCGGGCGCGGAGGCACTTGTTGCTCTGGGTTTGTCCAGCCGCCTCTCGCAGTGGTTGCGCGGTGGTCAGCTCGCAGCTCAGATAGCGGGCTGGGACGTGTCCGCGCTGTCAAGTTTTGCCTTCGAATGGGTTGGGTGGCAGAATGGGGACCGAAACTCGGGGAAGCAGGGGCAGGGATCCCGATGGAAATGCTGTCGCCTCTTCAGACGGATTCAGTAACACTTACTGAGCGCCCACTGAGCCCAGACCCAGGCCGGGGATCAGGACGGGTGGTGGAGAAGTGGCTGGGATGGGAAGCCACAGATCAGAATGCAAGCAGGGTCCCGCCTAGGGGAGCTTCCAGCCTGAAGGGGGAGACATGGTAAAATTGGTCTTCCCCAGGAACTGATATCAGAACAGAGATACTTTTTTTCTCTTTTTTTTCCCTACTTTGCCCCCCCACCCCCATTTCTTTTAATTATTGTTGTTCCTGCTGTTGTTTTTTCTTTTGTACATTCGGGTACCTAGTAGCAGAAGAAAGGGAGGCTGGATAGGAAAGGGAAAAGATGGACAGCCCCCCCCCCCCGCCAAACATTTTTGTTTGGACATGAAATTGCTTGATACCAACGGTGCTGAGCTCTTGAAGATGACATGGATTAGACTCCTTGTCTTGTGATCACTGGCTTGAAATATTCTCGGGTTGCCTCAGAGAAGAAACAGGGCTTCCCAATCAAGCAGCAGTGGCAAACCCAGAGAATGATTTTCTCGTGTTTTCTCCCCACCCCCTTCTTCCCTTCTCTGTTTTTCTTGCCTCCCTCCCATATAAATGGCGATGAGAAAGAGAGGTAGTGAGCGGTCACTTTCTAGAAGTATCTGAACAGATTTCTAATGACCACAGGGAACAACGAGGTGTGGAGAATTCAAACCTTGTGGACAGATTAGAGATCCTTTTTTTTTAAGGCCCTGAAGAATCTCTAGGCTAAGAGGTATTTATAAAAATGAAATTTTACATCTCTAATTCATCATGAAGGCCAGAATATAGAGGGCTTAAACAACAACAACAACAAAAACAAGCTTCCAGGAAAATAACTTGAGATTTTTCAGAGATGTTTAGTTTTCTGGTTTGGGGCACCCTTTTACCCCCCCCATCCCCTATCCTTTGGCACTTGAGCTAGGGAATCATTTCTTCAGGAGCCATTTGAATCATTCCCTGTATGATGACTTGGCCCCAGGGGTCAGGTGAGGCATGTGGATATAGGAGTACAAGATCCTGCTCCCAGAACCACAGCTACCTGATGGGAAAGCCACTGAATCTCTGTGCCTCAGTTTCCCTCCAGGAAGAATCATTCCCACCTGTCACCACAGACGGGTGTGGCTGGGCTCAGAGCAGATATCCTGGGAAAGTCTGGCGCTGCCCAGGTTGTCTGGGAGGCATGGAGGCAGATGAGACATTCCTAGCTGCTCTCTGGCTGCCTTCATGCCCCAAGACCACCCCGATCGGCTGGCTTTCTCTCACACCGTGCTAGAAGCAGGGCTCTGGAGCCCCATGACCTTAGCTTCGGGGACTCATTCCTTCCCCAGGCTAAGGCAGCCAGCTTTCCAGGTCTTCCTTGCCCTCAGTCCTTCCCACTTTCTCCCAAGCTCAGTGGAGCCCCAGGTCCCCAGCCTGGGTACCAGTGGCCCATTGAGAAAGTGTGCTACTTGCTCAGGGACATCTCTGACCTAAGTATCAGAAACAGTGCACCTCATGCACACACTTGAGGCTCTGAAGTCACTCGCATTAGGAAACAGTTGCAGGTATGCCCTCTTGGTGATGGGGGCAGCACCTAGCTAAATCAAGCCCCTTTCCTGCCTCAGGCAAATGTTCTAGCTTGATCTCCTGCCTCTGTTCAGGTGGTTTCTGGTCTTGGGCCTAACCCCATTATCATCCTTGCGTTGTAGCTGTGTGGAGTTGCCCAGCTTTGGGATTTGCTAGTGCTCTCTCGATCACTAAAGCCTTTGTCCTTGTAACTTCTTTTTCCTCACATACAGCACAAAAGCTCCAGCTGACAGCATCATCTCCCACCAATTTATCCAACTTCTGCCAAGGCTCTGAAATGCCAACTATGTCAAGGCCTGCACTCGATGTCAAGGGTGGCACCTCACCTGTGAAGGAGGTAACTTCTGCCATCTTGCAGATGGGGACACTGAGGCACGGAAAGACAGCCTGGTCTGGCCCCTGTGAAGGGCCCTCCCATGCACAGTATCTAGTGTCCTTTAGCAGAGAGGAGATAGCAGGGCTTTCTCAGGGGAGAATGAGAATAGCTTCTGCCTCAGTGTGGTCAACTTGAACCCACCGAGGTGTGGAAAGATGGCAGAGAAGGGAACAGAGAAGCAGAAGCGGCACAAGGCTGCTCCTTTGAAGAGATTGCTGTGAGGCCGAGAAGAGAGCCAATGAGGTGCCCTTTTCAGAATGGTGACATGAAGGAAGGTTCAGGGGGAGAGAGATGAAAGCCATGGACCCACTTAGGACAATGGACACCCAGCACCGAGCACTTGGGTCTGAGCTCAGTGCTCAGGATGGTGGTAGCAAGAGGACACTCGAGCTGGGAGCCTAACTTGCCAGGGGGCCCTTGTTGCTCTCTCCCCACCACTAGCCCCAGAGGAAGGGCATGCAGGGGCTTTTCCTGAGCCCAATGAATGGTGACAGGCCACCGGCAATGGGGATGCCAAGCTGTGCCTCTCTCTGTCTTGTAGGATGCCAACCCTGAGATGAGCTCGCTGGCCTACTCTAACCTGGGCACAAAAGACCGCAAAGCAGTGGCCATCCTGCACTACCCTGGGGTAGCCTCGAACGGAAGCAAGGCCAGTGGGGCTCCCACTAGCTCCTCGGGATCGCCATCTCCAATAGGCTCTCCTACTGCCACCCCTCCCACTAAACCCCCACCCTTCAACCTGCACCCTGCCCCACATCTGCTGGCCAGTATGCAGCTGCAGAAACTTAATAGCCAGTATCATGGGATGGCCGCCGCCGCCGCCGCCGCCGCCGCTGCTGCCGCCACTCCGGGCCAACCCGGGGAGGCAGGGCCCCTACAAAACTGGGGCTTTGGGGCTCAGGCGGGAGGGGCGGGATCACTCTCTCCTTCTACCGGTGCCCAGAGCCCTGCTATCATCGACTCGGACCCCGTGGATGAGGAGGTGCTGATGTCGCTGGTGGTGGAACTGGGACTGGACCGAGCCAATGAGCTTCCGGAGCTGTGGCTGGGGCAGAATGAGTTTGACTTCACTGCGGACTTTCCATCTGGCTGCTGATGATGCTCACTGTCCCTAAAGATGGAGGAACAAAGCCACCGATTCTGTTGTAAATAAAAAATAAAAGTTACTTACAGAGAGTTGGGCCGGCTGAAGGCGTTCTTCCTTGAGATCTAAAGGTGTGCGGCACGGTCTGGCATTACCTCTAGCTGTTCGGAGGCCCACAGTGGGGTTATGCGTGGCTAGCCAGGAAGGAGCTGGATGGGGTGCAAGGAATGGGGAGGCACAAAGGGGACGGCTCACCAAATTCCGCCTGCCACCGCCACTGCCCTTAATCTCTCCAGGGGCCCAAGTAGCTGTCCTCACCACCCTAAGACCCCAGAAATGCTGTCCTAGTCAAGGTTGAATATGGGCACTGGTGGGAGGCAGTCTCAGATGAAAGACTCATTCAGACCCTTCCACGGCCTCCTTGCCACCGGCCCATCCAAGCCTGAAGGGTTGCCCTGGCCACATGGTACCCATCTAAAACTCTAAAAGCCACCCTACCCACTCTCTAGGCCCCTGTCTAATCTAACCATTAAGGCCACTCCTTTGCCCTGTTGCCCTTGGGCCAGAGATGGGACCTAAGAAGCATCCTATGACTTGGGAGTTCAGATTTCTCTGGAAAATTGCAGAAGTAGCAGATTCCCATGATTACACTGGGATTCTAGGTGCCTTCTTTAAGTCCCCCAGACAGTTGTTCAACCCTTCCCTCCAAGCCCGGGACACATAGCTGGCGTGAGTGTCCTCCTGCCTCTGGGCTTCCTGGCCCAGCCGGTATGGGGATAGTCTGTTCCTTGAAGCTGGCCTCTTCCTCTTAGAGATACAGATTAGGGCTGGGCTTGACAAGTTCAACGTTGAGCAACATAGCCCTTGCTCTTAGGCAGTGGCTTCAGAAGCATACCAAGTGGAGTGACTGGAAGGCTCAGTCGGTGGGGCTTCTGCCTTCAGCTCAGGTCATGATCCTGGGCTCCTGGGATTGAGTTCTCTATCAGGTTCCTTGCTCAATGGGGAGCCTGCTTCTCCCTCTCCTGCCTGCTACTCCCCCTGCTTGTGCTCTCTCTCTCTCCCTCAAATAAATAAACAATCTTAAAAAAAAAAAAAAAGAAAGCATGCCAAGTGACAAGTGACAAGGCAGTAGCACTGAATTGGATCCTGGCCTTGGGGGTGCCAGGCCCCATCCCCGTGTTGGCCCAACCCGAGAGCCTGGGGGCCCCTCTACCCATGTTTCAGACCCCTAAAGACCTCCTTGGATATGGTAAAAGTGAATCAATTTCTCAGGACTAGTGTCAGGCCTTTCCCATAGCAAGTGTGTTCAAAGCGCTCCCCACTGGTGGAAGCAGTGCCTTGGGTTCCACACTCCCAGGGCACCTGCTCTGGGCCAGGCACTCTGCTAGACACTGGGAGGATGAATGACATAAAGTTTCTCCATTTGAGGGGATGTTCACCATCTAGAATGAGAAAGGCACCAACAAATTACCATAAAACACAATATTTGCTATAACACTGGGAAAGTGGTATTTGATCCCAGAAAAGGAAACAGCTCCATCTGCCTGGGAAGTCTGGGGAAACCTTCCTGGTATTGAACTGTTTCATTCATTTATTTTCCTATCTCACGAGTAATAAATACATGATATAATCACCCTGTGCAAGTTGAAACTTGACAGATAAGGCCAAAGTCCCCTTTGACCAATTCTCTCCCTCAATCCTGATCACCTTGCTCTGTGCCTTTACATGAAGACATATCTACCCTTAGAAACAATCAGGTTTTAAAACCAGACTAAGGTCAGCCAGGGAAAGAATGAGCAAGGGGAAAAAACTGTTGTGCAGGTACAAGTTATCGAAAGGGGCTGTGATGGCTACAAGTTCAGGGGTGATAGGACTTTGGCAGGAGACAATGCAGAGGAAGTTTGCAAGGGGCAGAGTGCATGGGGCCTTCAACACCAGGCGAGGAGTGTCTGTATCTTTAGTACCTCGGCCCTGTGTCTGGGGAAGAATCTCAAATTTTGTAGGAGAGCAAAGAATGAACCCACTTTCTTTTTTAAGATTTCATTTATTTATTTGACAGAGAGAGACACAGCAAAAGAGGGAACACAAGCAGGGGGCATGGGAGAGGGAGAAGCAGGCTTCCCGCTGAGCAGGGAGCCCAACACGGGGCTCAATCCCAGGACCCTGGGATCATGACCTGAGCCGAATACAGCTGCTCAACAACTGAACCACCCTGGTGCCCTGAACCCACTTTTATTTTCAGGATGCTCCCACTGAAGTTGGATGGTTAGATTAATCTAATGCTTCCAACAAGGAGACGTGGGATTCTCAAATGACCCATGAGGCAGGGGTAGGAAAACAAAGAGAGGAACAGAAGCCTGGGAGAACAGGGCAGGATTGAGGGCTTGGAGGTCTGCGTGCGGAGAATAGAACAGGAAAAGGGGAGGCAGGAAGTGAAGAGGAAGGAGGGATCCTGTGGTCGGCAGGCAGATTTCAGAATCTGGACAGCTCTAGGGTCAGGGTGGCCTCAGGGATGACTCTAAAGCAGAATGGCAGAACCTAACCCCTAAAAGTCTGGAGAGTTTGAGGTCCTTCCCCTACTGGGGTCTTTACAAAACACGATTCTGGACAAACAAAATAAGTTAGCGGGATGGATCCTGCACATGGGCCTCAGCTTGCTACCCCTGACCTCTGTGAGCTCTTGTGCCTCCAGGATGCTAGCAGCTCTTGGGGTAGGGAGAAGCCCAAGCCGGGGGCTAATGCTTCTGTGAGGGGGAGGGGCTGCCTTAGAATTGTGGAGGTGACAGGGGTGCTGTCAGGAAGCACGTAGTGGCAGGGAATAGTCTGGACATCCCTAGACAAGGCATGGTGGAGGTGGGAGAACAGGAACTTGGATGTGGCAATCCTGTATCCCAGTGCCAGGGGGCCGGCCGGAACTGTGGCCAACTGGGCAGCCTCCTCTAGAGAGCCTGGAGGGAGGAAGAAGCAGGGAGCATCCTCTAGGGAGAGCCAGGGCTCAGCTCAGGTGAGGGGGGGAGGGGCACAAGGCAGTAATTGTTTATTGCTGGAGAAGGGGCAGAAGTTAGGGAATGTTGGGGTGCTTTGGTGGCTCAATCATTAAGCGGCTGCCTTCAGCTCAGGTCATGATCTCAGGGTCCTGGGGTACAGCCCCACATCAGGCTCCCTGCTCAGTGGGGAGCCTGCTTCTTCCTCTCCAGCTCTCCCTGCTTGTGTTCCCTCTCTCACTGTGTCTCTTTCTGTCAAATAAATAAATAAAACCTACATTAAAAAAAAAGAAGTGAGGGAATGTCAAGGGCACAGCTGGGGAAAGGCAGGTAAGGTTCTGCCCTTGCTCCACCACTTCCTGTCCAAGCCTCTCCCAACACAACCAGACACATTAAGTAGGTTACAAGAAGGCTCCTGAGGCCAGCTCTAAGTCTTGCCCTGGGGGGTCAGGAAGCAAGGTTCCCAGAGGCTCCAAGAGGCTCACCAATAAGGAACACTGCCTACCCCCAAGGAGCCCGCAGCCTGGAAGCAGATGGAACTCTGTGGCCATGAGCGCCCCCTGGAATCCAGGAGCTGTGTTGTTAATTGCTAATTGCTAAGGGCAGATTAGTGGGACCCTGTCGCCACTGTCAAGGAACTCACAGTCCAGTGGCGGAGACAGCCATAGTCTTGAAGGATAAATTGGATTTCCATAAGGCAGTAATGCTGTGGGGGACTGAGGGGAAGGCATGGCCTTCGGGCAGAGGGAGAAAGTGAAGTACAAATAAGATAAAATCAAGGCATGGTATAAACCAGAACCAAGCACTAGAAAGCCTGCGGCTCTTTCAGGAAGGGCAGCGAGTTCAGCAGTTTGACTTCCTTGAAGGGCAGAGGACTGAGAGAAGGTAAGTTAGAATCAGATCTTGCAGGGGCGCCTGGGTGGCACAGTTGGTTAAGTGTCTGCCTCTGGTTCAGGTCATGATCCCAGGATCCTGAGTTTGAGCCCCGTGTGGGGCTCCCCATTTAGCGGGAAGTCTGCATCTCACTCTCATCCTGCCCCACCCCCAACCCAGCCCCCCACCCCTGCTCGTGTTCTCTCTCCCTATCTCTCTCAAATAAATAAATAAAATCTTTTTTTAAAGATTTTATTTATTATTTATTTATTTGACAGAGAGAAATCACAAGTAGATGGAGAGGCAGGCAGAGAGAGAGAGAGAGAGAGGGAAGCAGGCTCCCCGCCGAGCAGAGAGCCCGATGCGGGACTCGATCCCAGGACCCCGAGATCATGACCTGAGCCGAAGGCAGCGGCCTAACCCACTGAGCCACCCAGGCGCCCCAAAATCTTTTTTTTTAAAGATTTTATTTATTTGACAGAGATCATAAGTAGGCAGAGAGGCAGGCAGAGAAAGAGGAGGAAGCAGGCTCCCTGCTAAGGAGAGAGCCCGATGCGGGGCTTGAACCCAGGACCCTGGGATCATGACCTGAGCTGAAAGCAGAGGCTTTAGCCCACTGAGCCACCCAGGTGCCCCAATAAATAAAATCTTTTTTTTTAAAGATTTTATTTATTTATTTGATAGAGAGAGAAATCACAAGTAGGCAGAGCAGTAGGAAGAGGGGGAGGGGGAAGCAGACTCCCCGCTGAGCAGAGAGTCTGATGCGGGGCTCGATCCCAGGACCCTGGGATCATGACCTGAGCCAAAAGCAGAAGCTTAACCCACTGAGGCACCCAGGTGCCCCCCTAATAAATGAAATCTTAAAAAAAAAAGAGGGGTGCCTGGGTGGCTCAGTCGGTTAAGTGTCTGCCTTGGGCTCAGGTCATAATCTCAGGGTCCTGGGATCGAGCCCCGTGTCAGGCTCCCTACTCAGTGGGGAGTTTGCATCTCCCTCTCCCACTGCCACTTCCCTTGCTTCTGCTCTCTCACTCTCTCTCAAATAAATAAATAGTCTTTTTAAAAAAATCAGATCTTGCAGTTGTTTCTACTTTATTCCAGAAGCCAAGGGGAAGCTCTCATTCCACAAACATGGACTGACCACCACCTACTGTGGGCCAGGAAAACGCTAAGTACCAGGAATATGTGGTGAGCATATGGCCCTTGCTCTCTTGAAGCTTGAAGTTTAGCAAGGAGATAGACATCAAATAATCACACAGATCATTGAAACTACAAACCATGAGACATGACAGGAAGAAAAAGTAGAGAGGCCCTGCGAAAGTGGAATGGGGGCTTAATTTCAATTGCGGGATCAGGAAGGGCCTCTGAAGGTTTTGAACGAGAGAGTGTTGTGGTCAGAACTTGCATGAGGAAAATGAATCAGGCACAGTGTGCATGACAGATTGGAATTATGGTAATGCTAAAAAGCTGTTCAGTGGTTGGCAAAAAGTGACAAAGACAGGAAATCAGTCTATGATGAAAAGGTAGCATTTCAATGGGGAGTTGTTGTTCAAAGAGTTTCACTTTTGCAAGATAAGAAAGTTCTAGAAATCTGTTGCACAACAATGTAAATAACTTAACACTACTGAACTATATACTTCAAAGACGGTTAAGATGGTAAATTTTATGTTGTGTGTGTTTTATCAATTTTTTTCAAAATAGCATTTCAAACGAGACGGGAAGTGGTGGACTGTTCAATAAATGCTTTGGAACAACTGGATATTCTCCCTCACAATATACACCAAAATGAGTTCCAGATAAACCGAAAATTTAAAAATTCAAAAATGAAACCATAAAAGAACTAGAAGAAAATATGAGGGGATTTAAAAGGAAAGTATTGAGGGACGCCTGGGTGGCTCAGTGGGTTAATCCACTGCCTTCAGCTCAGGTCATGATCCCAGGGTCCTGGGATCAAGTCCCACATCGGGCTCTCTGCTCAGCAGGGAGCCTGTTTCCTCCTCTTTCTCTCTGCCTGCCTCTCTGCCTACATGTAATCTCTCTCTGTCAAATAAATAAATAAAATCTTTTTAAATAAATAAATAAATAAATAAAAGGAAAGTATTGAAATCAAGAGGAACTCAGAGGCTATGGAAGAGATTGACATATTCAACCACATTTTTTAAAACTTTATGGCAAAAATTACTGTAAAAAAGGCAAAATCCAAAGATAAACAATAAGCTGAGGAAAATATCTGCTACTCACACTGAATATGAGAACATTTCTTACAAATCAATACCTCAAACACCACCAGCCAATATAAAAATGAGCAAATAAAGTCAAAAAATACAAAAAAAAATTAAAATGGCTTCAAAACTGATCAGAAGATGCTCAAATGCACTCATACTAAAAGAAATGTATTTCAGGGGCGCCTGGGTGGCTGAGATGGCTAAGCGTCTGCCTTCGTCTCAGGTCATAACCCCAGGGTCCTGGGATCAAGTCCTGCAGCAGCAGGGAGTCTGCTTCTCCCTCTCCCTTTGCCTGCCACTGCCTCTGCTCATGCTCTCTCTCTCTCTCTCTCAAATAAATAAATTTTTAAAATCTTTAAATCATTTAAATAAATAAATAAAAGAAATGTGTGTGTGTGTGTGTGTTTAGGTTTTATTTATTTATTTGAGAGGAAGATAGAGATAGTGACAGAGATAGCAAGACAGAGCACAAGCAGGAGGAGAGGGAGAAGCAGGCTCCCTGCTGAGCAGAGAGCCCAATTCGGGGCTCAGTCCCAGGGCGCTGAGATCATGACCTGAGCCAAAGGCAGCTGCTTCACCTACTGAGCCACCCAGTCACCCTGAGAGAATATATTTTTATTGAGATATGGTTGGCATGCAAAATAATAATAGTTTCAGGTGTACAACATAGGCATTTGACACTTATATACATTACAAAGTGGTCACCATGATAAGTCTAGTTACTATCTGCCTCCTCGGTTTTCCTTTTATCATATGTATATGTGTATATATATGTATACATATATGTGTGTATATGCATATGTGTATGTGTATATGTGTATACATATACACGTATATATGTATATGTGTGTATATATGTATATAAGTACATATATGTATGTGTGTGTGTGTGTATTCCCCTGGACTGGGTGCCAAAGAAGCCAAAACCACCAAACCGTTACACACACACACACACACACACACACACACACACACGGACTGGAAAACTGGGTGCCAAAGAAGCCAAAACCACCAAACCAACAGTTACACACACACACACACACACACACACACACACACACGGACTGGAAACCTACTACGAGGATCAAAGTCCTTGCTCCACAACCAAAGTCCCAGAAGGTGGTCCAGTCTGCTTGCAGCAATAGCCTTGGGCTGTCTTAGTCCCCACTCCAGAACTAGGACACCCCCAGGCAGCCTAACTTGCCTGCAGCAGTAGCAGCAACAAAGCCCGGTATCTCCCTACCCTCTACCCAGGGGCATAAGGAAATCCAGCCACCAGTGGCTTCAACAACCTTCCTGTCCCTCCAGAAGATCACCCAGCAAAAAACAAGCAGCTCAGGGAAGCACCTTCTCCCCCTGCAGACAGCACAGGCAAGGATTGAGCAGGAGCCCCCAGGGACAACAGAAAAATGAAGCAGACCAAGAAACAGCACGGTAAGTGTTTGAAAAACTAAATGGTCACTGGAACTACAACCCATAGAAATAAACCAGAACATACATGCTAAACCTAAACAGGGTGACTGCCTACTAAAGTAGAAGATTGAACCAGGATCAAGAGTCTCCTAACTCAACCAAAACGTCTACAATGCAACAGAAAATCACTCATCATAACAAAAGCCAGGAAAATCACCATTTAAATGAGAAAAGACACCAACCAATCGACTGACACCAACACCAATGTAAATCAGATACTAGAGTTACTGACAAAGGTTTTAAAGCAGCCATCATAAAAATACTTCAACAAACAATTACAGATTCATTTGAAATAAATTTTAAATCTCAACAAAAAAACAGAAGTTATAAAAGGAGCGAAGTGGAAATTAGAGAATGAAAGAAAAATAACTGAAGTAAAAACTTCACTGGATAGATTCAATAATAGAGTGGAGGTGACAGAGGATAGAATCAGTGAACCTGAAGGCAGATCAATAGAATTTAGTCAATCTGAGCTCACTTGAACAGCAGTAAGCCGCAGTAACTGTTGTTATGTATACGATACTACTTAGGGCAAACACTAAGAAAACTGTACAAAGCAGTATACACAGAATCATTAAAAATAAATCCAAATGGTACTCTAAAATATGTTCAAGTAACTCACAGGTAAGCAAGCAAAAAGAAACAAAAGCATGAGAAACAGAAAACAAGTAACAAAATGGCAGACTTAAGCCATGAGATATCAGTAATTAACCTTAAACATAAGTGGACTACATAAATCAATTAAAAGAAAGAGATAAATAGGGGTGACTGGGTGGCTCAGTCTGTTAGGAGACCGACTCTTGATTTCCGCTCAGGTCATGATCTCAGGGTTGTGGGATTGAGCCCTGTGTCAGTTCCACGCTGGACATGGAGCCTACTTCTCTCCCTCTCTCTCCCTCTCTCTCTCAAAAGAGAGAGATAAGTAGAATGGATTTTTAAAAAGCACACACACAACTCAACTACACCCTGTCTTCAGGAAACTCACTTCAAACATAGCAATCAAGGTAGGCTGAAAGTAGAAGAATAATTTTTTAAAAAAGATATACCATGTAAACAGTAATTTTTTTAAAAGCAGAAATGGTTATATTAATAGTAGATAAAGGAGACTTCAGAGCAAAGAAGATTACTAGGCACAAAGAGGGACATCACATAATGGTAAAAGGATCAAGTTACCAAGAAGACATGACAATCCTAAATGTGTATGCACCAACAACAAAGCTGCCAAATACAGGAAACAGGAGCACCTGGGTGGCTCAGTCGGTTAAGTGGCTGATTCTTGATCTCAACTCAGGTCTTGATCTCAGGGTTAAGAGTTCAAGTCCTGCACTGGACTCTATGCTGTGCATGGAGCCTACTTAAAAAAAATACACAAAGCAAAAACTGAGAGCACTGCATGGCAAAACAGATCTGTGATTACAGTTGCACAGTTCAACATCTCCTCTCTGCAACTGATAGAACAACTAGACAAATTCAGCAAAGTTATAGGAATATTCAACAGTACCATCAACGAAGAGGATCTAATTGACATTTATAAAACACTTCACCCAACAACGGAAGAATACATATTCTTTTCAAATACTCAGGGAACACTGACCAAGACAGGCCATATTCTGGGTTAAAAAACAAACTTTAAGGCAGGGCGCCTGGGTGGCTCAGTGGGTTAAAGCCTCTGCCTTTGGCTCAGGTCATGATCCCAGGGTCCTGGGATTGAGCCCCACATCGGGCCCTCTGCTCAGCAGGGGGCCTGCCCCACCTCACCCCACCCCCACCCACCCACCTCTCTCTCTGCCTGCCTCTCTGCCTACTTGTGATCTATGTCTGTCAAATAAACAAATAAAATCTTAAAAAAAAAACCCAAACTTTAAGGAATGGAAAGGAACCGAAGTCATACAGATTATGTTCTCTGGCAACAATGGAATCAAACCAGTAGTCAATATAACCTAAAGATAACAGGAGAATCTCTAAACACTTGGAAGCTAAACAGCATAGTTCTAAATAATCTTTGGTTCAAAAAGGAAATTTTTATTTTATTTTAAGATTTACTTATTCATTTTAGAGAAGGGGAGGGACAGAGGGAGAGGGAGAGAGAATCGCAAGCAGACTCCCCACTGAGGGTGGAGCCCGACATGGGGCTAGATCTCATGACCCTGAGAGCAAGACCTGAGCTGAAACCAAGAGTCAGATGCCCAACTGACTGTGCCATTCAGGCGCCCCCCACAAAAGGAAATTTTTTAAAAATATATTGAACTGAATGGAAATGAGAATATGACATATCAAACTTTGCAGGATGCCAGCAAAAGCAGAGAGGGAAATGTCTGGCATTAAATGTTCACATTAGAAAGAGACAAAAGGTCTCAAACCAATGGTCTGAATTCCTACCTCAGGAACCAAGAAAAAGAAGAGCAAAATAAACCCCAAACCAAGGAAACAGAAGGAAATAAAGATGGAAGCAGCAATCAATGGAATTGAAAACAGAAAAACAATGGAGAAAAATCAATGAAACAAAAAGCTGGTTCTTCAGAAAAGAGTCAATAAAATTGACAAAACTCGAGCAAGACTGACACAAATAAAAAGAGAGAAAACACAGATTACCAATATCAGGAATGAAACAGAGGATGGCACTACTGGTTCTGCAGCTATTAAAGGAATAAGAAGAGAATAGTGCAAATAACTACACGCTCCTAAATTCAATGTAGAAGAAATGGACCAATTCCTCAAAACCCACAAACTACCAGAGCCCTATCAAGATGAAATAGGCTCATCTGAATGGTCCCACAGCCATTAAAGAGATTGAATTTGTATAATTAAAGAGCTAAAGAGAAATCTTTAGGCCCAGATTTTTTCTACTAGAGAATTTTATGACATGTTCAAAGAGGAATCGACACCAATTTTACACAACATCTTCCAGAAAATACGAGGAGGAAACACCTCCCAAGTAACACTCTGATATCAAAATCAGACAAAGGCAATACACAAAAGAGGAAAATTACAGACCAATATCTCTGATTTTCTAAACAAAAATTTAACCTCAATCAACAATGATTTACCATGTCAACAAAGTAAAGAAGAAAAAAATATATGATCATACCAGGTAAAGCAGAAAAAGCATTTGGCAAAACTCCAAGAGCAAATCATGATTAAAACAACAACAACAACCTCTCAGTACACTAGGAATAGATGGGAATTTCCTCAAACTCATAAAGAGCATCTTCAAAAAGCCCGACAGCTAGCATCATACTTACTGGAGAAAAACTGCTTTCTCTCTAGGACGGGGACCAAGACAAGGATATACATTCATTATTCTTATTCAGCATAGCACTGGGAGTCCTACTCGCTATGGTAAGGCAAGAAAAAAATAAAAAATAGATCAGAAACAAAGAAAGAAAATTTTTCCTATTTGCACATGGCATGATTGTCCAATAGCAAATACCAAGGAATCTACAAAGCCACTCCTAGAATGAATAAATGGGCTCAAGAAGTCCAAAGGCAGTAAGATCAACAGACAAAAAGCAATCACATTTATATCTAAATGTGGAAACTGAAATATATAATATATATATGATATATGTAATGTATATGGAAACCAAAATCTCAGACATGATACCATATATCATCACTAAATATACATATATATATGTATGTATACATATATATTTATATGCAAATATACATAAATATATATATACACACACTTACTATAAATCCTGGTCAGGATCTGCATCTGAAAATTACAAAATGCTGATGAAAGAAAGCATAGAGCACTTAAATGATTCTATAAATTTAATGCAATTTCTACCAAAATCGCAGCAAGTTTTTGTAGACATATTTGTGCTTATTCCAAAGTTTATATGGAAAGGCCGAGGAACTGGAGTGGCCAAAACAATTTGATAAAGAAGAATAAAGTGGGGGGCGCCTGGGTGGCTCAGTCGTTAAGCATCTGCCTTCTACTCAGGTCATAATCCCAGGGTCCTGGGATAGAGCCCCGCATGGGGCTCCCTGCTCAGGGGGAAGCCTGCTTCTCTCTCTCCCACTCCCCCTGCTTGTGTTCCCTCTTTCACTCTCTCTCTCTGTCAAATAAATAAATAAATAAATCTTTTTTTAAAAAATGAAGAAGAAAGTGGGAAGAATTACTCTAATCAATGTTAAAGCTTACAATATAGCTACAACAATTAAGATAGTGATGGTGGCCGAAGGAGAACAGGTCAATGGAACAGAATGGAGAATCCAGAAATGGACTCACACAAATAGGACCAAATTATTTTTGGCAAAGTTTCCAAAGCAATTTAAAAGAGGAGGGATAGCCTTCTCAAAGAATGCTGCTGGAGCAACTGGACATCCATAGGCAAAACAAAACAAATCAAAACAAAAAAACCCTAAAGTTCATATCATATACAAAAATTAACTCCAAATGATAACTGATTTAGTTATAAAACAAACTAAGAAGTTTTAGAAGAAAATCCTCAAAACCTAGGGCTAGGTGCAGAATTCTTAGACTTGACACCAAAGGCATTATCTAGAAAAGGAAAAATGGATACATTCAACTTTGTGATATTTACAATCTTGTGCTCTCTGAAAGCCTAGGTACAAAGGATGAAAATACGAACTACAGACTGAAAGAAAATACTTCCAAACCATATGCCTGACAAAGGATTAGTATCTAGAATACTTCAAGCACTCTCAAAACCAGTGTATGTAAAAAAATTCTCCAAACTCAACAGTAAAATGACAAAGGATCCAATTAGAACATAGGCAAAAGACATGGAGAGGTATTTCACTAAAAACAATATTCAGATGGCAAATAAGCACATGAAAAGGTGGTCAACATCACTGGGCTATTAGGGAAAGGTAAATGAAAACTACAAGGAGTGGGGTGCCTAGGTGGGTCAGTCGGTTAAGCAGCTGCTTTCAGCTCAGGTCATGATGCCACATCAGGCTCCCCACTCAGCTGGGAGTCTGTTTCTCCCTCTGCCCTTCACCCCACTCATGCACTCTCTCTCTATATATATATATCAAATAAATTAGTAAAATCTTTTTTTTAAAAAAAGACTACAAGGAGATACACACTCATATCAGAATGGCTAAAATAAAAAACAGTGACAATACCAGATTCTGACAAGGATGCAGAGAAACTGGATCACTCACATATTGCTGGTGAGGCTATGAAATGGTTCGGCCACTGTGGCCTAGAATATGGCACTTTAAATCAAAGTAAACTTACCATACAACCCAGCAATTGCACTCTTGGCATTTATTTGCCTCAGAAAAATGAAAATTTATGTTCACACAAACCTATACACAAACATTCTCAGCAGCTTGCTTCCTAAAAGATCCAAACTGGAAACCACTAAGATGTGCTTCAATGGGTTAAGCAAACAGTGGTACATCCCTACCACGGGATACTATTCAGCTATTAAAAAAAAAAAATGAACAACTTGAATGAACATCAAGGAAATGATGTTGAGTGAAAAACAGCCAGTCTATAAGATATATACTTCATGATTCCACACATGTAACATCTGTGAAATAACATAATTATAGAAATGGAAAAGAGATCACAGGGCGCTAAAGTGTCATGAGCACTGACAATGGAATTAGATTGTCTTCTAAACCCAGCTCCACTGTGTGCTAGTGGGAGTTGGGGTAAGAGGTGTCATCTCACTCAGCCTTGATTTCCTCTGGCATAAAAGTTTCCATTCATGTACTCAGTCAGTCAGTCAGTCAACGAACATTTAGTTCCAGGTGTTGAAGATAGATAGCATTGACCAAAAGAGACAAAATCTTTGTCCTCATAGAGCAGGCATCCTGGGCGGGGTGGGGGCGGGGAGAGGGGCAGTAAACAAACACACCAATTAATGTGTATCAGCAGAGATTGTACTCTAAGAGAAAGTAAATCACAATGAGGCCAAAGAGGAGAAAACATATAGAGTATTTAGTACAGTGCTAGAACATAGTGTTCAAAAATATTAGTTGTTGTTAGACGTTGTTGGTAATGAGAAAACGGCTATTTTTAAAGTTTTAAGTGTTAGTAAGGGCAAAGGGACAGGAATGTTCTCATATACTCTGGTGGGAGTGCAATCCATACAGCCCCCTTGGAGGCCAATTGGCAAGTATTTTAAAATTAAAAATACCGGGGCACCTGGGTGGCTCAGTCGTTAAGTGTCTGCCTTCTGTTCAGGTCATGATCCCAGCGTCCTGGGATGGAGTCCCACATCGGGTTCCCTGCTCCTGGGGGAGCCTGCTTCTCCCTCTACCACTTCCCCCTGCTTGTATTCTCAAATAAATAAATAAATAAAGGAGTCCATACATGTAAAGCATTTAGAACAGCGCTTAGCACATAGTAAGTGCTATATAGGTATTTGTTGAATAAATTCTACCTCTCAGTATCTACCTAGGGAAACACAGGGGTACCAAAAGCAGATTTAGAGATGTTCGTCTACAACATTCTTTATAGCAGTAGAAAAAAAAATTGTAACTACCTAATTTTTTTAATTTAATCGAAAAATTTAAAGATAGGTGCACTTGGGCGGCTGAGTCAACTAAGCGTCTGCCTTTAGCTCATGTCATGATCCCAGGGTCCTGGGATTGAGTCCCTTGTCAGGCTCCCTGCTCAGGGCGAGTCTCCTTCTCCTCTCCCTCTGCCCCTCCCCCCTGCTTATTCTCTCTCTCTCTCTCTCTCTTTCTCTCTCTCATTCTCAGTCTAGTTCTCTCTCAAATAAATAAAATCTTTTTAAAAATTTTTAAGCTAAACTACCTAAATATCCATCAATAAAGCAATGGTACAGGGTGCCTGGGTGGCTCAGTCGGTTAAGCATCTGACCCTTGATTTGGGCTCAGGTCATGATCTCAGTGACATCAAGCCTGGTGTCAGGCTCATGCACCAGGCATGAAGCCTGCTTGGGATTCTCTCTTTCCCTCTCCCTCTGCACAGCCCCTCTAAAAAAGTAAGCAATGATGAAACAAAGTAAGTTATAGTGATCCTATGGGATACTATGAATCAGCTAAAGAAAATAAAATAGAGCTCTATTCTAGCATGGAAAGATCTCTGAGAAGTGTTGTCATGTACCAAAAAGCTAGCTCAGAATGATACATACACTATGAGCATATCTAAACAAAACAAAGCATACAATATTGTATGTGTGTGTATATGTGTGTATGTGTATCCATATGTAGAAAAATATCTGGAAGGATAAACTTCAAATTGATGTTGTTAGAGTTGCTATCCGGCGGGGAGTGTTGGGAGAAGCAAGATGGAATGTAAAAGTGGTCAAAAATTATTATTTTATATTTTATAAGGAGAATATATTCATCTGCAACTTATATGATTAGAAGGATTTTTTTTTTTAAGTTTCATGAGGAAGTAGCCAGAAGTGGCCAAAAGGAATTATCTTTTCAACAAATCCTAAAACATTTCGATATCCATAAGCAATAATTAACACAAAATGGATCATGAACCTAAATGTAAAATCTAGAACTATTAAAGTTCTAGAAGAAATAGTAGGAGAAGATGTATATGATTTTAGGTTAGACAAAGATTTCTTAGATACAATACCAAAAGCATAATCCATACAAGAAAAAACAACTGATAAACTGGGCTTCATCATAATTAAATACTTTGGCTTTTTGAAAGATACTGTTTAAAAAAATGAAAAGCTGGGGGTGCCTCTGTGGCTTGGTCTGTTGAGTGTCCAGCTCTTGACTTCAGCTCAGGTGGTGATCTCAGGGTCCTGGGATTGAGCTCTCGCATTGGGCTCTGTGCTTAGCAGGGAGTCTGCCTGAGGATTCCCTCCCTCTCCCTTTGCCCCTCCCCCTGATCACACACATGCTCTCATTCTCTCTCAAATAAGTAAATAAATCTCTTAAAAAAAAAAAAAAGACATGGGGCGCCTGGGTGGCTCAGTGGGTTAAAGCCTCTGCCTTCGTAGTGGGTCGTGGTCTCGGGGTCCTGGGATCGAGCCCCGCATCAGGCTGTCTGCTCAGCAGGGAGCCTGCTTCCTCTCTCTCTGCCTGCCTCTCTGCCTACTTGTGATCTTTCAAATAAATAAATAAAAATTTAAAAAAAAAGACAGGGGCACCTGGGTGGCTCAGTCCTTAAGCGTCTGCCTTCGGCTCAGGTTATGATCCCAGGGTCCTGGGATGGAGCCCCTCATCAGGCTTTCTGCTTGATGGGAAGCCTTCTTCTCTCTCTCACTCCCCCTGCTCGTGTTCCCTCTCTCTGTCTCTCTCTGTGTGTCAATTAAATAAATAAAATATTTTAAAAATAATAAAAGACAAACTGCAAACTTGAAGAAAATATTTGCAAATCACATAGCTAATAAAGGATTTTCATCCAGAATATATAAAGAACACTTAAATGCAATAAGAAAATAACTCAAGTTTGAGAAATAGACAAAACATTTGAGCTGATATTTGGATGGCAAAGAAGCACATGGAAAGATGTCCATCATTAGCTATCAGGGAAAGACAAAATAAAACCACAATGATATACCATTATACATTATTAGAATGGCCAAAATTATTAAGATTGGCCTTCATAGGCAACAAAAGAAAAAACAGATAAGTGTACTCCACCAAAATTAAAAATATTTGTGTATCAAAGGACTCAGGACTGTGAAAAGACAACCCACAGAATGGGGGAATATATTTGCAAATCATAGACCTATAAGTATTCAGAATACATATATAACTTTTACAGCTCAACAGCAACAAAACTAACAGCCCAATCCAAAAATAGGTAAAGGATTTGCATAGACATCTCCCCAAAGAAGGTATACAAATGGCCAATGAGCACATGAAAAGATGCTCAACATCACTAATCATTAGGGGAAAGCAAATCAAAACCATCATGAGATACCACTTCTTACCAATTAGAATGTCTATTTTTTTTTTAATGGAAACTAATAGGTGTTGGTGAAGACAGAGAGATTTGGAATCCTTGCCCATTGCTGCTGGGAGTGGAAAATGGTGCAGCCACTGTGGAAAATAATTTGGCAATTCCTCAAAAGTTAAGTGGAGAATTACCATTTGGTCCAACAATTTCACTTCCAGGCAGAGCGCCAAAAGAAATGAAAGAAGTGACTTAAACAGATACCTGTACACCCGTGTTCATTGCAGCAACACTCACAATAGCCAAAAGGTGGAAGAGACCCAAATGTCCATCAACAGATAAATAGATAAACTAACTGCAGTGTATACCTGAAATGGAATATTATTCAGACTTTAAAAAGAATGAAAATATGGGCGCCTGGGTGGCTCAGTGGGTTAAGCTGCTGCCTTTGGCTCAGGTCATGATCTCAGGGTCCTGGGATCGAGTCCCGCGTCGGGCTCTCTGCTCAGCAGGGAGCCTGCTCCCTCCTCTCTCTCTCTCTGCCTGCCTCTCTGCCTACTTGTGATCTCTCTCTGTCAAATAAATAAATAAAATCTTTAAAAAAAAAGAATGAAAATATGAGACATGCTACAACATGGATGAACCTTGAAAACACTCTAAGTAAAATAGGCCAGATGGAAAAGAACAAAGAGCATATAATTCCGCTTACATAAGATACCTAGAATAAGCAAATTCACATAGAGGCAGAACGTTGAAAGAGGTTACCAGGGGCTGAGGGCAGAAGGGCAAGGGGAACAATTGTTTAATGCATTCAGAGTTTCTGTTCAGAAAGACAAAAAAAATTCCGGAAATGAATAGTGGTGATGGCTGTACAACATCATGAACATACTTAATACCACTTAATTTTACACTTAAAAATGGCCAAAATGGGGTTGCCTGGGTGGCTCATTCAGTGAAGAGTCGCCTTCAGCTCAGGTCATGTTCCTGGGATTCTGGGATGGTGCCCCACATTGGGCTCCCTGCTCAGCAGGGAGTCTTTCTCCCTCTCCCTCTGCCTCTCTGCCAGCTTATGCACTCTGTCTCTCTCTCATGAATAAATAAGTAAAATCTTTTTAAAAAATAAAATAAATTAAAATTAAAATTAAAAAAAATTTAAATGGTGAAGATGGTAAATTTTATGTTGTGTATATTTTACCACAATAAAAGTAAATAAATTAAAAAGACTGACCTTAACATGTGGAGCAACTGGAACTCCCATAACTGCTCATGGCAATGTAAAATACTATAACCACTTTGGAAAACTGTCTGGCGTTTTTTTTAAAAAGTGAAATATGCATTTCCTATATGATTTTAGCCATTCCAATTATAGGTATTTGCCAAGAGAAATGAAAATATTTGAAAATAAAAATACTTGTGTGGAAATGTTCACAGGCCAAAACTGGAAACAACCCAAATGTCTATCCATAGGTGAATGGATGAGCTCATTGTGGTTTACCACACAATGAACTACTATCCAGCAATAAAAACGATAAACTACTGGGGCCCCTGGGTGGCTCAGTGGGTTAAGCCCTCTGCCTTCACCTCAGGTCCTGGCCTCAGGGTCCTGGGGCTGAGCTCCGCATTGGGCTCTCTGCTCAGCGGGGAGTCTGCTTCCCCCTGTTTCTCTCCCTGCCTCTCTGCCTACTTGTGATCTCTGTCTGTCAAATAAATAAAATCTTTAAAAAAATGTGTCAAACTGTATATATATTTTTTAATTTATTTATTGGGGCACCTAGGTGGCTCAGTCAGTTAAGCATCTGCCTTTGGCTTGGTTCATGATCCTGGGGTTGTGGGATTGAGCCCCTCATGGGGCTTTCTGCTCAGTGGGGAGTCTGCTTCTCCTCCTGCTCCTCCTACCATCCCTCACCCTATACTCCCGCTCCTGTGTTTGCATTCTCTCTCTCTCTGAAATAAATAAATACATTTATTTTTTATTTAGATTTATTTCCAAGAGAGAGTGCGCACAAGCGGGAGGGACAGGAGAGGGAGATGGAACCCCAATCAGACTCCACACTGAGCACAGAGCCCCATGAGGGCCTTGATCTCACGACCCTAGGATCATGACCCTGAGATCACAACCCGAGCGGAAACCAAGAGTTCGATGCTTAACCAACTGTGCCACCTGGGCACCCCCACACCATGTAGTTTAGATATGTGTGCTTTATTGTGTGTCAATTATCCCTCAATAAAGCTGTTTTAAAAATAAGTTTAAGGGAGTAGCCAGGAGTAGTCAGGAGAGAATTGGAGTACGAATTCACTGACTGAGTCACTACTATGTTCTGTGAACTTGACACACTGTCCCTGATCCTTACAACCAACTAAAGAGTAAGGATTGTTATCCTTATTTTCTGATCAGTAACCTGATGTTCAGAGAAGTGAAACCACTTGTTCATGCGCACACAGAGACAGATCCAAACTGTGCTCTTTCCACTCTGCCTCACTATGTCCCAGCAGTGTGAGAAATGGAAGAGAAGACAGTGCTGGCTCATTGGTTGCTGACAATTAGTGGATCGGGGAACATAAGCCATGAAGGGCTACTCTTTAAGACAGGGAGGCAGGGGTTTGGACTACTCCACTCATAGCATCACTTATGACCATGAACCACTCATACACGTCCTTTCCCTCTGGTAACCTGGGACAGGATACTTGGGGATTCATATGTCTCAGTTCTCTCCTTACCATAGACTCCACTTCCCAAGCCCACACTTAAAGAAATAGAACCATGCACTGTGCGATTTCATTTAATGCTAAGTCAGTTCTTAGAACACAACAGAGCAGAGAAAGATAATTCAATACACTGTAGTGAGAAAATTGGTTAGCCGTTTGGGGAAAATGGAATTTTTCTTTTTCTTTTTTCTGTTTGTCTTTATCAACCCCAGGCTGATAACAGAATTAAATATATGCTGTTAAACAGAATTGAGTATTTAGCAGATCTTTGAACTGATGGTAACCTTCTAAGCTTTGAATTGACAGGAAGAAATTGCAAGAGAAAAGATCAATAGATTGAGTTCTATAAAATTTTGAAACAGAAAAATGTACACAGAAAAATGTAACCCAAAGGAAAATAACCAAATGGTAAAAATATCTGCCTCAAATATGACAGAAAATGAACTTCCAGGTTTCATAAAGCACTCTTGCAAATCGATCAGACAAACACAACACGTCCCCCAAAGATAAATGGGTAGAGATACTTCACACAAGAGGAAATGGACTGGGTAAGTACGCATACGGCAAAATGTTCACCCTCACAAGTGGTTTTTTAAGTGCAAATTAAAACAATCACATTAGTGAAAATTAAGAATAAGTAATTACCAGGCTGCCACGAGGATAGTATAATTGAAAGGATCTTCGGAAAAAGGTTTTTGGCAATATGCATACATGACTGCAAAGTGACTCTTAACATAGTGCTCCTTCTCCAGCGGTTACTGCCAACCACTCTCATGGGCTGAGCCCAGACGCACCTGTTCTTCCAAATGTGAGTCCCCAGCACAGACTGTGCACCTGCAGACCTCAGCCTATAAGACATCTCTGATCTGATGGCCCCCTCCTCAGCTGTGCATCTCACTCAAAGCAAGAACGCCTCCTCCTTTTTCTCAGTGAATGCACCACTGAGTCACCAAGCCAGAGACCTGGGAGTCATCCTAATTGCCTCTTTGTCCCTCACTCCTGCACATTCATCTTTTCCATCAGCTCCTGCCAATACTCCATCTTCAATGTCTTTTGAATCTGCCTCTTCCCCCACCCCCATAGTCACAGATGTGGGTCTCACCTGCTGTTTCTTGCTTGTATTGTTGAAATAACCCTGACCCATCTCCTCCAAGGCACTGACACTTCCTTCAAGCCATTCTACAGGGAGCCGTGGGAGTTATCTTTATAAAATACGAAGCTGATTCTGTGTTATCCTTCAAATCTTTCAATGTACCCCCACCCATTGTATACCTACAGGCTAAAGTCCAAGATTCTTAAGGTTTAGCGGCCCTCTGTCCTCCAGACTGCCTCTCCACCATCTTTTCTCTGGTGAGCTTCTCCTAGTTTTCTGCCCCCTCCTCCCAGCTGGCCTCTCCCATTGTAATGGGAATTCCTTGCAAGCCGAAGAAGGGAACGAGATCTTAATCATCTCTGCCTCCCTGGTTGGTAATACTGAGGTTGACACGGAGTAGGCGCTCAGTAAATATTGGGTGAAGAAATGGATTTCTTCTAAAGAAATCATTCAAAAATTAAAATTAGGGGCACCTGGGTGGCTCAGTCGTTAAGCATCTGCCTTCGGCTCAGATCAAGATCCCAGGACCGTGGGATCGAGACCCGCATCTGGCTCCCTGCTCAGCAGGAAGCCTGCTTCTCCCTCTCCCACTCCCCCTGCTTGTGTTTCCTCTCTCGCCGTGTCTCTCTCTGCCAAATAAATAAATAAAATATTTAAAACAAAAAAAACCCAAATAACCCCACAAAAAAACAAAGAACAAAAACAAAAATTTAAATTTAAAAAGTCATTCGACAGAAGGAAAAAGCTTATGAAGGAAAACGGCTCACTACAGCAGCATTCATAATACAGAAAAAGTGCAAAAAACTTAATGTTCAACAATAGAGAACTTTTATTAATTACGGGACAGCCATTTAACGGAATATGATGCAGCTGTTAAAATACTAATTATGAAGATTATGTAGCAACTCAGAAAGTGTTTATTATATAATAAAAGCAGAATACAAAATGGTCTGTATGCTAGGACTAAAATTATGTAGAAGTATGCACGCACACAAACTGATCAGAATGAGAAGAGGAAAAGGAACAAATGAATACAGATGATGTATTTAGGGTGTTTGGGGAGGTACTGTTTGTGATTTTCTTAAGCTCTTTGCAAATTCCCCTCGTTGTTGATAGAATGTCTTTGTGCATAAATACAAATTGACAGAGGAAAAAAAACATGTATACTGAAAAAGGTACTTGGATTCCCTGAAGTCTTGGACAAGCTGTGGTACAAAAGTAAACAAACCACTGACCTGGGAGGCAAGACACCAGCTCCTCACCCCACCCCCACCCCTAACTGGCTGTGGGATCTTGACTAAGTAAACTCTGCAGCTCTAGCCCCCATTTCTCCTACCCTCTCTGGCTGCAAGTCCCATGGTTGTTCCTCACTCCCGAATCAAATCCCGTCATTTCTGTTCACTGTACCACCATCTCCCGCAATGACCTCAGACGGAAAATCTCAGAATTCCCCGACCATTCATTGTCTTATCACCTTCACTCTCTAATTCCCACCTCCAGTCCATTGTCCCTCCTTTCCAATAATCATTTATAGCATGCTTCACTGTGGGCCTGGTTTCAGATAAAGAGGAGTCCCTGCCCTCCTAGTCAGCACTGTCTGGTTGAGAAGAGCCAAAAATTTTTTCCTCTCTTGCACCTTTGCAGACTGCTGAGGAGTAAAGTGGGGGGGGGGCGGTGTAGAGACACATAAAGCAGGACCTCCTGAGTAATGAGCTTGACCCCATTGTGGGAGGAGTTTAGGCACAGGCTGGATACTCTTGAGGGGTAATATAGTAAGTCTTGGTAGAATGAGTGGGCTGTTGACTCAATTTATTCATTCAACACGTATTTACCACAAGTGCTGGACACAGCATCAAGCTCTCTGTTAGGTGGCAAAGGGCCTGACCAGATGAATTAGGGCAGTCTCTGTTATGGGGATCATGGAGATGCTCACAGTCTAGTGAAGGACAGACGAGGACACTCACTACTCATTACACCGCAATGTGCAATGTGCTTTCTCCGTGTTTGAACAAAGGGCTCTGAGGCAGAGGAATGTGGGATTGACTGTGCCTGCGGGGCCTGTGGGCTCACAGAGCCAGAAGGACTTGAGTTGTTAGGTATCCCTGAGGCTGAGGAGTGGGACTAGATACCCAGAAAAGGGGAGTGGGCTGTTCCCATGGCAGGTCCAGGCTGAGGAATCATCAGGTCCACAGTCAGGACGCTTGAAAGAGGCAGCTTTCTGAGAGTGGTAAATAGTTTGGAGTGGCTTAAGCTTTGAGGTTTAGGGTGGGGGAAGGGAGCGATGAGTGTCCAGGGGCAGTCAGGGGCAGGTGACAGGCGGTGAGACCTGAGAGACCAGGCAGGAGGGCCAAGGGCAGTTTCAAAGTAGGAAAGTAGTATGATTAGATCTAAGTTTTGGTAAGATAACCAGATGGTCTCTCATGTCTCCTCTCTTCCCTAAGACTTCATGGTAAGTAGCAAAAGTGTGCTATAGGAAGTTAGGGGCAGGGTGCCAAGGTTCTAGCAAGGATCCTACCCTCCTGCCCCCCTACACTCCACCACCTAAGCGATCTGGGAGAAGCAAGAGAGAATAAAAATGTTGGGTCTCTCTGGGGGCACCTGGGTGGCTCAGATTTCTGTTCAGGTCAAGATCTCAGCGTCATGGGATGGAGCCCCTCCCTGGGCTACACACTCAGCCTCCAGTCTGCTCGGGGTTCTCTCTCCCCTCTCCCTCTGTTCCTCCCCCTGCTCTGGTGCGTTTTCTCTCTCTCTCTCTAATAAATGTCTTTTTTAAAAAAATGTTGGTTCTTCCCAATTTACAGGATGGGAAGCTTGGCTGGCTCAAGGGAACTCGGAAAAAAGGACAAACAAAATATATTTCAGAATTAATATTAAATATCTATTAAAACGCATTCTGCTGAGAATACCCAGACTGATGAATCATAGACCTGCACCCTTTTAACAATACATTATATGTTAAGAAAAAAAAATACGTTCTACTGATTTTACAATCTCTTGTACGTGGGACTTCATTTAGCCTCACTCTGCCCTGTCCTTGAAGGAAGGGACCATGTCTAGCTCATCTTGTATTTCCAGCAGCTAACACTAAATCACAGCGCACCCGAGGCGCTCAGCAAATATTGGTTGCAGCGGAGGCCAGAGAGAGAGAAAATCGCCCAAGCTTCGACCCTATGACCTCCCACCAGCAGGTGGCAAGATAGAATCCGGGTGCTCTGGGAAAGGGCGGAACTGGGCGGAGCGTTTGCGGCTCCGTCGCGCGCAGCCTCCGACCCTCTTTTCTCGGGTACCGGAAGAAGGCGGTTCTCTTTTCGTTCCTAGCGCAGCCATGGTAAGGAGGTTTCTTCGCGAGCTCTCGGGGTCCATCAGCTTCCATCCTTCCAGAGCTGGGGCTACCCGGAGCTCCGGGGTCCCCGCAGGGGGTAGTCGGGGGAAGGCGAAGGCACTGCGACCTGCGGATTGGTCCAGGCGGGCTCGAGAGCGAACTGCGGTGCCGGAGGAAGGGGGAGATAGGTGCCGCTGGCGGGAAGGCCTCGGTGTCTGGCCTGGCCAAGATGCCTGCCCGACCACGCATCGCATCTCCGGCCGGGGCGGAGTGGGGGGATGGATGATGGGTCCGGGGCGGGTGGGTGCTGGGTAAGCCAGGCCAAGAAGCATTTTCTTAGTCGCTGTTATTTATGCATTTATTTATTTAATTTTGGCACGGCCTGACTTGACGTAGTGTGGCTAGTAAGCATGTGTACACGACGTTAACATGCTTCCGCATTTTAAAGTGAAAGCAGTTCTCACCTTGTGCCCTTTAGTACGAGAGAGCAGCTCTCAGCACGTGGTTTTGCTTAGAGCAGGTGACTGTTGCATGCACCAGACACTTTGTAACCAGGTGGTGAAGTTGGGAAAACTTTGCTATGTAACAGAGTAGCAGCACAGATTGAACTCTTGCCCATTTCTGTTGCCGGCTCGCCCCGTGCCACAATGTCCAACCCTTGTCCATTTTGCCAGAAAGGCTTTCTGGAGGTGGGGGGGGGATAGCCTCAAGAAGGGGGCACGCTTTTTTAAGATTTTATTTATGTATATATTTATTTGACAGATCACAAGTAGGCAGAGAGCAGGCAGATGGAGAGGGGGAAGCAGGCTCCCTGCTGAGCAAAGAGCCCGATGTGGAGCTCTATCCCAGGACCCTGGGATCATGACCTGAGCTGAAGGCAGAGGCTTAACCCGTTGAGCCACCCAGGTGCCCCAAAGTGGGCGTGCTTTTAAGCGGTAACTTTGAAAATACTTAGAACCCTCCGCAAAGACAGTAATTCCTAATCTCTGTCCAGCGGAGGGGGGCAGTTGAAGTCGATGGAACCTATAGTATTTGCTACATAACTACGTTTTTGCTTCTGTGCATTTTGTCACTGGCCCCACACTTTCTAACCACACATTTTGCTGGAGAGGCAGCAGGAGACTGAGTTCTTTGAAGAAGTTAAGAGAATTGGTAAGCTGTTCTTGAAACAACTTGTAACCGTTTTAACGGCAATGAAATCTAAAACCCTGAAATTCTCCTTCAGGCTCGTGGTCCCAAGAAACATCTGAAGCGTGTAGCAGCTCCAAAGCATTGGATGCTGGATAAACTGACTGGTGTGTTCGTAAGTATCCTATTGTGAGCATATATGATAAATTGTAAGTACCTTAAGAGGCACATTCAGGGAACCTGTTTTATACTGCTTTATGTACCAGGCATCCCTGATTACTTTCATCTGTAAATTATTTGGGCACAGGATTATGGGTAGAGTGTTCTTGTCGTCCTGTTTTTGAAAGTATTCTGCTACCTAAGTGCACTCCGCCTCTTAGTAGCGCTGCTTCATTCATTCCATATACAATAGTACATTTATGTGGACTCCAAACTCAAATGTTCCTAATGGGCCTGGACCTCTGAAAGGGAAAGATGCTGTAAAGCTTTTTGGTTTGGAATAGTTTTACAAGTTTTGAACACCTCTTGTTTACCCAAATTCTGGGGCTGGTGAACAGACTTGGTGTCTATTTTAATGGATTTCAGGACGTAGGAAGTGGCTTTGAGTGAATCCCAACATACGTTTAAGCTAATTTTAAATCATCTTACAGGCTCCTCGCCCATCTACTGGTCCCCATAAGCTGAGAGAGTGTCTCCCTCTCATCATTTTCTTAAGGAACAGACTTAAGTATGCCCTAACAGGAGATGAAGTAAAGAAGATCTGTATGCAGCGTTTTATTAAGATTGATGGCAAGGTCCGAACTGATATAACATACCCTGCTGGTTTTATGGGTAAGTGGTTGGTGGTGGGCGCTTCGTGCTGGCTCCTTTTGGTTTTCTCTTCCTCTCCAAAATGGCGGTCATATTGAATATTGGTGGGCTTTTTTAATCAGTCATGGAAGTAAAGCATGACCTTGTCCTTCCGTTTCGTTACTAACCTAGCGTAGGGCTGTAAAGAGTCATGAATCATTTCTCAAATTTGCATGTCCTGAAAACAGGGTTTTGAAACATTAATAGATTGGCTAGCTGTCATCATTGGTCTCAGGAGTTCTTGTTCGAATTTGAAATGGGAAGCATAGGGTGGTTTTTCTAGTGGTGTGGTGGTTACTCGGCATGAGGTAGTGGAGCTGTATAGTAACCTTAGTTGCTGTTCTGATGTCAGATGTCATCAGCATTGACAAGACCGGAGAGAATTTCCGTCTGATCTATGATACCAAGGGTCGCTTTGCTGTTCATCGGATTACACTCGAGGAGGCCAAGGTGAGCGTTCCAAACAAGCTGGGTCTTCATTCAGAAAGTGACTTGGTTCTAAGTGAGAGCCTGCAGTGAGTATGTGGGCCTGGTCCATTGCAGTGAGGTAGATAAAGATTACTTAACTTCAGGTATACCTGAAAATAGCCAGTTAAGTTGGATGGGGTTCTGTTGTGTGTGCAGTTTGTGTCATGTTATTAAAAGTCCTGCTAAGAGTGGCATTACAGTTTGTCGCTGGATAGCTAATAATTGATCCTCATTTGAAGTTAACACCTTCAAAGATCGTTTTATTTTATGGCAGAAAAAATTTTCTAGTTTAACAGTGGCTTCCAGGTTGTCTTGTAGAGGCAAGGAGAGTGATTTCTAAGATTTATAAGTACCTAAAGTATGGGTCCTTTTAAGTACAAAGGACCAGAAAACCAATATTTGTCCAATCTGATTGGCCCTTTGTCATGTCTCCATTTGTGGCTCTAGCTTTACTCTGGGGGAAAGGAAAGGTGTTAATGGAGGAGACTGGTCATCCTTCAGGCATTTGTTTGAGATAGTTCCCCTAAAAAAGATTATAGACATTGATTATTTAATCCAGTTTGTTGTAGTGGTTTTACACAAAAGTTTAAGGCCCCTTGAATTACTGGCTATAAATGAAGGTTAATTCAATTGGATGATTCAGTTCCTAATTGCCTTAGCTGCCTTGTTCTCAGCAGGCTGGGTGGTATGTCCAGTGGCATCAAGGTGATTTGATTTACTTGCGGAAGGTCAGGGAGCGAAAGTCCAAGGTCCAAATGCCTTGCGTGAAATGTTTGTTGATTAGGGGAACTGGTAATGCAATTGAAGTTGGTGAGACAAAACTCAATTGTGTGAAAGAAAGAGCTGCCCAGAGGCGCTTGTTAGGGGGCTGATGCAGGTAAGTTGGAGGGGAAAATTCAGGTCACCTCTGAGGCTGAAACAGCCTCTGGAAAGAAGGGTGATCAGCCCATGCACTGAAGGAGTCCCCCTGTTGGTGAATTAGGAGGTTGTAGAGCCTTTGATCCCTTGTACTTGAACAAGTGTGGTACAAGGAAAAGCCCAAACAGGAAGAAGACTACCTTAGAGAGGGACAGCACAAAAGAAATTTACAGGGGGTAGGAAGTCAAGTCCAAGACACCGCTCTGTACTTTGAGAAACCAGCAGTTCCTGTGTAGGGCTGTTGCCTTTAACTGCTGATTGCATTTCTAACACGGTGACTTGGGGTTTCGAAATTACTGTTTGCTACATTGTGGAGCGTGGTGCATGTAAGCCAAACTAAATGTGGTAAACTTGTGTTTCCAGTACAAGTTGTGCAAAGTGAGAAAGATCTTTGTGGGGACAAAAGGCATCCCCCATCTGGTGACTCACGATGCTCGCACCATCCGCTATCCTGATCCCCTCATCAAGGTCAATGACACCATTCAGATTGATTTGGAAACTGGAAAGATTACTGATTTCATCAAGTTTGACACTGGTAAGCAGCCTCAGTGCTACCTGGATGTTCTCTTTATTTTGTCTGGGCATTTCCTTTAAAGCATGGGTATAAGAGCTGTTCATTACTCTTGTTGTTTCCTCTCTCTCTCTCTCAGGAATGTAATCAAGCATTAGGATTTGCACTGTGGCTAGGGTACAGGGTTTGGTTTTGTTTTGAACCCTCTTAGGTTCTGATGTAGACCTAATTAGCAACCAGAGCTGGAGGTTTTTTGATGTAATAAGGGATGGGGAAGGGGCAACTCGTGACATTTGAAGAAATGGGCAAGCAATGTGTAGAACTTCATGGTGTGTCATTTCAGCATGGCTTGGTGCTGATGGGATATGTTCTGAATGGGAGGAGTGGCGGCCTTGGGGAGCTGTGAGGGGTTGAACAGGTTTCCCTTGGGCGGAGGGCAGAAACAGACAGCCAGATTCGTGTAGTATAGTATGTTCACTTCCAGAGAGGCCCTAATGCTTGGAATATTCTGGGCGGATCTTCAGGTGTGAGGGAGAGGGGTGGGGTAAATCCGAAGAGAACCCTGAGAGTCCTTGCTTGGCTAATCTATCCAGAGAATAAATTAAAATGGGAAAAATGACTAATTTTGTCTTAAAGCTGTCTCTTGTCATTTGTCACATCGGGTTATGCGTTGGCATGGTGCCAGGCTCTAAGCAGATTACTTCTTCTCCCCAGGTAATCTGTGTATGGTGACTGGGGGTGCTAACCTGGGAAGAATTGGTGTGATCACCAACAGAGAGAGACACCCTGGTTCGTTTGATGTGGTTCACGTGAAAGATGCCAATGGCAACAGCTTTGCCACCCGACTCTCCAACATTTTTGTTATTGGCAAAGTAAGTCTGGGTTTCCCTGCCCAGATGCAGGGACCACTGGGAGTGCAGCGCCTGGCTCCCAGCCACCTCTGCTGATCCTAGTGGAGAGCCTGTTCCGGGGTAGGGCTCAGCTCAGCACAGTGCGGGGCCAGGGCCAACCTGGGCTCTTGCAGTATCACAGAATCCTGATCACCTTGCTTGGTGAAAAGTGCCAGTGATGGAGTGAATATGCCTTATACTTAGGTTCTTTAATTTGCACCTGTGGGGCTGGATGGGGGTGGTGCTAGTAGTCCACCTTGGACCTGCTTCCGTAATTGTAAATCATTAACTACGAAGGGTTCTGTAGTTTGCATCTGTTTGGGCAGCAGGTTTAATAGGGTGATGCCTGCAGCCCAGGCAGTGGATGTTTCTGCCGAATGGGCATCTGAATGTCTTAAGACTACCTGGCTGTTGCTAAAGGCGCTCAGGCCTGTTTCTTTAAATGAGATGACAGGTGCGGTGTGTGCCAAGCTGCCAGTGGGAGTTAGTGTGTGGTGGCTTGTAATGCTCCTTGTCTTCTCCCGCAGGGCAACAAACCATGGATTTCTCTTCCCCGTGGAAAGGGTATCCGCCTCACCATTGCTGAAGAGAGAGACAAGAGACTGGCGGCCAAACAGAGCAGCGGGTAGAATGGTCCCTAGGTGACGTGATTGGAAGTCTTTATACCTAATTAAAGGTCATACAGCACGATAAATTGTCTCTTTGGTGTTTGTTGTGGTTTGGGTTGGGGTTTTGTGTTCATTTATAGTTGCCTCCTGTTTGATTTACAGCTTGTAGAGTACATTGACTCCTCAGGCAGGCTTAGGCATTCTGTGATACATGGCTAAGATATTTATTCATGAGAGACAGGGAGGGAGAAGGAGAAGCAGACACCCCACAGAGCAGGGAGCTTGACATGGGGCTCAATCCCCGGGATCATGACATGAGCTAAAGGCAGACGCTTAAGCCACTGAGCCACCCAGCCCCCCCTTTATCTTTTTTTAGACTGGACTCCAGGTGATAGGAGGGAGAACACAAAGGTCTTGTCAAAGAAGGAGCAGCAACTAACCCAGGAGCCGGGAGAGCCAGGAGGGCCCAGACTGTTGGCCGAGAACTCATCTGTTCTACTGATTCTTCACTGAAAAAAAAATAATCAGGGCCCCTGCGTGGCTCAGTTGGTTAAGCAACTGCCTTTTGCTCAGCTCGTGATCTGGAGTTCCAGGATCAAGTACCGCATCAGGCTCCCTGCTCAGAGAGTCTGCTGCTCCTGCTGACCTCTCCCCTCTCGTGTTCTCTCTCAAATAAATAAAATCTTTAAAAAAATAATAATCCGTGCCCTCCTTCCTCTGGTCTTCATTGCACTGGCTCATCTTTTTCCCATTCTTGCCCAGATTGATCTCACCCAGGGTGGAAATCTCCAGATGTGGACACAGTGCTAAGTGCGCAGGCTCTTGATAAGAGCACTTCCTTGGACTTAATCTAATGTCTCCAGCTGCCACTGCAGTCCTCCCCTCCATTCCCCAGGGGACTGTAAAAACTATCCTGTAGAAAGGCAACTTGTTCTGCTCCCTGGAGTGTATAGGGTCCTGTCCGGCTTGCCTCTCAATCCTTTTTTAAGATAAATTTTTAGAAGGGGAGGAGTGGAGGGAGAGGAGTCTCTGACAGACTCGCAGCTGAGCACAAAGTCCAATACCTGGCTCCGTCTCCTGACCCTGAGATCATGACGAGCCAAAACCAAGTCAGTTGCTCAACCAACAGCAACCATCCAGGTGCCCCTTGCCTACCAATCTTTTAAGATTTATGTTAGAGGTGGGGCAGAGGTTGAAGAAGCAAATTCTGAGTCCCTACCGAGCACAGAGGCCGCCCTGGGGCCCAGTCCCAGGATCCTAGGATCATGAGCCTGAGCTGGTTTAACCAATTGAGCCAACCAGGTGCCCTGCCCACCATTTTTTCCCCCAATATTTTATTTATTTGGCAGGAAGGCAGGGAGAGCACAAGCAGGGGGAGTGGGAGAGAGCAGCAGGCTTCCTGCTGAGCAGGGAGCCCAATTCGGGCTTGAATCCCAGGACCCCGGGATCATGACCTGAGCCAAAGGCAGACACTTAACGACTGAGCCACCCACGTGCCCCCCCTGCCTACCACTCTTTTGATTGTTTCCCTCCCTACAAGGGGCTAGCTCTCTTCCTGTTCCCCTATAAGACATGCCTTCCAAAAACAAAAACCACCTTTACCTCCTATAGCAGGGCTTACCAACTTTTATACTGTTGGCCCAGGTAACCTGGGGGTGGCTGTCCCATGGATTGTGGTATGTCAGACCACACCCCTGGCCTCTGACTACCGGGCGTTAGAGCATGCCTTCCGGTTCTTCCCAGTTGTGATCCCAGAATGACTCCAGACACAGCTCCCTCTTGGGGAGCAAAATTGCCTGTGTTCTGAACCACTATACTATAGATCCTGCTCTGTCTCACCATCACTTTTATTTAACAGCTTGTTGCAGCGACCTCTCAAGCTTACTAAATGATCCCACCGTGACAGGTTTGGGGGTCAAAACCGTTTTAGACATCTTTATCTGAGGCGTGATGAGCCTGGGTAAGGTCACTTTGCACGTTAACACTGGGCATGGGGAATGGTCCTCCCTGGTGCCCAGATGTGTGGTCCGACAGAGAAGGAGGCCTGCTGAACATCTGTGGCTTGCGGTGTCTTAGCCCCCCACCCCCACCCTGATCCCCGGGGACTGGATCCTGGGCCTGGAGTCAGGAGCCGCAGAATAACAGCAGAATAACGATCTTGTCAACAGAACAGGGCACGAACTAATCACTCAGCTAAAAGAGGTACGGCCCAGGAATCTCCCAAGCCGATTTGGCCCCACAGGGCTTCTCTGCCTTTCATACTGCAGACTCCAGAGCACCACTGGCTGGGGCTTGAGAGCAGTCAAACCCGGGGCCTCAAGACCTCAGCTTAAGCAGGTGAAAGGGGATTTCTGCGAGGACAGGGTCCAACCAAAGCACATCAGGGAATGCTGTGCAAGTGGGCTTGCCAGACCTGTTTCTTCAGTGTGGTTGTCTTGTCAGGAGCGGAGCTCAGCAGGACAGGCAGTTCTGATGAGCCAGGCCAGAAGTAATCTTAAGGTGCCTCTTGAAAAATGAGCCAGGGAGACAGCGAAAGGCCCAAGGGCAGGAGTCCCTAAGTCTGGTGGGTTCTCTTGCCGCCCCTCTGGCTCACTGCCCCGAGGCCGCTCTAAGTCTCAGCCCAGCAGATGATGGAAGTGATTTGAATGTTAGCTAAGGAACCAAAGCAAACGCGGGGAGTGAGAGGCCTCCCAGTTGGTTCTTTCCACCCGCGCAGGGGTTTCCTAGCTGCCTCATCGCCCAGCCATCTTGCACAACAGAGGAACTGGAGTGTTTGGCTGCAGTCCCCTCGCATCCTTTTTTTTTTTTTTAATGTCTCTACATATAAGTTGATTTCTGTCAGGTTTTTAATTCCAGTTAATATGAGTTACCAGAGTTATATTAGTTTCAGATGTACAATCTAGTGATTCGACAATTCCACATGGTACCTGCTGCTTATCACAAGTGTGCTCCTTAATCCCCATCACCTGTTTCCCCCAACCCCACCCCCACCTCCCCTCTGGTAGCCAGCAGTTTGTTCTCTAAAGTTAAGAGTCTGTTTCTTGGTTTGTCTCTCTTATTTTTTTCCCTTTCCTCATTTGTTTCTTAAATTCCACATATGAGTCAAATCATGGTATTTGTTTTTCTCTGACTTAAACTGCTTAGCATGATACACTCTAGCTCCACCCACATCGTTGCAAATGGCAAGATTTCATTCTTTTCTTATGGCTGAATAATATTCTATTGTGTATATACACCACATCTTTATCCATTCATCAATCCATGGACACTTCGGCTGCTTCCACAACTTGGTTATTATAAATAATCCTGCTATAAACTAGGGCTGCATATATCACTTTGAATTAGCGCTTTTGTATTTTTTGGATCAAGACCCAGGAGTTCAATCTCTGGGTCATAAGGTAGTTCTATTTTTTTTAAGTTTTTTTAAATCTATTTATTTGACAGAGAGAGAGGTCACAAGTAGGCAGACGGGGGTGGGGGAAGCAGGTTCCCTGCTGAGCAGAGAGCCCGATGTGGGGCTCCATCCCAGGACCCTGAGACAATGACCTGAGCCGAAGGCAGAGGCTTAACCCACTGAGCCACCCAGGTGCCCCTATTTTTAACTTTTTGAGGAACCTCCATACTGTTTTCCAGAGTGGCTGCACCAGCTTGCATTCCCACCCACAGTGCGCGAGGCTTCCTTTTTCCTCACATCCTCACCACCATCTATTG
Organism: Neogale vison; assembly: GCF_020171115.1. Classification (NCBI taxonomy): domain Eukaryota; kingdom Metazoa; phylum Chordata; class Mammalia; order Carnivora; family Mustelidae; genus Neogale; species Neogale vison. Next base: position 70,093,690 of record NC_058105.1, read on the forward strand.
TTTCTTGTCTTGTTGGTTTCCACCATTCTGACAGGTGTGAGGTGATAGCTCATTGTAGTTTTGATTTGCATTTCCATGCTGGTGAGTGATGGTAAGTGATGGTGAGTGATGATGAACATCTTTTCATGTATCTATTGGCCATCTGGATGTCTTTGGAGGAACGTCTGTCCATGTCTTCTGCCCATTTCGTAAATGGATTATTTGGTTGTTGGGTGTTGAGTTGTATAAGTTCTTTACATATTTTGGGTACTAGTCATTTATTGGATAAGTCATTTGCAATTATCTCCCACCCCATAGGTTGGCTTTTAGTTTTGCTGATTGTTTCTCTTCACTGTGCTTAAGCAAACAACATTTTAAATGTGTTTTGTTTTTTATTTGTTAAAGTAGCACAGGAATTTTTTTTTGTATTAGCAACTGGCCCTGATGTGGGAAAGATTTCCATCCTAACAACCAGGTCGTATGGGTATACTTCGCTAAAGCAGCCCGAAGATCATAAGACTGAGCTACAGATTTCCAAATAAAATGGCTCATGTCTTTGTAGGCCTTCCTAAGGCTTCCGGTTTGATTCATAAAATCTTAGAGCTGGAGGGAAACTTAGAGATCATTTCAACTGGGAGGCAGACAAATGGTTATTGAGATGAAACTGACTGAGACAAACAGACCTTTACTGGATTTGGCTTACTTCCCTTCTGCCTTCAGTGGGCTGGGCCTCATGCTTCAGTCAGAGAACAGTACAGCACAGCTTTGAGAACAAGAAAAATACAGGGCACCTGAGTGATTCAGTTGTTAAGCATCTGCCTTCAGGTCAGGTCCTGATCTCCAGGTCCTGGGATCCACATCAGGCTCCCTTCTCAGCAGAAAATCTGCTTCTCCCTTACCCACTCCCCCTGCTTGTGTTCCCTCTCTCGCTGTGTCTCTCTCTGTCAAATAAATTAATTAATTAAAGAGAACAAATAGATTACAAACAACTAGGATTTATGTAGTACTTAATAGTTTACAAAAAGTCATCTTGATTTTTTGTAAGATGTTATTTATTTATTTGAGAGAGAGAGAGAGAGAGAGAGAGCAAGAGGGAAAGTAAGAGGGGGGGGTGGGGAGGATCAGGCTCCCCACTGAGCAGGATGCCGGAATACCGGACTCAATCCCAGGCCCCTGAGATCAGAACCTGAGCTGAAGCAGCTGCTTAACCAACTGAGCCACCCAGGCGCCCAGAGAGTCATCTTGATTTTTTTGATATCTCAATCCCGTGTTCCTGCTCTAAACCAGACTTTACAGAAAGAATGATATCCTTCTGACTGCCTCCTGATCCACTCCAATCAGTTCTATCCATAGTCTTCCCCATCTCAGGTCATGGCAAACTGTCTTAACCAATTACCTAAGCCAAACACTTTGGACATGTCTTGATTCATCTCCCTTTCTCACATGCCACATGTAATTTTATTAGAAAATCCTGTTGGTTCTACCTTCAGAATATATCCTGAATCCATATTTGGTGATATTTAGAAATTATTGTTAATTTTTTGTGAGATAATCATGAAAACTTTTCCAGAGATACATACTGAAGTATTTGTAGAAGAAATGACAAGCATCTGGAACTTGCTTTAAAATAATCTAGTGAGGGGCGCCTGGGTGGCTCAGTGGGTTAAGCCTCTGCCTTCCGCTCAGGTCGTGATCTCAGGGTCCTGGGATCGAGCCCCGAATCAGGCTCTCTACTCAGCAGGGATCCTGCTTCCCCCTCCCTCTCTGCCTACTTGTGATCTCTCTCTCTCTCTCTCTCTCTGTCAAATAAATAAATAAATATTAAAAAAAAATAATCTAGTGAGTGAGGAAGACCAAGTAAACAAGATTGACCATATACTAATAATGTTGAAGTTGGGCAGTGATTACATGGGATTCATTTTACTAGTTCTACTTCCGTGTATGTTTGACATTTCTCACAATAAACTTATAAAGGAACAAATAAATAGTATGATGTCTGCCACCCCAAATAATATTGGAATATTTCTTTTTTTTTAAAGATTTTATTTATTTGTCAGAGAAAGAGAGCACAGGCAGGGGGAGTGACGGGCAGAGGAGAAGCAGGCTCCCTGCTGAGCAAGGAGCCCAGTGTGGGGCTCGATCATGACCTGAGCCGAAGGCAGATGCTTAACCCACTGAGCCACCCAGGGACCTTGAGAATGTTATACTATTTAAACAATAAATAATAATAACAGAAATGTTCTCAAGAGAACAAACATTGTTTAACAACAACAGAAAGAAGAAACTTTCCAAGAGCCAACAGTTTTTCAGTTTATTCCTGGGGTTTTCCTAGGGATATACTCTTACATTTTTCCTAGCTGTTCTAGCAACCATGAACAGGTATAAAAATCACTGGTGTGCTTGTAAATGTTAACAGCCAACTCTCTAAAAAAATGTGTACATATACATGTACACAGGTTTATGATGTTTCACTGATACAAAGGATGTATAACACAATTTGCAAATAATAATGAAATAGGCAATTCTCTTCATTATGCATTCCATATAACTATAACCAGCTGGGTCTCACAGATTGCTTTCTTTGATCTTTGCCAACTTCTTATAGCCATATCAATCTACGATTACAGTTACTATCGACTAAGAAATGTAGTTCTGACAAATATTTCGGTCTGTGTTAACACATGAGACAAAAGTGAAACAACAAAGACATTCATAAGAACGTCATTCATTTGTCAACGACGTGAGCAACTTCTTTGCTGACTCAGATAATAGTTCCCAAATGCGGAGAGAATATCTCCTTAATTTTTTGTACTAGTCCTAATGTATTGGCTACAAGATACAATGCGCTTGAAGTTTAATCTGTATTTTAACATTTTCTCCTTTGCTTCCTTAACTCTAGACCATCAGCAAAACAAACCCTCAAGTCCTGAGCATAGCGTTTGCCAGTTTCAAGCTACCACTGTGATGTCACTGAACAGGGAGCTGGGTGGAGATGAGCAGCAGCCCCCCATTCTATAGCATTTCCACAAAGTATATACAATAGGCATAAATAATCTCGAGTTCATCAAGGTAATAGTAAAATGTAAAATGATTAGGAAGTAATAAGCATTTAGTATTTATTTATTACTTTTGCATTTAATAGAATTTGCTGAATTCTAAGTTTATATATTAACATTTAAATATAGCTTAAATATTTATATTTTTTACATTTCTAACAGTGTCTGTTTTTAACATATGGCTCAGAAAAGTCCTGAAAATGTAACAGTCAGCTCTCAGGAGCTGGTATGAGCCAGCACACCATGTGGGTCATGCCAGAAGACCCAGCTGGCTGCACTGGTCCTGTTGAGTGTGCTCCCCACCACCCCTTACACATACCCTCCTTCTCCATCCTCTCAGCTACCTGTGCCATGGGCAACTTCCTCTCCTCCCACCCAAGTCTCTCCGCCACACACTGCAGCCCAGTTCCTAGACCCTAGCTTGAATTGTGTCACTTCCTCTTCAAAACCTCTTGTTCGAAAGCATTGCCTATGGGTACCTGGGTGGCTCAGTTGGTTAAGTGTCTGCCTTCACCCCAGGTCATGATCCCAGAGTGCTGGGATCAAGTCCCACCATCGGGCTCCTTGCTCAGTGGGGAGTTTGCTACTCCCCCTGTTTGTGTGTGCTCTCTCTTGCACATGCTCTCTCAAATAAGTAATAAATACAATATTTTAATTCTAAAAAAACAAAAAGCACTGCCTATAGACTCAGGTCCAGATTCCTTGGGCTATCCTTGCAAGCCATCTCCATTGTGGTCCTAAGCTATTTTCTCGATAGAACAACACAGTATCTCCCAATTCCCAGGTCCCTAATCACCACAACTTATTTCTTGGACCATCAGACCCTCATAGTCTTCCTCTTGGAAGATCCCCAAACATCTCAAACTTAGCTTGTTTTTAATTTTTTTTATTTTTTAAGATTTTGTTTTATTTATTTGACAGAGAGAGACACTGAGAGAGAGGGAACACAAGCAGGGGGAGTGGGAGAAGGAGAAGTAGGCTTCTTGCTGAGCAGGGAGCCGGCTGCGGACCTCCATCCCAGGACCACAGGATCATGACCTGAGCTGAAGGCAGACGCATAACAACTGAGCCACCCAGGTACCCCTAATTTAGCTTGTTTTTAGAATTCATCCTTTTTTTCTCCCTCCCACCCCCATAGTGCTTCTGTTTCTATAGTCCCTGATTTTCTCTCAGGCCTTCAAATTTACATTGTTTCCATCTCTCTTCATATTCTCTTTTTTAAAGATATCTGTCTATCTATCTGTCTATCTATTTAGAGAGCATGAGCAGTGGGAGGGGCAGAGGGAGAGGGAGAGAGAGAATCTCAAGCAGACACTGCACTGACCGCGAAGCCTGACATGGGACTCCATCTCACAACTCTGAGATCATGACTTGAGCTGAAAAGAGTCAGACACTTAACCAACTGAGCCTCCCAGGTGCCCCTCTCTTTCATATCCTTTTGACCCTTTTTTCTTCCAGGAACTTCTTCCACTCTCGGCCGTCCTTCAGGTCTCAATTGAGGTATTGTTTCCTCTGGGAAACTGCTGGGAAGTGCCCTCAGCACTCCATTTCTCTGTTCTTCCCATCCTAGATTCTACCTCGGTGTATTAAAATGGCCTATTTAGGGGGACCTGGCTGGCTTAGTCGATGGAGCACGTGACTCTTGATCTCAGGGTTGTGAGGTCAAGCCCCACATTGGGCATAGAGCTTACTTAAAAAAATTGTCTATTTAATAATTATCATATGATCTCTCTGATAAGAGGAATTTGAGAGGCAGGGCAGGGGGGTCATGGAGGGAAGAGAGGGAAAAATGTAACAAGATGGGACCAGAAAGGGAGACAAACCATAACCCTCAGGAAACAAACTGAGGGTTACTGGATGGGGTAGGGGGGAATGGGTGGCTGTGTGATGGACATTGGGGAGGGTATGTGCTATGGGGAGTGCTGTGAATTGTGTAAGACTGGTGATTCACAGACCTGTACCCCTGGGGCTAATAATACATTGTATGTTGATTTAAAAAATTGTCTATTTAATTGTCTGTCTCCCTCAAGAGTTTGTGAGGTCCACAAGGTTAATCTTGTTCCCCACTGTAATCCCTACTATCTAGCCCAGTTACTAGCGTGTTGTGGGTGCTGAACAAATGAATGAACAAATGAGGAAGAGGTATATCCCGCAGTTCCCCTACAAACCCTCCCCCCTCCATCTGTCTTGTTTCCTCACTGTTTCCCCAAGCACACTATATATTTTTCACTTCCAAAAAAAAGGAAGCCAAAGTTTTTGCTTGTGCTTAAGGGGACAAGGTCAGAAAATGTCACCCTCTGAAATTAGAACTAATAGAATCAACATTGAATAGATGAAAGCAGCCATCTACAAAATAATCCACTTTAAGGGTTGGTTTGTAAATGTGGTACCAGTGAGGCGAGGGCACTTCTCAGGTCTCTATGGTGATCAGCGTGTTGCCACAGGCTGGAGATCTGCCAAATATAAAGAAAGTGATAATGTCAATCAGTTGTAACCTGATTGTTAACGATAATGCTGTATAAGCAGGAGGCCCCTTGTGTCCATGGGGTCTTGAAAAGACTTGAGCCAAAGAGCAACACATTTTCTGTGCGTGATCATCATCGAGCGCCACATGTGGTCTTGTACAGTTTACAAAGCACCTCCATGTATTACCTCAATAAATCTCCATGATGACCCCACCAGATGGACCTTAGTCCTCATTTTAAAGATGACAGAAATGAAGTTCATTGCATTTGAACTTCATTTTTGAGATGAATCAACTTGTCCTAAATCTCTCCCCCGCCCACACACATTAATACCCATACCTTCACCAAGCCCACAGAGCATGAGATGGCTATGAACCCAAGGAGAGAAATACCCCTAGGGCAGAGACAGAAAGTTCTTGCAGTGACCAGTTGGTTAAACCACCTGCTTTGGTTCATTCTGATTCTGTGTTCTCAGGTAGCAGCTTTTAGCTCTGAAGAGTTTTGGCTCAGGGCCTTGGACCCCATGAAGGGAGTTAGGGGGTGTGGCTAATGAGGGGGGCATGCAGACAGACTTCAGCAAACATTTATTAGACAACTACTCTGTGCCCAGCGGTGCTAAGAGCATGGTATGTAATGGTGAATAAGACACAGAGCTCCTCAGCAAACTGACAGCCTAATTACAGGAGTGTGACAAGAAATACAGCAGTCCCTCCTTAACTTTTCTTTCTTAAAGATTTTTATTTATTTGTCAGAGAGTGAGAGAGAGAGACAGAGAGAGAGAGAGAGAGAGAGTACAAGCAGGGGAAGGCAGGAAGAGGGAGAAGCAGGCTCCCCACTGAGCAAGGGGCCTGATGCGGGGCTCTATCCCAGAACCCCGGGATCATGACCTGAGCCAAAGGCAGACATTCAACTGAGCCACCCAGGCATCCATCCCTATTCCCTCCTTATCTGCATGTACCTATGATAAAGTTTAATTCATAAAGAAATAGTAAGAGATTAACAACAATGAATAAATAGAACAATTACGGAAATATTCTGCAATGAATATTATGTGAATGCGGTCTCTGTCTCCCAAAATATCTTCTTGTACTGGACTCACTCTTCTTGTGATGATGTGAGATGATAAAATGCCTGCATGATGAAACGAAATGAGGTGAGTGACGTAAGCACCTTGACATAGCGTTAAGCTGCTATTGACCTTCTGATGCTGTTAGGAGGACCATCTGCTTCTGGACCACGGGCAGCCTTGGGTCACTGAAACCGTGGAAGGCAGAACTGCAGATAGACTGACACATACAGTATGACAGAGGCTCTAAAAAGGGAGGGCAGGTGCTCCGCAGGCCAATGGAAGAGCCATCTTCAGTGGTCTTGGGAGGGTCTGGGCAGGCTGCCCAGAGAAATCAATGCCTGAACTGATCCTGAAAGGACTTAGCAATACAAAAAGAGGTTGGAGGAATCAGGGTGGGGAGAGAAAAATTTAACAGGGAGACAGAGTGAGAAAACTGGGGGATTGGGTGGGTCGAAGTATGTGACAACAAAAAGAAAGGGAAGAGAGGTGGGGGGGTTGGGAGAAGTGCAGCTGGAGAGATAATCATAAAAGCCAACTTAATATAATCATAATGTATAGTACAATTTAACAAGAGCCATGATGTCATGAACAATGATTATTAATCATTAGTTGATTAAATCAGTAATAGTGTATATGGCTGGTACGGATGACTTTATACTTCTCTGATCTGACCATCAGTGACTGATTCATGCACCTCTGTGTGGGGCACAGAGCTCAGCATGGGACTCACACCCTCACAACCATCCTCCTGCCTAGGAACTGTTCTGTCCTACCAAGCAAGTGAGAGAATTGCAGGTCAGAGAGGTGAAGAGTGGACCAAAAGTCACACTAGCTGGTTTAGCATCAGGACTGAAGTTTAATATAAACTCCAGAGCCCATCCTGGAAAATGGCTTGCTTAATAGCACAGTGCTGCATCAGGGCTGTATAGGAATGTCAACTTAATCCTCATAAAAATAAAGAAATCAAAGAGCTCTGGGTTTTTGTTAATGTCAATTATTGTGTTAAGTTGAGTTTTAAAGAATTCACCCTGGGGAGTGCCTGGGTGGCTCAGTTGGTGAAGCATCTGCCTTCAGCTCGGGTCATGATCCCAGGGTCCTGGGATGGAGCCCCACATGGGGTTCCTGCTCAGTGGGACCCTGCTTCTCTCTCTGCCCCTCTCCCTGCTAGTATGTGTGCGCTCTCTCTCTGTCCCAAATAAATAGATAAAATCTAAAATAAAATTAAATTAGAAAAGAACTCACCGTCACCCTGGCTGCGGGGTGAAGGATGGATTGGAAGGGGGAGAATAGAGGCAGGGGAGCAGGGGGTGCAGGGAGAAGGCTTTTGCCTTTTACTTCATCTCTCTGATGGTTGTGGCTTGCACTGGGGAGGTGGCGGTGGGGATGGAGAGAAGGGAGCAGATTCACGAGATAGGTAGGAGGTAACATTGACAGGCCCTGGTGCCTGATGGGATGTGGGCAGCGAAGGCAAAGAAAACTTGAGGATGACTCCCGGGGTTCTGGCTGAAGAGGTGGATAAATGGCAGAGCCGTTCCTCAAGAACAGGGACACAGAAGGAGGAGAAGGTTCTGAGGAAGAAGACACCCACTGAGTTCACACTGCAGGTGGAGCACTAGATCCACGAGAGACACAAAGTCAGAGAGATGGTTTGAGAATTCAGAGAAGGGATCTGGACCAAGCGCCAAGGATAAAGAAGGTGATTCCAGTCATGGAGGGATGAGGTCCCCCAGGTGCGCAGGGTGAGAAAGGTGAGGGCAGATGAGCACCACTGTTTGGGGGAGGAGTGAAAAGCCTCCAGAAGGCACTGTGGAGGGTCTGCTTGCTCTCCTGGGAGGAGAAAGGTGGTATGCCTGAGACAGAGTTGGGACTTAGAGATGCCTCCCCAAAGAGAGTCGCTGGGCAGCCCCATTGCCGATTTGAGCCCTCGTGTAGTTTTCAGTGAGGATGAGGGTTTGGGGCTGCCTCTCTACCCAGGGTGAGGGCTGCTGAGAGCCAATGCCATTCCCTCAGCTGATCCCCATTCCCCTTGGGATATGAGGATCTCACAGGGTTTGATCCAACAGCTTGAAGAGACGGTATAGCATTGTAGCGGAGCATAGGGCCTTTGCAGCAAGACTGCCTGTGGACAAGACCTTGACCAGCAGCATTTGCCCTCTGTTTAATGGTAGGCAAGTCACTTCACTCCCCTGAGTCTTACCTCTCCCATCTATAAAAGGAGGATAATAATTATACCAACCTCACAGGGTCTATTTGGAGGATAAAATGACCTAGAACATTCCCTGGCAGGTAGTAAACGCTATTGAATGTTCCCTGCTCCTGGCCAAGAAGAATGTGTCTGACCTATTACCGTTTCCAAATCCATATTCTCCAGGGCCCAGTTGCTCAATAAACATGCTGAGGGCATTCAAAAAGCAGGAACAACAACAAAAGTGTTGGGAGAAAGCATATGACAGTTGATATTTCAAAGGTCTCCATCAAAGTAGTCATCACAGGAAAAATCAGAACTTGGTTGGACTTTCTTCCCCTTTTTACATTTGGTACAATTTTTCCTCTGAATCACCTAATGATAATTGGTAGCATTAAGTGTGGAGTCGGGGGCGGGGGTCAATCCGCTCTTCTCAGTACTTAATGCCTCTGAGTCACAGTCTCTGATAATCCCATTAGAGCCTTTCATCAAGCCTGCAAAGAAGTGTCATTTATATCCTTCTCTGTGGAGGTGGAAAATAAGGCTCAGAGAGATCAAGAACAGGCATGGGACTGGATGGGAACCCAGGCAGATGTTGTCAGAGCCTCCCATGAAGTGAGGAGATTGGATGGTTCATGGTTCTGGGGGTTGGGGGTGCCAGGTCCTGGGGATGGGCTTATTTGTCCCATGGAAGAGGAATTCGTGCTTTCATGCAAGAAGTAAGGCAGTAAGGGGCCCTAGGCAAAGGGAAAGATGGCTCTTGAGGCCTTTTGGAAAGTCCCCTCCTTGGGGGCCATATGTTTGCAATCAGTGTGTGTATGGCCAGAGTTGGTGGCGGCGGCGGGGTGGGGGTGGGGGTCCCCTGTCTTGGCCGGTAGCCAAGCCAGATGTTTGTTATGTGACTCCTCATAGCACAGAGCTCAGTCAACCCCTCGCGGAGCTGGGAATTTGTATGCCATAGTTACGGCCAAATTCGTCCGGTAACTGAGAAGGTTTCAAAAGTCCTCTGAGCCAGGGCTGGCCTAAGGCAGAACCAGGGAGGCTGGAGGCCGGCCTCCCACCCCCACACACACCATCCCCTTTCTTTGCACACGACTTTCTTTCCCTTATACTTTCTCCATGCTCCAGTGCTCCCTGTCTTCCTGCAGCTTTCCTCACCCCAGGACTTCCACTAAGGCCTGCCTGGCCAATGGCTTCATTCCCCATGTCCCACTTGTTATGAAGAATGAGCCCTTTCGCCCCTCTAATTTTTTTTAAGTTAACTCTTCCCCCAACGTGGGGCTTGAACTCACGGTCCCTGAGATCAAGAGTCAAAGGCCCTACAGACTGAGGCATCCAGGATCTACCCCCAACAAAACAGCACTCATCCTTTACGGTCCCTAATCTTGGTTCTACTTTGAAGCTTCTCCAACTTCCTCAGAAAGAGAGGGACAAGGGGGCAATTGCTCAGGGAGCACCTACTCTGTGCCAGCCATGGAACCTGGGGTTTTATATCCCTCCCCTCGTTAAATCTTCAAAACAGCCCTGTAAGTTTCTGCAGGAGAGGGAACCTGGGTTCAGAGATGGCAAGCAACTCGCCCAAGGTCATACAGCAGAAAAGGATGGGGGTGGGGGGAGCTCAATTTAACTCCTCAGTCCCCATGCACTTGAACTCTCTCCAGTTCATACCTTGATACCTGTCCCAAGACATGTTCCCTCTTGATCGTCTCTGACTCGTCTCTTTTCTTTTTTAAAGATTTTATTTATTTATTTGAGAGAGAGAGAGAGAAAGAGCACAAGCCATGGAGGGGGGCAGAGGGAGAGGGTGAAGCTTACTCCCCACCGAGCAGGGAGCCCAACATAGGGCTCAACCCCAGGACCCTGCAATCATGACCCAGCTGAAGGCAGATGGTTAATCCACGGAGCCACCCAGGTGCCCCTTCTCTCTCTTCACCCCACCACATTCTGATCCGTCAGCAAATCCCATTGGATCTACCTGCAAAATATACCCAGAATTCACCACTTCTTATCATCTCCACAGGGCCACCCTGGTCTAAGCTCCCATCACCTTTCACCTGGATTGCCGCAATAGAATAGCCCCTAGCAGTGTGCCTGCTTCACCCTTGACCCTCACCACCCTTCCTGCACACACGGTCTATTCATTACTCAGAAGCTGGCGGGATCCTACTGAAACATAAGTGCAAATCCTGGGTCTCCACCTCAAAATCCAGCAATGGCTCTCCCTTCACTGGTAGTATCCATCCTCATGTTGGCCCACGTGGCCCGCGTGTTCTGTCACTGCCTCTTTCCTTGCTGTCGAGACTTTGCTTACTCTGCTCCAGGTAGCCTGGACTCACCACCACTGTACCTCCGACACACCAGACAGGCTCTTGCCTCAGTGCCTTTGCACCTACTCTTCCTTCTGCCTGGAAGATTTTGGAAATCCGCATGGCTTGCTGCCTGATTTCTTTCTTTCCTTTTTTTAATTTGTTATTTTTTAAAGATTGTATTTATTTATTTGAGAGAGAGCACAAGCGGGGTGGGGGCAGAGGGAGAGGCCTCCCCACTGAGCAGGGAGCCTCTGCGGGGGCTCCCATCAGATCCCAGAATGCTGAGGCCAGGACCTGAGCCAAAGGCAGACGCTTAACCCACCGAGCCATCCAGGAACCCCTGCCTCACTTCTCTGAAGACTTCATTCTAATGATACTTTCTCTGTGAGACTTTCTCCATCGCCTCCTTTAAAGTGGCAACCCCCAGCCCACCAACACTTTCTATTCCTACTCTCCTGTCTTATTTTTCACTTGTCAGCAACTATGGCCACGCCTCTCATCACCAGGTTGTGATGGTTCGTTTTCTGTGTCAACTTGACAGGCGGGAGGGGTTGGGGGGCAGATATTTCATTAACTATTATGTCTGGATGTTTCTGCATGCCATTAACATTTGAATCTGTACATGGAGAAAAGCAGATCGCTGTCCCCAGTGTGCGTGGGCTTCCCCCCAGTCCATTGAAGGCCTGAATACAATACAAGATTGAGTAAGAAAGAATTCTTTCTGCCTGACTGTCTTGGAGCTGGGATGTTATTCTCCTGTCTTGGGATTCAGACGGAAGCTTCCAGCATTGGCTCCCCTGGGTCTCCAGCTCACCCACTGCATATCCCAGACTAGCCAGCCTCCCAAACCGTATGAAGTAATTCCTCACAGGAAATTTCTTTAGGTGTTTATACACACCCTATCAGTTCTGTTTCTCTAGAGGACCCAAATACACCAACTAACGGTTTACTTTTATTTATCTTTTACAAAGTTGTTGTCTCTTTCCACTCCAATGGAAACTTCATGAGGGCAGGAGTTTTGTCTGTTTTGTTCACTGCTGTGCATGGCATAGTGTAGGTACTTAATAAATACATGTTGAATGAATGATGGCCCTTATAATTGCACCATGTTTGCATATCTCGCTGCCTTATTTTATTTTATCTTATTTTATTTTTGGCTTCCAGGACTCTGTGAGCCTCCACTGCAAGAACTGGCCTTTGCATCCCCAATGCCAGGCAAAATTCCCACCACTGGAGTGCCCAGTACCTACTGAATGCAATGCCCTGAGAGGATCCATCCAGAAGACCATGCAAGTTTCCAGAACCACTCAGAACAGAGCGCTTTCTCAGTGCCGAATTCAGGAAGACCACCTCTCTTCTCCCCCTACCCTTCCCTCAAAACCCTTGGCAGGGCAGCCGCCGCTGGCCTGGTGCTTCCCCCCCTTCTCCTTCCCCCCTCACCTCTTGCCTCCCTTGCCTCTTGCCTCCCTTCCCCCTCCAAGCCCTCCTCGCCCGCCTGGGTACAGGCGATTATCTGGGGGTGGTAATTATTGCGAGTAAATTGGAAGTTGTTTTGCACAGGGCTATGTCTCACGCAGGTCGATTTGTATGCTTCCTGGGCACTTGTGACACTCCAGAGATGCCATAGCAACGGCCCCGGCGCCGCCGGGCTCACGGACCGTAGGAGATGAGGCGGGCACTGAGATAGCAGGCAGGGCCCTCAGAGCCTCAGTTTCCCCGTGGTCCTAGGGCAAGAGGAACCCGCCCCGAGGCCGTCGTTGGGGGCAGAAAGGAGATCATGGCCGGAACAGTTTGTACTACGACCCTTCGTGCGTGTGCATTGTCTTCCTTCCTGCTCGTCTCCCGCCTTTCTGCAGCCCGCCCGCTTCGCCCGCCCGCCTCGCCCGCCTCGCCCGCCTCGCCCCCGCCCTGCCTCAGTGCCTGCCAGATTCCCCCGCCGCAGGAGCGGGGTTCCTGCTGGACCGCCTTTATTCGGTGCAAAAATCACTGCCCCTGGAATACCTTTTAGCGACGAGGCCCACAGAGACACCGCCAGCTCATCCCGCGGGGGCCGAGCCGCTGATTAAATTGTATTCACTCTGCATTTCGGTCATTCAGATTGGCTGGGAGGAGGCCAGCTGGAATTAGTGACAAATCTGAAGCAGAGAATATTGACAAAAGAAGGCTGTTTTATTGCTTGCAATGAGACACGATAATTCAAAGGAGGCTCCCCAGTGTTTCCAAGGAGAGCTTTGGTTAGACTTTTTTTTTTTTTTTTTTGCTAATTATTTGGAGAGATGTGGACCCCGAGTACTTAAAATCAGTTTTGTTCCCTTCTTGGTGTTGAAAAACAACCCTTCCTTCTCTGATGGCCTCCTCCCTCTTTAAATCGGAGAGCAGGAGGAGGCTTTGAAAACAAGAAAGCACTACCGAACAGTTCATTCCTTCCAAATATTTTTTAAGCACCTACTGTGCCTCAGAACTAGTGTGGGTATTGGAGATACAAACATGGAGCTAATGTTCTGGAGGGGAACAGACAATGTGGAAGTAAACAGAGGAAGGAGAAACGTCTCAATACTGGTAAGGGCTCCAAAGGACATAAACAGGATGAGGGAGGTGGGGTAGCTACTTTAGAGAGGATGGGTCAGGAAAGGTCTCACAGGAGAGAGAGCTGAGATCTGGAGGCTAAGAAGGAGCCAGCCTTGCTAAGATTTTAGGAGAAAATGTTCCCGGCAGAGGGAACAGCAAATGCAAAGCCCCTGTGGTGGAAATGGCCTTGGTTGTTTGAAGAAGAGAGTGAAAGCCCATGCGGTTGAGGTGAAATGAACTAACAGGATGGGATTTGGACCCTTGTGAGCGCTAGGGACTTGCAGGGCGCCATAGGGAGTTTGGATGGTATTTTCAGGGCACTGTGGACTCAGGAAAGGTCTTAAGCAAAGGAATGATGTGATCTGGTTTCTATTTTTTAAAAAAGGTTACTGGCTGCTGATTGAAGAATGGATTTAATTACCTTAATAAGAAAAACGGACTGGGAGACAAGAATGGGAATAGGGAGGCCCATTAGGAAGTCACTGGCAAATGCCAGGTGGCTTAGACTTGGGTGCTTACAGTTGGGTGGGGAAAAGCGGAGAGATTCAGGATGTATTTTGAAGATAGAGCCTGAAAGGCTTGGCGATGGGTTGGGTGAGGGACAGAGAAGAGACGACGTTCCTAGTTTCTAGATTTGGGGCTTCAGCAACTCAGTGTATGGTGGTGCCATTCACAGAGATGGGAAAGACTGGAGCAGCTCAGGTTGGAAGGTGGATTGGGAACCCATACTTCTGGGTGTGTTCAGTAAGAGATATCAGGGAGGCCTTGATATAGGAGGCCGGTGCTTGAGTGAGAGGTCTGGACCTAAGAGAGACCTTTGGGAGTCCTTGATACTCAGGAAAGCATTCTTGGGATTCTTGGTGACTTGTTCAAAGCTAACCCTATGCTAGAACGGGTAACTGCCTCCCTCTCTACACCCAAAATGACATGCTTGTTCTCCACTTGACTGGTCTCAGTGAAGACCTACTCTAAGGGGAAATGAAAATAAAACTATGAGGTATGACTTTTTAAGAAGCAGAAGGGCGAAGATCTAAAGGTTAAGAAACCATTGTCAGCAAGGGTGTGGGGAAACAGGCATTCTGGTACTTTGCTGATGGGAACAGAAGCTCGCCCATCCTTTACGGAAGACAATTTAGCAGTTTCTGTCCAAATGAGAAAGACACCTACTCTTTGACCCCAACAATTCCACCTTTAGGAAATCATCCTACAGATACATTCACACATATTCACAGGAATGCATGTACCAGGATATTTGTAGTAGCAGACTGGAAAAATATCCACCAACAGGGGACTGGTCGAAGAAATTAAAGTATGCTCTCATAGTAGAATATATGTAGCCATTAAAACTAAGGAAGCTCTTGGAGCACCTGGGTGGCTCAGTCATTAAGCGTCTGCCTTCAGATCAGGTCATGATATCCAGGTCCTGGAATCGAGCCCCGTGTCCTGGGTTTGAGCCCCACATCAGGCTCCCTGCTTGGGGGGAAGCCTGTTTCTCCCTCTCTTACTCCCCCTGGTTGTGTTCCCTCTCTCACTGTGTCTCTCTCTGTCAAATAAATAAAATCTTTTAAAAATAAATAAGTAAATAAACTTAGGAAGGTCTTGAATTTTTTTATCTTTTGAATTGAGATGAAAGTCACAAAACAGTACATTCACTACTTTAGCCATTTCAAAGTGTGAAATGCAGTGTTTTTATGGATTGATATGAAACATCTTCTGAGACATGTGGCAAGTGTCTACACCCGCTCACCTATCCCACTTGCCTACCTCTGCTGCTGATCCTAGGATGGACTCTTTTCGATGGGCACCTTTGAAACGTCTCCATGACACAGGAGGCTGAAAGAGTCTGTTGCTAGGGAAAGATCGTGGTAATATTAATCAATGTTTCTCTGACCAGCTGCACATGAGTGTCCCTTGGGGAGATTTAAAAAAGGTCCTTGCCCAGGCCCCGCCTCTAGAGATTTTGATTTAATTAGTTAGAGGTAGACCAGGACATGGTATTTTATTTGTCTGTTTGTTTCTTTGTTTATTTTTAATGGTCCATCTATTTTATTTTTAACTATATATTTAGTATTTAAATTCAACTAGCCAACATAGAGGACATCAGTACGTTTCAGATGTACTGTTCAATAATTCATCAGTTGCGTGTCACACCCAGTGCTCATCACATCACGTGCCCTCCTTAATGCCCATCACCCAATTATCCCATCCCCACACCTCCTCCCCTCCAGCAACCCATGGTTTGTTTTCTATAGTTAAGAGCTGGACATTTTAAATTAAGGCATAATGTACACGTAGTAAAATGTGTAGGTCTTAAGTATACAGTTCAACGAATTGTGGTAACTGTGGGCAGTGTGTATCCATCGCCCCAGTAAAAACAGACCATTTCCACCATCCCAGTCAATGCCCCCACCCCTGCCAGAGGAACCCACCATTTTTATTTCTACCATAGATTCATTCTGATTGTTCTTGAACTACATATAAGTGGAATTGAGCTGTATGTGACATTTTGAGATCGTCTTCTTTCCTGTAGCACAATACCTTTGAGATCTATCCAAGTTGTTGCACTGCTCAGTAGTAGTCCCTTCCATTGCTGAAGGGTATTCCCTTGTGTGGACACACCAGTTTGTTTAGCCATTCACCCATCCAGAGATATTTGTGTCATCCCAATCTTTCCATAGGCACGTGCATTCATTTCTTTGGGGGTGAAATTGCTGGATTTATGTGGAACTTGCTTGAGACTGTGTTTTCCAAAATTCTTGTGCCAATTTGCACTCTCACCAACAAAATATGAGAGTTACAGTTGTTCCACAACCTTGCCAATACTTTGTATTGTCTGTCTTTTTTTTTCTTTTTAAAGATTTTATTTATTTGACACAGGGAGAGAGAGCCCAAGCAGGGGCAGTGGCAGAGGGAGAAGCAGACTCCCTGCTCAGCAGGGAGCCTGACTTCGGTGGATCTCAGAACCCTGGGATCATGACCCTAGCCGAAGGCAGAGGCTTAACCCACTGAGCCAGGCAGACATCCCTCACTGTGGTTTTATTTTTTTTTAAGATTTTATTTATTTATTTGACAGAGAGACAGATCACAAGTAGGCAGAGAAGCAGGCAGAGAGAGAGAGGGAGAAGCAGGCTTCCCGCTGAGTAGAGAGGCTGACGTGGGGCTTGATTCCAGGACCCTGAGACCATGACCTGAGCCGAAAGCAGAGGCTTAACCCACTGAGCCACCCTCTTACTGTGGTTTTAAACTGCATTTCCCTAATGACTATGTTGGTCATCTTTTCATGTGCTTATCCATCATTCATATATCCTCTCCCATGTGGTGTCTGTTCTTATCTTTCGCCTGTATTTTTTAGGTTGTCATTTTATTATTGATTTGTCAATGCTCTGTATATATTCTGGATACTCTTCCTTTATTGGATACATATATCGCAAACACAATTATTATTTAAAAGATCCCCAGTGACTCTAACATGAATCTAGGGTTGAAAACCCCTGGTACGCTAAAGATCAGCCCCAGAAGGTCGGTCTTTCTTTCTTTCTTTCTTTTTAAGATTTTATTAATTTACTTGAGAGAGAGTGAGCAAGAGAGAGTAAGCATGAGCAGGGAGAAGGGCCGAGCGAGAAGGAGAAGCAGATTCCATGCTGAGCAGGGAGCCCAATGCGGGGCTCAATCCCAGGACCCCGGTATCATGACCTGAGCTGAAGACAGACGTTTAGCTGACTGAACCACCCAGGCACCCAGGGGTTCCCTATTTCTGTGAGTCGCCAAATGTGTCCCCCACCCCGGGCAACTATGCCTGGTGCTTGGTTCTTCAATCCTGTGAATGTACAGGGCTGAGGGGATTTGGGGACTGAGGGATGCCTCATCAGGCTTCCTGCAGTGGATCTGTCTGGTTTCTCGGATTGATTCATTTATCTCTTACTCTCTGATGTGAGACCTTAAGTAAGTCTTTCATTGTCTCCAACCTAAAATTTTCCATGTATGAAACTGACCCATTCTTACTAGCGGATATAATGTACGTTAAAGGGTTAAAGACATGTTTTCTCCTGGATGGAACAAGCTATGTCCTAGGCATAGAAGGAGTGTGACTTTCTGTATCCCTTCCCCGCCTTTGTCCTCAGACTGCCTACCTGCTCACTGAAAGGGAGAATCATTCTCTAGTAGCCTTGGCAACCATTTACCAAGGGTCTGGGAGTTGATGCCCTGGTCCTGGTCTTGCTCTCTTTGAATCTGAGGCGTACCTGCTGTGCGACTTTGTGTAAAGCAGTTAACCCTTTTGAGCCTTGGTTCCTGTGACTGGTAAAGGAGAACAGTAATTTCTTGCTTGTTGTGGGCCAGCATAAAGTAGGTGTTCACAAAGCCATGAGTTCCCTCGAAAGGGGAGCTGGGAAGGCTTGGCTCTGGGAGCAGTGTGGCTGGGCTGTGAGAGGTGCTCTCTGCTTGGGGACTTGCCATGCCCTCACTGTGCCCTGGTGTCACATATCTGCCCCTTTCCTCCACACACAGTCTAGGAGGCCTAGACTGGCCAAGATCCCGCCTGCTCTGTTGTCCTCACCCTGCCCTTCTTGGCTAATTTGAACAGAGCATCCAATGAGGGCCCCTAGGCTCTTTAAGCTCAGAGCAGATGGCTGGGAAGCCAATTCTCTGGGACATACAGTTCCTGACTCACATCTAGGCAGGGGGCCAAGGCCTTTGAAGGGCTGTAGAAAAATGTAAACCTCCATCCTCCCCTCAAGAGCTTGTAGATTTTATTTCCTGCCTCAGGTAGTACCAAGGAGGAAGGGCAAAGGACCACAGAGGTTAAGATTAGGGGCCCCCAGGGATCCCTTCTTGGGCTGACATCAGGGAGAAGCCTTGACTTCAGCTTTTTGGATAGGCGCCCATGCTGCGTAGGGAGCCTTTCTCTGTGGCTGCAGGAAGAAGGTGCGGGAGCTGAGGAGGAACTCATGGGAGCTTCCAGAAATGCTTTTGACGTGAGGAATGAGTGGGCATGGGGCATCTGGAGAATCCACCAACACTAGGCACTGGCTGGAGCCCATTCATTTCACAGCCAGACATGGGTGGCTTTCTCCCAGCACGAGATTTGGGAAGAGAATAGAAAGGAGTATCCCATTCCTGGGTGTAACTCAGATCGCTCTGTGCTATTTCTGAGTCCTTCCTGAGGCGGGTATAAGAAAGAGTCAGTGCTGGCAAGAAGTGTGGCTGGGATAGGCAGGCTTGGACCTCCTCCCTTCTTTGGTTCCTGGTCCCCACTATTGCTTTTGATCTATTACTCCTACCCATGACCTCACTATAGCCCTCCAACATGGTGTCTATTGCTCTCCTTTGAGACCAGGAAATGGACAAGTTCGTCCATCCACACA
This sequence comes from Neogale vison, assembly GCF_020171115.1. Lineage (NCBI taxonomy): Eukaryota > Metazoa > Chordata > Mammalia > Carnivora > Mustelidae > Neogale > Neogale vison. The sequence goes on from NC_058105.1 coordinate 70,112,684, forward strand.
TTCATCATCCATCCAAAAGTATTCCTTATTGGCTACTATATGTAGGTACCGGGCTAAGCTCTGTGAAGTTATAAAGTAGAAAAGACTGATGGGTCCTTCACAGAGCTCACGTGATCATGGGTGAGCCAGAGGTAACCGGGCAGCCACATTCTGAGGACTAATCCAATGATAAAAGCAGGGTGAATCACATTGTGTCCCAGAGGATGACTGTTGGGAAGGATTATGGAAGGGCCCTGGAAAACTTGAGCTGAGAGGCAAGCAGTGAAGAGGAGATAGTGAGACAAAAAGGAAGGGAAGAAAGTCTGGGCAGAGGAAACAGCACGCAAAGCAAGATTTAAGTGGAAGTGCTTCAGTTTGAGACGAGTGGTGTGTGTGTGTGTGTGTGTGTCTGTGTGTGTGTGTGAGTGCGCGTGCGCACATGCTTAGCGGCTGTGGAAAATTGAGTCATAAGGCTGGAGAAGCAGTCAGGAGCCAGATTTGGAAGGCCTTGAAAGCCACGGTGAGGAGGCAGGACTTGATTTGGAGGGCAAGGAGGAGGCTTCAAAGGGTTTAGACAGTGCCATGACATGATCAGATCGGTCTTTGGAAGATCACTCTGGTTTCTGGGTGCAGAAACAGTGGGGAGCGGGCACAAAGAAAAGCAAGGAGAAAGTCAAGAAGCTATTGCAGTGAGCCAGGTGAGTGATGACCATGCCATAGACCAGAACGGTGACAGAGGAGATGAAGGGAAGTGTTTGGGTTTTGGTTATATTTTGGAGGTAGAGCCAACAGGATCTGAAAAGATGCCTCCCAGTTTCTGACTTGAATGATTTGGGGGTGGTGGTGGCAGTGCTGTTCACGGAAATGAGGGATACTGAGGGAACAAGACTCGGGGAGGGTGGGAGATGAGTTCAGTGCCATGTCGAGTTTAAGCTTCTGGGAAGATACGTCCCTGCAGCCAGTTGGCCATTTAGGTCTGAGACTCAGGAAAAGGATGAGGTTAGAGACAGAACTGTGAGGTTTGGGGAATGGATGATGTAGTCCAAAAGGAGTGTTAGAAGGCCATGTTTCATGCAGCAGCTTTCTCCTGTCAAATGATTCTCTACCCTTAGGTGCCTGCCTGCTTCTCCTGAAACCCCAGGAGGCAGGTTCAGAAGGCACTTACCAAAGACTGCAATTTAGTGCAAAGACCCTGTGGATAATCCCAACTCTTGGCTCCCTCTTTCCCCTCAGTTCCTGTCATTTCCACAGCATGTTGGACTGACTTGACTAGCTTCCATGAAGATTTCTCCAGGCGGGGGGCCAGGCCAGCCGCCAGCCAAGCCAGCCGCCATTCTTAGGAAGCTCGGTTTCCAGCTCCCCCTGCTGGCAGAGCTGGAGATGACTCGCAGCTGGGCCGCTGAGCCGGAGCATCCTCCCCTCCCCTCAAATGAGGGGCCAAGGACCTCAGCCTCAGTACTCTTCTCCAACCCTCCCCCCACAAATCCCATCCACTTTAGAACCCTTGCTAGAAATAGCGGGAGAAAAGCCTAATTAGGGATCTGGGAGTCACACATTAAATTCTTCCTGTTTCTAAATTACTTCCCTCTTCTTTGGCTCCAAACTCACTCACCCTTGGTCTCCTTGCCCATGAAGACTTCATTTGCTTATTTATACCTATCTCCAAAAACACTCTCTGCCACTCTCTGTCCCAGTGAGCAATGTTGTGCTGACACCCAGTTTACCTCCCTTCTCCTTATATGCAGGAAAGCCATGATCTGTGCTGGAAAAGAGCACTGGGCTGGAGGTCAAGAAACCTAGGTTGAGTCCTGTTTCTGCCACTGATTCAGGGTGTGACTTTGGATCATTCTTTCCCAGGGGCACTTCTCTCACCTGTGACATTGCACTGGACTTCAAAAAGCCCTTCCAACTCTAGCTTTCTAGGCTTTGCTCCCACCGCCTTAGCCTCTCCAGTTCTTCATGTGTATCGAGCTCTCTCCTGCTCCAGGGCCTTTGGTTGCGCTCTTCGCTCTGCCTGAAATGCTTTTCCCTTCCCTTTTTTTGTCCCATTAATTCCTCCTTATCCTTTAGCTCTCAGCTCAAATGTTACTTCCTCAGAAAGACCTTCTTGGGATGCCTGGGTGGCTCAGTTGGTTAAGCAGCTGCCTTCGGCTCAGGTCATGATCCCAGTGTCCTGGGATCGGGCTCCTTGCTCGGCAGTCTGCTCGGGAGCCTGCTTCTCTCTCTCTCTCTGCCTGCCTCTCTATCTGCTCGTGTTCTCTCTCTCTGACAAATAAATAAATAAATAAAAATCTTAAAAAAAAAAAAAAAGAAAGAAAGAAAGACCTTCTCAGCCCTTTCAGACTGGGCCAGGTACTTCATCATATGCTCTCAGAACTCCCTGGAGCTCTCCTTCTGTGCCCTCATCGTGGTTTGTAATTTTCCACATGCCTGCATGATCATTATTTCAAGCACCACCCCCCAATCCCATCAAACTCCAAACTCTTTCACAGCAAGAACAAGTCTGTTTTGCTCACTACTGTATCCCTGGCACCCAGATGCTTGCCTGGCCATCTTGTGAAGACTCAATACATATCTATTAAATGGATGAATAAGTACATGGGTGAATGAGCCCTTATCTTCACCCATCATCTGCTTTCTACATCTAACTTGCATCATGTTTAACAGCAAAGTGTCAAGGAACCCCTGGGTGGCTCAGTCTGTTGGGTGTCTGACTCTTGGTTTTGACTCACGTTGAGCCCCACGTCAGGCTCCCCACTCAGGAGGTAGTCTGTTTGTCCCTCTTCCACTGCCCCTCCCCTTCTGCCCTTCCCCTGCACGCTTGAGCATTCTCTTTCTTAAATAAATAAATAAATAAAATAAAATCTTAAAAAAAAAAAGAATCAAAAAGCCAAAAACCAGAGTGCTGGGTTTGGAACCCAGCTTTACCACCCACAAGCAGTGTACACTTGTATATGTTATTCTATCTTACTGTGCCTCAGTTTCCTTATTATAAAGGGTGGGTAATAATAGCATACACTACCGAACAAGGTTGTTGTGAGGCTGGAAAGACGTAATATATGTAAACTGTGTAGAAACAAGGCTTGGCACTGAAATGTTATATTAGTAATAGCTATTGTTCTGATTCTGCCCCATCCCTCCCTCCATTTACCCATTCTGAACTCTCCCTCATTATCTTATTTCCGGTCTTTGAGTACAGGTGGCTCAGTGTTATTTGCAGATTAGATAGCAAAGTTTTAAAAATATTTTTAGTATGGAAAATTTCAAACAGGCAGAGTAGGGAGAAGAGGATAATGAACCTCTGTAACAAGCTTCAACAATTATCAACATTTTGCCACTCATTGCTCATCTTTCCTCCTCTCATTTTTCTCCCACCTGGAGTATTTTAATATAAACTCCAGATGTCATCTAATTTTATCTGAAAATACTCCATTATGTTTCTCTAGCAGGTAAGGGCTTCAAAAATATAATACCATTATCACACTTAAACAAATAACAATAATTAGGGAAGGCTTTTTAAACTCCATCCCCTTGAGAGTTGCTGGGGGAATGGGAACCGTCACTCTGGGGTTGATGTGAAATGAGGAACAGCCAAGAGAATTAATGTAAGTTTAGTGCTTTGAACAGGGCCTGTTATAGTAGTAACTATTATTTTGATTCTCCTTCATTTTCTCCATTTATCCACTCTAAATCCTCCCCCACCGTCTTGCTTTTTTCCGGTCTGTGAATGTATGTGACCTTTTACAAAGGAGGACTAGGAGTCCAGGGTGGTGAGTTTCCTGGGTCATTGGCACCCCCTGGTGAGAGCTGGGACTCTGGAAGGCAGTGAGAAGGGTCCAAAGGAAGTGACTGTGGGACTGAGGGAGAGGGAAAGAAGGTTGGAGGACTTAGTGGGTTTAAAGAAGGGGAAGTCCTCTGGCTGTGTGAAAATGGCACGGAGAAAATCCAGAAGCCTAAGGGCAGGCAAGCTGGAAGGTTGGTCCTTTCTTCCTAATATTCAGAGCCTTTGGAGATGACTGACAGATGAGAAGCAGGGAGGGGCTAGCCTGGCTCCTAAGGGAGTTCCTTCTAGCTTTTCTCCACAGCCCACAGAAGGGCAGCTGCCTAAGACAGTAATCAGGGTTTCGCTCTGCTTCATTTTGAGTTCTCATCTGTTCCAAGGATATATAAGCGATGATGGTGGACACTGAGCCAAAGGACAACTGGAGATAGACTTCCCTGGACTGGTGATGAAGATTTTCATGCTCCCATCTCTTTTTTTTCCCCTTTCTATGGAATTCTCCCCACCAGCCCTTCTTCTAATCACACTCATACTTTGGGTACCCAGTGCACCTACATGCTCCACCCACCCCTATCCAAACTTGCCTCCAGGAAAAGAAGTGATTCAAACCCCTCAACAGGGTAAACAAGCTCTCTCACAAACCTACTTCCCACTGCCTCATCAACCTCATTTCCCACTCTGTCCATTTCTTTCCAGCAATAGGCAGTGGACACGGTGAGTGAGCACTGATTTTTGTCCATATAGACCTGGTACTGAATTGTGGCTCTGCCGTTTCCCAGCTCTGAAAACTTAGGCAAAGTCAGTTTTCATGTCTGAAAATGGGGAGAATAGTATACTAAAACCCCACTTTTTTCTTTGTTCTTTTCTTTTCCTTTTCTTTCTTTCCTTTAACGGAAACTCCTCTTAACAGAAGGCTTAACGCCATATGAAAATATGCCGTAAGGTAACGTGAAACAGGAAAATAGCCCATATTCTCTTTTTAGAAGCTCTCTTTTTAAACTCCCAATGATATACAAAATTTAAAAAAGCTTAAAGTCTTCTGGACTTGGGGTGGGCATGACTGGGTCAATAGGTGAGTTTTCAAACACTGAATGTTAATGTTTGAAGAATCACAGTGTCCATGTTTTTATCAGTATAAGAAGGGCAATATTTGTGGGCTCACAACCTGCTATTTAGGATCCCCCCAGGACACCACTTAAACTCAGTTATAGGGTTTCCTGCCCCAGGCTCTGAGCTCTGTTTCAAAATGACTGCATCCTAGTTGGAGCTTCTAAAGAAATGGTGACCATGTGTAAGTTACAGCACTACTAATTTCTTTCTTTTTTTAAAAGATTTATTTATTTATTTATTTATTTGACAGAGAGAGAGAGAGAGAGAGAGAGAAATCACAAGTAGGGAGAAGTAGGCAGAGAGGCAGGCAGAGAGAGGAGGAAGCAGGCTCCCCACCAAGCAGAAAGCCGGATGCTCGATCCCAGGACTCTGGGATCATGACCTGAGCCAACGGCAGAGGCATTAACTCACTCAGCCATCCAGGCGCCCCTTGCACTACTAATTTCTTTTTCTTTTTTTTTTTTAAGATTTATTTATTTATTATTTGACAGACAGAAATCACAAGGAGGCAGAGAGGCAGGCAGAGAGAGAGGAGAAAGCAGGCTCTCCGCCGAGCAGAGAGCCCGATGCGGGACCCGATCCCAGGACCCTGGGGCACTACTAATTTCTTAAATAAGAACTTTGGCTTGGCTCTTGAAGACCTTCAGTGTGAGTTTTAAGTCACGGAGACCATGGCTCCCAGGGTGTTTGACTTCAAAGCGTGCGCCCCGCCAGGCAATGGAGAGCATGGAATGAAGGCTATTTGGGGGAGCAGGGTATGGAGAAGGTCTCTGGGGGCCACTAAAATGACTGCGATCATATCAGGCATTTTCCCTCACGAGGACAGCACACGCACAAATGTGCAGAAGCACGGTTTGTATTGGACTAAAAACGCGAGAGACTAGAGGACACAACTCCAAACCTCTCCGCTGGGGCCGCGACCACCTCTGAGTTCCAGGAAGCATAGGCGCAGGCGCGCGACCTTCGTGGGCGGGCTCAGGCTTTGGCGCGAGCGCAGCGCTGCGGATTGGCCTGCTCGGAGGCCGACAGTTGGTTTCGCCTTCCCCCTCCAGGCGCACAGCGCATGCGTAGGGCGGGAGCGAGCGAAATTCAATTGCCTGCTGATTTACCTGGAACTCAACCCGGGGGTCATGGAGGCGTCTGGACGGTTTGTGGAAGCTGCGGCCTTAACTCCAGAGCAGGCCGCCCTTTACCAGAGGTATGTCTGCGCCGCTGGGCGGGTCTAGCTCGCAGGCCCCGGCCGGGAGTTGGGGTGGGAAGCCCTCGGACCCTCCCAGCGGCCTGGAGCCTGGTGAGACGCGCCCTCGCGTTCCCCGAGTAGGGCGTGGGAATTTGTTCAGATTTCTAAATAGAAAGCCTGGGTAGCCTCCCGATGCCCCCCCCCTTTTTTGTTTTGCCAAATAGCACTCTTAAAAGCCAGAAGTTCCACCCATCAAGCCTTTCTCGACTCGTTACAGTACAAACACCAGGCCTGGGGGTTACACAGATCAGTAGAACATTGACCCTGCCCCCCATATTGTTTATCATTTGGTAGTGGAAAGGGATAAGTAAACCAACAATCGCTATAATATTTGATAAGTGCTGCAAGAGGTATAATGGGCAAGGCATAGTAAGGGTAAAGGAGGAAGTGGCCAACTACGGCTCCACAAGAGGAGGAGACGTTGGTGTTGAAGAATGAGTGAACGTTCACCATATGGCTAAGGGTGGGGGTGGGGTGATGTGCGAATGAGATTTAAACCTTTTTTTTAAAGTTGCGATAAAGCAGACACAACGTCAAATTTACCGTCGTCACCGTTCTTAAGCATACAGTTCAGTGGTATTAGATACATTAGTACTGTTGTTAAATCATCACCCATCCATCTCCAGAACTCTTCATCTGGCAAAACTAAAACTGCCTGTTAACTTCTAACTCCCTGCTCTCTGGGGCCTGGTAAACATCGTTCTACTTTCTGTCCCCTTGAATTTGACTCTAGGGACCGCCTACAAGTGGAATCATATGATATTTGTCTTTTGGGGACTGGTTTATTTCACATAGCATAATTTCACCAAGGTTCATCCATACTGTGTCTGTGACAGAATTTCCTTCCTTTTCAGGACTGAATAATATTTCCTTGTATGCACAAGTCACATTTTCTTTATCCATTTATCCGTGCCGGACACTTGTGTTGCTTTCATCTCTTGACTGTTATGAACAGCTGCTTTGAACGTGGGGTGCAAATATCCCTTAGAGATCCTGCTTTCAGTTCTTTTGGAGATCTAGCCAGAAGTGAGATTGCTGGATCAGTGGTAATTCTATTTTTAACTTTTTTAGGGTCTTTTATTGTGGCTGCACCTTTTTACATTCCCTCCAACAGTGTACACGTGTTCCAATATCTACACTTGTTCTATTCTGGTTTTGTTGTGGTTGTTACTAGCCATTCTAATGATAATGAAGTGGTAGCTCATTGGGATTTTTTTTTTTTGCATTTCTCTAAGGATTAGTGATGTTGAGCATCTTTTCATGCACTTATTGGCCATTTGTATGACTTTGCAGAAATGTCCATTCAAGTCCTTTGCCCATTTTTTAGTCAGGTGGGTTGTTTTTTCTTTATATATTCTGGATACTAACTCCTTATCAGATAAATGGCTTACAGATATTTTCTCCCATTTTTAGGTTGCCTTTTCACTCTGTTAGTAGTGTCCTTTGATGCACAGAAGTTTTCAATTTTAATGTGGTACAAAGAAACACATTGGGACAGTGAAACAGTTCTGTCTCCCTTTCAATAAATGTATGCTTTAAGACTGTTAAAAGCGAAAAGGTTTCCTTACAGAGGAGTCAAATCATATCTTTGGACTGTGTTACAAGACTTCTTTAAAGAAGATTTGGGGGAAACAGTGAGGCAGTGTGGTGTGGTAGAGTACTAGCTTTAGAGCTAGGCCATTTGGGGTTCAAATGATGGCTCTGCCACTTGCTAGCTGGGAAACCTCAAATGAATCAATTAACTGTTCTGAGACTCAATTTGGAAAAGGGGGAAATAATAAGGATCAAGCCCTTCAGCTCCCTTCATTCCTTTCCCCCAACCCCCAGCTAGTCAGTGCACTAATTTTCTGACACCACCTCCCACATGGGCACCTGTCTCTTACTTACTCTCATGTGCTCTTTCCTGACTGAGCCACTGGGTGCCCCACAGTCATCATCTTCTGCTCTCACAGTCTCACTTTGCCCTCATAGCCTCTCTATCTTTCATGACCCATCACCTCACAATCTCTCTTTTATTTCTCCTATTTTTTTTCTCAGTCTCTCCTGTCCTCTTCCAAATCTGCCTGATGCTGAGAGCCCCTTGCACAAAGCATCGCCTTCTCTACCTTCTTTACCCCTCATTGTCCTTGGCACACTCCTCTCACAGTCTTTCTGCCTGTCCTCCTCCCTCTCTCATCTTTTCCTTTGCTGTCCCTCTGTCCTCAGCTCTCTGCCCCTCCTGCCTAAGAGATGAAAGAAAACTTTGAAACTTGCTCTCACACACTGTCTGCATACATGTGTCCCCTTTGACATACCTTCATCTTCTGCCATACACAGTGACTCTGTCACATACTCTCAGTGTCAGTCATCCTCTCCCTTGGTGATGCCCCCTGCCACCTCCTTCCCCCTCTCCCCATTTCTGTACTGTCTCTTTCTGTTACCCATTACCTTTCCTTCTGTATCACCCACCTTTGTCACTCAGTCTCCCTCTCTGACACTCGTATTTTCTGGCTCCCTCTTTCCCATTGTCTCTCTGTCACCCACCACATCTTTCTGTTGCCCCCTTCTCTCCTGTCACCTTCTATCGACACTATTATCTACCTGCCCATACTGTTGTCCCTTTTGTCTCATCCACTTACTCTCTCTGCCATCCCACCCTCTTTCTGTTTCTGTCATCCTCCCCACTGTTGTGCCTTCCCCCTTCCTCTGTCACCCATGATCTCTATTATCCACTCTCTACCTCTGTCTTTTACCCATTCTGTTACCCCCCCTTATCCCTGTCATCTACTTTCTTTCTGTCACCCACTCTTTTCATTCTCACATGCCCTCTTTTGCTTTCAGTTCTGGGTCCAGTCAGGAGGTAGAAACCAGACAGCATATTAAAACAGGCATTTCAATATATAGAATCTTAAACGAATAAATGAGTGACTGTAAGAAATAAGGAAACTCTCTATGGTGTCCTTGGGCTAAGGGAGCATGCCCAAGGCAGGACAAACTTGGAAGGGGCTCCCCCACCCCAAGGCTGAGGTTCAGACCTCATGGGAGAAAGTGTCGTTCAGCCCACTGTACTGTAGAACAGTGCTCTGGCTGGCCCAGGCCAGAGTTAGTCTGCGTTCCCCGGCCCTGCAGGAAGCAACCTTCTGGAATGCAGGTGGTGAGTGGGCCATCAGCAAGTCTTGGTGTGTATGGGCAGGGGAGGTGGGGGTGCAAGGCACAGGCAGGCTGCTGGGGGAGCTGGTGTCCATGTGAGAGGGCTGCAAGAAGGTTATCGCCAGGCCAGGTGGAGGTGTCAGGGTCATGGAGGGACCGTGTATTCTGGGCCTGCAGTCGCGGGCTACCCCGTGGCCCACTGTGCTGCTGCAGCTGGCATATGGAGGACAGCCCCTTCCTCCTGCAGCGTCCCTCAGGCGCCCTCTACTGAGAAAGATGAACATCGTGTTCGCTGTACAGGGGAGCTGCTTAAAGGAGTTCTGTCCGTTATCCCAGAACAGGTATTGAGGGGTGAATTTGGAACTGAGAAGCAATAAAATATGACCGGTGGAGTCATGCGCCTTCTGTTTATCTCTGTCACCTGCCCTCTGTCTTATGTTGCCCACCTTTTGTCTCTCACTCACTGCCTTTGTCACTCTCTCTGTCACCCATTTGTTTGTACTCTGTTGGCCATACTCTCTTGCCGTCACCCATCCACTGCTCTCTTTCTCAATTCTCTGTCACCCACTTTCTTCTCTCACTCTACTCAAACTGATTTTGTCAAGGTCACTAATGAGTTCATAAATTGAATGGTCACTGCGTAATCCTCATCTTCCTTGATTTACTAGCAGTATTTGACAGTGTTGCTCACTTCTCCATGAAATGCTTGATTCCTTTGGCTTCTAGGACCCCTGATTCTTATGATTTTCTTCTTACCTTACAGGTTGCTGCTTCTCAGATTCTGCTAATTCCTCCTCACAGCATCACTTCTTTTGGTCTAATGTACTTTAAAGTAAATTCTTGGGGTGCCTGGGTGCTTGTGCTCTCTCGCTATCAAATAAATAAATAAAATCTTACAAAAATAAATTCTCAGACATCACAGCACTCCATCCTTCAAATTCTCTTTTTTTTAGTTTAATTTATTTATTTGTGAGAGAGAGGGAGCAAGCAGGTGAGCGGGAGCACAAGTAGGGGTTGCGGCAGGCAGAGGGAGAAGCAGGCTTCCCACTGAGCAGGGAGCCTGATGTGAGGCTCCATCCCAGGACCCTGGGATCATGACCTGAGCCGAAGGCAGACGCTTAGCCGACAGAACCACCCAGGTATCCCACTGACTTTTTAAATTTATATTTCTATTTTTTATTTCTATGCCAATGATTTGAATTAGTCTTATGAATACCTTGTAATGTCATTAGCTTGTTCTTCTGCCTCCTGTAATTTATTATTTATTTATTTGTTTGTTTATTAAATATTTTATTTATTTAACAGACAGATCACAAGTAGGCAGGCAGGCAGGCAAAGAGAGGGGGGTGAAGCAGGCTCCCCGCTGAGCAGAGAGCCCGCCATGGGGCTGGATCCCAGGACCCTGAGATTATGACCTGAGCCGAAGGCAGAGGGTTAACCCACTGAGCCACCCAGGCGCCCCTCTCTCCTGTAATTTAAATTTAAAGGCTGGATGGAATGGATAAAGGAATGTGCTCTACACACGTGCGCACACACACGCACACACACACACACACACACACACAAATATTATTCAGCACTAAAACAAGAATAAAATTTTGCCATTTGTGACTACACGGATGGACCTTGAGGCCATTATGCTAAGTAAAGTAAGACAGAAAGACAAATACCATATGATCTCACTTGTATGTGGAATCTTAAAAAAAAAAAAAAACCACAAGCTCATAGATACAGAGAACAGATTGGTGATTGCCAGAGATGGAGGTCCAGAGGATGGGCAAAATGGGGGAAGGGAGTGAAAGGTACAGATATCCAGTTATAAAATTAATAAGTAATGGATATGTAATATATCGCATGGTTATATAGTTAATCATATAACTGTAGTTAATAACACTGTATTGCATAGTTGAAAGTTGCTAAATCTTAAAAGTTCTCACAAGAAGACAAATTCTATAATTATCTATGTGATGGACATTAACGAGACTTATTGTGGTGATGATTTCACAATATATCCAAATACTGAGTCATTAGGTTTTGCACCTGAAACTAATAGAATGTTGCATCATCAATTCTACCTTACGACAAACTTTTAAAAGCAGTTCTGGGGGCGCCTGGGTGGCTCAGTGTGTTAAGCCGCTGCCTTCGGCTCAGGTCATGATCCCAGAGTCCTGGGATCGAGCCCCGCGTCGGGCTCTCTGCTCAGCGGGGAGCCTGCTTTCTCCCCTCTCTCTCTGCCTGCCTCTGTGTCTGCTTGTGATCTCTGTCTGTCAAATAAATAAATAAAATTTAAAAAAAGCAGTTCTGGAGGGGAAAAAAAGGGTCAATATTTTTGGAATGAATATTTCAAAGGTGAGGCTGTGTACTTATTGCTTCGTATCGGGAAGCATATAATGTCGGAGATCCCTACTTTTAGTAATATTAAGATAGGTCGGTGGTTTCAGGTGGTCACAGGCTGATTGGTCCTTTGCAAAGCTGCATTCCCCCCTTATGATGAATAAATGCTATGTTGGGGATACTTTGGCATCCTGTGGTCACTCCATTCCCCATTAACTTTTCATCCATTGATAATCATTGCCCTAATGAGTTATTTCATTAGAAATTACAAAGTGGTGATTTTCTTTCTTTATTTATTTGAGAGAGAGAGAGCATGAGAAGGGGGAAGGTCAGAGGGAGAAGCAGACTCCCCATGGAGCTGGGAGCCCTATGCGGGACTTGATTCTGAGACTTGGGGATCATGACCTGAGCCAAAGGCACTCATTTAACCAGCTGAGCCACCCAGGCACCGCAAAGTGATGATTTTCTAACTTAATCATTGCTTTTGTATTCATGAGCCGTAATTCTTCTGTAAATGTTTTTATTGCTGCAGTGTTGTTTGGAGTACCACGTTTTGTTGTTTTGTAACTATATTCCTTTGTTTTATAATTATATTCCTTCCATTGGTGATCTGATACAAGTTCATGGCTTTAAATCCCATCTTTATGCTGAGAATTTTCACATTTTTTTCTGTAGTCCTGACCTCTTCTGAACTGTATCCAACTGTTTACCTGACTCTTCGCTTTATAGTAGGTGGAGCAAACTTGTCCAGAACTAAGGGACAAAGCCATATGTTCTTCTCAATGGGTGATGAAAAAGCATTTGAGAAAATATAGCACCTGGCGGGGTGCTATATTTGGGGGGTACCCTGGGTGGCTTCGCTGGTTAAATGTCTGTCTTCGGCTCAGGTCATGATTCCGGGACTCCGGGATCAAGCCCCGTGTGGGGCTCTCTGCTCAGCAGGAAGTCTCCTTCTCTATCTCCCTCTGCTCATATACGAACTCACTCTCCCCCCACCTCCCACCCTCCATGTCTCTCAAATCAAAAATAAAATCTTAAAAAAAAGAAAATATAACACCCTTTAATAAAAACTCAACAAACTAGGAATACAAAAATAATTTCCTCAGTCTAATCAAAGGTGTCTCCAGAAACTCGAAGCTAGCAATGGTAAAAGACTGAGAGCTTTCCATCCTTATGTCAGGAACAAGACAGGATGTCTGCTCTCGCCACTTCTATTCAACATTATAATTCAACATTATAATAGATGTTGTATCCAGGGCAAACAGGCCAGAAAAAGGAATAAAAGGCATCCAGATTGGAAAGAAAGAAATAAAACTATCTATATTCGCAGATGACATGAACTTTTATGTAGAAAGCCCTAATGGATCCACAAAAGAAAAATAAGAGCAAATAAGCGAGTTCAGCACTTTTGCAAGATATGAGATCAATATTCAAATTCAGTTGTATTTTGGCAAGTAACATTGTACAACTCTCGTTCTGAAATACCAGATATATATAGGAAAATGTATAAAACAAAAATTCAATATAATGAATTATTATTGCAACCATCACCTAGGTAATGGTTTTTAGATTTTTGTTTTCATCTTAATGGAAGGTCTTGTCTGCTTTCCCACTGAGGTGGCCTGAAGGTGAATTGAAGACAGACTTGAGGGTTCAGGACTTCTTTCCAAACAAGCCCAGGTTTGTTCAAATTCTGGAATAAGTACTTGCTTGAAGCCCCAGAGTTTTGCACTACAATGCAGTGGTTAACCAGATAACCTTGGGCTGGTAGTCTGGGGACTAGAAGTACTGAAGGTCTGTCCCTCCTTGAAAAGAACATACTATTGTTCCTGGAGAATTTTTCATTTTTAGTTAGATTATCTGAAAGGGCCGGTCAGGATGTGAGCCTCCAAATGCTCTTCCAAATGATGAAGCCATTTCCTGCTGAGGACCATTGGCTAGTATGATCCATCTGGGTGCCAAAGCACATCTGCTGGGCCAGAAAAATAAGATAATTTTGGTTTTGACATAATTATTAATTAGCTGTTTTTTTCCAGAGTAATTAGCCAGCAAGTTCAGCTGCTTTCTGAGGGCATGTTAACATGTAAGAGGATGCTGTCTTCCTGTGTATTCTGGCAGAAGCATATTTGCCCCGTTCAACCAAAATTTTCAGGTCTGAGTAACAGAAGAGCGGGACTAGATCCCTGCTTGCCTTTACGCACTTGGAAATCAGTCTTGCTTTCCCTGCCTGTTTGCAGTCTCTGTATGGCAGGATATAAAGGACCTGAAAGAGCACAGAGAATCTTGGATCTCTTTGGGACCATGTGGTTTGGTCCAGATAGTTCTCATCTGTGGAATCCAAAGCTAGTGACACAGATAATGAATACTATAGAAAACCTTTTTCTATAGTAAAAACTACTATATAAAAGGTTTTACTTTATAGGAAACTCTCTTTAAGTGATTGGTCTTATAGGTGAAACAGAATATGTAGATGGACAGTCTTGTTTTTATTTGCTTGTTTTAAGATTTTATTTATCCGTATTTTGCGGGAGAGAGAGAAAGCACAAGCAGGGGGAAGGGCAGAGGGAGAAGCAGACTCCCTGCCAAGCAAGGAGCCCAATGAGGGACTTGATCCCAGGTCCTTGGGATCATGACCTGAACCAAAGGCAGACGCTCAACAAATTGAGCTACCCAGGTGCCCTAGAAGGACAATGTTAAGCTCCAAACCAAATCTTGTGTAGGCTCCTATCCAAAGAGCCACAGGCCTACTATTTTTTAGGAGGAAGCATTTGGAGAGAACCAGCCAAAGCCAATGGCACTTCTAGCTAAAATAAGCCAGAGGTCACAAAGTGGCAGCCCATGAGCCATGTTCAGAGATAAGTTTTATTTGTTTTGCCCAGTGTTTTTTCTTTTTAATATTTTATTTATTTATTTGAGAGAGAGAGCACAAGTGGAAAGTGAGTGGCAGAAGCAGAGGGAGAAGCAGACTCTCCGATGAGCAGGGAACCCAAGGTGGGACTTGACCCCAGGACCCAGGATCATGACTTGAGCCAAAGGCAGACACTTAACTGACTGAGCCACCTAGGCACCCTGTGCCCAGTGTTTTTAAAACTTATGCATCGGTGGGGCTTCCTAGGTGGCTCAGTGGGTTAAACCTCTGCCTTCAGCTCAGGTTGTGATCCCAGGGTCCTGGGATTGAGCCCCACATCAGGCTCTCTGCTCAATGGGGAGCCTGCTTCCCCCTCTCTCTCTGCCTGCTTTCTGCCTACTTGTGATCTCTGTCAAATAAATAAATAAAATCTTAAAACACAAAACTTATGCATTGGTTACCATTTAAAAATCAGGAGAGATCCCATAAAAATCCAAGTTAGATAGGTTAGAAAACAAAGAGCAACTTCAGAGGTGCCCGGGTGGCTCAGTCATTAAGAGTCTGCCTTTGGCTCAGGTCATGATCCCAGGGTCCTGGGATCGAACCCCACATCAAGCTACCTGCTGAGTGGGTAGCCTGCTTCTCCCTCTCCCACTCCCTCTGCTTTTGTTCACTCTCTCACTGTTTCTCTCTCTATTAAATAAATAAATAAAGTCTTAAAAAAAAGAACAACTTCAGTTGCTTTGCATGTGAAGCAAAGTTTTACTGGGTTTGGGTCTTTGCATTCGGTTCCATATCCCATCATATTCCAGAATAATATCATAGGGAATGTTCCGAAGGACCCTCCAGAACCTGGTATTTGACTCTATATAATCTTTCTGTATATCCTTTAAAATGATCCTTAAAGGGAATCATGTTCTAGGGATGTAATTTCAGGTATACTCATGAAAATATAAAGATTTTGTTTTATTGTAGGGACAATGACAGTTGGGTTGACAGTTTTGCATCTCAGTAGTTCTTTAACATATCGGAACCTCATGTGTTAAGTGACCTTTAAGTAGTTAGGAAGTTGGTAAATGAAAATAAAAACTGGCCTTCTTCCATACTCTGGCACTGTTTTTCTCCTTGTTCTGCTTGAGAGGAGTTTCTTTCTCCTGAACTGGTTACTCTTCCCTTGTCCCCTTGGCTCCCAAGCAGGCCTGGCTTCTCTCCAGCCATGCCCAAGAAGAACAGGGGAGTGATTCTGGAGAAGAAAAAATTTGATCCCATGAAGTGTTAAGTACTCCAGATCATTAGGCATCCTGTGTGTTAGAGATGGACACATGATTGCATTAGCAGTAGAAAATGACATTCTTTCTTTCAAGCCTTGAAAAATGGAAGTGATCAGAGGCTGAGTGGCTAAATCAAACTGTATTACAGAAAACACTGTAGTCTTGTAAATAACCAGATATCCAGGGTGATGCTGTAATAGGCAGATTTCATCCCCCCACCAGTTCCATTATAGGGTAAGAATACTGTCCTGGGTCTGACTTCATTGGTGGAGCAGACAGGGTAGAGGGGAAGAGCTGAGATGTTGTATTAGACCCACGAACTCCAGTGGAACAGGGACTGTGAAGCAGCTTGGCTGACGGGTTCGGTGCAATCAGAAAGTGGTGGTAATAGGCACCTTCTGTGTTTCAGGCAGAAGGTTGACAAATGTGGGAATGCCAGAGAATGGGTAGAGCCCAGCAATAGGAGTCTTAGGCTGGTGGTAAGAAGTCTAGGCAGACAGTTGCCATTTAAAAGGTTGGTGTATGATTTTGGAGAGTCAGGCCCAGAGTTGGGGTTCATGGGCAGTGCTTGACTTTCTGGGGAGGAGGTCTGGCTGGGGTTAGAGGCCCAGCCTACACAGGGGTTCAGGATACTGCGTAGGTTACCAGTTGAGGGATTTGGAAACAATCTAATAGTAATAAAAAATGACATATTTTCTCCTTCAAGCTCTGAACCACAAACAAGCCAGAAGACCGGTTGGCCAGGTGAAGGCACCCAGCAGGTGGGAAGGGCCGGGAGGAAAGGGAGAGCAGAGAACAAGTTCAGGGGCTGGCACCAACATGGAGGAGTCCAGTGGTTACCGCTATGCCCTCAGGTTCAAGAGCAGAGAATAGGGAATGTAACTTATTTCTGTAGCCCAGCAGAGTTGGGGAGGTGGGCAGCTGACCTGCCACAGAAGGAATAGCAGAGTCTTGGCAGCCAGCAAGCTCTTTTCTTTCTCTTTTCCTCCTCTTCCTCTTTCATTCACTTGGCTTTCCCTGAGTGCTCTAAAACCTGATCCCTATCCCTACTCTCAAGTTCAGGCAGATAACACAGATAGATTGGTGGGGAGGGGGGCTTAAGTAAGGGTAATTTTATTTATGTTTTAAAAATATTTTATTTATTTATTTATTTGTTTGTTAGAGAGAGAGAGAGCGCACAAGCAGGGTGAGTGCCAGGCAGAGGGAGAAGGAGGCTCCCCTCTGAGCAGGGAGCCTGATGCGGGGCTCAATCCCAGGACCCTGGGATCATGCCCTGAGCCGAAGGCAGACATTTAACTGATGGAGCCACTCAGATTGCCCCAAGTAAAGGTAATTTTTAAAATTTTTTTAAATTTCTTTTTTTTTAAGATTTTATTTGACAGAGAGAGAGAGAGATCACAAGCAGGCAGAGAGAGAGGAAGGGAAGCAGGCTCCCTGCCGAGCTGAGAGCCCAATGCGGGGCTCGATCCCAGGACTTTGGGATCATGACCTGAGCCGAAGGCAGAGGCTTTAACCCCCTGAGTCACCCAGGCACCCCAGTAAAGGTAATTTTAGAGTAGTTTTAGATTTGCAGAAATATTCCAGGTAAAGTGCAGAGGGTTCTCACGTAGCCCACACCCAGTTTACCCTCTTGTTAACATCTCACATTAGTATGGTACAGTAATCACAGTCAGTGAACCAATACCAATACATTATTATTAACTAAACCCATCATTTTAGAGTTCCATAGTTTCATGTAAGTCCTTTTTCCATTCCAGCATCCTATCTAAGACACCACTTTACGTTCAGTCATCTGTCTCCTTAGGTTCTTGTCTGTGACAGATTCTTGGACTTTGTTTTTGATGACCTTGACAGTTTTGAGGACTGTTGGTTAGGTATTTCTAGAATGTTCTGTCAATTGGGATTTGTCGTTGTTTGTCATGATTAGACTGGGGTTTTTGGTTTTGTGGGCAAAGACTACAGAAATAAAGTGCCCTTCTCATCAAATTGTTATCAGGGGCACATACTGTTAATGGGATAGATGATTGTTGATGTTGACTGTAATCACTGGGCTGAGTTACTTTTTGCCAGATTTCTCTTTAAAGGTACTTGTTGTGCCCTTCCCCCCCCCCCCCGCCCCACCATAACTTTCCACACTATCTTTTTTGTTTTTAAAGATTTTATTTATTTGTTAGAGACAGCGCACAAGGAGGGAGAGGGGCAGGGAGAGGGAGAAGCAGGCTCCCCGCTGAGCAGAGAGCCGGATGCGGGATTCAATCCCACGACCCCGGATCATGCCGAAGGCAGACACTTCACCGACTGAGCCCCCCAGGCGCCCCCACTCTGTGCTTTTTGGGAGGATGTTAGTATGCAGGACAAATTTAAGGAATAGGAGTCATGCTTCATCTCCCTAAGGGCAGAGATTTGTCTCTTTTTTTGTTCACTCATTTTTAACACTGTGGATTCATTTATTTTATATTTTGGGTTCTAATCGAATACTACTTTATTTTGTTGCTCAGGTTATTCCAGCTCTGACCACTGGGAGTGCTTTCATTTGGCTCCTGTGTCTCTGCCAGACTTACATCATTGTGGGGGGTTGTTTGAGCACTTCCTCACTTTCTGACCCTACAAGATGCCCCAGGCTCTTCTGACATATTTCCTGCCACAGTCCTACAATCAGCCCAGGTCCTTTTTCCAAGGAGCCCACGTTCTTTTATTGGAGAATGGTATTAGAAACCAAGATCTGGGGGTGCCCCAGGTGGCTCAATCATTAAGCGTCTGCTTTCAGCTAAGGTTATCATCCCGGGGTCCTGGGCTCTCTGCTCGGCAGGAGGCCTGCTTCTCCTTCTCCCCCTCCCCCTGCTTGTGTTCCCTTTCTCACTGTGTCTTTCTCTGTCAAATAAATAAATAAAAGCTTAAAAAAAAAACAAAACAAGATCTGGGTACTAGGCGCACTTGTTGCTACTGGGGTTTCCATGCTTCTAGGCCCTCTCACCTGACAGCAAGGAAATACATGTGTATACTAATCTCTGTATATAGACCACTGTAAATATTCTCCGTGTAACCATCTGTTTCTGTGTTAAAACCTGGGTTTATACTGATGTCTCTAACTCTGATCCATTACCACATGGATCATTCTGTCTCCTCTTGCTTCTCCTTTCTAACAGGTGAGAAGCCTGGCTTCCACTATCCACCATTCATTTACTTAATTATTCAGTTCTTATTTATTTATTTATGTATTTGAGAGAGAGAGAGAGAGGGAGAACATTAGCATGAGTTATGGGGAGAGGGACAAGCAAACTCCCTGCTGAGCAAGGAGCCCAATGTGGGACTCAACCCTGGGATCATGACCTGAGCTGAAGGCAGACACTTAGCCCACTGAACCACTGAGGTGTTCCTCCATGTATAACTTTTTTGAGGAACTGACAAACTGATTTCCAAAGCAGTTGTACCATTTTACATTCCCGCCAACAGCATCATGAGAGTTCCAATTTTTCCACATTGTCACTAACTTGGTATTTCCTTGCCTTTTTATTCTAGTCATCCTCATGGGCATAAAGTGGATATTTCATTGTGGTTTTGGTTTGCATTTCTCTGATGACTAATGATGTTGAGCATTATGTTATGCTTATTAGCCATTTGTAGATCTTCTTTGGAGAAATGTCTATTCAGATCCTTTGCCCATTTTTAAATTGTGTTGTCTTTTTAAAAAGATTTATTTATTTTAGAGAGTGTGTGTGCATGAGTGGGGGAGGGGCCAAGGGAGAAAGAATCTCAGACTCCCTGCTGAGCCTGCCACAGGGCTCCATCTCACCACCCTGAGATCATGACCTGAGCCAAAAATCAAGAGTCAGTTATTTAACCAGCTGAGCCACCCAAGATGCCCTTGTGTTAATTGTCTTTTAATTATTGAGTTGTAAGATTTCTTTATATGTTGTAGGTCTAAATCCTTTATCAGATACATGATTCAAAAATATTTCTCCCAATCTTTGGGTTGTCTTCACTTTTTTTTTTTTTAAAGATTTTATTTATTTATTTATTTATTTGATAGACAGAGATCACAAGTAGGCAGAGAGGCAGGCAGAGAGGAGGAAGCAGGCTCCCCCCGCAGAACAGAGAGCCCGATGCGGGGCTCAATCCCAGGACCCTGAGATCATGACCTGAGCCGAAGGCAGCGGCTTAACCCACTGAGCCACCCAGGCGCCCCTGTCTTCACTTTCTTGATGGTATCCTTTGAAACACAAGTTTTTCATTTGGTGAAGCCCAATTTATTTTTCTTCTGGTTCCTTGTGTGTTTGGCATCATATCTAAGAAAGCATTGCCAAATACAAGGTTGAAAAGATTTATGCCAATATTTTCTTCTATGGTCTTTGTAGTTTTAGCTCTTATATTTAGATCTTTGATCCATTTTGAATTAATTTTTGTGTATGGTGTGAGGTAGGGAACCAGTTTCATCCTTTTGCACATGATAATTGGTCAAAAAGACTATTCTTTCCTCAGTGAATTATTTTGGTATCCTTTCAGCATCAGTTCACTATAAACCACTGGAGAATTTTCAGCAGAGGAGTGACATGATTTCTTTTACATTTTAAGACAGTATCACTGTCTGCTGTATAGAGAATGCATTAGAGGGGCCAAGAGTGGATGTACAGAGATCAGTGATAGGAAGTTGCCATTACCCAGGTCAGAGGTGATGGTGACTTGAACGACAGTAGTAGTAGTGGAGATGGAGGCACAGGTTATACTTGGGAGATAAAGTTAGTAGGGTTTGGGGATTGTTTGGCTGTGGGAGGGGGTGATTAAAAGAGGGGAGGGGTTAAGGATGACTCATGTGAATTAGAGTCAAGGATGATCTTCAGATTTCTAGCTTGTACATCTAAGTTGATGGTAGTGTCAACTTACTACCACATAAATGGTGGGGGCACATGTTTTTAGAGGGGAAATAATGAGTTTAATTTGGGATTAATTGAACTTGAGGTACCTCTGAGATGTTTTTAAGTGGAGATGTCTGGAAGGCAGCTGGAATGTGGGTCTAGACTAGTGTTTGTGGGCAAGCCCTGGAATGGGGAGAGTGATTTCATGAGCACATTAGGTGGGGGTGGAAAGCCAGAAGAGAAAGTAAAAGGATGAGAAGGGCCAGGCCTATTGGAAGAATAGGAGCCCAAGGACACAGAAGAAATGGCCAGTGATGGGGGAGGAAACCAGGAGGAATCTAGAGGAATCCAGTGGAAGGAGGGAATTTTGAGGGAATGATCTTGATTGTCAAATGTATCCCAGAGGTCCGGAGAAATAAGGACTGAGAAATGAGTGCCCAGGTATCTTTCCCGTTTCCATGCTCCCACGATTTGGGTTGGCTGCTTGATTTTACAAGAAAATATCACTCCATACTTATTATGGGTGGCATTTTTTCTTAAATACCATGGAACCAATAACCTTTGCACATACGTTTCTCACAAGCAGTGCCTGAAGTTGTTGCTGGCGGTGTCTGGTGGGTGTGTGTCTTAAGTGATGTCAGCTTTCATTGGCATCTTCTGTGCTAATCTTTCCCATCCTGAATTGAGGATATTAAAAGCCCAACTGCAGTTCTGATTCCAAAATGGACCCTAAAGTGTTCTTAGATTGAATGTTCAATCTGTTTCTTCCTCTCTAATCTCTCTCTCCCTATATCTTTATCTATATCTTTTATTTACCTTTTTTTAAACAGATATGTGAAAGAGGCCAAAGAAGCAACTAAGAATGGGGATCTGGAAGAAGCTTTTAAACTTTTCAATTTGGCAAAGGACATTTTCCCCAATGAAAAGGTGATGAGCAGAATCCAAAAAATACAGGAAGCCTTGGAGGAGTTGGCAGAACATGGAGATGATGAATTCACAGATGTGTGCAACTCTGGCCTGCTGCTTTATCGAGAACTGCACAACCAACTATTTGAGCACCAGAAGGAAGGTGTAGCTTTCCTCTATAGCCTATATAGGGATGGAAGAAAAGGAGGCATCTTAGCAGATGATATGGGATTAGGGAAGACTGTTCAAATCATTGCTTTCCTTTCTGGTATGTTTGATGCTACACTTGTGAATCACGTGCTGCTCATTATGCCAACTAATCTCATTAGCACATGGATAAAAGAGTTTGTTAAGTGGACTCCAGGAATGAGAGTCAAAACCTTTCACGGTCCGAGTAAGGATGAACGTACCAGAAACCTCAGTCGGATTCAGCAAAGGAATGGTGTCATTATCACCACGTACCAAATGCTAATCAATAACTGGCAGCAGCTTTCAAGCTTGAATGGCCAAGAGTTTGTGTGGGACTATGTCATCCTTGACGAAGCACATAAAATAAAAACCTCATCCACTAAGTCAGCGATATGTGCTCGCGCTGTCCCTGCCAGGAATCGCATCCTCCTCACAGGAACCCCAATCCAGAATAATTTACAAGAACTGTGGTCCCTGTTTGATTTTGCTTGTCAAGGGTCCCTGCTAGGAACATTAAAAACTTTTAAGATGGAGTATGAAAATCCTATTACGAGAGCACGCGAGAAGGATGCTACCCCAGGGGAAAAAGCCTTAGGATTTAAAATATCTGAAAACTTGATGGCAATCATAAAACCCTATTTTCTCAGGAGGACAAAAGAAGAGGTACAAAAGAAAAAGTCAAGCACCCCAGAGGTCAGACTTAGTGCAGAGAATCCAGATGTTGGTGCCATTTGTGAAATGCCCTCTCTTTCCAGGAAAAATGACTTTATTATTTGGATACGTCTTGTGCCTTTACAAGAAGAAATATACAGGAAATTTGTGTCTCTAGATCATATCAAGGAGCTATTAATGGAGACACGCTCACCCCTGGCTGAGCTAGGTGTCTTAAAGAAGCTGTGTGATCATCCTAGGCTGCTCTCTGCACGGGCTTGTCATTTGTTGAATTTAGGGTCTGTGCAATTCTCTGTTCAAGGTGAAAATGAAGGGGAAGATTCCTCAGATGTGGGCCACATTGATCAGATAACTGATGATGCACTGATGGAAGAATCTGGAAAAATGATATTTCTGATAGAGCTGCTGAAGCGACTGCGAGATGAAGGGCATCAAACTCTGGTGTTTTCCCAGTCAAGACAGATTCTGAACATCATCGAACACCTGCTAAAGAATCGGCACTTTAAGATACTGCGACTCGATGGGACAGTTACTCATCTTGTGGAACGAGAAAAAAGAATTAACTTATTCCAGCAAAATAGAGAGTACTCTGTTTTTCTGCTTACCACTCAGGTAGGTGGTGTTGGCTTAACACTGACTGCAGCAACCAGAGTGGTCATTTTTGACCCGAGCTGGAATCCTGCAACTGACGCTCAAGCTGTGGACAGAGTCTACCGAATTGGCCAAAAGGAAAATGTTGTAGTTTATAGGCTGATTACTTGTGGGACTGTAGAGGAAAAAATATACAGAAGACAGGTTTTCAAGGACTCACTAATAAGGCAAACTACTGGCGACAAGAAGAACCCTTTCCGGTATTTTACGAAACAAGAATTAAGAGAGCTCTTCACCATTGAGGATTTTCAGCACTCTGCAACCCAGCTGCAGCTTCAATCTTTGCATGCTGCCCAGAGGAGATCTGATAAGATACTGGATGAACATATTGCCTACCTGCACTCTTTGGGGATAGCTGGAATCTCAGACCATGACTTGATGTACACACGTGATCTGTCTGTTAAAGAAGAGCTCGACATGATTGAAGAATCCCACTATATTCAACAAAGGGTTCAGAAAGCTCAGTTCCTTGTGGAATTAGAGTCTCAAAATATAGAGCTTTTAACCGGAAGACAAAGAGCTGGAAATGAGGGGACTTGGCTGACAGAACCCCTCTTCCCTTCTCAAATGAAGAATAAATGCCCTGAACTGAATAAACTGCAGCCTCGACACTCACTACTTCTACCCACTTATCATACCCAGGAAGAAGAAATCAGTTCCCAAATGGCGAGTGTCATCATTGATGATCTGCCTGAAGAGAGTGAGAATCAAGACATCTCCAGTATAAAGATGAATGTTACCGTCTCACAAGACGGTAGTCACCCCCCCGAAAGGACATCCGATGCTGGTTCTGTAGCTGCTTTACCTGAGGGTTATGGGAGTGTAGATGAAATCTGGACCAACTCGTTGGGAATGATTCTACAAACGGAGGCATTGCGAGAGGGGCCAACACGGGGGACGCTGCAAGAGAACCCTCTGGGAGATTTTAACTTAACACCGAGCAAAGCAGTTGGAGCTGATCTGGGACCAGATCCAAAGCAACCAAACGCTGCTGAGACATTACCACACTGCAACCTCTGGCCCGTGAGTCCCATGACCCTTGAAAGTCAAACAGAACCTAACACATCTGTAATCAGAAGAGCCAATGGCGACTTGTCAGCATCCCACAGTGTGCTGCAGGACACTCAAGCAAATGTGACCAAGTTGGAAGAGGAACGTATAGCCTCCTCATCACAGTATGCATGTGATTTCAATCTTTTTTTAGAAGACTCTGCAGACAGCAGACAAAATCTTTCCAGGCAGTCTTCGCAGCACGCTGAGGACGAAAAGAGCTTGTGTGGTTCTGCAGCACATTCTCAGGCAGAGCTTGAGTGGGACAAAGCACATCTCAGTGTGGATCTTTTGGAGACCGATGACGAGCCGGAAGAAGTAGTGGGTAACGTGAGAGGCAGAAGGAAAGCCAGAAGGATCATTTCAGATGGTGAAGATGAAGACAATACTTTTAAAGATACTTCAAGCACAGATGCACTCACCACCTCTCCCTTTCTGTTCTTACCTATGAAACAGTTCGATGCTTCGACTCCCAAAAGTGACATCAGTCCCTCAGGAAGGTTCTTCTCACCAAACATCCCTGATAGTGTAAGTAAGTCCCTCCACCCTAGACGATCCCTGGCTTCTAGGAGGTCTCTTGTCAATGTGGTTTTAGATCACGTGGAGGATATGGAGGAAGAGCCTGACAGCAGCAGTGGAACAGAGGCTGCAGCAGGTGATTCCAAGGAAGGAGCAGAGGAGAGCAGTGGCGAAGCCTCAGAGAGCACAGAAGGGCCTCCTGGTGAAACGCTGCCTTCAGAGAACGAGTCCAGCCGGTTAACTAGCCCTCCTGGTGACCCCGAGCCTTTGTCCAGTGGGCAGTCGCGTGATTCTCCCCAGAAGGAGGCAGCAGAGTCTGGGACTGACTACGAGACTCTTGTAGTCCGTGGGAAAGAACTGAAAGAGCGTGGGCAAATACAGGAGGCCCTAAACTGCTTCGTGAAAGCGCTTGACATAAAAAGTGCCGACCCGGAAGTCATGCTCATGACGTTAAGTTTGTATAAGCAACTCAATAAAACCTGAGACTAACCTGTATGTTGGTAAAGTGAAATGCTGAGTGTGAATGCGTGCATTCCTGTGACTGGGGTCTTGGGGAGCATGAAGCATTTAGGCTTGAGGTGAGAGAGGTCTTGAAAAGCAAGGTTTTGTTTTTTTTAACTGTTCTGTACATTCAGCCTTTACCCTGTACTCGTTCCTACCTCCCCCGTTCCATACATACATTCTGGAATTCTGAACACTAGGTTAATACCACTTTCCTTGAACAGTCTTAACCTTTTTCTTTTAGACACACTCGATACACTCAACTCCGTTATATCTAGAAAAGTTTTTGTGAAGTTATTCTGGCTATTCTTAATTTTATTTTGGAAGGGGTCCCTTCTGTCCAGATAAGAACAGTAAAGTTATTCTCCTCAAGTGTTTCCTTTTCCATTCACTTTCTTTCGCTGAGATGGCACAAGCAAAGGCATACAGAAGTTCCTGAGTTGAAGCAGGAGCTTACTAGAATTCTAAATCTAAGACTGGCTTATTACCGTGCTATTTCATGCCCATACAGCAGAAGGCTGGGCTCGGGTCCCTGGGGCTAGGCTCTGTTCTCCCTGGCACCCTACTCTGGAGTCACTTTGCCGTCAACTTCGCCATTCTTCACTCACCACCAACTGTGCTCTGTCCCAGGCCAGTGCATTGTGTCTTTGGGTGGTGGTCTGAGAAGGAGTTTGGTTGCCTCTCAGAAACCCCAGCCCAGTGTAGCACTCTGCACCCCGTACTCAAGACCCGGAACTAGCATTTGTGGGGTACCTCCTGTGTACTGGGTACTCTACACGGGTTTCTTGTTTAATCCTCGCCATCATCCTTTGAGTTTGACAGTGGCATTTACATTGATTTAGTTGAGGAAACTAAGGCTCAATGTGGCTGTGACCCACCCAAGATCACATAGCAGGGAGTGAAATGGATTTCTTCTTTAAACCATGTGTTACCTAGTGGAACATTATAATAAACTGTCTTTACTGCACTGAATGTACTGAGCTGTTTTTACTGACGACACTTCAGACCCCAAATCGGTGGAGGTTTTCCAAACCAAACAGCCTCTCTGGTTCTCTGCAGAGAGCCACTGGATGTCCCACAGTCCGACTCAGTTTGGACACTACCTGGAGTTAGGGTCAGATTCCACAGGTTTAAAGGCTCACTCTCATAAAACTGCCCTTGCTTCTGATGCCAGTTGCTAGTACTGGGTCCCCCTGTCATCCATACTTCCGTCCAGGATGGCTACAAATTGAGGACTCCCCTGACTGTACTTCAGATTCAGTAATTTGCTAGAATAGCACACAGAACTCAGGAAAATGTGTCATATATATATGTGTGTGTATATATATGTATGTATATATACACACATATATATATATATACACACATATCTTTTTTGCTGAGATGAGATATATATATATAATTTAAATGTATTAGTTGGGGGCGCCGTGGTGGCTCAGTTAAGCATCTGCCTTTGGCTCAGGTCATAGTCCCAGGGTCCTGGGATCAAGCCCCACATCGAGCTCCCTAGGCAGGGAGCCTGCTTCTCCTTATCCCTCTGCCATTCCTCCTACTGTGCTCTCTGGCTCTATCTTGCTGTCAAATAAAATCTTTAAAAGTCGATCAATAAATATATGAATTGTATATAAAAAGTTTAGAAACTACAGTTAACCCTTCAACAACGGGGGTGTCAGCAGTATCAACCTCTCCACACAGTAGAAAATCTACATACAACTTTTTTTTAAAATTTTATTTATTTATTTATTTGACAGAGATCACAAATAGGCAGAGAGGCAGGCGGGGTGGGGGGTGGAGGGAAGCAAACTCCCCACGGAGCAGATAGCCCGATGTGGGGCTTAATCCCAGGACTCTGGGATCATGACCTGAGCTGAAGGCAGAGGCTCAACCCACTGAGCCACCCAGGTGCCCCTACATACAACTTTTGATGCCTCAAAAATTAACTACTAGTAGCCTACTATTGACCTCAAGCCTTGCTGATAACACAAACAGTTGAATAATGTATTTTTCATGTTATCTGTATTATATATTGTGTTCCTACAATAAAGTAAGCTAGAGAAAAAGTTAAGGAAGTCATAAGGAAAATACATTTATAGTACTACACTATGTTTGTCAAAGAAAAAAACAAAACAGGGCGCCTGGGTGGCTCAGATGGTTAAGCGTCTGCCTTTGGCTTGGGTCACCATCTCAGGGTCCTGAGATTGGGCCCCATGTTGGGCTCCCTGCCCCGCGGGGAATCTGCCTCTCCCTCTGCCTCTGATGCTCTAGTTCTCCCTCTCAAATGAATAAGTAAAATATTTTAAAAAAACCCCAATCTGTGTAAGTGAACCCACACAGTTCAAATCTGTGTTCAAGGGTCAACTGTGTTTAGATTACTGTTTCAGTATAATTGGTATCTTTTGTAATCCTACGTATTTTATTTTTTTTTAAGATTTTACTTATTTGACAGAGCAAAAGCAGGAGTGGCAGGCACAGAGAGAAGCAGGATCCCTGCCGAGCAGCAAGCCTGATGTGGGGCTAGATCCCAGGACCCTGAGATCATGACCTGAGCCAAAGGCAGACATTTAACCAACTGAGCCCCTCAGGCGCCCCTACTTTACTCAAAAGCAACTTTGAGAAGGCAAACTGCCTAAGGGCTCCATGGCACAAAAGAGATGAAGAGCCCTGATCCAAGGGTATGAGATAAAGTCTCTTACCTACCCCAGCCCCCCAGTTCTGGATTGCTACTCCCAAGGACCCACTATGTATGGACAAGCACAAGTACACATATGTATATATAGGTTTTTACCCAAATGATAGTACACTATACACCCTGTTCTGCGTCATAGTTGTTAATTTTTAACACAGCTGTATATCTTATTGAATGGGTATATCATTTATCATTTATTGATGGATCTTCAGTTTATTTCCAACGGACACTTGATGAATATCCTTGTACCTTTTATACATATGATTATACCTACAGATAAATTCTTAGCAATGGAGTTTCTGGGTCAAGGGGTGTATTTATAATTTTGATAGGTATTACCAAACTGTTCTCCATAGAGGTTATGATGTACATTTCTACAACACGAAGACCTATTCCCTCATGCTCTTGCCAACAATATGTTAAATGTTTTGAACTTTGCCAATCTCATGGGTAAAAAGCAAGATCACATTTTTGGATTTAATTTGCAATTATTTTACCCTGAATGAAGTTGGTTCATTAAGCATCAAACTTCATGAAAAAGATGCAGTTTTAAAGCAGGACTGAATGCATGTTTTAGAACCTTAGTTGCCAGTTCAAAGTTAACTTCCCAAGGGTTTGCTTGCTGTCAGAGACCCATTCCTGCTCAACTCTTTCTTTCTCCATGCCACAAATTAGTTTGCTTTTTCTACTTTACCTTTCCAGCACTCTGGCTTCTTTTTGTCAGTGACACCTATGCAAAAGGCATTTACTTAGTATCCTGGGTAAACCAATGTCCTGAGAAAAGGATGCCAACTAGATCATGTCTCATGCATATAAGGATTTCAGAATTTACGGCCCTTATTTAGAGACACGGTTTTGAATGGGGTTTTTAAAACCATTTCATCATCTTATGCCTACTGTTTTGAACATGTCTCAGTATCATACCAGTTTATCTGTACTCCGGGACTGGTGCATCTGTTTGTTAGTCGCCTTGGTGGGGAAAATCTCACAGAGTTATGTATAACCTTCTGGAGATGCCCAGAAACTCCTCTAAAATTAGAAACTTACATGTCAAATGCAGCTAAAGGAGAACAGTGTGTTAAAGGAATCACTGTTGGGGCGCCTGGGTGGCTCAATGGGTTAAGCTTCTGCCTTTGGCTCAGGGTCCTGGGATCAAGCCCCGCATCGGGCTCTCTGCTCAGCAGGGAGCCTGCTTCCCCCTCTCTCTGCCTGCCTCTCTGCCTACTTGTGATCTCTTTTTGTCAAATAAATAAATCTCTAAAAAAAAATCACTGTAAAGAATCACATGTGGTATTGGCCAAGTTTTATTTTATTTAAAAACAAGTTTTATTTTATTTCTTTTAGGTGGGCTAGTGTGGAGGCTAACACAGGGCTTGAACTCAGGACCCTGAGACTGAAATCTCAGCTGAGATCAAGAGCTGGATGTTTGACTGACAGCCATGCAAGCACCCCTGGCAAAATTTTATTTTTTATTTATTTTTTTAAATTTATATATATTTTTAAAGATTTTATTTATTTATTTGACAGAGAGAGATCACAAGTAGGCAGAGAGGCAGGCAGAGAGAGAGAGGAGGAAGCAGGCTCCCTGCTGAGCAGGGAGCCCGATGTGGGACTCGATCCCAGGACCCTGAGATCATGACCTGAGCTGAAGGCAGCGGCTTAACCCACTGAGCCACCCAGGCGCCCGGCAAAATTTTATTTTTGAAGCAGTCTAGTATTTATAATATTACTTGTACTCTTTTGTAGGTCATAAATATGGCACTGTAAAATTTAAAAATGCAGATACACAGAACACTGGCTGCTTAGTCTAGTACAAACAACTGGTAGAACTGATTGCTCTTTCCTTCAGGAAAGGCTTGTTTAAAAAGAAGATTTCATAATGATTTCACTCATACGTGCAATTTAAGAAAAACGGGGGAAGGGAAGGAAAACGTAAGATAAAAGCAGAGAGGGAGGCAAACCATAAGAGAGTCTTAACTATGGGAAACAAATTGAGAATTGCTTTAGGGGAGGAGGGTAGGATGATGGGGTTAGTGGGTGGTGGGCATTAAGGAGGGCACCTGATGGAATGAGCCCTGGGTGTTACATGCAACTGATGAGTCAGTCACTACACCCTACCCCTGAAACTAATATACTATATGTTAACTAAACTGAATTTAAATAAAAAAATTTTAAAAAGAAGAGTTCATTAAAAAAAAAAGAGTTCAGGGGCACCTGGGTGGCTCAGTAGGTTAAAGCTTCTGCCTTCAGCTCAGGTCATGGTCCCGGGGTCCTGGGATCAAGTCCCACATCAGGCTTTCTGCTCAGTGGGGAGCCTGCTTCCCCCTCTCTCTCTGCCTGCCTCTCTGCCTACTTGTGATCTCTGTCAAATAAATAAATAAAATCTTTAAAAAAAAATTCAGGGGCGCCTGGATGGCTCAGTTGATTAAGCATCTGCCTTTGGCTCAGGTCATGATCCTAGGGTCCTGTGATCGAGCCCTGTGTCGGTCTCCCAGCTCAGCAGGGAGCCTGCTTCTTCCTCTCCCCGCTGCTTGTGTACTCTCACTCAAATAAATAAATAAAATCTTTTAAAAAATTAAATAAAAGAGTTCATATTGAATGGCCATTATATAGTGTATAGTATGAAGACAAAGGAGCGAATCACTGTCCTGGCAAATCCAAATTGGCTAATTTGGAAAACAAGTATCTAGGAACTTATTTTGATTTTCATATGCTAATCCATCTATTTGATATCCAACTCAACGTGTGAATAGTGTGAACTAGTATTTGGCTCCCCTAGAGATTTTTTTTTTTGAAGATTCATCCATTTATTTGACAGAGAGAGATAGATCACAAGTAGATAGAGAGGAGGAAGCAGGCTCCCCACTGAGCAGAGAGCACAATGCAGGGCTCAATCCCAGGACCCTGAGATCATGACCTGAGCAGAAGACAGACACTTTAACCCACTGAGCCACCCAGGCACCCCTAGAGATGGTTTTTAAATTAACTTATAGGATATACTGAGAACCAAGAGAGAGTAGTTGTGGGAGGGAAGAGACTACAGGTTAAAAGGAGTCTGCTTGACTCATCTTTTTTTTTTAATTATTAAGTAAACTCTATGCTCAGTGTGGGGCTCGAAGTCACAACCCTGAGATCGAGTCACATGTTCTACCGACTGAGCCAGCCAGGCGCCCCTGTGAGAACACCTGCTACAGTGTACGCTAACCCTTCTGCACCTGTTTTGTGCCTACAAAGCCATAATGACAAAGTTCATAAAATACAAGGATTACTCAACACCTTTTAAAGAAACAAACAGAACGTATAAAACACATTCAGTCTTTTGTATAATTTTATTTTCTCCCTTCAACCATAATAATATGATATCCAAATTTTGTCTTAACTGGAGGGTCTGTAAACACAGGCTTATCCAGCCCACTTATAGGCAAGGCAAATGCTGCTTCTTGAAATGGTCCCACCATGGAACCTCTGGTCATCCAACCCAAGTCGCCCTGAAAAACCCAAAAGATATGTGAGGTCAGGTGGCCCCAAAGAGGAAACAGTTCTACTGTACTACCGTACCTTGAGAATTTCCCAAAACGAATAGTAAGGTTCCTAGGTTCGCTCACCTGGAGTGCAAAGAAGTGGGCTCACCAAGGACAAAGGGGTGGAAGAGATCCAACCCCGGACTGAACACAATACACACTCACAACGTTGCTGGGTGTCTGTTAGCTGTGCCCATTTGGTAATGCCTAGTTTTAGACACAGGTAACCTGTACACAACGGTTCACAAGTCGCACATTTCTGCTTTGTAAGAACTTTAAGCCAAGATATGGCTAAAATTAATGGCAGAACATAAATAATCCCTACTGCTGTGTATCCTCCATGGGGGAGAGATTTTTTTTAAAGATTTATTGATTTATTTGAGAGAGAGCATGCACAAGCAGGAGGGGCAGAGGGTGAATCTCAAGCAGACTCTGCACTAAGCACAGAGCCTGACGCGGGGCTCAATCCCAGGACCCCAAGATCACGACCTGAGCTGAAACCAAGAGTCAGACGCTTAAGTGACTGTGCCACCCAGGCGCCCCGGGGAGAGATCATTTTAAATGACAACAGCACCATACCCCTTGCCTGGCTTTATCTTCACTATACTGTGTGGCCACTTCATTGAATCTCATTCCAGACTTTAACTTTTCCATGGCTTCCATGATTTTCCCATGTTTTTCACACAGAATGTGTCTAACCTGCAAAGAGAAAGTATGTTCACATAGTCTGGGAGATCCAAATGATCCCCTTTCTCAATGTACAGCAGTCACGTCTGGATTACCCACATTCTCGAAAACATACATCAGGTTCACAGCAACAGAATCCTGGCAGTCTGCTCAGTTGAATGACAGCCACAAACCCATTTCTCATGTCAAGACACTATCTCGGAACTCTGACTGAGATGGTAAGTGGGCACTGGGCTGGGGGAAGCTCCCATCTTTACCATGTACTTCAATGTTAACAGGAAGAGATGTAAGGGTTGAAAGCTCGGGCCCTCGAGTCAAATCCCAGCTCTGCTGTATGATTGTAGGCACCTTCTTAAACCTCCAAGTGTTTCCCTGTTTGTGCCCCAAGATAATAATAGTTCCTTCGTGTTCTCAAAGGGTAGTGAAGACTGAGATAACACAGTTAGTACTCAATAAAGGTTAGCCATTACTTCATCAGAGTGGGGGAAGACATTAAAAAACCCACTAGGAAATCCTTTTTTACCAAAAGAGGTCCAATGTATAAAGCCTCACAATTCGGCACTTTGAAAAAGAATTGTATGTTGATTAACAATACTCATCCCTAAAGAAGTATTTAAATTTGACCTATGTTTACATAAAGCCATGTTTTTTTTATTCTTTTTTTTTTAAAGATTTTATTTATTTATTTGACAGACTGAGACCAAGTAAGTGGAGAGGCAGGCAGAGAGAGAGAGGAGGAAGCAGGCCCCCCACTGAGCAGAGAGCCCGATGCGGGGCTCAATCCCAGGACCTGGGATCATGACCTGAGCCGAAGGCAGAGGCTTTAACCCACGGAGCCACCCAGGCGCCCCAAAGCCATGTTGTCTGTTTTTTTTTAAAACAAAAACAAAAACAAAAACAAAAACAAAAACAAAAAAACACAACACTCTATCTTTAGAAATGATTTTGTCAAGGGAGCTGTTCTGCAGGATTCCCAATTTCTCATTCAAACACGATAATCCATGGCTTCCTACTGTAAATGATACACCAGGTTGGGGGATAGAGCTCTCTCCCTTATAAATGCAGAGACAAGCAAATTATGGTTGGCCTCAGGGTCCGACTCCTAAAATTGGGGCAAGGGGATTCTAGGCTCAAAGGAGTACTTCCTGACTGGAGGAGCTACACAGGAAAGAATCTGTCAAAAGGCAGGGCTCAGAGAGGCAGACTTCTATAGAATGTGCCCAGTACTGTCCAGGAAGACAGAGACCGTCTGGACACTGGAGAGATACGTGTTAGGAAACAAGGATGGTTCATCAGACCTCAGCTTGGCCTAGCTACAACCGCTTCGAGAATGCTTCCTTCTTTATGGTTCCATACTCACAAAGCAACCTTCTGGTTGGTTCAGTTGCTGGACACTGAATGACAGCATGGATGATCACAGAGAAGGGTACCACCCAACATGTCATAAATGAATAAACAAGTATTCTAATCTGGACAGCCTGACAGATTAGACATACCGAGTCCATGGTACCTGTGGGCTCTGCAATGTGACTGAGTGACTGGCAACTGTGGAGGACAGCATCTTGGAGAGAGCCAACCCCTAGAGAGGACCTGGAAGTGATCAGCGTAGAGGTAGTATGTGGACACTACAGGAGGTGAGGAGACGACCCAGGAAGGCTACACAAAATGAGAAGAGGAGAAACGGCGAGCTAAAGACATCCTTGGAGAATATGGACATTTAAGCCATAAGCCAAGAAAGCTGATCAATACAGCAAAGCACAAAGGAAAGGCCAGATGGGCAGGAAAGGCATGTTAACAAAACCAAGGCAAAAGACACTTCTTTCTTTTTTCAAATTTTATTTATTTATCTGTTTATTTGAAAGCAAGAGAGCACAAGCAGGGGGAGGGGCGGGAAGAGAGACTGGGAGAAGCAGGCTCCCCACTGAGTAGGGAGCCCGATGCGGGACTCGATCCCAGACCCCTGGGATCCTGATCTGAAGGCAAAAGCTCAACCTGCTGAGCCACCCAGGCACCCCGCAAAAGACGGTTTCAAGAAGGAAATGGCCAACAGGCTTCAATGCTGCGGAGTGATCAGGGAAGAAGTAAATCAATTTAGCACTGAGTGATCGATGACTTTAGCAAAAGCAGTTTCAGAAGAGCAGAAAGTGGAGAAGCCAGACTGTGGCAGGCAGATGAAGGAAGTAATGGGAGGTGTGGGGGGGCAGTCTCCCCCAGCTAAGTCAGAAAAGGAGAAAGGGCTCTTAGGAGAGAAAGGTCACAGACATGTATCTATTTTTAAGGTCCCTGGGCATAATCTCAGAATAAAGGGAAAGACGCAGTAAAGAGGGAAAGGCTTAAGACATAGCAACAAAAGAGCATGGAGCTAATGAAGGAGCCTGTGTGGCATTCAGAGAACTGCTTGAAAATTCACTGGCCTTAGAGGAAAAAAGCTGAGAAGACAGCAGAGGAAGGTATGGGTGAAGAGAACTGTTGGGAGGAGCCTGGAAGGCCACTGAGTTCCTGTCGACAGGTCTGGTTTCCATTTTTGTGTGAAAATTTAACAATATTTACAAGTTAGTATTTGCTGGGTACTGTGCAAAGCACTTTCTGTGCGTTCTCGCATGAATTCCTCACACCAATCCTGTGAGACTGATCGGTGTTTCTCAATCCTGGCAGCACGTCAGAACCATCCTCAGCGCTGCTAAAAAAATCCATCAAGGTCCAGGCCCCAGCACCTGGAGATTCTGAGGCAGCCAGTCTGGGGTGGGACCCCAGGCACTGGTAGTTTTAGAAGCTGAGTAGAGGAATCCAACATACACTGGAGTTCAGAACCACTGGACGGTTATCTGCTGACTGACTAGAGCAGGGTAGTGGGTGGCTGCAGGTGAGCGGCAAAAGATCACTGCGCAGAACTGAGGGCATGGAAGATCAGAGACCAGGAGTGTGGAGGGGTCCCAATTCCCGAGCCTGTGTGACTCTCCGGCAGGGTCCAGCACCTCTGGGCTTAAAGGTGAGGGAAGCAGACCACTGGACTGATCCCAAGTTGTAGTTTGGCAGGTGGATGCAGCAGATGACCACAAGGAAAAAGAGTCGGGGCTCCCAGACCCAGTGGTCAAGCTCTCTGATCTAATTTCCAGCTCACAGGACACATGGGGCTTGGACAATAGACACGAAGCTGGGGAGAAGGTGGGGAGAGTAGGTGGGCTTGAGGGCTTGAGGTCTGCACGCAGAGAAGAAGAGAACAAGATTGGGGGAGGCAGGAAGTGAAGGGAAAGGACGGAAGCTGTTCAGCGGGTAGATTTCAGAATCTGTACAGCTCTACAGAGAAAGGGCAGGGTGTGGGCTCAGAAGGGGGCTGAAAGCAGAAGGGCAGGATGTGGAAGGAGCACAGCCCCTGAAAGGCAGGAGGATTCCAGGGTCCCCTCCCGGCTGGGACCTTTACAAACACTGGGAACAACCCAGATGTCCTCTGGAAGATGAACAGTTAAACATTATATGGCACATCCGTTCCATATAATCTGACACACTGCATCATATGGCACACTACGCAGCCATAGAAAGGAACAGACTACTGGTACATAAAACAACTTGAAAGAGCTCTCCAGAGGATTACACTGACAGCAGAAAAAGCCGGAGGGTTACATACTGCATCACTCCATTCATGTAACATTTGTGAAATTATAAACAGAAAGAACAGATTAGTTGCTGTCAGGGGTGAAGGATGGAGGGAAGGTAGGTGAGGGACGTGGGCATGGCTATCAAAGGGCAACAAGAAGGATCCTTGGGGTGATGGAAATGTTCAATATCTTTACTGCATCAATGTCAATTTCCTGGTTGTACTATTGTTCTAGAGTCTGACGTAGGATGCCACCATTGGGGAAATAGGGTAAAAGGTACACAGTTTTTGTTTTGTTTTAACAACGGTGAGTCTAAAATTGTCTGTTAACAAGAGAATTTAGCTCTGATTACATATCACTTCTTTCCACATACCTCATGCACAGCCACACTGAACTTATTTTTTTTCCAGAAAGGGCAAGGAACCTCTTGAAATTCATATGCAGTAGAGCAATCTCTAGGCCAGGTGCTTGGAAAAGTCAGCATGTGAGGTGAAAACTGCACATGGCTAAAATTACCCTATGACATCTCTTATGAAGATGCCCTACTGGACAGCAACACGTCAGCCCTCATTAAACCCAACAGAATCCGTCTCTCCAACCCATGGCAATAATGACCGCTTCTTCAGCTGAAAACCAGATGAAGTACTTGGTTGGTTTTTAGGGAACATGCTTCATGAAAACCTATCTTCGGATGCCAGAATCCCACTTCACATAACTGGATGCTCATACGAGACCAGAGATCAACTATGGAAAAGAAGATTCACATCTCCCATCTCTACTCCTGGTTCACGCAGTAGAAACGTAAGTAGAACGGCTCACACTATATTCCTCTCTCTGGCTGCACATCTGGCTGGATTTATAGGATGTAAATGCACTACGGCACTTACTGCACAATGAAATGTATTCCTTACCTCACTGCTCCAGCTGCCGTGTGACAACAGAAACCGTCTCTTACCTCCTGTTTTTACACATACCCGGAACTTTGGACACTGCTTGGTGGACAGGCGGTTGTCACTAAATCCTTACTGAATGAATAAACCCAAGTATAGGATCCCATGTACTGACAGAAATATGGATATTGCCTTGCTGCATAGCACAAAGCAGTATGGTTGTTCACAGACTGTATTTTCCCAGGGCAGACACTCCTCTGAGATGGGGTCAAGTACTTCAAGTAATGATTTGTAATTATTCTCCCACCCCGGTTTTCATGGTCAGGGCCCTGGCCTGTAGCTTACCCGTGGGGGAGCTTTCTGAGGACACCTGTGCCTTTGCCTGTTTATCTAAGCCCTTGGTTTTATAAAATATCATTTTCTTCAGAGAGGTCATTCACTTACTTATTTTCTTCGTACTTTGTATTGTTTCTTGTGTTGTTAATACTCTATCATTTCTTAAAATGTATGAAGTGTACATTTCAAGAAGCAATACAAAGTATGAAGAAATGTGGGATGTTTGAGAAAACGCTTAAAAGGAATTACCTTGCATACATGAGACTGGTCCCTATCTTCCAATTTTATGTTATATAGATCCTATAGCCGTATTAGGCTAGCCTCTTAGAATGAGTTCAGCATACTGTCTTTTTCCTTTCCTGGATTCCAAAGTAACATGTGTATATATGTTATTGATATTCAACATTAAAGAAAAAGGAACGAGTGACTCACCTTTACCGCACTGCCACCACCTTTGGGACCCTGAGCCTTCTTGTCAGAACTGTCACTCCCAGAGGCTGCTCCCCCTTTAGAGAAGAGATCACAGGTACCCATTTAAAATGCATCTTGATACTTACACAAAGAGCCAAGACAATAGGAGCCGATAATCCATCATAGCACCACACTTCAAAAGGGCCCTTTGCCAGACACCCTACTACATGTGGCTGAACTCGTCTGTGACTCACCTCTCTTAAAACAAGAAATGTGTGCCTTACAGAAACCCTTCATGGGAAAGGGATAGACAAGTGAGTGTGCTGATGGGTGAACGAGAGTGCCAAAAGCCCAATCCAGATTCTCTGGACCCAATTTGAAATCCTGCCCACTAAGAGCAAATCCCTGAGCTGTTGTAAGATGTCGAATAAGCCAACTTCTGTGTTCATAGCAGCGTACTTACTGTTAGGGGCTGATGTTCGTAAGAACTATTGCTGGATTAAATATTTGGTTCAATAAACATTTCCTAAATAACTACTAAGTTCCAGACACTGGGGATACAAAGATGAAAAAGCCATGGTACCTTCCTTCAGGGACCTCATAGTCTACTGGGGAAGACACATGTAAACAGATCACTTTAGGAGAATGACCTACAATCTATGGACAGAAGGCTGTAGAAGCATAGAGGGCCATTTCGGCCACCCAGGGAAGGTTTTCTGGATGAGCAGAAGCTGACCAAAGGAAGAAAGGACAAGGATGAGGGACAACACAGGGTGGTGGAACAATGCGGGATGTGTCAGAAATTACGGATGAAGCCCAATCTGAGGTGGGAGCGTTATGAGATTAGTCCAGGGGAGGGGCTGAGAGCTGGGGCACATGAATCCCACTAAGGAACCTGGAATTTATCCTAGAAAAGGGAGCCACTGAAAAGTTTTTAATCAAGAGACTTCATGTTCCTTGTCTGAGTATCTCCAATGCCTAGCAAAGTACCTGGCACACAACAGTTGTTCAATATCCAACTAAACTGAAAACCCAAAACACCAACCACCAAACACCTAAGAACATCTTACTGCCAAAGGAGTTTTACTACACCAAAATTTTAAGTGGGTTTGCTGTATGTTCACTCTTGAATGATGATGGCTTCCGGTCATCCCATCCTCTCCCCTGCTGGATGCTGCCAATTGACTGCCACCTCACTCCCTCCGACTGAGGATTCTAACAGCAGTTTCAGGATTCCTTTCCACCCTCACTCTCGTCATCACCTTGAATGACCTAACCACCTATGCTGAGGAACCATCCAATAGCCTAACTTCACACTCTAGGACCTCCCTCCTGAATGTCCATGCCTTCTACACTGGGCCACCTGCTCCCAAGAGCACACGATGGAACCATGCCACCAAAAACTAATAGTTCAGTCGCTGCCTACAATTTCATGTTCTTCCGGTCTTCTCATGCCTTACTCCCACAACCCTGGCTCTTGGGCTTCACAGAAAGCACTCCCCACTTCTGTACCTTTATCCTGCTATGTTCTCCTAGACTATGAAATTTCTGGACCCCATGCTTGATCATTTGTGTTTCCATTGGCACCCTTAATTACTTTGTTTTGCTATTCTTTTATAGTCCAACAAACCCTCAACCTTGGCTCAGGGCTCCATCTAGCTCTTTTCAATCCTATATTATGGCAGTTGCTGGTTACCAGGTAAATCAAGACTATGTAGATTGTGTCTTCTACAAATTCATGGGCTTCCAACCTTAGGCGCTCAGCCTTGAGGGCTGATCCTTTTATTAGTGTTTTGTTCCCTTTCCCATCACCCCCAATGGCCACTCCAAACCTTTACCACTCTCAAGAACCCCACTCAGTCCCTGCCCCTCAGTTTACAAAATTACTGTTGCCTTCCACTTTAATAAGAAATTGAAGCCATTAATCATGATACCCGACCAACTCCACCCCCACTTCGGCCCCCGTTACCACCACCATGCCCATCCTCGTCTCTTTCCCTATGACCTCAAGCATAACGTGACCTTGCTCCTATTCAAAGATCAACTTCTCCACCTCTGTCCTGGACCCTATTTTCTCAAATCTCACTCCTCTAAACCCTTACCTCCCTAACTCTACTGGATCCTTCACGTCAGCCTCACTCTCAGGTTTTCTCCATTCTGAAGAAACAAACAGAACTTTCTCTTCATTCTCTGTCCTCCCCTATCTACCACCCAATTTTTATGCTTTTTTCAATTAAGGCTTTCCAAAGAAGTCCGCACTGATTGCCTCCAACTTCTCATTTCCCGGTCAACCCTCTTCTAGTCACTGGCCACCAGCTGCCCCCGTCCCGGACCCCGGGAGTCGCCGGTCTGCGAGCTCCTCCTCACCCGACCCCATTATCTCTGGTTGCTCCAGCCGCTCTACCTTTCCCCCCTTTCCCGGAACCACTTTTCCCCTTGGGCGGCATCTTCGGAACTTGCGGCAGAACCCTCAAAGTCTTCGTTTGCCGCACAAAGCCCCTTCAGGCCCCACGGGCATGTCCGGAACACATGCCTGAAAACGGCACCCAAACGGACCGCTTTTGCTGCGGCCCTGGAAGCAGGCATATTCTGGGGCAGACGCGGTCCTTGGACCCTCGGACCAGCGGAGCTGATGATGGCTGACCAATAAGAAGTTTGGGTCATGGGTGGGCGGAGCCAAAGGTAGAGCAAGGGGCGGGAAACCCCGCCTATGCGGTTTTTTGTTGTTGTTGTTTTTTCTGTCGCGCGCACTCATTTGCGCCTGCTCCCATGCTCCCCGACTTCTCGGCCGGCTCCTCTACGCGTGCGTAGTGGATGGCGCGGGCCTCTGCAGTCCCTTGGCGCCGGCTCTAGCCAATCCCGTGGGGCCTCCAGACAAAGGGAAGAGAGGAAGAACCGCAGTGGCGGCTCCCTCTTTTCTCTTCCTCCCACGCACAGACCTGCCCTCCGTTGCGGTTTTTTCATTTTGAAATTTTAGTCTGCGTTTGTAGGTGATTGGATTTAAAAGGTAGTTTTATTTAAAAAGGCTATTACCCCTCTGCCTCTTGTCATGGAGGAAAAATTGCGAGCAGGCTAAATGTCTCTCCATAGGGTATTGCTTAAATAATGTCTCAACCACACAAAAGGATATGCGCCATTTAAAATAACGAGTGTAAAGCTGTCTGTAGAGACACAGGAAATGGCCTTAAGGAAGGTTACAGACCAAGCTATGAAATAGGGTACATTTTTCTGAAAAAGAGAAAGCGTGCATATGAAAGACAGGAAGGCTATCCAGCAAAATGGGACCAGTGGTGCTAGTACAGGTTGTGTGTGTTTCTGTGTGTTTTCCCAAATTTCTGTAATGGTGCAGCTTTTATGCTTAAAAGCATGCATTCTGGAGCCAGCCCGCCTCACCTCCAATCCCTGCGCCACCATCTGGCTACTAGCTCTGTGACCTTGAGGAAATTACCTCATCCCTCTTTGGCTCAGTTTCATCATCTGTAAAATGGAGTCGTTGATAATAGTACCTACTTACAGGATGTTAAGAGAATTAAACAAGTTCAAATTTGTAAAGCACATAAACCAATGACTAACTCATAGAATGTTAGCTGAGGATGAATGAGTTTCGAATTTGTGTCCTCACACTTTCTTCCCTTACCTGCAAACCCTCTTCTCCCAATTTGTATGTAAGGTCGGGGCCTTTTCTTTAATCCATAAGATGGCTGTCCCTTGCCATCTTAAGCTACCCTGCTGGTAGTTTGCCACTGCCGGCCAGAATATACAGGTCCTCCAGTTCAGAGTTTAGTTTTTGGATACAGCCTTGCTGCGCTTGGGATGCTTCATTCCCACCCCAAAGGATCAGGCATTTTTGAGACTGTGCCCACCCCCAACTCATACATAACAAGCAGCCCCCTGCTGTGGCATTTGGACACAAGACATCTCGGGCACTCCTTGTTTCCATTTGGGGGTGATCAACGATGGGAAACGCATCCAGTGCTGAGAGGATCATTGGTCCTCCACTTCCGAGGTGAATCCTGCCCATATACTGACTTTTCAAGTTCAGCTGGAAGGTGGGGGTTGGGTTTCGGCAGCAACAGTGTGGCCTCATGTTCATCAGCTTATCCACAGGGAAGAAGCCCAGGAAGCCCCTTTACTTCTGGTTTTCCACAGTAACAGCCTTTCCTGTGACCACTGGTTATGGCATGAAGAGGGGGAATGAAGCAGAGTTCAGTTCCCAGTGAAGAGCCAGCATTAAATGGCAGATGCACCTGACAGAAGCTTAGTGCCTGGAACATTGTGAGAGCTCTGCGTGTTCCAGCAGATAACAGCAGCGATAATAACAAGCAAGCCTCTAAGTGGCTGAACTTACCCAAAGCAGTACCTAGAGACTAGCATTTCAAAGAAGAGGATGGACATAGGCCTGCTGGGGGGGTTTCAAGGTCAAAAGCACTATAGGACAGTCAGATTCAAAATCATGTACAATCTCAACTATGCAGTATGCGTCACAAAAAGATGGGGAAGGAAATACGATAAAATCTTCAGTGTTCGGGGTGACTGGCTGGCTCAGTCTGTGGAGCATGCGATTATTGATCTCAGAGTTGTGGGTTTGAGC
Source organism: Neogale vison (assembly GCF_020171115.1). Taxonomy (NCBI): domain Eukaryota; kingdom Metazoa; phylum Chordata; class Mammalia; order Carnivora; family Mustelidae; genus Neogale; species Neogale vison. The sequence continues at coordinate 70,154,435 of NC_058105.1, forward strand.
CCCAAGTTGGGTGTTGAGATTACTTAAAAACTAAGTCTTTAGAGGGGGACAAACCATAAGAGACTCTTAACCTCAGGAAATAAACTGGGTTGCTGAAGGGGGTGGCGGATGGGGTAACTGGGTGATGGACATTGGGGAGCGTATGTGTTGTAACAAGCACTGGGTATTATATAAGACTGATGGATCACAGACCTGTACCCTGAAACAAATAATACATTTGCATGTTAACTAATTGAATTTAAATTAAAAATGATTTTAAAAAATTAAATCTTTAAAAAAATTCTTTGGGCACCTGGGTAATACAGTCAGTTAAGTATCTGACTCTTGGTTTTGGCTCAGGTCATGATCTCAGGGTGGTGGGATCGAGCCCCATGTTGGGCTTCCCGCTCAGCACAGAGCCTGGAGAGAGCTTCTCTCTCCCCCTGCCCCACATCTCTCCCATTCTTGCTCTCTCTCTCTAAAATAAATACATCTTTAAAATGATTTAAGTGTTCTGTCTGGAATGTGAGTTTGTGCCTACCTTCCTTTTTTTTTCTGTTTATGTTAGATTCTGTTTATATCCATTGGCCTGCATTTTTATTTTATTCAAGAAAAAAAGAGAGCAATAAACATTATTTGTAAAATAAACACCCCAAAAAAGCTAGCTTCTCTATAGGGTTAAGTCTGCACCAGCCTGTGGAGGCCAACTGTGGAGGAGTCTGTGGAGCGGAGTGACAAATGAACATAAGAGCGGGCAGGGGGGCAGAGGGGAGAAAACTTCAGCCTTGAAACCATGGTAACGACTGCGGGAGTGTGCACAGTGAGTCAGAGCCAGGAACAGCTGCCAGTTGTATTTTCTATTAATTATCTCCTCAGACTGATTCTTCTACATATTTCTTAAACAAGGAAAATGGGGAAGGGGAAGCTGACAGCCCTCTGCCCAGGACAGTTCATAAACCTTGACTGAGACTCCCTGTCCTGCCCTATCTGCTCCACAGCCAAGGGCTGCAATTTCTTTTCCATCCTAGAGCCCCCTCCCCAACAAAGGTTAAAAGGGGGTGCTTAAAGCAACAGAGCACAGAGATCTTGTTGATCCCATTCAGAGGTGTCAATCCATGGAGAGCTCTGGGCCCCAGCTTCTGGGGACAAGGGTAGAAAAAGGTCACTGAAAGCAAGGAAAATCAGTACATGGTGGATGAGATCAGCCACCTGCAAAAGTAGCCACCCATCGTGGCCAGTGGGTGCAAGTATATTGCCCATGGGATGGATGTGTCTCCTGAGCACAGCCGATGGCCAAAGACCTTTCTAATCCTCCTCTTGCCATTGTTAACATGTGTGGCAGGAGATAATGAAACTTTGAACAACTGGTTTTTAAAAGGGAGTTTCAGGGGTACCTGGGTGGCTCAGTTGGTTGAACTTCCGATTCTGGATTTCGGCTCAGGTCATGATTTCAGGGTCGTGAGATCGATTGCTGAATCAGACTCTGTGCTGGGTGTGGAGCCTGCTTAGGATTCTCCTTCCCCTTCTGTCCCTCTTCCCCTTGCTCAGGCTCATGCGCACTCTCTCTCTCTCTCTAAAAGAAATAAGTAAGTAAAAATATAAAAGGGCTTCAGCGAAGAAGATTCCATCTGTGTTTGTCCAGCATTGTCCTTTTTTTTTTTTAAAGATTTTATTTATTTATGTGACAGGGAGAGACACAGTGAGGAGAAGCAGGGGGAGTGGGAGAGGGAGAAGCAGGCTTACCGCCAAGAAAGTAGCCCAATGTGGGGCTCTACCCCAGGACCCTGAGATCATGACCTGAGCCAAAGGCAGACGGTTAATGATTGAGTCACCCAGGTTCCCCCCGCCCAGCATTATCTAAGTGAGAGCTGCAGTTGCTGGAGTACATTAATATTCCGATATCCTGTGAGGTGAATTTTTTCCTTTTTTTCTGAGGCAGCGTTCATTTGAGACAGTGGAAAACAAGTAATGCAAGTGGCATACATAGCATGAGCCAGGTTCTTTCCCTTTGTTATCTCCTTGAGTTTTCACAACAGTCTTTTGTTTCAGGGTTTTATTTTTAAGTACTCTCTCTCCCCAGCGTGGGGCTCAAACTCACAACCCCAAGATCAAGAATTGCCCGCTCTACCAGCAGAGGCAGCTGGGCACCCCTGTTTTCACAACAGTCTTATTTGCAGAGACTCCCTGTTGCCATTTGAGAGCTGAAGAAACAGGCTCAGAGGAGTTAAGAGATGTGTGCAAGGTTGCACATCTGGGGACTGGGGCAGGGCTGGGCTCTGAACTCAGATCTGTCTTACATCCAAGCTAGTCCGTTGTTCTGGCATGATGCCACTGCCCTAGGCTTTGCCTTCCCCTACGCAAAGCCCAAGAAACACCTGGTTCCCTTTGTTTTGAGTGCATGTTCAAGTCAGTTTCCCAGACACCTGATGCCTTCCAAGGGGGCACTCCGCCCAGGAGGTGCCAGGGCCAAGTTATGCCTCCGCCATACAGAAATCAATTCACCTCTGGTTTATGCATCAGTGTGTTTGTTCTGAGTAGTCTAGAAGGTGATCACCTCTGCCTACTGGACCTCCCAAGCCCAGAAACACAGAGGCAAGAAGGAATACGGTGTGGGTGGGGGCCAGTGGGCAAAGCACTATAGCCAAGGCGGTAAGAGGGGAACAGTGGGGAAGAGGTCTTCTCTGTCCTCCCCCTCAGAAACATGTCTCCGTGTCTTATGGGTTCTGCCTTCTGAACAGCTCATCTCCCTGCCCCTCATTGCTGTACAGTGAACAGCGAATACTCTGTGGAGATTCACCAGGCATCTCTTGCCCTCGCCCCCCTGCCACAGCCTTTTGCACATTCTCCAGACCATTGGAAAAGACTCCATGTGTAGTCTCTCAGCCGTCGGTCTCATCCCCTCCGAGCTCTGCTCCCCGGTGTCTGGCAGAGAGCTCTCAGAAACACAGGTCTGACACTCATTTCCCCCCAGTGAAGACCCTTTAGTGGCTCCCTGCGGTCTGAGAGGCTCCTTAGCCTGGAGACCTAAGGTCCTTTCTGCTGACAACTGCAGCCTCATCTCTTATTCCAGGGGGCTTCAACCATATGGAGGTGCCATTTGCAGGCCCTCAAATGTATGGTGCTCTCTGAAGACTTCACGCCTTTGCACATGGTGTTCTGTCTTCCTGGAACACTCTTCCCCCATTTCTTACCTAGTTAACTTTTATTTACCTCTCAAGACCATGCTCAGGGGCCAGTTCCTCCTGGAAGTCTTCCCTCTCTTCTCTAATTCTCCCAGGATGAGCTAGGCACTTCCCTCCTTCCGCTGCCAAACCACCCTACGCTTATCTCCAGTATTTGTATGATTTTCAGTAAGAGACCATGCCATAGATGGATCGGTTTGTTTCACCATTCACTCGTTGAAAAACCTTTGGGTTGTTTCCATTTGGGAGATATTGTAAACAAAGTGGCTATCAACATTTGTAAACCAGATTTTCTTTTTTTTCTTTTTAAAATTTAAATTCAATTAGCCAACATAGAGTACATCATTAGTTTTAGAGGTAGAGGTCAGTAATTCATCAGTTGCATACAACACCCAGTGCTTATCACATCATGTGCCCTCCTTAATGCCCATCACCCAGTGACCCCATCCCCCCACCCACCTTCCCTCCAGCAGCCCTCTTTCTTTCCTGTACTTAAGATTCTCTCATGGTTTGTCTCCCTCTCTGCTTTTTTTCCATTCAGTTTTCCCCTCCCTTCCCCCTCTGTGCTGTTTCTTATATTCTTCATGTGAGTGAAGGCATATAATTGTCTTTCTCTGATTGACTTATTTCACTCAGCCTAATACCTTCCAGTTCCATCCACATTGATGTAAAAGGTAAGTACTCATTCTTTCTGATGGCTGAGTGGTATTCCATTGTGTATATATACACCAGATTTTCTTTTATTTTTTAAGATTTTATTTATGTATTTGACAGAGATAGAGAGAGAGATCACAAGTAGGCAGAGAGGCAGACAGAGATAAAGGGGGAAGCAGGCTCCCCGCCAAGCAGAGAGCCCGATGCGGGGCTCGATCCCAGGACCCCGAGATCACGACCTGAGCCGAAGACAGAGGCTTAACCCACTGAGCCACCCAGGCGCCCTATACCACATCTTCTTTATCCATTCATCTGTCAGTGGACATCTGGGCTCTTTCCATAGTTTGGCTATTGTGGATTGCTGCTATAAACATTGGGATGCACATGCCCCTTTGGATCACTACATTTGTATCTTTAGGGTAAATACCCAGTAGTGCAATTGCTGGGTCATAGGGTAGCTCTATTTTCAGCTTTTTTGAGGAACCTCCATGCTATTTTCCAGAGTGGCTGCACCAGCTTGCATTCCCACCAACAGTGTAGGAGGGTTCCTCTTTCTCTGCATCCTCGCCAGCATCTGTCATTTCCTGACTTGTTAATTTTAGCCATTCTGATTGGTGTGAGGTGATGTCTCATGGCAGTTTTGATTTGTATTTCCCTGATGCCAAGTGATGTTGAGCACTTTTTCATGGGTCCATCGGCCATTTGTATGTCTTCTTTAGAGAAATGTCTGTTCATGTCTTCTGTCCATTTCTCTTTTTTTTTTTAGATTTTTTTTTAAGATTTTGTTTATTTGGCAGACAGAGATCACAAGTAGAGAGGCAGGCAGAGAGAGAGAGGGAAGCAGGCTCCCTGCCGAGAGAAAGCCCGATGTGGGACTCGATCCCAGGACCCTGAGATCACGACCTGAGCCGAAGGCAGTGGCTTAACCCACTGAGCCATCCAGGCGCCCCTTCTGTCCATTTCTTGACTGGATTATTTGGTTTTGGGGGGTTGAGTTTGATAAATTCTTTATAGATCTTGGATACTAGCTCTTTATCTCATATGTTATTTCCAAGTATTTTCTCTCACTCCATAGGTTCCCTTTTAGTTTTGTTGACTGTTTCCTTTGCTGTGCAGAAGAGTTGATCTTAGTGAAGATACAGGTTTTTAGGTGAATGCAAGTTTTCATTTCTTTAGGATAGTTTCCAAGAGTGTTATTGCTGAGATGCATGGTAAGCATGTTGAGTTTTTTAAGAGATTGCCATGCCCTTTTTTAGAGTGGCTGTACCATTTCATATTCCTACCAGAAATGTATGGGTGATCTTTCTCTGCCTAATCACCAGCATTTCAATTTGCCACAATGTTTTATTTTACCTATTTGGATAGGTGTGTACTAATACCTCATTGTGGCTTTAATGTACATTTCCCTGATGGCTAACGACGTTAAACATCTTTTCATGTGTTAATTTGCTGTCTGTATATGCTCTTCAGTGAAACATGTGGTTTTTTTTTTCCAGTTTCTGATTGGATTTTTTGTTATTGTTGAGTTTCAGGAGCTCTTTATATATGCTAAATATAAGTACTTTGTCGGATATGTAGTTTGCAAATATTTTCTCCCAGTCTCTGAGCTTATTTTTTCATCCTCTTTAGAGGGTTTTTATTTCCAGAGAAAAAGTCCTTAATGTTTTTTCTTTTATAGATTATTTATGTTATGTCTCAGAACTCTTTATCAAGCCTTAGATCCCAAAGATTTTCTCCTATTTCATTTCTTTAAAAAAATATTTACTTATTTGTTTGTCAGAGAGATAAAGAGAGAAAAAGAGCAAGCACAAGCAGGGGGAGCTGCAGGCAGAGGGAGAGAGAGAAGCAGGCTCCCCGCTGAGCAGGAAGCACCATGTAGGGCCGATCCCAGGACCCAGGGATCATGACCTGAACTGAAGGCAGTCGCTTAACCAACTGAGCCACCCAGGTGCCCCTCCTAATTCATTTTTTAAAGGTATTATAGTTTTATGTTTTACACTGAAATCTATGATCCATTTGAGTTCATTTTTGTGGCAAATGTGAGGTTTAGATTGAAGTCCATTCTTTTCTGCCTATAGATGTCCAATTGCCCCAGCCTCTTTTAGTGAAAGCATTATCCTTCATTATATTGCTTTTGCACTTCTGTTAATAATAACCAGTTGTCTGTACTTGTGTGAGTCTGTTCTATATTCTCTATTCTATTCCATTGGTCTATGTGTCTATCCTTCCACAATATCACACAGTATTATGCAGTCTTGATTAGTGTAGCTACAGACTAAGTCTTAAAGTTGGATACAGTGATTCCTCCCACTTTATTCTTTTTTAAAAAATATTTTATTTATTGGGGTGCCCAGGTGGCTCAGTGGGTTAAGCCTCTGGCTTCGGCTCAGGTCATGATGCCAAAGTCCTGGGATCGAGCCCCGAGTTGGGATCTCTGCTCAGCAGGAATCCTGCTTCCTCCTCTCTCTCTACCTGCTGCTCTGCCTACTTGTGATCTCTCTCTGTCAAATAAGTAAATAAAATCTTTTAAAAAATAAAAAAATATATTTTATTTATTTATTTGACACAGAGAGAGAGTGAGCAAGCACAAGTAGGGGGAGCAGCAGGGAGAAGAAGAGGAGAGGGAAAAGCAGGCTCCCCTCTGAGCAGGGAGCCCAATATGGGACTCGATCCCAGGACCCTGAGATCATGACCTGTGCCAAAGGCAGACACTTAACCGACTGAGCCACCCAGGTGCCCCTCTTCTTTTTCAAAATTGTTTTAGCTGTTCTAGTTCTTTGTACCTTTCCATATACATTCTAGAATAATCTTGTCTGTATCAACAAAAAATATTGCTGAGATTTTGATAGAAATGTTGTAAAACCTGTATAATCTTTTGGGGAGAACTGATATCATTACTGTATTGAGTCCTGCAATACATGAGCACAGTATATCTCTCCATGTAGTTAAATCTTTGATTTCTTCTATCAGTATTTTGTAGTTTCAGTGTACAAGTCCTTTACATGTTTTCTTAGGTTTATATCTATGTATTTTCTTTGAGTGATTGTGGATGATATTGTCCATTTTTTAAAGACATACAGAGAGAGAGAGAAGTGAGAGAGAGAGAGAGAACGAGCACAAGCAGGGGGAGCGGCAGGCAGAGGGAGAGGCTGAGCTGGGAGCCTGATGTAGGGCTTGATCCCAAGACACTTGGATCATGACCTGAGCCCAAGGCAGATGCTTAACCCACTGAGCCACCCAGGTCCCCCCTCACATGTACATTTCTAATATTTAGAAATACACTTGAGTTTTTTCTTTTTATTTTCTTTTATTTATTGAGAAAGGGAGAGAGAGGGAGAGACCAAGCACTTGAGCAGGGATGGGGGAGGTGGAGGGGCAGAGGGAGAGGGAAAGAGAGAGAACCTTAAGCAGGTTCCATAGGTGTGGAGCCTGATACAGGGCTCGATCATGATCCTGAAGTCATGACCTGAGCCAAAACCAAGAGTTAGATGCTTTATCGACTGAGCCACCCAGGTGCCCCACAATTGACTTTTCTATGTTGATCTGGTATACTGCAACCTTGCTGAACTCATTTATTAGTTCTAGGATGTTGGAGTTTTTTGTTGTTGTTGTTTTTGGTTTTTGTTTCATAGACTTCTTGTGATTTTCTATATAGACCATCATGTACTTTCAGCTCCAGATTTCTAATTGTTCCTTTTTATAATTTTTTAAACATCATTTTTAAATTTTTGTTTCCTTATTGATATTCTTACTTTGTTCATACAAAATTTTTCTGGTTTCCTTCAGTTCTTTGTTCATGGTTTCCCTAAGCTCTTTGAAGATATTTAAGAGAGTTGTTTCAAAGTCTTTGTCCATTAAGTCTAATACTTGGATATTGTGCACAATCTCTCTCAGTTTATTTTATATTTGACTAGGCTATACTTTCCTATTTCCTTGTTTGCCTGGTAGTTTTTGGTTGAAATTGGATGTTTGGATATTATAATGTGGAAACTCTGGAAACCAGATTCTTGTCCTTCTTTGGGCTTTGCTGTTCTTGATTGTTGAAGGCTATAGTTATCCATTCATTGAGCTACTTTTCCAAACTATTTTTGGAAAGACTGTATTCCTCTTGTGGGGTTCTTGAATTCTCTGTTCCTTTAGCTTGTGTGCACCAGTATTTTAACAGGTTTCCTTGAATATCAGGAAGTAAGACAAACAAGCAGATAGCTCCTTCCCTAGTATTTGTGGATTGGCTCTGTACAGGATCACTCTTTCAATTTTTAGGCAGACCATTTGCAACTCCATCGTAGCCTTTACTTACTGCTCACACTGAGCTTTGAGATCACCCAGAAATGAAACCTTTAGAGTCTTTTCAGATCTTTTCTTAAAAAAAGATTTTATTTATTTGACCAGAGAGAGAAACACAGCAAGAGAGAGAATACAAGCAGGGGGAGTGGGAGAGGGAGAAGGAGGCTTCCTGCTGAGCAGAGAGCCTGACACGGGGCTCGATCCCAAGACCTTGGAATCACAACCTAAACCAAAGGCAGAGGCTTAACCCACTGAGCCACCCAGGCAACCCAGAAATAAGCATTTTCAGTCAGTCCTTTAGCTAGTCCCCAGACAGCTTAGAACAAACAAAATAAATTTCAAATGAGGTTTTCTCTACTCCTTCTGAAACCAGGGAGCAGGGCCACACAGCACAGGTTAGAGTGTCATCTTCAACACCAACACCCAGCCAGGGAAGGAGTGGGGCAAGGGCAAAGCCAGAAAGTTTTCTTACCATTTTTATATTTCCTCTTTTTTAATGATTTTATTTATTTATTTGTCAGAGAGAGGGCCCAAGCAAGGCATGGGGCAGGCAGAGGGAGAGGGAGAAGCAGGCTCCCCACCAAACAAGAAGCCTGATGCAGGACTCGGTCCCTGGACCTTAGGATCAGGACCCAAGCCAAAGGCAAATGCTTAACCAACTGAGCCACTCAAGCATCCCAAGTTTCCTCTTTCTTGATTCAGCATTTGCTTAGTTGCTGTAAAACTATTTTCCAGAGTTCTGACAAAGTTGATTCTAACAGTTTCTGCTTCTTTTTTTGAGGTTTCTGTGGAGGGATGGACATTTGGAATTGCCTTCATAGCCGTTTTGTTGACACCACTTCTCTGACTCTTTTATCATTATGTAATTTCCCTCTTTGTCCTTGGTAATAATTTTTCCCTCTGAAGTTTACTTTATCTGTTTTCAAGTTCACCAATCTTGTCTTTTGCAGTATTAAATCCTCTGTTATTTTCACATAATATAATTTTCATCTCAGTTATTTATAGGAAATTTTATCTGGGTACTTTAAAATACTTATTTCTCTTCTTATTATGCTATTCTTTCTTCTGTCTTCTTGAGTATATGAAATATATTGTTTTAAAGATTTATTTGTTTTAGAGAGAAGGAGAGGGCATGTGAGCTGGGGGAAGGGCAGAGGGAGAGGGAGAGAAGCAGACTCACTGCTGAGTTCAGAGCCTGACTCTGGATCTCAGGACTCTGAGATCATGACCTGAGCTGAAGCCAAGAGTTGAACGTTTAACAGACTGAGCCACCCAGGCGCCCCTGAAAGATATTTTTAATAGCAGTTTTAACATCCCTGTGTATTAAATATATCATCTGGTTCTTTCTGTTTATATTGGTTGATTTTTCTTCCTCTGTGGGTTGTTTTTTTGCAACTTTACGTGATGTATTAGTTTTTTTTTTAATTTTTTATTTTAAATATTCTATTTGTTCATTTGAGAGAGAAAGAGAGCACAAGCAGGAGAGTCAGAGGCAAAGGGAGAAGCAGGCTCTCTGCTGAACAGGGAGCCTGACATGAGGCTCAATCCCAGGACCCCAGGATCATAACCTGAGCTGAAAGCAGACACTTAACCATCTGAGCCACCCAGGCGCCCCTGTATTAGTTTTTTTTTTTAATCACAAATTATTATAAACTTAGCACTTTAAAAGCAACAATACTTATGTATAATCTCACAGTGTTATAGGTCAGAAGTCTGGGTAGGTTTGACTGGATTTTCCACTTAGGGTCTCATAAGACTGAAAACCAAGCAGTCAGCTGGTCTGGGCTCTTATCTGGAGCCTCTGGAAAAGAATCTGCTTCCCAGCCCATTCAAGTGATTTCTTGGCACTTGTAGGACTGAGGTACCTGTTTTCTTGTTGGCTGACAGCCTTGGGCCACTCTCAGTCTCTTGGGGCCACTTTCATCCCTGGACAATTGGCTCTTTCCATTTTCAAGTTAGTAACGGTGTGCTGAATCCTTCTCACATTTGGAATCTCTCTCAGTTCCTCCTCTACTACCAGCTAGAGAGAACACTCTGCTTTTTTTTTTAAAGTTTATATTTATTTATTTGACGGAGAGAGATCACAAGTAGGCAGAGAGGCAGGCAGAGAGAGAGAGAGAGGCAAGCAGGCTCCCCGCTGAGCAGAGAGTCCGATGCGGAACTCGATTCCAGGACCCTGAGATCATGACCTGAGCGGAAGGCAGAGGCTTTAACCCACTGAGCCAGCAGGCACCCTGAGAACACTCTGCTTTTATGATCTCAGTGATTAGATTGGACCCACCAGGATAATCTCCCTTTTGATAAATTCAAAATCAACAGATTAGTATTCTTAATTACATCCCCCAAATGGCTTTTGTCTTCAAACTTAACATAATTATGGGCACATTATCAGACCATCTTCACAGTTATTGGGATTAGGTCAGGAAGTCTTGGGGGCCCGTTTTGCAATTCTGCCTTACACAGAATTACTTATCATTTGATCGGATGTTATCACTTGATCAGATGCCAGGCATTGTGAATTTTATGTTGTGTGTGCTAGATTTTTGTATTCCTATAAGGATTCTTGAGCTTTATTCTGGGATGCAGTTAAGTTACTTGGAAACATTTTGATTCCTTTGAGGCTCATTTTATTTTATTTTATAAGATTTTGTTTATTTATTTGAGAAGAAGAGAGAGAGAGAGCACGAGCAGGTGGAGAGGCTGAGGGAGAGAGAGAAGCAAGCTCCCTGCTGAGCAGGGAGCCCAATGCAGGACTGAATCCCAGAACCCTGGGATCATGACCCGAGCCGAAGGCAGATGCTTAACAACAGAGACACCCAGGGGCCCCATTTTATTTTATTTTAAAGATATTGTTTATTTATTTATTTATTTGAGAGAGAGAGAGCGAGAGTGAGAGGGAGAAGGAAAGAAATACAAGCAGACTCCACGCTGAGCTCAGAGTCGGGTGGGGGGCTTGATCCCACGACCACAAGATCATGTCCTGAGCCAAAACCAAGAGTCAGATGCTTAACCCACCAAGTCACCCAAGGTGCACCTGAGGTTCATTTTCAAGTTTTGCTAAGTGAGGCTCATAACAGACTTCATTCTAGATCTAATTTGACCCCACTACTGAGGCAATAGCCTTCCAAGGACTCTAATGAATTCCCCACAAGTTAGGGGTTTTCAACTCTTATTTGAGAAGAACATCATCTACTTATCACCCTAGGTGAGCTCCGGCAATTTTTGTCTCTGTTCTTTTTAGGCAGTTTCCTTCAAATGAATTAGTACTCATCTGAATACTTGAGGAAATCCTCCTTCCAGATTTCTGAGGTTCTCTCTTCCCATGAAGTGCCTTCCTCTCGGAATGCCATCCGGCTGATTCTAGCTGCTTCGGTCTTCCTGGACTCTCAGCCCCATTTACTCAACTCGGAATGTCCACTGGGCTCTAATTGGGTTCCCCCTCCCTGCATCGTCTCCTGGAGCCTTTCCTGTAGTAGGAAGCCCAGGCAGTTGCAGGGCTCGCCTAGTTTGTTTCCGGTCCCTCAGGGATCTCCGAGATTTGCTCTTTTTCATCTACTGACGTCCAGTCTCTTGAAAACCGTAATTCAAAGTTCCATATAGTCTACTTTTGTTGTTGTTATTTCAGACCAGAAGACAAATCTAGCCCCTATTACTCCATCTTGGCCAGAAAGGGAAGTTAAGTTGTGAGCTTGGAAGTTGTGAGATGGAAGCATGTAGTAGGCATTCCTCTGTATATCTGACTTCCTTGTGAGTGGTAACAGCAGTTTGTTTCTTTTTCAATTGCTGGTAGTAGTCCACTGTATGAATAGTTCTCTTTTTAAAAAATTATTTTAAAATATTTTATTTATTTATTTGACAGACAGATCACAAGTAGGCAGAGAGGCAGGCAGAGGGGCAGGAGGAACAGGCTTCCCGCTGAGCAGAGAGCCTGATTCAGGGCTTGATCCCAAGACCCTGAGATTATGACCTGAGCCGAAGGCAGAGGCTTAACCCCCTGAGCCACCCAGGTGCCCCAATAGTTCTCTTTTTTTTAATGGCTGCATAGAATTTCATTACATGGCTATATCATAATTTATCTAACTCGTTTCCTACTGATTGACACTTAAGAGATTATTTCTGGTCTCTTGTTATGACAAACAGTGCTGTGATGTACATCTTGAATGTATATCATGCACAGATGTGAGATATCTTTAGTATAGATTCCCACACACAGAACAGTCAGGACAAAGGATTTTGAACTTCAAGTTTTGCATAGTTAATCGTCAAACTTTTTTCCAAAGAGGGAAGACCAACCAATACTCCCGTTGATCCTGCGTAAGGGTACCTGTTTTTCTTCACTGACTTGTTATTCTTTTTTTTTTTAAGATTTTATTTATTTATTTGACAGACAGAGGTCACACGTAGTCAGAGAGGCAGGCAGAGAGAGAGAGAGAGAGAGGAGGAAGCAGATTCCCCGTGGAGCGGAGAACCCGATGTGGGGCTTGATCCCAGGACTCTGGGACCATGACCTGAGCCGAAAGCAGAGGCTTAACCCACTGAGCCACCCAAGCGTCCCAACTGACTTGTTATTCTTGAAAGAAGTGCCTTGATCACTTAATTAGCTAATAGTATAACAAGATTTTCCTATAAAACTTTCTTCTCTGTATCCAGACTATAAAACTGCCTCAGGAAGGGAAGTTGCCATCTAGCAAGGGTATCTTATTACTTCAGAAATAAACCTCCTTTGGATTCCATCCAAGGCCTCTGGTCTGATACTAAATTGGCTTAGGGAACAGTGCCATGGAAAGGTTCCCAAGTGGTAGTCTTTGCTCTGCTGAAACGACATTTCTTAAGCAAAGTAAATGAATTATAGGCCTTTGGGGGGCTTTTTCCCTTTGAGATTAGGATTACAGCTAAAATGTTCCGAGATAGTAGCTGTTTTAGCCATGTTAGACCCATTACTCTCTTGTAACCTCAACAAAACTCTTGCTCCAAAAAGGATGTAAGTTCACGTGGTCGAGGAGGTCATTGTAGTGTCTCAAAGTGTTGCCCCTTCTAACTTAATGAGGTGAACATCTGCTCGGTCTGCTTTAAGAGACTCCTATGGACCAGATAGTAATCCATGTTAATGGACTTAAAACAACATAGAAGGTGATGTATGATGTATCCATATACGTGAGTAAGTTTGTAGTGACTACAGTAAGGGTAACATTGGAACCCAACTGTCTGGGTATGAATCCCAGTTTTGTCACCTACTAGCTGTGACATCACCGGTGAGTTACTTAACATTTCTGGACCTCCTCTGTAAAACAGGGTACCACTAATATCTTCCTCACTGGGTGTTGGGAGCATTAAATCATGAATTTGAACAAAGCCCTTAGGAACAATGCTTGACACACTCTCAACCAATGTAAGCAACTATTATGTTTGCATGAGCCAGTGTTTTTTTCCTTTTTCGGTAAAATGTATCAATTCACGTATTCAAAGCTCTATGTGATGACATCCGGCTGGAAGGTGAGGTGTACAGGGCAAAGGTGCCTTCTAGGGGTGCCTGGGTGGCTCAGGGGGTTCAATCTCTGCCTTCACTTCAGGTCATGATCCCAGAGTCCTGGAATCAAGCCCCGCATCAGGCTCCCTGCTCAACGAGGAGCCTGCTTCTCCCTCTCCCACTCTCCCTGCTTGTGTTCCCTCTCTTGCTGTCTCTCTGTGTCAAATAAATAAATAAAATCTTAAAAAAATAAAAATAAAGGTGGCTTCTCTTAGCAAAACCTATGAAAATCCTTAGGAGTCCTTCCAAAAACAGAGAAGCAACAGTCACACACACAGAGACATGTTTAACAACAATGAGCAAATGTCCATAAAGACAGTTTACACAGGAACTCAAAGGAATCACTTTGTGGTGGAAACTCCATTGTAATCTTTTATTCCAGATATTTGCCAATGGGGCTTATTTACCTTGAGTGGGTTCTTCAGTGGGCTAGTTGGAGGGGCAGGGGTAAGACTACAGCTGGAAGGTAGAGGGGACTGATTTGGAAGCATGAAAGCATGAACAAATAGGGGTCAAAGTTCAGGGATGGGGCACTTGGGTGGCTCCTTCTGTTGAATGTCTGCCTTTGGCTCGGGTCATGATCCCAGGGTCTTGGGATCAAGCCCATATCCAGCTCCTTGCTCATCGGGGAGCCTGCTTTCCCTCTCCCTCTCTCTCTCCCTGCCGCTCCCTAGCTTGTGCTCTCTCTCTCTCTCTCTGTCAAATGAATAAATAAAATCTTAAAAAAAAGTCCAGGGATAGACTGAAGAAGACTACAGTGGACTACAGAGGACTAGAGGAGAAATGGATTTTGAGTAAGGTTTGCAGATCCATCTCCCTTTAGAGCGTGAGCAACATGAAAGCCAGGCCTCATATATACCATGTCTTTAGGCTGGAGATGATTCAGTAAATATTTGTTACTGGAACTGAATGGAATTGGAATTAAACAGTCCAAGAATGGTGTCAAGGATTTCAAAACGAGCAAGAGCACACAGGCAGAGTGGATTTCTATAGAGTGTCTGGGAATAGTATCCCTGAATGCAGCAGAGACAGATGGAGGCACGGAATTGGCAAAACACCATTAGGAAAAAATAGGCAACGAAACATTGCAGACAAGTTGGAAAAGCTATCTCTAGACATATCTCGGAACTAGCAACTACTGTCATTTTTGTTTATTCCCTGGTAGCGGTCATGTTGTGGCTTTTGTCCATATGCATATTCCTTTTCATTCATTAATTTATTCAAGGAATACTTATTGAGCACATATGCCAGGCATGTTCTGTCCGGGGTGTACATGGTTGCAATCATAAATTGCATACCATTTTGTAGCCTGCCTTTCCACTCGCTGTAGCAGAAGCCAGCATCTCCTTGTGCTTTGATGAGTACAAGCTGCCTCACGACAAACAGGTTCCATGGTCAGGAAGGCCTGGGAACACTGCACGTAAGAGCCCTCCTCTTGGCAGTCCACAACTCCATTGCCCATCTGGGGTTTTCCTTCTCTACTGGCCGCCTGAGCATTGGAGAGCCCGAGGGCTCATCCTGGGTCCTCTTCTCTTCTCCTTAGGGAAACTCATCTGGTTTCAGGGCTTTAAACCATTGAGGTTCCAAGGACTCCCAAATTTCTCCCCAGCCCTGAACTGCCAATCCACCCGGCATCACCACTTGTATGTCCTATGGGCAACTCAGATTTCATATACATCAGATTTCATAACCACTCAGTCCTCTGTCCCTCTCAAACCCTCTCTTCCTCAAATCTTTACCATCCCACCACCATCCACACACTGCTGAAACCCAAGACCTAGGAATTGTTCTGGATTCCTCTCTTTCACTTATCACCCATTTCCCATTCACCAGCCAGTCCAGTTGGCTCAATATTCAAAATCTAACCCAAATCCTTCTGCTTCTCCCCATCTTCGCAGTCACCACCCAGGGCCAAGCCACTGTTCTCCCCGGTTAGCTTGCTTTAGCAGTCTTCTCCCTGGTCAGCAGTCTCCTCATTGGTCTCCTGCCTTCGTTGTTGCTTCAATCTATTAGCCACAGAGCAGCCAGAGTAAAAAAAAATTTTTTTAATTGAAGCATGTCAGTGACCCTCCTAAAACCCACCAATGGCTTTCCTTTGCTCTTAGAATAGAATCCAAATTCCTCAGTGTGGTCCCTGGGTTTCACTCCGGATTCCCCAGCCATGCTGTGCTCCTCTCGATTCCTTGAAAACAGCAAACTCTCTCCCTCCTCGGGGTCTTTGCATTTGCTGTCCCCCTGCCTGGAAGAGTCTCTCTGCAGGCCTGTTGAGGCCTCCGTTCGAAAGTCACCGCAGAGGAACCTTCTGCCATCAGTCAACCCATCTGGACTAGCTCCCCTCCCAGTGCCCATCTATCATGTCACCCTGTTAATTCTGCTGCAATCTGGGGTAACTTAGGGGATATTTATTTGCATTTTGCCTCAGCTGACTGGAATATAAGCTTCATGAGGGCAGGGATCTTGTCTTTCGGTTTCATTGGTGTATCCCCAACACCTAAGTGTCTGACACACCCAGTAATTACTGGTTGAATGAGTGAAAGCGTGATAAAAGCTCTGAGAAATCCAGGGGTAAAGAAACCTTTTATGTCTGGTATTAAAAAAAGAAAACCTATTCATAATTCAAAATACTTCAAGAAATTCCAGTAGAGGTATTTTTTTTTCACATTGCAGTGTAATGGAGTGAAAATTACAGAGGCTTATTATTCAGACAGATGTGTACTCAAATCTTGGTTCTTCTACCCACAACTGTATGATCTTTGGCAAGTTGTGTCATTCCTCTGAGCTTCAGTTTCTCTGTTTATTTTTTAATTTAAAAAAATATTTTTATTTATTTATTTGACAGAGAGAGACACAGCAAGAAAGGGAACACAAGCAGGGGGAGTGGGAGAGGGAGAAGCAGGCTTCCTGCCAAGCAGGGAGCCCCATGCGGGGCTTGATCCCAGGACCCCAGGATCATGACCCGAGCCAAAGGCAGACACTTAATGACTGCAGCATCCAGGAACTCCCCAACTTTTAAAAAAGATTTTATTTATTAGTTTGTCTATGGTTAAATGTAAGAAACAGTACAAAGACTCCGGAGGTGATTGTATTAAACTAAATAGAGTAATACACCTAATAGATAGAGTACCTGTCAAAAAGTATCATTCAGTAAGTGTTAGTTTCCTTCCTTCCCCATTATCATAATTATGATTTTTGCTTAGCGGGACTCAAAGTTGCTTTTCAATGGTTTACTTGTTGAGGGATGCTTGAGTCACTTCCAGACTCATTCATAGAGACTTTTCCTTCCTTTGCATAATTTTCCTAGCATAGATTCCCAGAAGTAGGATTACGAGTAAAATGGTATGATCATGTGAAATTTCCTGATGCATATTGCCAGATTTTATTTTAAAGGGATGGCATTTATTCATAGCATGAGTCTCCAGTAACCAGGCATCAATTTGGTACTCTTTCAGCCTGACATATTGTAATTTCTTCCGCCTCCCCTCAATTTCAGCTACTATAATAGGCAAAAAATGGCCATTCAGGTTTTAAAATTTTGTATGTCTTTGCTCATTAAGGAAGAGTAGACATTTTCCCATATGTTTGCCTTCTAATAGTATTTATTCTCATCTGTTTGTGCCTTCGCTCAGTTTTCTCTTGCGCGAGCATATTCCTGCTACGGCTGCAAGGACACAGGCTGGCGGCTCCCAGCCCCGCTCCGATGTGTCGGGCAGAGTGGGGCTGGGTGAGGGTTGGAGCTGTTGTCCACCCTCTTTGGAAATCTGGGAGCTGCTTCTCTCTTGATTGGCTGCCTGCGGTCTTTTTCCTAGACTCCTTTTCTTTCAGCCCTTCCCGTAAACTTGGTGTAACTCACCCTTGTGTCCCGGGTCTTTAAAAAATGTTCTTGGTGTGAAATAGGACATAGACACATGAAGAAAAGTGCTTCAGACAAATGGACAGCTGGTAGACTTGTAAAAATAGTTACAAGTGCGCACAAGTGTGACCACCGCCCAGGTCCAAAAATAGAACTTTGCCCATACCAGAGAATCCTCCCCTGTGTCTTCACCAATTGCAGCTGCCACTTCCACGTCCAAGGAGCCACTCTCTTAACATTTAGGATAACAATCTCCTGGCTTTCCTTTATTGTTTCACCACCTACCTCTGCATCCCTAAGGAAGAATTTCGTTTCTTGGCTTTTGCATTCATACAAACGGAACCATCCTGTATGTGTTCCTTTGCATCTTCCTTCTTTTGCTCAACTTTATATTCCCATGCTCCACACATGTTGTTACAAGTGCTGTCGTTTAATTGCTTTTGCTGTACAGGATCCCACAGTTTGGGGGCACCTGGGTGGCTCAGTCAATTGAGCGGTAGACTCTTGATTTTGGCTCTGGTCATGATCCCAGGGTCATGAGCTCAAGCTCTGAGCTAGGTGTGGAGCCTGTTTAAGATTCTCTCTCTCTCTGACCCCTTTCCCAGTTGCATGCACATGTTCCCCACCCTTCTCTCTCAAAAAATAAAAAGAGGAAGAATCCCGCAGTTTGCCCATTCTCCTCTTGATGGACTGTCCGGTTATGTGGGATGTGCTGTGAATCTCCTATATCTCTTTTGGAAAAGATGTACACATTTGTCTAGGTTAAATAGCTAGGAGTGGAATTGCTGGGTCCTGGGAAATGTGTGTCTTCAGCTTTAACAGATAAACACAAACTGTTTTCCGAAGTGGTTGAAATCAATTTAGATGGCCATCGGCATCCTATCAGTTTCTGTTCCTTCATGTCTTCCTCAACACTAGTTACTGCCAGGCTTAAAAATGTTTTGCCAGTTTGGGGGTACGAAATGGTATGTCATCATGTGTGCATGTGCGTTGCAGCTTTGTTGAGCTATAATTGATGTACAACAAATTGCACATATTTAGAGTGACAGCTTGATGGGTAAACATCTGTAAAACCAGAAACCGAGATAATGAACACAACCATCACACCAGAAAGTTTCCCTCTGCCCCTTTGTAATCCATCCTCCCTCATTCCTCATGTCCCTGTTGATAGATGGGACTAAGCATCGTTCCATGCTTACTGGATATTTAGATTTCTTCTTTTACCACAAACCCATGTAAGTCTCTTGCCCATTTTTTATTAAGTTCACTGTCTTTTTGTTATAATTTGTAGGAGTTCTTTGTGGATTCTGAATACTAGTTCTGTGTTGGTTATGTGCATGGCAAATATCTTTACTTTGTTGTGGCTAGCCTTTTCACTCTATAAATGGTCTCCTAGTTTTAAAGGAGCTGAATTTTAACACTTTTCCTTTATAGTTAGTGGTTTTGTGTCCTGTTTAAGAAATCTTTCTCTGCTCCAAGGTCATGAGGATATTCTCCTGTCTTATATCTTTGCTGTTCATATTTAGATTTTTATCTATCTGGAGATATTTCTTAGTATGGTATGAGGCTCCTTTTTTATCATGTGAAATAAATGAAATAGGATGATAGGGTTCTCAACATTTACTGAGCTCCTACGGCAACAAGTCAAACAAAGCATAAAGGGATACAAGAGAAATTCACATGGCAGAATCGGCAGAGTGTATTGGATGTTGCAGAGAAGGAGACATCTGGGGAGATGCCCAGGCCTCTGGTTTCTGCCAAATGAGTGGGTGGTGATACGATTCACCTAGGTAGGAAACAGGGAGAGGAGCAGTAGAAGTGGATGACACTACAGGGAAAGCTTGCAAAGGAAAAGGAGAGAATACCTAGAACACGGGCCTGAGGAGTCCAGTACTTAAAGGAAGAGTGGAGGGCAAAGCAAAAGAAATTGTGAAGGAGTTGTCAGATAAATGAGAGGGGAGCCCAGAAGAGTGTGGCGTCAAGGAGGTCAAAAGAAGAGGCTTTGGGGGAAGGAGGCAGTGATCAATAGTACCAAGTGCTTCAACGATACAAGATAAGGATCAAAAGCCTCACTGGATTTTTTTGACACAGAGATTTTTGGTGGTTCTCAGGACAGCAGACCTAGTATAGGGATGGAGGCAGACATCAGATCAGAGAAAGTGGTGAGAGGCATGTGGTCAGTGCTGACAATTACTTTATGGTGTTAGTCTTTTTTTTTTTTAAAGATTTTATTTCTTTATTAGAGATAGACACAGCAAGAGAGGGAACACAAGCAGGGGGGTGGGAGAGGGAGAAGCAGACTCCCTGCCAAGCAGGGAACCTAATGCAGGGCTCGATCCCAGGACCCCGAGATCGTGACCTGAGCCAAGTCAGAGGCTTAACAGCTGAGCCACCTGGGCACCCGGTATGATGTTAGTCTTAAAGAGAAGAGATGATGAGGCACCGGACGGTAGCTGGAAAGGGATGTGAGGTCCAGGAAGAGTGATTTTTCAGATGGAAAGATGTGGATCAGTTTTTGTTCTAACCAGAAGGAGTTAGGAGAAAAGAATCCCCTGGGACAACTCATGGACCTCCACATTGCTTCATTATTTCCAGAGAGAGAAAGAGACCTCCTTCCCCAAGAAGTCTATACCATCTCAGCTGGTGACTTTTCTTCCTATTTCGCTGAGAAATTAGAAGCAGCCAGAAATGAACTTTCCCAGGCTCCAACATCTGCAGCAGTCCTATACTTGCTTCTGTGCCCAAACACTCTGCCTTCTGTCCTGTTTCTATGGAGAAAATGTCCCTTACACCTATAAAAAGTCATCCAATCCTTCCTCCTATGTTCAGGATATTACTCACTCTCACTTTTTTTTTTTTAAAAAAAGGAGTTTATTTATTTATTTGACAGACAGAGATCACAAGTAGGCAGAGAGGCAGGCAGAGAGAGAGGGAAGCAGGCTTTCTGCAGGGCAGAGAGCCCGATGCAGAGCTCGATCTCAGGACCCTGGGATCATGACCTGAGCCGAAGGCAGAGGCTTTAATCCACTGAGCCACCCAGGCGCCCCTCTCACTTTTTTTTAAAATTTGAAGAGAGAGAGAGAGAGAGAGAGAGAACATGAGCAGAGAGAGGGGCAGCTGGAGAGGGAGAAGCAGACTCCCCACTTAGCAGGGTGCCCTACCCTGGGCTTGATCCCAGGACCCAGGGATCATGACCTGAGTCGAAGACAGATGCTTAATGACTGAGCCACCCAGGAGCCCTTATCTTTTCAAGGGCTTCTGCTTCATCAATAGTTCCTTGCTCTCAGATGATTTCTATCGGTATACCAATGAGCACCCATCTCTCTCATCCTCAAAAATACTCTTTCCACTTTGTCTCCCCCACCAAATAATGCTCCTATTGCTGTGCCTTCCTTCACAGCAAAAACTCTCCAAAGGCTGGTCGGTCATCATTCTTTTCACTCCCTCTCTTTCCATTCTCTATCCAACTAGCTCCAGCTGAGGTTCCATTTTGCAACTCTGCTGAAACTACCTTCCTCACCCATCCGACAGCCCAGTGGTTACATGTCAGTCCTCGTATTACTTGATCTCTCAGCAGCACCGGACACAGCTGATCACTCCTTCCTTCTTGGAAAACCTTTCTTGTTTACTTTCATGATGCCACATTCTCTAGGTGTTCTCCTTCTGCTCTGTCTCAATTCTCTTTGCTGACTCCCTTTTCTACCCAGCTTCCAAGTTTTCGGGGGCCCTACATCTCTGCCTCAATTCTCTCCTCTATCTACACTCTCTCCGTAGGTGAGCTTATCTGGCACCAAGGCATAAAACATGCCTATATGCTTATGGCTCTTAGATCTATATATCTAGCTCTGACCTCTCACCTTAGCTCCAGGTATAACCTATTATTTACTCGATATTTCCAGCTCTATAACTAATAGGAATCTCAAACTTAATGTGTCCAAAACATAACTTCATTCTCCTCAGCTCAAAAGTCACCTCCTGAGAAATGCCTTCCTGGACCACCATATTCAAAATAGTTCTCTCATATCACTTTCTATCATAACATTTGACTGTATTTCCCCAATAGCCTAAAATGATCTTGTTAGTTTATTAACACGTTGTCTGTTCCCTCATGTTGGAATGTATGCACCTGAAAGTCAAGAGCCTTGACTGTTTTGCTTACCATTATAGTCCGAGCTCCTAACACAGTGTCTGTCACACAGTACGTGCTTAATTAGTATTTGTTGAATAAATGTTCATTGGAAAGGAGAAGTTGGAGGTAGAGAAGGGATAAGGAAGCATGCACATACAGATGGGATAGCGGATTTGCTGTTAGGACAGTAATGGAATTCCTGTCTGATGGTTTCTACTTCCACTGAGAAGTCATTTCCCAGAGAAGTAGCAGGGGGAGGTGCTAGTGGAGGGCTTTGAGTCTGAAGAGAATGGAGTTTGAAGTTGTGATGAATAGGAAAGAAGGATGATCATGGAACCAGAGAAGGATTTTTTTTTTTTTTTTAGTAGAGCTGCAGGCCCCTTTTTAGTAGGAGAACCAGTGTCTTCTCCAGCAGCCTGGATGTAGGAGCAGAGACTGTGGACAATTGGATTGATCCAGGTGGGGTTGTGTCTGGCAGAGGGGTGGAAGGACAACAGAACAAAAGTAGTTGAGGATGTTTGCAAGAGAGTGGTCAAAATGCTAGAGCTGAACTAACTGGTGAAGAAGTTAAAAGACAGACAAGGGCTGAGAGATAATGGAGCAGTAGGCTGATCTCCACGAGAGCAGGGATTACATTTATCCCATTCAAAACTGTATCCCCAGTATTTGCTGCCTTGTTTGTGGTAGAAGCCTACTGAATATTGAATGAATGAATGAATGAATGAAGCTATTAGAGGTCTCGTGAAATTCGACAGTGTAATGTAATTGAATGAGAGAGAGAGTTAAGAAGGTGTGAGGTAGTGGGAGATTAAAGTTAAGATGTCAGTGAGATGGCAATTCTGGGGGATAACGAGGTCCATTTGTGACCCTGCGAGTGGGTGATTGGCGCAGAAAAGGAGGTCATCAGAGATGAGTAGGCCAAAGAAAAGAGAAGTCAGGGATTTACAATGGGGCTCTTACATGAATATTCAAGTGGTCCCAGATTTTGGCAAGTCTAGAAGTGGGATGACAGACTGAGAAATTCAGCAACTACAGTCTGAAAGTTGCAGCGGTGGGGAGTAAGGAAGGGACCCACTCCAGCACCAGATGCAAACGTACTTGTGGGTGGTGGGGAGGACGGGAAGGATCTCTGAGGAGAGGCCTACAGGAGAAATGGAGTTCTCAAGAGTGATCCAGTTTTCAGTTAAAGAAGGTAAAGTGGGGCCTTCTGTCTGGATTGTAGGGCTATTAATCTCTAGAATTGGGGTTCTAGTGGGCCCAGGTGAAAAGAACGGGAGGGGAGGAGTGGAAAGTTGAGTAGCAGAGCAGAAGCTTAGAACAATGTGAAGGAAGTACTGAAAGAGATGACCAGAGGCCGCTGGGGGGCTCAGTCATTTAAGCGTCTGCCTTTGGCTCAGGTCCTGATCCCAGGGTCATGGGATTGAGCCCCACGTCGGGGTCCCTGCTCAGTGGCGAGCCTGCTTCTCCCTCTCCCTCTGTCCCTGCCCCCCCACATCCCCGCTTATGCTCATGCTCTCTCTCTCTCTCTCTCAAATAAATAAAAATAAATAAAATCTTTTTAAAAAGAAAAGAGATGACCAGAGGCATTCATTTCCAGGGTGGTGACTCCTAGATAATAGGACCATGAGGCCCGTTGGTCCCGGTCCCCGGGACTACCCAGTGAACTAGTCTCAGCCATGGCCCTGTTGGACAGCAAGCTCTGTGAGGTTGGGTGTGATGTCTGTTGGTCACGATTTGGCCCTCAGCGCCTAGGGCTCTGCTGGGCACATAGACGGAGCTCGTGACAGTCCTGCTGACTGGACGGAGGAGCACACAACGCCTGGCCCATTGTGGGTGCTTGATACATGCCAGTGCCATTTTATTCCTGGCATTTTATGATGGATTGGCTTACTTAATAGCACAGGTGACATGTCCTTGGAGAGGGTTTGTTACCAGGCATTAATGAGGCTTGGGAAAACCCGAAGTCCAATTAAGGCTCTCCAACAGTCAACAGGTGACTCCAACTTAAGAAAGCTACAAACCTCATCCCATGAACTGTACTCTTGTCTGAGGTAAGGAGTGGGAGTCGGAAAATAAGAACTTGTGTTTAATTGGCCCCGTTTCTGGGAGAGACACCTGTGATGGACATAGAGCCTTGCGGCCCAGGTCTCCCTTCAAGGGCAGACTTGTTTCTCGGGCTGCCGGGAGTGCGGTCGGCAAAAACCTTTCTTTAGCCATCAGCTCCCCTGGAGATCACCTCAGCTAGAGAGGGTCACCTCACCCGAGGTCAGGCCCTTGGTCAGGCGGCCCACAGCCAGTCACTGGAGTAGGGCTATGTATGAAGGCCTCCCTTTGGCCCAGGGCGGGACAGCTCTGATGGGTCAGTGTGATACCCGAGCTCGCCATCAAGTCAGCCGAGGGCTCTGTGGTCACCACATTGCCACCCTTTCCTCCTTCTACTGAAGCCTGTTGCCTTCCCTCTCTCCCACAGATGTCGATCCCCGGGGCATTCCCTAATAAATATCCTGCTCACCAAATTCCACCCCAGAGTGCTTCCTGGGGGCACCCCAACCCACAGCTATGCCTTGATGCAAGGTTCACAGGCTCACATGCCTTCAGGGCCATAGCAGGCAGTATATGTGGATGAAGCTGGTTGGATTTACTACAACAGGGAGTGGTGGGGAACTAGGTAAAGTGGAAAAATTGTGTCCCACCTACATTTTCAAAAATTGAAAAACAAGGAGGGGCGCCTGGGTGGCCCAGTCTGTTAAGCATATGACTTTTGGTTTCAGCTCCGGTCATGATCTGAGTGGTAGGATCAAGCCCCATGTGGGACTCTGCACTGAGCAGGGAGTCTGCCGGAGACTCTGCTCCTCCCCCCACTCGCATGCACTTGCCCTCTGCCCCTCCCCACACTCGCATGCACACACTTGCGTGCACACACCCATTCTCTCGCTCTCTTTCTCAAATAAAATCAATAAGATCTTTAAAAATTTTTGAAAAAGAACATAGTGTACTCCAGACAGTGTATGGGAGCTCAATCCAGCCTGCAGGCCTCCTGTTTATGACCTGTGCTGTATTATTTTATTTTTTCAAGATTTTATTTGTTTGTTTAATTTTTTAAAAAAGTGGGATCCACACTGGGTATGGCCTGAACTCATGACCCTGAGCTCAAGACCTGAGCTGGGATCAAGAGTCGGACGCTTAACCGACTGAGCAATCCAGGCGTCTCAAGATTTTATTTTCTTTTGAAGCAATCTCTGCACCCAACGTGCAGCTCAAACTTACAGGCTCAAGATGCAGTCATGTGCTCTACTGACTGAGCCAGGAGGGTGCCCCCACAACCTCTGCTTTAAAAGTGTGTTCTCTTCTTGGTAAATTAATATACCATATCCTGCCTTTGACATGTCTTTTGTGAGTTTGGTCAGTGTGGGTCAGTCCCTAAAAGCTTTCCCAATTCATGGTCTGGTAGCTCAAGGGGGCCCCGACCCTGCCAGGGTGATCACTTGACTTGGAACCACAGGGTCCACTGAGGTACTGCTTGCCACGAGGCCCACCTCAAGCCAGCCTGTCTCTGACCTTTATCTTAAATCCTAACATCTGCCATGGTCTGAGAGTTGCCTTGCCCTTCCTCCCCCTTCCCTTGTGCACCTTCTAGATTGTTTCCAGCTCTGTTGTGTCTTTTTGGAAGAACAGCCTGGTATTGTCAAGGGCATGAGCTAATAACGCAGGGCCTGAAGAGACAAGGATGCGGGCTGCAAGGGCCTTGACTTTACATGCACGGGCCAGTGGGGAGCAGACAGCAAAGCTCCTTTCAGATGCAAGTTGACCCTGAAATTCAGCTGTCGCTACCTGCAGGGTGGGATCTGACTGTTTTTGAGGGATGGTGATGGGAAGTGACGGGGGCTACATCTGGTTCGTGGGTTTTTTGTTTTGTTTCTTT
Source organism: Neogale vison (assembly GCF_020171115.1). Lineage (NCBI taxonomy): Eukaryota > Metazoa > Chordata > Mammalia > Carnivora > Mustelidae > Neogale > Neogale vison. Next base: position 70,179,965 of record NC_058105.1, read on the forward strand.
TCTTTTCTTTTTTTCTTTTTTTCTTTTTTTTGCTCCCAGCCCAGACTCCTCTTCTCTGCCCTGTTGAATAGCTTCATCAAGCCAGAGAACAAAGAGAGAGTGCGTGCCCTAAGCACAGTTGCCATGGCAACCTCCTCCTTCCGGGAGCTTGGAAACGGCTGCCCACTTCACCAGAACCTCACCTTGTCTGCAGGCCATAAGCGGTTGTATTCAAATCCCTGAGATGAAGTCCTCGAACATGAATTACCTGCCAGTGTAGCTTAGGTTCACTGCTGGGTGGGCAAGGTACCTGCGAGACACCATGTCCTGCATTATTGGCTCTGGGCTCTCAGGGGTCTGTGAGAATCAAACCCCCTGTGTGGGGGTCCCACACTTGTGTGGTCAGTGACAGAGGCTCACGACCTCGGCTTAGTGTCTGAATAAAGGCATCACTGCTACAATGAAAACCAGAGGGTGAGACAGAAAATGATTTTGAACAGAAACAATTTATTTTGAGAAGACACAAACAGCTCTAGCTATATAAAGAATACGCTTCAATGGCTGGTAGCAAGCCAGTATGGAATGCTTAAAAGAAAGAGAGAAAGATAGAAAAGAAAGGAAAAGAAAAAGAAAAGAAAGACAAGAAAAAACCTTTGTCTGATCTCCCCGCAGAGGGCTTCCTTCCACTGTGTGTTAGAATTCTAAAAAAGACTGGGATGATGATCTCTCCTAGTTTCTGCAGCTTCCTGAAATTTTTATCCAGGGACACTGTCTCTTCACTGGGGGAATGGCCTTATCTCCACCTTCCAGTTTAGGACATTGGTCTGTAAATTCCAGCCTCCCTTATTTTTCTTAAGTGCGTTGTTGGCATTTAGTAAGCACTGCATGTGGACCTGACAAAAGTCTGTCTCCTGACTATGCACAGTAGGACCAGTCAATCCTTCCTTATTTTGCTTTCGGCAGGTGCATAGTTCTTTTGCTGCCTTAGAGATCAAGGTATAAGCATGGTTCCCCTCCTCAGTCTGGCAATCTAAAACCAAAGGTGGGAAGAAACTGTTTTGCAGATGCTTTCACATAGGGAGATCCTGAAAGGTACTAGCTCATGCCTCTGACTTTTTAGGAATTTAGTTTCTAGTAATGGGGGAGATCCCTGGGCTCAAACGACAGGAAACAAGTAGAAAGGTCCTAAAAAGCAATTTGCTTCGATAGGAAAAACTGCAGCCTCAGAGGTATGTCTGAGTGACCGAGTGCCTATTGAATGAAAGTCCTAGCACTCTGTATGTCAGCCTGTCCACAATTGTCACAGACGAGTTTCTTCTAATGGCTTCCTGAGAGAAGCAGAAAGAAGTGTTCAAAAGACAAGAAAAAGGGAAATGCCACTGGAGCCCCAACAATCCCCTTCTCATTGACCAGACGTAGAGCTGGACCAGAGACCTGATGAGAACACTGGATGGAGTGTGTGCTTGTGCACAATGGTGTGTGTGTGCGTATGTGTGCGTGTGTATGAAAGAGAAAGAGAGAGAGACAGAGAGAGAATTAGTCAACAGGGCCTTCACAGTCCCAGTGGAGAAACTATGCTCACATGCAGAGGCACACGCCTTCCTCATTCATGCCCCTCAAGGCTTATGTGAGCAAATGGGAAAATGTGAATCTGAGGTTTAGACTTCCAAGTAGCATGAGAGGTAGAGATGGGCCTGAGATGGAGAGAGTTGTGAAGAAGCTTTAGGGAATCTTCTTCTTCTCCTCCTCCTTCTTCTTTTTTAAAGTAAATTCTAGGCCCAGTAAGGGGCTTGAACTCACAACCCCAAGATCAAGAGTCGTATGCTCTACCAACTGAGTCAGCCAGGCACCCCTAGGAATCCTTTTAAAGGTTCAGAAAACAGGAGGCAGTGGTGTGTCACATGTTTGCTGGGGGCCGGGTGGGGGGAGGCACCGGGTTTCCCAAGGAGTCCATCCCCCCTTGGGACTGGGGGCCCAAGAGGCAAGGGGTTGAGGCAGGTAAACACTGTGGGAGCAGAATACTTTCTATACCTTGTTGGTTTTCTTGCTGGGCCTAAGTATAGAACAGATCCAAATGGAATTAATAGAAAATGGACACACGGACATTCTGGGTTTTAAAAACAGCCATGGGGACCAAGAGGGCTGGTGATTTTCCTAGGAAATTGTAGACTGGATTGGATCCTCACGACCTGGGCCACCAGACTTTCCAGAGACAGCCCTAAACCCACAATGGTAATATAGGGCAGGGCAGGCCAGATGACCCAGGGCAGGGGTGCCCGGTCACAGTTTGGGAGACTGGTAATGGGACAAAAGAAATAAGAAAACTCAGAAATCCATTCTTCCCTGCCAGTTTACCCTAAACTTGAGGAAGTAGAGGCACATTGGATAACTAGGACAGGAGGTCTGGGAAAATGAATGAGGCTTTCTACACCAAGGTAGTCACTGAGAGAGAGAGACACAGAGAGAGAGAGAGAGAGAGAGAGACACCATGATGAAGAGCACCCTTCTAAAGATTCATGGGTTGACATACGCGGCCCTCCTCCACCCACTTCTGTGCCGACTGGTGTGACAGTGTAGTAATTAGATGGGAAGGCAGCAAGCCCACGTGTGGCCCCCCAAAACCTAAAATACTTACTCTCTGGCCCCTTACCAAAAAAGTGTGTCAACCCTTCGGGTTGAGATCCCACTAATCTCTGAGCATTCCTGAAAATAGAAACCATAGGAGGTCCAGTAGAAACAAGGGAACAATGGAAATAACTGGAAATACCACTCCAACTGACTGGCAGGGCTCTAAAGGGACACCACCTGCAGGTCCACGAATAATAAGGTATGCATGAGCCATAAAAGAAAGCCCAAGAATAGGCAAAGAGAGAGTCACACTGGGCAAAGAATGTTTCAGAAAAGAGTGCATGCAGAGCTCAGTATTGATTATGGAATTCTATTATTTTCCGATAAGATGGAGATGGAGTTTGAGCCCAGGGACTGACATAACATCAAGCTAGGTGAAGTTTCTAGAACGCAACTAAAGACTTCATGAGCATCTTACCGCCTGAAAGTACCTCATAAAGTTTAAGAAGGGAAGGATAAAGTAGATTCTAGGAAAGCCTATGTTGGTTTTCCCCACTTTAAGTAAATACCAATTATAAAAGTTCACACTAAAAAGAAGTAGAGACATTAGGGGACATTGGACTCTTTGTTTTTCAAAAGAAGTCACCAGAGGATTCCCCCACATAAGAGACTTTTTTACCAAAAAGTGGAATTTGATCTACAAAAATTCATTTTCAAACATCTCTTAGGGAAAACATATACAAAGTAGGGAACCTATATTGAATTTGGAGGGGAAATGAATGTTCCTAAATTGAAAATGAGATTTGTCTTCGATTCAACTAAAGAAATCTTGAGCATTTTCCATTAAAGCATAGATAATTAATTCACTTAACTATCCGGGAAATTCATATGTTGTAAAAGTAGAAGCCAGCTGTGGGTCATCTCTAAATGCAGTGTTTTAAACGCAAACACACTGGCCCCAGAGACAGGAGACCTGGGATTGAGGCCAGACCCTGCTACTGTATACATGACCTTGTGTAAGTTATTTGACCTTTCTGGGCCTCATGTGTAAAATGAGAGGTTGGTCCCTTTCAGTTCTAACATTCCAGGATTACAGATAAATATAAAAATCAGAGCAATACAACAACTTAGAAATAAGAAATATTCCCCAAGGTAAGCTTTGGAATGAGTAGAAAACAGTAGCACTGAAATATAATAAAAAGAAGAAAATTTTAACTACTAGCCAGAGTAAATATATCTCATTTTAAAAATTAATGAAAAGATTTGTCATTTACAGTTGATCGGGAGAGGTAAGAACACACAGATTGATACTTCTTCACCATCAGGCATATGGAGTTGAAAATGCGTTTGGGGCGACTTCTACAATGAGCACAGTGCTGCGTCCGCATGCATAACATCTTACAAAACTGGACGTTAAAAAATAAAAAGCTGAACACCACGTAGGGAATAAGTTCCTATAAAGCTTGGCTTGAAGGAGAAGCTGAGAGGGGTTAACTGGTTGTTCCAGTTCAGATTTTGTCGGTGGATCTGTTGATATCCAATTCCACTACGTAGACAAAAATCTTAAAATCAGAGCCTCGTCGAGAACAGCCACCACGGTGAAGATGGGTGTTTAAGGGTCGGCAATACCAAACAAATAGAACACTTCTTCCTTTTTCCTATTCGTGAATTACAAAAAAAAAATTAAACCCCAAACAGGCCAGATGTCCCAGCTAAGTCAAATCAAAGGCTTTGCAGGGTAAGCAAGTAGTTGATTCAGTCTGATCATTTCTTAATACCAAATAAATGTACACCCGACCAACACGACAATGTACATCACTTGGCCAGATACGGATCACTCTAATGACAGCAGAAACGACAGGAAAGGCTGGAACCATCTGGACAGTCGGAGTGCTAGGGATTCAGGGGCATGAAGAAGTAACATCACTGGAATAAACACAACGCGCGTGCGAACACACACATACGCAGGCACACATCCCAGGGCTGCTGCTGCTGCTAGTTCTGAGATCATGCTCGGTTTTGGGCTTTGCTGAGCAAACATATACACGCATTTCACACAACCCATTACTTATGCCAATGTGTTTTTGCTACACTTATTAAAAGCGCCTCAAATATTTGTCTCTAACCATTTACTACTATATTCCTATGTTTCAGAATATTCTAGGACTTCATTTCACATCATTGTTTAAATTACAATTCTTGTTGTCCTTTGATGAAGGCAGCTGTTTGTACCTCTTTCCTACTCTCTTGTCCTCTTAAATTGCTAGTATCTTTGTGACTTACGGCTGAAACACAGGCAAAGGCTTTGGAGGGACTGCATGCCCTGGCAGAGATCTGGTCTTTCTCACACCAAGCGTAAGTGATAGCACAAAACATAAATAAGGGTAGGGGAAGCAGAGGCTTGATTTCAGTAACATTGTACCTCCAGGAAGTTTAATAATCACCACCAACACTGGGCAACCGACATCGATCAGACATTGACTGGACAGTTTCACCTTTCACGAGCAGGACACAGTCTCACAAACTCTAACTCCTTGTGTTCTTTCACTAAAATGATTCGTAGGACTTCTATTTGTGTCAAAATGTCACTGTACAATATGAAGAATCTCAGCCTTCTCCATGGCTTTCAGGAGCCTTTTCCGAGAGCCTCTTGGTAGATGTGGTCCCTTTGTCCCTTGTCCAAGAGGACAGCTCTGGGGATCAGGACTCTATACCCAACCACCGGCAATGTAATGAAATAATTCCAGGAGACTAAGGTATTTTCTATATTCTGGAGTTAGCTGTCAGGGAATTCGGCCTTTCCGTGGTGAAAAATACACTTTGGCAACTAACTGGTGCCTAACATTCTACAAGTAGAACTTCAATTCCTTTGGCTTAAGGCTTTTCCCCTGTTACAATGCAAGTGACCCTCAAAAAAGGTAGCATTAAGCCTTACAATGTCATAGTAAAGGACTTCATCCCTTTCCTGAGAGCATGGTTTTCTGAGTGAGAAGAACAAATGAGGAGGCACTCAGGAGAGTTGGTGCTGGGAACCAAGGTCTGGGGAACATGGACCAGAAAGAGGACAGAGAGCGTCCCAGTGGCAGGCCTCCAACTCATTCACCATCTTGCTGAAGGGCAGCCCCTGTCTGCATCCCTACCGAAATGGGGGCTAACTTGCCACTCAGAGCAGGTTGCTTCGGAATCAACCATGTTTTCTGATCATACTGAAGGCTCTTTGACATACAGGCATACAAAGGTTGAGAGAAATGGGAAAAGAAATGGTAATAAAATATTTGGTTCAACGGCAGATAGGGAGTCGTCGATGGAACCACACTTGTGCACGGACAGTAGATAAACCGATATTTATAGAGTGCAAAGTGCAGGGCTGGGACGAGGGTAAGGCATGTGCGCGCTCCCGAGAGTAGGCACCTCATTCACGTCACTCTGGTCCTGGCCCTGGCAGATCCGGTTAAAGTGAAAGCTTGCTACTGCATTGATACACTTGGTGAGGATGGAAGGCTGCCCTGGTGAGGACCAGAGAGCCCTGGCCATGAACTCATCTTTTCTCAGGATGGTTTGTGAGGAAGAGGGCAGGTGCATGGACACATCTGCTCAGACAGATAGGTACAGTGGGATTGCGAGCTGATCTGTGTCGTCTAGAGAGTTAATTAAGATGGATATCTGATGAAATGCACATTGTAAGCCTTGTAGAATTTCCTCCATCTTTGCACACTCGAGGTAATGCCTTCCGACTAACTGGTCGACTTCTGGTCATAAGGCTAATGCAAACTCTTTCGCTGCCTGTGGTCCCGCCTCCTCAAAGTGTACGCTATAGGCAGGTCATGGGAGTTGGGACTGAGGGACAAGTTTGGGCTGGGGTGGGAGGGAGCCAGGCAAGAGATAAGGCAGGCAAAGGAGAGGAGGCACTAGCAAGACTTCCTGTTGTACCAAGAATGGCTTGCTATCTCCCCTCAACATTTGAATCACAAACATGCCCACCTAGAGCAAAGCACTCCTAGCTACCCATTAACCAATCCTGGGCATGACTCCCTCTACTCGTGACTAGACTGAGGTCAGTCAGCAGAGCCACCTGCTGCTATTGGCTGGAATCAGAGCAAGCAAGAAGGATGGAAACAACTTGAATTGGAAGCTGACCTCTTGGGGTCAACTTCACTTCACTTGTTATCGTTATTATCTACACAAGTAACAGTGGCAGGAAGAGGTTCTCTGAAAGCCTCCCTGGAGGGGCTTTCAGCCTGTCTTCTCCAGTCTTAGCAGAGTAGGTGTACAAGACAGCGAACACTGGGCTATGGGCGGCGGTGGGAGAGAGCGAGTTGGTGTTACGATAATCACGGGCGTGAAACAGGTTGACTGTTAAGAGCAGGAAGATGTTTGATGTTATGGCCCTCATGGACTAACAAGGTCTACAGTTTGGTGGTTTGTTTGGGATTAGGTCCCCTGCTGCAAAATAGTAAAGGAATATTTCTAGTCCTTGGTGTTCCCTCTAGCCACACCATCACTACCCCAAATCCTCCTGTGCTAATGAAAACGCCACTGGGCATTTGAGGGCCATAATAATGATGCAGAAGACGTTCTAAGAATCCCATATACAGGTATACAGACTGCTGCAGAGGAAAGCAAGACTTTATGTTAAAACATAATGGCATCTGGGCATTCAGCTTTAGACTGTTTTGGGGAAACCATCAGGAATAGCAAGGTGAGGGGAGAGGCAAAACCCGCTTAGAAGTAGCAAACGAGAAGCTTCCAGAAAAACCAGCAGATGTAACAAATCCTATACTATGTGAGTCTCATATTCAGCTTGAGTTCAGCTGTTCAAAGTCGTTCCCAAGGAGAAGGCCCTGGCAGCATTACACTTTTGTTAGGCCAAGGCACAAACACCCCTTCATTTCCCTACAGAGGAAAATGTTTCCATCTTTTGGAATTCTGAGGCTGGGGCAGACCAAGTGTGGCGTCCATATATAAATTCAGGCCAGGAATGAGTCTATTTTATGTCAGGCAACCCCTCTGAAATTTGATCAGGACCTTCAAACCAAATAGTTGGGATGTTTTTGAAAGCAACTGGGTACTCGCTGCTTATTATTTTAAGCGGCTCTGCCTAAACCAAGGGCAAGTGCAGATTGCGAAGAAGTTGGTGAGCCTGCCCTGTACTCAGAAGTCTAGAATTCAGAACTGTACCAACCAAGGGCCTAGGCCTAAGGCTTCTAAGCAAGAGGCCCAAGTCTCCTCAGCTCTCAGTGTAGATTTTCAGCTGCTCAGTCTGCTAGAGTGTGAGCTGTGGAGCTAAGAGCTTGCTTCTCATTGGTGAGCGAGGCGGCCTATCAAAATCAAGAACTGTTTGTCTCTGGGGCACTTTCTGCCTCCTCCAGGAGGTTGGCCAATGAATCCGTTTGGGGCGGGGGGATGGCGGTAGTGAAGGAGGAAGGGGTCCAGGAAGCAGGCTACAATTTCATTTGACTTTGCTTTTCCCTTCTTGGGAATATGGACAATTAACCCTCCATTAATGGTCAGCCAGTTTTTGTTTAATGCGTTGTCTGTTTTTTTCCCCCCAAACTCCCAGCAACCAGACATATGAAAATCAAATGAATCACTCCTCTTGCCCTGCTTAGAAAATTGAACTGACAAGTGCCTATAAGCTTGTGTGTGTGTTGTGTGTGGGGGGGTGTCACAGGGATTGTTCTGGGGCTCTGTCAGCATCCTATTTCCTCCAACCCCTCTACTCCCCCACAGCATAGTTAATTGGAAGTTGGTCACATGGTGGAACATAAATGGCAAAAAAAAAAAAAAAAAAAAGATAGCCCTTTTTTTGGCGTTATGGGCCACAGCAACTTGCAAGGCAGCCTTTTAGGTTTGGGATATATCCTTTTTTTAGTCCATACATTCTTAGTTTTGGAACAGAGTAAGACTTCCTTTAACCAGAACAAAAGCAACCACACACCACAGTCTAAACTGAATGGAGGTGGACAAGTTACACTTACTTTCTCTCCTCCTTGAGACTTTGATGACGCTGTTCCTTCAGCTAATTACTTCCTGTAATGAAGGTTATATGCAAATGAAACGAGGGTTCTTAGAATGCAGCATGAGCTGGGCACCGATCCTAGCTATCCTTGTTGACAGACACTTGAAGAATCTCAAGGCGCACGCGCGAGTCGCCTTGGCTGGATCTGAGAGAACACATGGCTGCCTCTTTTGGGAGCTGAACTTGGTTCACCCAAAGGAACTCAGTCCTGACTTTTCCTAGCTAAAGGGGTGGGGGGAGGGGCTACAGGTTCATCGAAACTCATCACCCTGTTCTCCGTGTAGACAATCAAACTGAAAAAGGCATGAATTTCAAGACAGAGTCACATTCATATTTTGCGTGACAAAAGCCAGCCAATCAACCCCATGCCGAAATAAGTGTACACCCCCAAAGCTCTCTGGGGGGCGGGGTGCAGACAGCTTGACTGTGGTTGAAGAGGCCTCAGAGTCTTTCTGCTTCTCCACCCGGGGCCAGCAAGGCCTTGCCCCAAAAGTGAATCATCGGCAACGGCACCCCACGACCCCCAGCTTTGGCAGCACCGGTTGGCCCTCACACTGTGCTCCTTGGTGACAAAAGTCAGGGTCAGAGCAGCTCGGTCAGTGACCGAAAAGATGGCGCAGGTGCTCTTGCGCCTCAGAATTTCTCCTCAGGGCACAGCACTGGGGGGAAAGAAGGAGAAAATCGGTAGTCAGTAACGGCAAGATTATTAAGTGTGAAAATGCAAAATGTCCGAAGGTGATTAAAGTGCCTGATGATTTTAGCTTTAAATCTAGTGGCCTCTCTCCTGCGGTCCAGAGGGTGAATGGATGGAAAGGACATGTAAGCTCTTTTGTTATTTCCATGACTCCTTTCTAAAACCCTTTCTCTTCCCCTTCGTCTACTCAAGTTTAGTGACTAAACTGTTTGCTGAACCCTGGCCTTAGGTACTGGGGTTATCGGTGGTTTCGTAGTCTTTTGAAAATTGTGCAATAATTCTCCGAGCCAGTGGGTTAGTGGTCTTCAGCAGTTCGGCTGCTGAGGGCCGGGACTTTGGGGTTGCCTTGCTCCCCTTTTTCTGCAGCAAGGCCTTGAATTCGTCGTTTCTGCCAGCATCCAGGTTAGCACTGCCGCTTGACCCCGCAGAGGCAGCTGACTCACTGACTGGAGAATCAGCTGGATTCTTCCCTGGTGAATGGGAGCTTGGTCTGCTGCCGCCTGCAAAGGTCTCCCCAGGCTCTTTCCAGCCAAGCAGCTTTCTTTTGGACCTAAATAAGAAAAAGTTTTCTTTGAGTGAATTCAATGCGGCAGATGTTTCCTAATGCCTCATATAACTTCACAAAGGCCAGTGACATGATCTGGAAGCTTCTACACAGCAGCCGCGTGAGCAGTTGCACTGACCAGCTTTCTCCCTCTCTCTCTCACTGCTAAGTCCTCAGAGTCCGCTGTCTGGCTCCCTGGCTCTACCCTCCTTTCAGTGCCCACAGCTGGAGGGCCTGCAGGGCTCTGGGACCAAGGGAGAATTTAAGGAGTCAAGGCTATTTGCTCAGTGACTCTGATTCAAGACAGCCTGAGGGAACTGATGCTCCTGCACCTCTGGGAACTGGGATCTTTCTAGTTTTTCTCACCAGCAAGCCCTTGCTCTTTGCCCTTGTCCAAGAAGAGAGGGTCCCTATCCGGTCCCCCTTCACCTCCATTCGTGCTCTGATACCCGGCTCGGTGCCCCACTGCACTTCTCCTTTTAAATTATTTTTTATTGACATAGAATGTATTATTTGCTTCAGGGGTACAGGTCTGGGATTCATCCATCTTACACAATTCACAGCTCTCACCACAGCACATACCCTCCCCAGTGTCCATCACCCAGCCACCCCATCCCCACAGCACTTCTTGCTAAGATTTGTTTGGTACAACGAAGGCTGTGAAGGGTTAAATGTCTCTGTCTGTAGACAGAGCTGCGAGAGAGCAGATGGAGCCACAATAGGCCGTGCTGTTGCTAGGAGACGAGAGGCCTCTCACTCGGCACCTGGTCCTCCCTTCCCGCGCCCCTCCTCCACTTCACCCAAAGATGTCAGCAAATTGCATCTGCGAGGCCTCAGACTGCCATTGCCACATGTGAGTATCTGAACTTAGTCTCCAGCTTTCAGTGCTCATGGCTGCTTAGAGGTCTCAAAAGGGTAGGCATTTCCAATAAGAATTAAGAAAATGGGTCTCGACCTGTGTATCACAGTAAACAAATCTTCCGTTGTGCGTGAAGCCACAAACACATCATCGTCATCTTCGGCGATCCATTCGGCTGTTTTATCACTAATGACACTTTTTTCTGCAGTGCTCGGTTCCACAGAGCTCCCTAGGCACAAGAACCAGAAGGAATTAAATACTTCGACCACAAGAGTTAGGACAAAGCACATTCTCATATGAATCTCATTCGATGTTCAAAGCAACTCCAAAAGGGCTGTTGGGCAGAGACCCTTAATGTCTCCATTTCGCTGAGGAACACAATGTTCCAGAGGTTAGTGTTTGGCCAAGGTGGCCTGACCAGTGAAGATCAGCATGGGTCCTTGTTTTCTCATGCCTTTTCCATTACAACAGGTTCCCTGAGCATTCTCTTGCTTTGAATGCATCATTTTTCAAAAATCAAGAAGCTGAGAGTAATCTAAAGCAATGATTCAAGCAGTAGGTGGGAGTGGGGCCGAGCTGAATCTCAGAGCAGCCTGTGGAGTTTGACAAAGCATAATCTAAAATTACCTGTGGCTTTGACTTGTTTGCCTGTTCTAGTCTGTGTGATTTAACTTGTGCTGAAAGCCCAAATCAGCTTACAAAAGGTCATAAGATTTTTTTAAAATTTTACTTATTTATCTGAGAGAGCAAGCGAGCATGGGGGTAGGAACAGAGGCAGACAGAGGGGGACAAGCAGACTCTGCGCTGAGCAAGGAGCCCGATGATGCAATGTGGGGCTTGATCCCAGCACCCCGACCTCTCAGGATCATGACCCGAACAGAAACCAAGGTTGGACGCCTAACTGACGAGCCACCCAGGCGCCCCAGGAAGGTGATAAGATTTTGATGTTTGGTGTTACGGGTTCAAAAAAGGATGAGAAACACGGATGGGTGTGGAGGACAATCTATTAAGTGAAATAGGCCGTCCACAAAAGACCAGTGCGATGTGATTCCACTTACATGAGCTCCCTAGAGAGAGTCAGATTCATAGAGACAGAAAGTAGAAGACTGGTTGCCAGGGGCTAGGGGGACGGAAGAGTGGTGAGTTATTGTTTAGTGCGTACAGACTTCAGTGTTGCAAGATGAAGAGCGCTCTGGAGAGGGAGGGCGGTCATGGTGGCCCAACATTGAGAATGTACCCAACGGTACTGAGGTGAATGCTTAAAACGTGGTGAAGATGGTAAATTTCAAGTTATGTGTATTTGACCACAACTGAAGCAAAAAGGGGACATGAAACAACGACCTCAGAAAAGGATGAGAAAGATTATCTAGCCTAGTTTTAGTGTCCTGGGAAGCGCCAGCCTCAAAGAATCCAAGCAAGTGAGCTCCCTTTCCTCTAGAAAGCACTAAGAAAGGGTGCCGCTGGAAACCTATGCCATTGTTTTCAGAGGCCTGCAAGCCGGCAGTGGCACCGGATGGCAGTCTGGGAGCGTACTGAGTCCTGTGCGTGAAACTGAAATGAGTGTGGCTAGCGGAAAGTGCTGTCCAGTGAAGCAGAGAGAGAGTTCCCAGGGCGGGGGATGTGCGCCTGACCAGACAGATGGACTCCAAAGGTCCTAGGGTGCGAAGACCTAGTTTGATTGTATTCGCTCAGTCCTGGGGGTTCCAGGGTGGACTGGCCCAAACTGGGCCTTGGAGATCCACCCCTTCCTGGGTCACTCCTGATCCCAAGGGCTAGCGAGGTCTCTTTGGAAGAACCCCAACTCTCAAGAGATGCCTCATACTGACCCACTTGTCCGGGACTCAGGATCATTACTGGGGGCAGGGACATTTGCTCCTGTCTCGGCACTCTGTGCTCACTCTCATCTTGCCTGGGATTGAAAGGAAAAGCCAGCAGACAGTTTACTAACCTAGAGGACTGGCCTCCCTTTCACCTTCAGCCAGCAGTGGTGAAGTCGTCCTCGTACCAGGGGACTGCAGGTGGTCACTGGTGGGAGGACCCTTGGCCTCTTCCTGCAGGGTGATGATGGGGCTGAGAGGCAGCCTCAGCTCGGCCCCGTATGCCTCCATATGAGCCGTGGGTGAGGTGAGAGGCAGGTACAGCACGCTGGGCTTTTTGGGAACGGGAGGCGGGATCTTGCCTTTCTTTCTCTCCACTTCCTCCTGGCTCTGGAAGCTGATTCTTTCAGGCAGGGCTCTCGCCTTGGGGCCCCCATCCTCCATCATGCCCTGGGGAGGTTGCTGTGTTCCTGAGAAGAAAGCACCAGAGGAACTGGCAAAAGGTGTGAGAGCGAGAGAGGAGGGCGCTGGCGTCTCCCTGGGGCTTTTGCCTTCGGGGAAACTGGAGGGCTTTGGTTTCCGCACCACCGTGTAGATGTCGGGAGGGAGTGGCTGTGTGGGTTGAGCTGAGCTCTTGGGAGTCATAGCCAAGGTCGGCGAGATGAGTGGGCACTCCTCGGGGACAGATGGTGGCTTATGGACCAAGCTCAGAGGCCTTCGGGCCACGGGGGGCTTCTCGGCTATGGGAGGTTTCATCTTCCTCTCGGGCAAGGTGAAGACTTCCGCGGCGGGGTCCTCAGCATAGTCAGGGCTCTCCACGTCATCTTCCAGCTCAGACTTGCTGACAGACCTCAGACGCACGGAACGGAGGTCCGACTGAGTGACCATAGGCATAACAGGCTGGTTGGGGCTCGTCTTCTGGGCCAGCTTGGCCCCAAAATTCGTATCTGAGTGATGCCGGCTCACCTTGGTTTTGCCTCTGATGGAGATGCTCATCCCAGACAGATCCAGGTTGGTGGAAGAGGTGAGCGGCAGGTCAAATGACAGCCGTGACTTGGACATTTTCTCCATAGGCGAGGTTGCGGGGAGTGACGACTTCCTCTCAGGGACCACCGGACGCACCCGGACGCCGCCACTCAGAGGCGGCAGGTGGCCCAGGGTCAAGGACAGGGACACAGTGGGCGTCGGGGTCTCTGACTGGCTGGAGTAGCCACTGGAGGGTGACATCAGCCCAGTGGGCCTTCCAGGGGAGGATACTTCCCTGGCCTCTACCTCGATGGAGAGCTGAGATGGTGTTGTGGCTCTGGACGTGGAAGGGGAGGCGAGAGACTCTGAGCTGCCCTGAACTTGGCTGCACTCGATGACTGTGGTGCCAGTGGCGGTGCTGGAGCTAGATAAGGACTGGTAGGTGTCGCCACACTTCCAGTCAGTGAGATACCAGTGGTGGGAGAATTGTGGACCTTCCGGATCTTTGAAAGTTGGCGCAGCTGGGTGACCCTGAGCATCAGGGTGGGACAAGTGACGTCCTTGGTGTTCCAAGGAGAGGCAGAGGCTCCTGGGCCTCTGGTCCTTGGGCAGTGCTGACCCACCTTCTGGCAAGAGGGCCAGCTCATCTTTGACCAGCGAGACGCTGCGCATGGGTGGGGAAGGCTTCTTCTTGGCCTTCCTGAGCGAGATACTCTTGGATCTCTGCCTTCTGTGCTGGGCCTCCTGCTGGGCACTGAGGGAGGCGATGTTGTCGGCACTGTTACTGCCCTCAGAACTCGTACTGACACAAGGCAGGGCACAAGCCTCGCTGGCCTTCTGCTCCTCCTCGTAGGCCACCTCCACAGTGCCTGAGTCTGTGGGCACAGACAGCGACCGCTCCCGGAACCTGCTGGCCCCCGGTGGGCCCATCTCCAGCCTCGAGGTACCACTAGTGAGAAGGCCCATCTTGGAGGGTCGCTCAGACGCTTGCTGTCGTTGAGAAGGGTGCTCGGAGTAGACAGCCGACCCGCTGCATCCTGCAGGGTTATCACGAGTGACCAAGAGGGCAGTGGCCTCCTTAGGAACCGAAGGGGGCAGCGAGTGCAGAGAGACCCAAGCATTGCCTGAGGAAGGATTTATTCCGTGTTCGCCGACTCGACTGCTCTGGCTGGCAGTGCTTGGAGTCATGTAGGTAAGAGTATCTCCCTTCCAGGAAGCAGAGAACGTCGATTCTGTTGGCCCGTTGCAAGAACTGGGGACGCTGTACACCATTCCCACGCTCTCCATGCCGGGGCGGTTTGTGGCACTGCACACCTGGAGAGGTTCTTCCGGCTCACTAGAAGGACTCCTTAGTACTGGGGAGGTGAGATTTGGGAACTGCGCTTCCTGGCCGACTGCAACTCTTCCATGCACACCTTCTGGGGCAGAATGACTGGGCCTGATGTCCGAGGTGGTGGCACGGGCCACGCCGCCTGCCAGCCTGCTGCTGTGACCTGGAGAAGGTAAACACAGAGAGTGAGTCCTGCCGCCGGGGATCCCCCTCGAGGTCGTCCTCTCGAGACAGGAGCACCAAGGCTCTGCCAAGAAGCATCTGCCAACAGCTTGGTCGGGATTCCTTGGTTCTTCCTCTCCCTACATGAGGATGCTGGGGAAGTTGGGTCCTTGCCCATCACCACACACAGTGAGTCACGGGGTGCCTGCCCTTGAATTATCCAGGATCCTGCCAAGGCCTTGCTGGCTTTAATTATTCCTTTTGGGAGCTCAAATGGCGTGTGGGGCTACCTGGGGCTTTCCCCCACCCCCCGGAGCTTTCGGCCCAGGCTCATGAACCGTCCCAGATCTCAGTGCTCACTCTCTCCTGAGACGAGAGTAGGGGCTGTAGAACTGCCAAAGGACAGCGTGTGGGACTTGCAGCCCTGGCAATGAACCTGGAGTAGGCCACAGCTGGCAAGTTCAGAGCCTGGTTGCATTTTTGGCACCTGGCACTTTCTAGCTTTACCCCTATACAAAAGAGTTAGGGTGACCACAGATGCGGGGAAACCACTGTGATGTCCAAAGTCCCCAAAGATGTTCTCATCTACAACAATCATTACTGTCACATCATTGCTGCTCCTATGACTATAATAAATGTATAAGAGCAGCCACCATTTGCTCGACACCCACCATGTAGCAGGCACACAGCAGGCCGATTACATGTAACAACTCTAATCCGCGTGACGGCTCTGCCAGCTTGGTATTACTGTACAGACGAAGGCGCTGAAGCTCAGAGGGGTTTTGAAGATTGGACAAGGCCTCATAGTTTTATTAAGTGGAGAGGCCGGGACTTGCATCCATATCTCTCTGGTCTACACCCCTTGGCTGGCTTCCATTTAGTGGTAGTAATGCTCTGTTAAGAGAATGCTTTTTGCAGTGGTTCCTGCCTTGATCCATCTGCCTAAACCTGACACATGTGCCTCTATTCCATGTAGAATGGGAGGCAATAACATAATGAATTTACCAGCCTGGGAGGCCTGTTTTCCATACTCAGTTGATGCCCTTGACAAAGGGCCCTTCGTTATCCTTAATTACCACATCTGCTTTTTTTTTTTTTAGGACATCCAAAGCCCCCCCAACCCCCCCCCCCACACACACTGAATTACTCCTGGGTGGCAGGGCTGGTGGAAGGGAAAAGTGGAAAGGTCTGGGGCATCAGCTGTGATGGGGTCACCTTGGTCTCGCTGGGAAAAGTTAGAGAATCCAATAATGGTCCGCCTCCGCCTCAGGGTGGATTTGGGGTTCACGGCTGTCTCTGTGTTAAACAACGAGTGTCGCAAACTTGCGTGTTTATCAAACTGCTGCCCTGTAGCCAAAATAAAGACACTTGGGTGCATCCTGGTTTCTGTTTACAGCGCAGTGGAAATCGGTCTGAGGCACACAGGAGGGGTGATGGCGGTAGCAATGAGCATGAACAGAGAACCAACTGAGCAGCTTTTGAAACCCTCGGACCTCAACCTCATCAAGGACACTTAAATCTCTGGCTGTAGGGCCCCGGCAGGAGCATTTTTCTGGAACTTCCCGGGTGACTGATCATTTAGATGTACAGCCCGGGGTGAGAACCACAGGTGTAGAGAGACAGGTTGAGACTAGATGTTGCTTGATTGTAATCATTTCTCAAAGAAAGCCTTTGTATGGGCCAGTAAGGACAGGGCTTCCAAAAAGCTGCCCCACTTGTCCCCCACCAGCCAGGAAGCTGCCCGACAGGCTGTCCTCCAGTCACCTGATCACATCTTATCAATGTTCACTCCTGTGTAGCGATTGAGATCTATTTCTCCTGAAACCCGGGGTCAGTCTTTTCTCCAGGGGAATTTCTGGGGCAAGGGTGGGGTGAGGCACACTGCTCCCCACCCACCCCCTGCCCTCCGTGCTGTCCCTCATTCCGCTGTGGCAGCGGGCTCACCAGACCCTGCCCTCTCAGCCCCATGGCTGCATTTGTACCCACTGTCCACCCTGCCCCCAGCAAGCGGCCTGCGGGCAAAACTCAGGGCCAGGCTCATTGAGAGTGAGGTGGAAGTTGAGAGACAAAGTGCCTGCCTTCCCTTCATGAGTCTCTCTTCCAGACCTTCACTCCCCTTGGCACATCTCCCTAGGCTCTGGGCTCTGCCTCTGATTTGCCTGCCAAGAGGATGCCGGGGGTGCCCGATGACCCCATATTCATGGAGTGCTACCACACGGAGCCAGACCTGCCCTCATGGCCTTCAGCAGCTTTCTCCAGCATACCACGGACCAGTGCTGGCTTCCAGGGGGCCTCTGGTCCCTTCAAGTTAGGAGGGCTTCCCGTCATCAGGTCATTGGCCCTAGCTCCTTCTGACATGACTGACCCTCCTCCTCTTCCACGTACAGTTGGTGGAGTGTGGAACATGAGTTAATAATGGGCATGGTCTAGGGTGCCCTGGGCTCCCAAAGCCACAGCCAGCTCAGCCGCATTTGCCTTGGTCTCTTTCCAATACTTCCCTTCTCAAACACTTGCTGCACAAGGTGAGGATTCCCACCTCCCTGGCAGACCAAGTGGCTACTGAACATGCCCCGAGGCCCTGGCTCTGTGGCCCAGGTGGGAGCCTCCCTTTGAATGCCAGCACCACAAACCTCCCACTTCCACTCCGACTCCTATCTGTGTGCTACAAACCTTGCCTCCGGCACAAGAAGTTCTCTCTTGCCAAACCAAACCTAACTCACAAACTTGAAATTCCCATGGACATTCCAAAGAGCACACGCGTTCACAGAGTCCTAGCGTTTTCTGTTAAGAGGAATTTGCTATCAAATGGGCTCGGTTAGTGTGGCAGTGCCAGGAGAGAGTGAAGAAAGAGCAGCCAGAGCCCCCCTCGCCTGCATGCCTCCATTGCCCCCCTCTTCCCGCAAGAGCCATGACCTTGACAGTTCAGGGTGAGCCAGCAGCGGAGAAAAGTCTCGCTCCCTCCCCCAGTCCCAGTGCATTTGGAGAGGATGGTCTGTAGTTGGCATGGAGGGAAGCAAACGGAGGTGGTGCTGATCGACTCTACCGGAGATGTTGATGGGCACAATGTCAGAGTGCGTGGAGCAAGGCTGAAGCCACCGCTTTTCCTCTAGGATGGGCAGAGGGGAGGGGCTATTCCAGGCAGCTTGCTTGTCGGCTGTGGTCAACAGGCTCAGGGAGGCCTCAGGGGCCCTCACACCCTGGGTGGTGGTCTCATCCTCGCTCAGCTGCCATTTTGTAGGCTGTTGGGAAAGAAGGTGATGGGAAGGGTGTGCTCCCGACGAGATGAGCCATGCCCATGGGATGGCTATCTAGACAGGGTGGTTAGAGGCTTCGTCTGGGAGGCAGGGAAGTGTGGACGGGATGCCAGGTCAGACACCTGCTGGTTAGGGCCCCTCTCGGCAGGGCCTCAGGGTAGCTGTGCTGGTGAGGAGAGGTGAGCAGCAGCTTCCGGTGGGTAAGGTGCGCGGCTCGAGGTCCCCCATCAATGAGCGCAGAGAGAGCTCTGCCCTGCTGGCTCTCACAGGTGGGGGAAGAGGCAACTCACCATCGATACAAACTCCAGACGCCTGCCCGCCTGAGGCCTTGGGCTAGGAGTGGGCTCAGGGGCCTCATCAGCAGAGCGGAAGGTCTGCCCCAGAAGTCTGGCCTCCGAGTACTGTTCCTCATATTCTTCTGAAAAATAGCACAGTGGATACACACTCTAGGGGGCCACGGCCAAGCACTGGGCTGGGAGAGGACCGCAAGCTGGGGCTCCTGCTCTAGCTGCCCGGCCTGACTTGCCTTGTTTCTTTGTGGTTTGGCCCGGTGTCTGAGCCTCTGGCTTTGGAAACGGAAAAATGCCTACTCTCCAGGACTACAAGGGCTGAGGAGAAAAGTTGGTCGAGTCGAGTTGCGCTGGTTCTGTGACCAAGCCTGTGTCTTGATGGTCCCCACCTTAGGTGCTTGACTTGGAGGAGAGGCTCAGGGTGCAGACACCTCTTGGTCCTTTATCCTCTCTCTGAAGCCCTGCAGCTCCTCAGGGTTTCTGCAGGCCTACCAGGGAAAAGACCTGTCGGAAGCATGAAGAAATCTGCACTGGGAAGTCCAACATGCAGTGCTCCCTTGGGTCTCAAGAACTCTCAGCTGAGCTTCCGAGGGCCTGGTTCCCTGCACCTTCGTCCCACTGTGGGTGGTTGTCAGGTCCAGGGGAGCTTAGGTGAGGGAGAGGGAAGGCAGAGGTAGTGGCAGAGAAGGAAGGAGAAGTTGAGGGGCATCGCCAGCGAATAAGAGGGATGCACAGGGTTTGAATGGCCTTCACTGAAGTGATGAGTTCGATGAGTAAATGAAGAACACGAGAGAGCAAAGAACCAATGGGGGTGGGGCTCTCTGCTCATCTGAACAAAGACTTTAAGACTCATAGAAACTTGGAGGCTGAGGGGCCTCCAAAGTCCTCTGGTTCAACACCCCATTCTGGGCTCAGAGTTCCTCCTCAATAGCCCTTTTAGATGCTTCTTCAGCCTCCACACAGACCCGCAGAGAAGGGGAGCTGCCGTCCTCCCAAGGCAGCTCATTCCATCCAAGGACAGTTGGGGCTGTGGCAGGAAAGCTCTTCCTTATCTCGAGGTGAAATCTGCCTCCCTCCATGTTTCCTCCACCCACTGGTCCCAAATCTGCCATGGTGGCAACATAGAGCACACTGACTCCTTTTCTGCATGGCAGCTCCTCTCTTATCTGAACACAAGGCTCGTGGTGTCCTTTGAAATCTTGCTTCTCTAAGGTTACCACTGCCCTGGCAAGGGAGGCGAGGGTTTGGGCTAGAGTCCAGTTGGGTGGCCCACCTACCATTTTCTACTCTCCATAAGAGTTGACCTTCATTGGTATGGGTAAACAAGAGCTGACAAGACTTCTTTTCGCACTTAATGTTCACTCAACAAATGCCTACTGAGCACCTCTTGGGGAATCCAGCTCTGTGCCGGGTGCTTCTGGAAACACGAGGGTACTAAGAGATGTGATTCTCTCTGTCGAGAAGCTTGGTCGGTCAGGTTAGGTGGACGGACGATAAGCCCAGTACCAGTAGGTGAATGAGTTAATGAATGAACAAATGATAGAAAAAGCAGTTCAGAACTATATAAGTCCTCTGGAGCTGGATGGCCCAAGATGGCTCGCAGGAACACTGGTGAAGGGAATGAGCAAAGTGTAGAAGTAGTGTTAAAGCGTTTTGAATGAGGCAAGAAGAGAACTGTGAAGAAAGTGTAAGGACTGGAAGTTGGAAGACATGGAGGAAGGGCTTCTGGGTCTGGAAGAGAGGCCTCAGTGGGACAGCGAGTTTGTGACTATGGAGTTTGTGACTACAACTGAGATTTTATTTGTATTCATTACTTCATGGAGATATAACTTACCTACAGTAAGGTGTACAAACAACTTCAGTGCACAGCTCAGTGAATTTTGACATATGCACGGCCCTTGTAACCTCTGTCCAGGTACTGTAAAACCCCAGTTGTCTCTTTCACAGCACTGAGTTTTAATCTCTTTGCCACTTACGTTGCCTTAATCCCTCCGTTCAATGTGTATGGTTTTCACATTGTAAGGTCCTATCAGCGACCACACTGTTCTCTCTTTGGTGTTAACTTTAATACGGTGCCCAGCTAAGCCTGTGTTCCAAAGGACACGTATTGGGAGTTGACAGTGCATCTTATCGGGGTCTCTCCAGCTGCAAGATACTCTTACTGAGCAAGTGACATACCACTTTTAATTCTCACAAAACTGTGTACCACATGGGAAACTGGAATCTCACTTTAAAGATGACTGATTCATCGGAAGCTTTAGGTAATCTGCATAATGTCCCACAGCTAGTTAGGTGAGGGATGGGAATGAGATTCTAGCTCTGTCTGATTTCAGAGATTGGATTTTCTCACTCTGCCCAGTGCACGCAGTCTGACTGCTCAGGCACCATGACAGGGCTGTTTGTCCAGGTCATGTGGACCCAGCTTTTTGTACAGCATGCTCCTCTGTATACTCCAAAGACACTGGGCTGCAAATTGGGGATGAGGAGACCTCTGGGTGTTGTGTATTGGGCTTACTTTTTTTTTTAAAGTAGGCTTCACGCCCAACATGGAACCCAACGCAGGGACTGAACCCACAATTCTGAGATAAAAACCTACTCTGAGATCAACAGTTGGTCGCTCAAGCTCAACCAACTGAAAGTCGGGCTTACTCTCATGAGGCAGTTGCTCCCCAGGAGATACATGGACAGGTTGTGGCAAGAGCAGAATGGGTGAAGCCCCGAGGGGGGGGAGACCCTGCAGATGCCTTCATTGTCCTTGGGTGCCAGGATTCCAAAGGCATGAGCAACATGGCAAGAGAGGGTCTAGAAGGTCTGTGAGCCCACCCTGTGGGAATTTCTCCCCCGGCTCCCTTTGTAAGTGGCTTGACCACTGCCCTGCTTCTGCCTCTTCCCTTTTCTCCCTCGTGGCCTCCTGAACCAAAAAATAAAGGGGTGGGGGTGGAGTGGGGGGAGTGGTGGAGAGTCAACAGCTCGAGAAATTGAGCCCTCTCGAATCATTTAGTCTGGAAGGTAAAAAGATGGGGATATATGTGTGGTTTTTTGTTTTTCAGTGGGGTTTAAACTGTTCTCTCTCTCTCTTTTTTTTTTCCTCTTGCTGGTCCCTGTCCTCTTTCTTCTTCGCCTCCCTCCAGCCGCTGCGCATCTCGCCTGTGGGCTCCGGCCGCAGCCCCCCTCCCTCTCAGTACCTTGCAACAGGCTCTGGAGATTGAGCTGCGCCTCTCGAAGCAGCTCCTCTACACTCGGGGGCCTGCCCGAGGAGAGGAACACGTTCACTGGCTGTCGCCATGACGACCTCGAGTGGGCAGTCGCTGTCGCATTTTCCCGACCCGAGTTAGCTGCAGCTAGGGAAGGAGAGAGTCAGTGAGAGGCGCAGGCTGGGGGCCGGTGGGGGGGTGAGGGGCCGGGGGGGGGGCGGCGCGCGGTGGCCAGTGGGCGCCCGCGGTTCCCTAAGCCCCGCCCTGCCGGGGGCGGGGGGGGGCGGTGCGAGGCTGCGTTTAAAAGGCGGGGACTCGCCAGCCGCAAGATTTTTCCTCGACAGATCCTGCCGCAGTCCACTCCCTCCTGCTCCGCCAGCCTCCGCCCGCCCCGCCGCCGCCTGCCGCCTGCCGCCTGCTGCCTACCGCCCGCGTCCTCAGCGCCTCCCGGCTCCCGCCGCCGCCCGCCCTCTCTGATCACCGGGACGAGGTAAAGCGCCCCGGGCTGAGCCGCTGGGCCCTCCGGCCCGAGCGCCCACCCTCCGTGCTCGCCCCAGTGGGTGTGGCTCGGCCTCTCCCGCGCCCAGCCGCGACACTTCGGTCCCCTCCCCCCGCACGCGCCCCACCGCGGCATTTCAGCCTCCTGTAGCGGCCTCCAGCTCCCCACCCCCACCCGCGCCCCCGCCCTCAGACCCAGGGCCCCTGAGCTACTCCTAATGTCCGAGGCCGCAGGAAATCTAAACAGCCTGCGCATGGCGAACGTGGCCCTGCGAGAAGAATTAAATGCCCTTCGCGGGGAGAATGCCAATTTGGGCCTTCAGCTCGGCAGAGCCCTAGCCGAGGTTAATTCCTTGCGGGGCAATGTGTCGAGCTACATCCGCTGGCCAGTGCCGGTGGTGCCCGTCCTTGCCGAGGAGAACTTTGACTTCCCGCTCAGCGAGATCGACGCAGTTCCCGAGGGGGATCTGCCTTTCCTGTGTTGGCCTCCCCCTCGCGCAGAGCCCGAGTACGCCTCTGACGAGCTGTTGATTAGCGTGATCCAAGATTGCGGTACCTCAGACGCGCCCGTCGACCCTCCCCCGCGGGCCATTCCGCCCCCGCCGGCGCTGCCCCCGCCCCCAGCCAAGGAGCAGCCCGCGCAGCCTCCTCTGCCGCCTCTGGAGCGGCCGGAGTTAGAGCCCTTCTCGGGCGACCCGGTCTACCTGGCCGAGTTCCTGATGAAGCTAGAGACCTTTATAGCGGACCACGAGGATCATTTCCCCGGGGGCGCTGAGCGGGTGGCCTTTCTGATCACCTTTTTCGCTGGCCAAGCCAAGAACTGGGCCATCTCTGTCACTCGGGAGGGAAGCCCCCTGCGTGCCAACTTCCCACGCTTCCTGGATGAGATCCGCAAGGAATTCTGCGGCCCCATCCCCCCAAGCGTGGCTAAAAAGGCCATCCGCAAGCTCAAGCAGGGGCACTGTACCCTAGGCAGCTATGCAGATGCTTTTCAGTTCCTGGCCCAGTTCTTGTCTTGGGATGACTGCCGCCTTCAAAACCAATTCCTTAAAGGCCTGTCGGAATTCTTCCGCAAGGAGCTCTTATGGTCAACTGAAATGGCCGACCTGGACGAGCTGATTCTCGAATGCGTGGAAATAGAAAGAAAAGTGCGCGTGCCCAAGCCAATCCCACTCCCCGGGGTCCGCAACATCTTCTTCCCTTTCGCTGCGGACCCCAACGCAGACACTGATGATGAAGATTTCCACAGTGACGAAGATGAAGAGACACGCAAGCGCAGGCTTTACGACAGGGAGCAGCGGAGGCGCGTGAGAGCTGTTCAGGAGGAGACAAGGGAGGAGGAGGAGAGGAGGAAGAAGCAGGAAGAGATGCGGAAGAAGCAGATGGAGGAGATGAGAAAGAAACTGGAAGAGAAGGAAGAGGAGGAGGACGAAGAGGACGAGGAGGTGGACGAGGAGGTGGACGTGGAGACAGTCAAGGATGAAGAGAATAAGGGCGATTTTGTGTGCCCGGTCCCGCAGCCAGACCCCGACGCCGACCAGGATGGGGACCAGGAGCCAGAACCGGAGTCCGAGGATGAGACCCAAGACGATGACATGGATGAGATGATGGAGATGGAGCCAACTGTCGCCCATGCTTCATCTCAGACCACTGGCTACTACCATGAGAATTTCCTAGACGCATCGCCTCCCATCATTCAGCCCAGCCGGAGGAGGAACCAGAATCGCGTCCCGCTTCTGGAGGGCCTTCCGGGCACTAATTCGCCGTTCTACAGCTCGCCCCCGCTGATTCGCCGCGCAGGTCGCCTGGGGCAACGCCAAGTTCGAAGACGCCCGCCTGTGCTGTTCCGCCTCACTCCCCGACAGGGGGGCCACCGGGCCGCACGTGGCCGAATTCGCGTGTGAGCGCCAGGGCGAGCTCGCCGTGCAGAACACACCCTTCGACAGCGTCCCCTGCCCCTGCTATCGCTGCCACACCTGCCCTATTTGCTGACCAGTACTTGAGGGAGTTCCAGACCTGTAGAGCCCACAGAAGACCTGCAGAACTCCAGTTCGTCTTGCAGCCATGACCAGAGAGGGACCCGTGTCCAAGCAAGGCCACCTGAGAAAGAAGGGGTCACCAATAGCTGTCCTCTTGGAGCACACTCTGCTCAGTCTTGCAACAAGCTAGAGAGCAGGGTTCTGGGCCTGTTCCCATAAAAGAACTGGTCACCCTCTTGTAATACCCCTCTAGTTGTCCTAACCCTCACCTCTCCTGCGTTTATTCACCCTGTGTTCTACGGTTTTATCCTCGGACTGGCTCACCAGGACTTCACCCAATGCCTCACTGAACTGCCCCCAGTTCGCTAAAGCGAACTCCTAAAGCCACTGAGGCCACTTACAATATAATTGAAGGAGAGCAGGATGGTATCAAGAGACGTACGAAAAGCCGATGCTGGCTTCAAGTCCCCCGTCCCGCAGAAGGGCCCTGAAGAGAACCCTACATCCAGCCCAGTGAGCATGCACAAAACCATATGTCAAATGGACAACATGGCCGAGATCTGCTCTTGACTGACCCAGCAAGCTGGTTCCTCCTCCCTACAGACTCCTGTATCAGGGCCCTTGGACCCACTCACCAAGTCTGGGACCCTCTCCTCTTACCACACTGCCTTCCCAGGCATCCCCAGGAGACAGAGCCCAAGGTTACAGGCTCTAACCCTTCTCTCCATGTTGCCCAAAGGGTGGAGGAGGGGCGGGGGAGGAGTGGGGAGAGGAGGATGGAAGGAGGAGGAGGACGAAGCAGCAGCAACAACTCAGCTTGAAATTGTAGGGAGTGACTCTTTCCTTAGGGACAGTGGTCTCCTTCCCTGACCAGGCCTTGGACTGCAGCCCCCAGCCAAAGGTCTTTGCAGGAGACTCACCATCCTTGAGGTACCAGAGGAGGCCCAACTGGCCTTTCTTTCCTGGACTGCCAAAGAGAGAGAGAGGGCCTGAGGCCTGCTCTTTAACTTCGACTTCAAGGATTCCTTGGTTCTGAGAGGAGAGAGGAAGGTTCTGTCTCCAGCCTTGCAGCTGGGACGTCCTCCTGTTTCTCACATGGGGGCCAAGCCATGGCCAGGTGCCGGGCTTTGAGTAGACAATGAGGCTTAAGAGGGTGACTGCCTCCTAGTAACTCCTAGGACTTCTGGGTACAAACCCAGCGCCCCCCCACCGCCAAGAATCCTGCTGCTTCTCTTGGGTCCAGAAAACACTGCTTCAGCAGTGAAAAATAAATACTATGTCACTCTGGACCCAGAATACCAGCCAGATCCACTGCTGGCCTGAACTGCCCTTAGCACTGAGCTTCGTGCGCAGTGCCTGGCAGCTGGGCGAGTGCAGCCACAGTGTCTGTGGCCTGAGGGAAGAAAACAGAGTAAATTATGCTTCTGTTCCTCACTGGAGTCTGACATAGAACCTCAGCACAGCCTTAAGATTTTGAGCCTGGAGACAAGCGGAAGGAGCTGGAGGAAGAGGAGTCACAGAGAAACCCAGTCCTCCGGCTGGTTTCTGGTGAGGTCTCTATTCGTCAGTAGGAGGTAAGAAGCCCTTTTTGCTTTATAACACCCTTGGCAGCCTGGGGAATTCAGGGAGCCGGGTTCCTAGAACCTGTTGCTGCCTTTTAAAAAGGCTTTCCTCTCCTCCAAGGAGGAAATGTAACAGATAATCATAACAGAAATTTTGGAAAATAGAGAAAACTGTTAAGGACCGAACACCCCCAGGCATTCAGAATCTGGCCACACGAACGCAAGTGCTGTTAACACTTTGATGCCTTTCTAGCATGTTCTCCCTCTGTCTTTTCAAAGCTGAGATCATGCTGTAAGCTCTTGATCAGCAGGATTTAAAATGGCTGCCACCTATGCAGTCATGCATACTGAATAATTTATTTAAGCAGTCTCCTAATTTGTTGGACGTTTTAATTGCCTGGTTTTCTCCATTCCTGCCAGTATAGGAGTCAACAACCGTGTAAAGAAAATTTTGTCTGTTTTTCAGCTGTTTCCTCAGGAGAGAGTTCCAGAATGGGAACGGCTATCCTTCTAGGCTGTGGATCCTGTTTGCTGACAGTCGATGCGCTGGGCCTGCTGCCTGCATCCCTGCCGGAGAAGTGCAAAGGACAGGTGCCTTGCACCCCTACCTCCAGGGACCCTTTCGGCATAGGCCCTGCTGTTCCCGTGGTGCCTCTCACCCTGAGCCCCTGTAGCCTCAGCCAGGGAAAGAGCTGATGAGCAGTGAGCTGGTTTCTGGCCCTTTGGTGGCAGGGGGCCTTGGGCTTCCCTTTAACCCTCTTGCCCCACCTTTCCTAGATCTTTAATATTTGTTGTGACGTAACAGCCACAAGAGCTGTAAGAGGAACTATGGGCTTTGGGTGCTTTCTTGGGTTGAAAGAAGGGTGGGGTGGGGGGTGGGGGTGGGGAGGGAAATGCATGCAGGGGTACAAAGGCAGCCCAAGGATTCCCAGAGACTCGGGAGGAAACCCGTTTGAAACAAATGTGTTATCGTTATTGTGTTATTGTTGCATTACTGTGTTGTGAAGATAAGAAATTGTTCTGTATGCTAAAGCTTTCTCCTCAATAAAAATATAAAGGGTGTGTAAAGACCGTGTCTCTCCGGATTATTGAGCAAACAGACATAGGTGGGCACTTAGTAGGCATCAGAGATCATTTCCCAGGCACCTTGCCTGAATCAGCCCTAGCCCGAAGCCTTGCAGTCTTCAGATGAGGAAGCTAAGGCCCAGCCAGGCCCCAGGGACCTGCAGAGAGTCCTGCGCACTTGGGGATGGCAGTTGTTGGGAGGGAGGGAGGTAAAAAGACTAGTTATCTTGTAAAATAGCATTAGTTCTCCCCTGGTCCTATCACCCTATAATGGCACCTCTCCTGGCCGCCAGCACACACACACACGCACACATGCACATGCACACGCACGCACACACAGGCGTGCGACATTGAAGGGAGGGTGGGAGGCCAGGGCCAGTGAGGCGGGGGGGCCCTTCCACTTTGGGGCACTAGGTGGTGCTACCGGACATAACCGGGCTGGCGGCTGCCGATTCTTGAATCCGCTTGCCCAGAGCAGTTCACACACAGACCCTCCCTCCCAGCAAGATTTCACTGCTCCTCCAAGACTCTGGGGTCAGAAGAAACTGAATCCCCTTCTTGGATTTGCTAAGGTTTCCCAGCTATGAATTGGAATTCCCCCACACCCAGCCCTGGGACAGTGGGTGGGAATGTTACTAAGCCCCCTCCCAGGTACCAGTGTTAACACCGGGCACCTCACAACCGCTGTCTTTTCCTCCTACAGATGAGGGAACAAAGGCTTAGAGGGGGGCAGTCACAGGCCCAAGGTTTATAGGGGCTAGTGGCCTTCCCATAGCTCCACAGCCGCCCATTAGTCAGAGCTCTTTGCCTCCACTCTCTCGGTCCCACGGCCTCCCCTGCTTTCAGAGCACAGTGAGAAACAAAGCCCTGTTTCAGAAGCACATCTGCTTCGCCCCTTTAAGACAGAGGAAGGCATGGAGGGAGCGAGGAGCCAGCATGTAGCAGGCACTTTCGACAACAAATCTCATTTCATTCCCACAAGCCAGTACAGCAGGTTAATGTGTCTTCTTTGAGAGCTGAAGGATCTGAATCTCAGCGATATTAGGTTCCATGCAGGGACTTGGGCCTCTGTGACTCCCAAAACCATACCTTCTCACCTCTAATAACGCCATGCTGATTCCAAGGAAGCACGCTGAGGAGCTCAGGTCTCAACCTGACTGGACACTGGGTCTTTGCCAAAGCAGCCAGATCTATGCATCGGGGCACTGTCTCTAGGGGGCCTCTGCGAGAACCAGCTGGGTGGCGAGCTCTGCCCAGCAGGGAAAGTTCTGCAGAGTAAGGTGCTGACTATAAGGCAGTATGTGTGAGTGTGTGGCTGACTGCCCCTTCTGGGGGAGAGACAGGGCTGTGGCACCCTGGGCTGCCTCAGTCAGCCCTGGGGCTGCCCATTCAGCCTCAGGGGGCCAGATAAGGTCTCTAGCACCCCCAGAATTTCTCATGCCATCACAAGTAGGGATAGGTGAGCCCAGATTGTGTCGTGGCCCATCAGAGCAGGTGGGGGGAAATAAGAATAGGGGAAGACTTGCTCCATACCCCTGCAGCCACAAGCCCTGTGAGTGTAGGGGAAAGAGCCCAGGATTCCTTATCGGCCCTGCCACGGACTCATTTTGGGACTTGCATGAATCCCATTCCTATTCAGGCCACAGCTTCCTCATTTGTCTAGTGACTGAGGGGTCCCTTGTGCCCAGCACAAGTCTGGGTACACAGTAGGATCTCAAACCTAGCTTGATGCATAGCTTGAGTGAATAAATGGGCTGCTGGATTAAAATTTTTAAAAACCCTGTTGCCAAGGTGTGGAAGAAGGCAGAGAGCATCTTGCTGCCTGTAAAGCAGGCCCCACTGTTCCATCATTCATTCTATGAGGAAATGGCAGCTCAAGGTCACTCATTTGACTTGGACTGTGAGCTCCAGCGGCTGGATACCCAGAACTCTTCACCTCTACCCTCCACTCACTCATGCCCTCAGTGATGGAATCAGAATCTCTAGGAATTTCTATTTCTAAAAAGCTCCCTAGGCAATGTTAATGTAATGGTAATGCCTAGCCTCCTGCAGAAAAGAGCCTTGGGGACAACTATCCCAGGCAACATTTAATGGCCAGTTTGGTTTTGAGCCTTCTCTTAGAGCTCCCTGGAGCAGAAACCAGCCTGGAGATCCTGTACTAGCCCATAGTAAGTGATCACGAAATATTTGTGCAACAGTCCCCCAGCGTGTGCCATGGTCTGGTGTGAGCTCGCCCTTCTGGAGATTGTATTTTTTTTTAAAGATTTTATTTATTTGTTCATTTGAGAGAGAGAGAAGGAGCGCACAAACAGGAGGAAGGGGAGAGCAGAGAGCCCCCGATGCGGGGCTTGATCCCAGGACCCTGGGATCATGACCTGAGCAGAAACCAGACGCTCTACCCACTAAGTCACTCAGGTGACCTCAGACTGCACATTTGAAAGAGATGTGCTGTAGGATGGATGCAGAATTCGAGCCTTGAGAAATCTGGTTCACTGGAGCCTAAGCCTTTAACATTGACCACCAGAACTGACTCGTGTGGAGCCTTGGCCTCTCCCCAGGTATGACGGGCATTAAGGAAGCAAGAGATTACCCCCTAAATGGGGCTGGGAGGCTCCACCTCTGGCTAGCACTTCCTGTATCCTGAGGAGAGGAGAGAAAGCTCAGCAGGCCACTTCTCCCTGGGGATTCAATAGACACAGAAACACAAAGCCCAGGGATCTCAGTTGTCATGGTAACAGTGGGACGTACTTGGAAGAAAACAGTCTGCTGAAAAGCTCCGGGAGGGTGGATATTTCCTTTGACAGAGCTCAGGCTCTGACTTGCTCCTGACGTCCTCTCGCCCCTTCCTGCCTGTCACCCCAAGCGGGGGTGGGGGGGGAGAAGAGGCCTCACCTCAGCGATTCCCCTGAGACAGCGGTGCCAGAAAGTAGGGTCCTGATTTTTTATTTTGCTCTTGCTGTGGGCTGTTAACAGGAGAAAGAGGCTCAAGGGGAAGGTGTCAGAGTGTGAATTCATGGCAATTGTCCTCTGTTCTAAGGAAGCCCTGTTTCATGAGACCCCCCCCAACAAACACACAAACCAAACATGAGGAGGGCAAGTGCCCCCCAGCAATTGCAGTTCTACCTGTTTCTCACCACTTAACCATGGACACAAGAACCAGAGAGAATGTCCAGAAGTTCCAGACTTCTCTCCCACAGTGCAGCCTCTCCTCATTTCTCACTTGGATTACTGAGGTAGCCTCCCAGCCAGTCTCACCAACTTCTAGTAGTCTCTACCCACTTCTAATCAATCCACCTTCCCATACACTTCAGGGGTGGGTGGGCATGGTTCTTTGAACACACAAATCTGGTCCTGGTGCTCCTATTCAAAAACTTTTCAAGGGATCTCCTTCCTCTATTGGAAGACTTGGGGATCTGATTCCGGCACTCTTCATTGCTTGGTCGTAAACTACCCATGGCATCATTCTTCCCTCTTACATTCAGTTCAAACTCCAGACATCCTGAGTTACACTCTCTTCTTTCCTTATGTACCAGGCCCTTTCATGCCTCCGGGACTTTGCACGCTGTATACTCTCTGCCTTAAGAATTCATCAGCACTCCTGGCCCCACTCCAACTGGCTATCTTCTCAGCTCAAAGCCCACCTCTGCCACAAAGCTGCCTTCGCTTCCCACACAAACTCTTGCCCTTCTGAGCCTTCCCTTGCCTCCCTGCCCCCGACCCTTCTGTGAAGCTCAAGTTCCAGCTGGGAGTGGAGGCTGGTTCACAATCCCAAGTAGATTTGTTGCTGCGAGGTTGCTCGCTGTTTAGTGTGAGAACATGCACTCATCCCCCTTGCAAGTGGGGGCTACCTTGGAGGTAGACTTTGGAAGGAGTACTGGTCTCTTAGGAGAGTTCTGGCTGAGGGCTGAGGGTAGGCAAGCACTGTGTTCCCCCACATCCCAATCAAGCTGGATGTGCGGACAGTTGGAACGAGTTGAGTAAGAGAAAGCAAGTGTTTGCAAAGCTTGTTGTTCATTCCCAACTGACCACCTATTGGTGGCCCCCATCTCGCTCCCTCTCAGCGGTGTGGTGGAGAGGAGCCTCCACTGGCCTTGAGGATCACACAGATCTGCCTTTGAACCCTGGCTCTGCCACTTCCTTGTTGGATATCCGTGGGTTGGTTATTTCACCTCATTTCCCATTTCCATTTTCTGAAATTAGAAATACTAATAGTATACACTGGCAAAATAATTGATATGAACCAACAACAATAAAAATTGCTAATACTTATTAGCACTTATTACTTCTTGGGGACTAAGTGCTTTCCACTTATTATCTCACTGAATGATTACAACAACCATCTAAAGTAGGTAGTGTTCTTAGTCCCCATTTGGCGGGTTAAGAAATGGCTTGGAAATGGGGGCGCCTGGGTGGCTCAGTCGGTCAAGTGTCTTCCTTCAGCTGAGATCATCATGCCAGGGGCCTGGGATTGGGGCCCGGAATGGAGCCCAGCATTGGGCTCCCTGCTCGGCTCAGCGGGAAGCCTGCTTCTCCCTCTCCCACTGACCCCCTTCCCTGCGCATGCGCTCGTGCACTCTCTCTCTCTCAAATAAATAAATAATAATTTAAAAAAAAAGAAATGGCATGGATAGTCTAACTTGCACAATGCCATAGCACTAGCATGCAAGTGCTATGAACCCTCCAGTAACACGAGGCCAGCAGAGCAGGAGAGCGCCAAGATCCAGGGCAGGGGCCTTAATCTCTTTCAAGTCAAAGATCTCTCTCAGCAGTTTGGTGAAGCCGCTCTTCAGGAGAATGTGTTCAGGTGCATAAAATAAAATACATGGAATTACAAGGGAAACCAATCATACTGAAACAGTTCTAAAATGTTTTTAAGAAATTGTGGTTGAGCTATACGACTGCTTTAATAAGGCATCAAATCAAGAGTTAGTGGCATGGCTAGAGGTAGAAGTTTCGAAGAGATGACGAGCATAAATAGCTTTTTTTGGAGATATGACTGTAATGTGACATGATGTTTGTGATTTCTATCGGCACTAAAGTAACAGATAATGCTAATACTATTATGGCTTGTTGCCCACACTCCAAATTTGAGGAAATGCTAAATTTCCGTTTGAGCTTAGTGGGGGAAAAAAAGATCAAATAGTTTTCCCATCCGAGTTCATAGATGTCCCCTAAATTCTCTCCACGCGGCCCTTTGAGGGGCATGGAGCTCAAGTTAAGGAGCCCTGCCCTCGGACATCAGAGGAAAAAATAATGCCTGGACTGTCAGTCATGAGGAGAAGCTGCGGGCTGGCAGAAAGACAATGTGTGTCTTGCAAGAAGTGTTTACAGAAATCATGAAGTCTGGCAGCTCCCTTTTCCTCTTGGTCCTAAATCAGCAGCCCAGGGTGGGGCCAAGGCTGTCACACTTGGTTCGAGTTTAAAGCTCACCACACACTCATCCCAAAGACTTGATCTGTGGCCACTTCCTTACCAGTGAAATCTTGGTGGGTTTTGTTCCATTTTATGATTTGGACCCACTTGCACACACAGATATCTCATTAGACTGGAAATAATCTTTCAGTGGCTATTTAATAAGCCCCAAGACATTTTCTGAGCTCATGGATTCTTCTGCCCTAGCATCCCGGCCAGGCTTTAGGGCTCACAGAGAGGAAGGGGAAAAACAACGAACTGTGCCGTGAATCCCAGAACAACAGTCAGAATCGACACTTTCCCAAAATACCAAATGCTTTTTTTCCCCCTGACTTCCTGACTTTGCCACCTGTCAGCTGAGTCCACGCCAATCACGGCAGCACAGTCCTGGGCGCTGTGGCCAAGGAGACAAATGGTCAGAACAGCAGTAGGCTTCTGCCTTTTTAACTTGCTTCTATTCCCATTCAAGACTCGACGAGAGCACTGTTCAGAAAAACCAGGCCCCAAGCCTACTCACAGTACCTTGCTTGGGGGTCCCCGCTGGCCAGGGTCTGCTGCCTTCTTCTCTTCCCTGGGCCCTGATATGTACTCAGAAATTAGCAACACTTGGTCAATGGCCATGTGCATTAAAAGGCTGCAGCTCATTTTCCAAAGTGAGAGGGTCAAATTATGATAGCCTTATGAACTACAGCCATTGGCTAATAAAGAAGCCAGTTTAAAAAAAAAAAAGAATCTACCTCAGTTATTCAAGGGAATAGAACAGTATGCTTTGGGGACAGGGGGCAGGCTGAGAGCTTCATATACTGGAATGTGAAGAAGACTTAAATTTACTATAAAAGAAATATGAGTATGTTCTTCAGTTGGTCAAGGCAGAAGGAGACTGAGGACCAAATGAAGATACAAAAGATCTTTGGGTAGCCAGATTGACTAAGAATAAAGGAAAGAAGACCTCAGCTACTAAAATCGGAAATGACAGAGGGGACATTACAGTCAAACTGGAAATCTAAAGGATTTTAAAGAATAACTATGAACAACTGTACGACAAATTATGTAACTTAGATGAAATGCATATATTTCTAGAAAGACAACAACTATTGAAAATGCCTGAAGAATAAATAGAAATTCCAAATAAATCTATAATAAGTAAAGAGCTTGAATTAGTAATCAAAACTACCCACAAAATGTTCCTTGAGTGGCTCAGTCAGTTAAGTAGCTGCCTTCAGCTCAGGTCATGATCCCAGGGTCCCTGCTCAGTAAGGAGTCTGCTTCTCCCTCTGCCCTTCCCTCCTGCTCATGATCTCTCTCTCATACTCTGTCTCTCTCTCTCTCTCAAATAAACAAAATCTTAAAAAAAAAAAACTACCCACAAAGAAGGGTACCTGGGTAGTTCAGTCGGTTAAGCCTCTGACTCTTGATTTCAGCTCAGGTCGTGATCCCAGGGTTTTGAGATCGTGGCCCCTGTAGGGCTTCATATTCAGCGTGGAGTCTACTTGTGACTGTCTTGTGACTGCTCACTCTCTCTCTCTCTCTCTCAATAAATAAATAAAATCTAAAAAAAAAAACTACCTTCAAAGAAAAGTTCAGATACATATGACTTCTTTTGTGAAGTCTACCAAAAACTGAAAGAAGAATTAACATCAATTCTTCACAAACTCATTCATAGTCTAACACTTCTCAACTCATTATGAGGTCAATGTTACCCTGATACCCAAACTGGACAAAAACATCACAGGAAATGAAAACTACAGACCAATATCTCTTATAAATATGACCACAAAATTCTTCAACAAAACACTAGCAAACCAAATCTAGCAATAGATAAAGAAGATCATAAACCATGGCCAATATGATTTATCCCAGGAAAGCAATAACATCTGAAAATCAATTGATGAAATACAGCATATCAGTACAATAAAAAACAGAAACATAATTACCTCAATAGACAGAGAAAAGGGATTTGACAAAATCCAACACCCTTTTATGATAAAAATGAAAAAAGAAAACCAAAACACTCAACACATTAGTAATAGAAAGGAACTTCCTCAAACTGACAAAAAGCATCTATGAAAAACCCACAATAGCATCATAATGGTGAAACCCTAGAAGCTCTTCCCCTCCAAAATCAGGAATAAGACAAGGGTGTCCACTCTCACCACTTCTACTCAATATGGTACTGGAGGTTATAGCTAGAGCAACTTGATAAGAAAAAGAATGAGAAGGCATTGGGAAGATTGCAAAGAAAGAAATAAATTATCTGCACAGATGACATGATCTTATATATAGAAATCCTAAAGAATCTGCTAGAAGACAGAGTTAATAACTGTGTTCAACAAGGTTACAGGATATGAAGTCAATATAAATTTTTTAATGATTTTATTTATTTATTTGAGAGAGAGAGAGCGAGCACAGGGGGCTGGGGCAGAGGGAGAGGGAGAGAGAGAGTCATAAGCAGACTCCATGCTGAGCATGGATCCCCATGCAGGGCTTGATCTCACCATACTTAGATCACAGCCTAAGCTAAAGCCAAGAGTCAGACACTTAAAAGCGACTGTGCCACACAGCCAACCCACAATATAAAAATTTTTATTGCTATACATTTGCAATAAACAATCTGAAATAAATTAGGAAAATTATTTAAGATATCATCAAAAGAATAAAACACTTAGAATAAATTAAACAAAAGGGGTACAAGACTCGTACACTGAAAACTTACAAAACATGTTGAAAGAGATTAAGGAAGACTGAAACAAGTGGAAAGATATCCCATTGTCATGGGTGGAAATCCTTAATATTGTTAAGATGGCAATACTCCCCCAAATGATCCACAGAGTCAATAAAATCCCTATCAGAAGTCCAGCTAGATGCTTTGTAGAAATCGACAAGATGATACCAAAATTTATATGAAATCCAAGGGGCCCAGGATGGCCAATATAATCTTGAAAAAGAACAAAGTTGGAGGACTCCCACACTTCCTGATTTCAAAATGTTATACAGATGGAACTTGGGGTGCCTGGGTGGCTCAGTAGGTTAAAGCCTTTGCCTTCGGCTCAGGTCATGATCCCAGGGTCCTAGGATCAAGCCCCACTTAGGGCTCTCTGCTCAGTGGGGAGCCTGCTTCTCCCACACTCTCTTTCTGCCTGCCTCTCTGCCTACTTGTGATCTCTGTCTGTCAAATAAATAAATAAAATCTTTAAATAAAGTTATACAGGAGCACCTGGGTGGCTCAGTGGGTTAAGCCTTTGCCTTCGGCTCAGGTCATGATCCCAGGGTCCTGGGATCAAGCCCCATTTAGGGCCCTCTGCTCAGCAGTGAGCCTGCTTCCCTCTCTCTCTGCCTGCCTCTCTGCCTACTTGTGATCTCCCTCTCTCTCTGTCAAATAAATAAATAAAATCTTTAAAAATAAATAAATAAAGTTATACAAACTACAGTAATCCAACTGGTGTGTTAATAGCATAAGGATGGACATATAGATCAATGAAACACAATTGAGAGTCCAGAAATAAACTTACACATCTATTGCCAATTGGTTTTTGACAAGGGTATCAAGTCCATTCAAAGAAGAAAGAACTGTCTTTTCAACAAGTGGTGCTGTGACAACTGGATTTCCCCACACAAAAGAATGAAGTTGAAGTTTATTCACACTCATACAAAATTAAACTCAAAATGGATCAAAGACTTATACGTGACAGCTAAAATTATAAAACTTAGAAGGAAATATACATGTAAATCTTTGAGACCCCAAATTAGGCAATGATTTCATTGATATGACACTAATAGCACAAGCAACAAAAGAAAATAATAGATAAATTGGAACTCATCAAAATTTAACAAAATTGTGTTACAAACAACACCAAGAAAAACGCAAAAGGACAACCTACAGAATGACATAGAGACTTGTATCTAGAGCATATAAACACAGCTTACAAAGCAATAATAAAAAGACAAAGAGCCCAATTAAAAAATGGGCAAAGGAGGTTTCTCCGAAGATTTACAAATGGCCCACAAACAAATAAAAAGATGATCAACATTGGCAGTCATTCAGAAAATGCAAACAAGAAGCACAACACGATCCCACTTCACGCCCGCTGTGATGGCTAGAATCAAAGAGTCAGACTGATGTTGATGAGGACGTGGAGACACTGGTACTCTCTCACATTGCTGGTGGGGATGTGACATGGTGCGGTTGCTTTGGAAAATGTCAGTTCCCCGATGTATTTGAATATGGAATTGTCCCAAGACCCAGCACTTCCACTCCTAGGCATATACCCAAGAGAAATGAAAACACACATGCAAAAATGTGTACCCAAATGGTCACAGCTGCATTGTTTAGAATAGCCAAAAAGTAGAAGCGACCTAAATGTGCCTCAACTAGTGAATGGAGAAATAGACAAGATGCCATTATATGGTGTAGCCATACCATGGAAGGTTATCAGCCATAAAAAGGAATGAGGGACTGATGCATGCTACAACAAGGATGAACCTTGAAAACAGGTCACGTGAAAGAAGTCAATCACATTATGCCCCATAGTGGATGATTCCATTTATATGACAGGTCTAAGATAAGCAAGGTCTAAGATAAGCAAATCCAGAGAGAGAGAGAGAAAGAGAGAGAGAGAGAGAATGGATCAGTGTGGTTGCCTAGGGCTAGGGAAGGGGTTGGCGGGAAATGGGGTACAGCATTTCTTTCCAGGATGCTGAAAATATTCTAAAATTGTAGTGATGGCCACACAACTCTTTACATATACTAAAACCCATGGAACTGTACATTTTAAGTGGGCTGATAGTATGGTATATGCATGCACTAGGTCTCAATAAGGCTCATTACAGCCCAGGTGGCTCAGTTGGTTAAGCATCTGCCTTTGGCTCAGGTCATGATCTCAGGGTCCTAGGATCGAGCCTCGTGTCGGGGTTCCTGCTCACCACGGGAGTCTACTTCTCCCTCTCCCTCTGCTCATGCTCTCCTTCCCCTGCTCATGCTTCTCTCTCTCTCTCTCTAATAAATAAATAAATTTAAAAAATAAAGATCAATACAGAAAAGAAATTTGGAAAGTCAGAAATATACCATGGTATCATACTCAAGCACCAAAACAAAGGCCACGACATGAGATCAGGGAAGCTTTGTGATACACTGCAGAAATTCTAGTGTGTCACAGAATATTCCACAGTGACCATGTATCAGTATGTGGGCTACCATTGAAAAGTAAACTGTTTCCTGGGCTGCAAGGAAACACTCTGTAGAGACAAGCACCATAGTCAGATCTTAGTAGACTCTTCCTGGAGTGTCTTTGTTCTAGTTTAAAAGAGGAAAATGAGGGGCACCTGGGGGGCCTTTGGCTCAGGTCACGATCCCAGGGTCCTGGGATCGAGTCCCGCATCTAACTCCC
Organism: Neogale vison; assembly: GCF_020171115.1. Lineage (NCBI taxonomy): Eukaryota > Metazoa > Chordata > Mammalia > Carnivora > Mustelidae > Neogale > Neogale vison. Next base: position 70,217,541 of record NC_058105.1, read on the forward strand.
TGCTCAGCGGGAAGCCTGCTTCTCCTTTTCCCACTCCCCCTGCCTGTGTTCCCTCTCTCTGTATCAAATAAATAAATAAAATCTTTTAACAAATAAATAAAAAATAAAAGAGGAAAATGGGGTGAGAGTGGCATACCTGGATGGAGCTTTAGCCTTACCACACACTCACCCCAATAACCTGACCTGGATCGTGATCTTGAAGCCAGCTCTCCTGGATCTATGGCAGGATTTTACAGCCCATTCAGGAGCCCTCTGATACCTAGAGATATGTAGGTGGCAAGGTGGAGATACGGACCCTGCCGGCTAGCTGTACTCAGTTCTTTTAGAGACGAAGATCCCATTGAAGTTCTCATCGAATGTTGAGACTTTTCCATAGCTGTCTCATAGCTTCCAGGACCATGCTGGTTCTCAGCTGGCCTCTTTCTCCCTTCCTGAGGATGAGTCCATTGCCTAGTCCTCATGCCCAACTCTCAGCATCCTCCCTGGGGCCAACCATCCTTGGTACTTTTTTTGGTTAAGATTTTATTTATTTGAGAGAGATAGAGAGAGCGAGAGAGCATGAGCAGGGAGAGGGGCAGAGGGAGAAGCAGACTCCCCACTGAGCAAGAGCCCGACATGGGGCTTGATCCCAGGACCCCGAGATCACGACCCGAGCAGAAGTCAGACGCTTAACCAGCTGAGCCAACCAGGCACCCTAATCCTTGGTATTGTTATTGAGGTTTCTCAGTTGGACCAGACTTTGGCTCCCATCTCTTCCCTTTTAACCCTGAGGGACCTTGTGCTTTGCTCGGACTTGACCTGATGAGCCCAGAACTGCCCGCTTGTCCCTGGGTAGAGATGGGGACCCAGGTATGGCTGTCCTGTATCTTGCGTCCTCTAGGAGTGTTTTTCAATTGCATGGTTTTTAAGTTTTGTGGTTTTTTTTAAAAAGATTTTATTTATTTGAGAGAGTGAGAGAGAGAGAGAGAGAGAGCAAGCACAAGCAGGGGTTGGGGCAGAGGGAGAGGGAGAAGCAGGCTCCCCGCTGTGAGACTCAATCCCAGTCTCAGCCCTATGTGAGACTCAATCCCAGGGCCCCGGGATCATGACTTCAGCCGAAGGAAGCCGCCTAACTGACTGAGCTATCCAGGCATTCCAAATGAATGGTTTTTAATGTGGGTGTTTAATATGAATGTATCGAATGTTTTGATTCCAAAGGTATATCCTAGTCAGCCACATTTCAAAAGTCAGTGATTAGAGAAAGAAATCACCTATGATTTTACCTTGTCCATATACACACATATTTTTAGATAAGAACAATTTCAGGAAAGATACAGTTTTGTACCTTTTTTTTTTACTTATAAAATCACAGGAATTTTACGATCTAGTATTTTACTTAGAATTACTGTCACACTAAGGGAGCAGACAGAAGTCCTTAGGCTCCATGATTTCCAATAATAACAGTTGTCCTGGGCATTGCTCTAGGCATTTTGCAAATTTAATCCTCACAACAACCCTATAAGGCAGGTCCTATCATTTCCCTCATCTAACATAAGAGTGAGCAACTCAGACACGGAGAGGTTAGATGGCTTTGTCAAAAGTCATGCAGTCAGTAACCCAGGAGGCTGGTGCCAGGAGTCTGTGCTCATGACTCCTCCACAGTGGGTCTGAAACTTCGGTGAGCCTCAGAATTCGCTGGAGGGCTTATTACAACACAGACTGCTGGGCCCTGCTCCCGGAGTTTCTTTCTAATCGAGTAGATCTGGGATAGAGTCCCAGAGCTGGCATTTCTCACAAATTCCCAAGCTGCTGAGGGTTCTGAGGATCACGTCTGAGAATGGCTACCCAGCACGGCACCGCCTGCCGGCAGCAGCCCACAAGTTAGAAATCTCTGGACCCCACCCCCAAACCAGTCCTTAGAGGGGTCAGGAAGGGCATCATCACTAGCCATGGGGCTCCTCTTCTCCTTCCCTCGCCCTTCCCTCTGCACCGGCTGGGCAGCCACCAAGGAGTATCACGTCCCAAAAGGGTGGCCTGAAAAAACAAGCCCATTCCTGCCAATGTCAGACTTGATTAGCTAAATGCAACATCAGCCATTCAAAGGATTGATAAATCAGTCAGGCTGTGCAGCCCGCTGCTGAATTCTTGTGCCTGGTGCCTGCAGCCCACGGATCTCACAGGTTAATTCGATCAGCTTGGCCAGGTGGCCCCCTGCCTCCCCAGGTCCCCCAGACTGGGGAGCCTCAGGCCTGTCCCCGGTGCAAGAAAGTTCTGCTCCTCTACGAAGAGAACAGCTTTCCAGGAGAGTCAGGGCCCTTTGTGTGGAACCTAGGATGTCCAATTCCACTCAGCAGTTTGCAGCAGTGCGAGTGGGTCCTCTGAAGACTGATGGGTGGGCGTGGGGAACCACCTGGTCCAGCGTTAACGAGGAACAAGAGATTGGTTCATTTGACCATGGAATAAACCACTTGGAAGTTCAGGGAGCTGTGTTACCAGGGAAAGGGGACCTAGGTTTGGACAGAGCAGGCTCTGAGACTGCCTCATCTCGACCCAGCTCTATCTTCTCTGAATCTGGGTTTCCTTATGGATAAATCGAGGCCGATAATATGCCCACCCTCTCAGCATTCCAGAGCAATGAAAGGATCCTAGTAGACAAAGCCCGGAGCAATGTTTTGGATCCTAGGAAACATCTAAACCAGAGGCCGGCCCATCTATGGGCCTCAAAGGTCACTGCCGAAGGAGACAGATCAGGACCAGAGCTCGGAGCTCCAAATGACGGAGGGAGCTGGGCCTCTGAGTGAGAAACGTTTTCCTCTTTGAAAAATCCCCCTAATATCTGCCTATAACCTTGTCCTTCGTTGGAGGTCAACTCTTCCAGGCTGTTCCCTTCTAGTGGGTGCTGCAAGGGGCCACCCAGATCCTACCACAGAGAAAATGACTTACTCTGCTAAGGGTTGGCGCCGTGGCCTTAGGCGGCGATGTACTCTGAGACCTCCTTGGGGATGCCTTGCCCCATGTCACACCTCCTTCCTGGGGTGGCTCCTTCACCCCAGCTAAGAACAACTGAGAGGGGCTGTCCCGGCACCAGAGAGCCCCACTCAGACTGACTGAAGCCTTGGTCAGGACCTCGGTTCAAGGTTCTGCATCCCTCCTGCACCATCCTGCTTCTTTACCCACTTGCCACACTAGTGATCCCCAGAGACTCCCTCCTCACCTCCCTGCGTACTCATCTCCATCCCAGAGTCTGCTTTCCCCGACACCCAACCTCCCTTGGCAGGGAGGGCGCTCTGTCGTGCAAGGTGCACTAATGCATCTTCCCATCGGCTCTGACAGAGATGTGGCGGGCTGCTACCTTTCCTGCTCCCCTTCCTTGCTCATAGCTTCCAGGCAAACTCTCTCTTCGAAAAAACAAAAACAAAAACAAAAGTCGGGGCAGCTGGGTGGCTCAGTCTGTTAAGCATCTGCCTTTGGCTCAGGTCATGATCCCGGGGTCCTGGGATCAAACCCCTCATCGGGCTCCCTGCTCCTCCTCCCCCACCCCCCCACCCCCACTCATGTGCACGAGCTCTCTTTTCCTCTCTCTCCGACAAATAAAGAAATAAAATCTTTTTAAAGAAAGTCAACTTTAATTTCTTTCTCGTAGGCTTTTTTGTTCTTGTTACAAAAGCAAAATAAGTTTATCACAGTGAAACATCAGAACATACAAATGGAAAGAGGAAAGCAACATATAATCTGACATATCAGAGACAAGCACGGCTGCTACTTTGGATATATCTTTCCAGAAATTCTCCTGTGCCAAACAAATATGGGGTCATCTTGTAGTATCGCTTTGTGGTTTGCTTAAACTCTCTCTCTCTCACTCCCACAATAAGTAGTTTCTGCCAGTCATGTTAAGTTACTGTCTAAGAACGGGGAAGTGAAGGCTCAGAAACCTGTGGGCAAAGACCCTAGTCCAATCCCCTCAGATAATAGATATGTAGAACCTGAGGCCCTGAAAGAGACATTTTTCTCAGGTCCCATGCTGAGTAAGTGTGACAGGGGCTCCTCCTCAGCCATCCCAGGCCATCCAGATCACCTCCTGACTTGGCCCCGAGCCTGTCTTTCCAGATGTCTGAGTTGCCCAACCAGGTTCAGACCAGGGGAATAACAGGAAATGGGATCTGCATAAAAGAAATGTAAGAAAAGGGGCTCCTGGGTGGCTCTGTTGGTTAAGCGTCCAACTCTTGGTTTCAGCTCAGGTCCTGATCTCAGGGTCATGAGATGGAACCCCGACTCAGGCTCCACACTCAGTGTGAAGTCTGCTTCTCCCTCTGCCCCTCCTCCTGCTCATGCTCTTTCTCTCAAATAAATTTAAAAAATTTTTAAAAAAGAAAAAGACGACCCAATTAAAAGAAACAGGCAAAAGATCTGAATAGACATGACTCCAAAGAACATATGCAAATAATCAATAAACACATAAAAAGATGCTCGCCATCACTAGGCACCAGGGAAATGCAAACAGAAACCACAAGGAGATCCCACGTTACACCCAACTAGGATGGCTAGAATCACATAATGACATGTGTCGGTGAGGATGTGAAGTAATTGCAACCCTCATACACTGCTGGAGGGAATGTAAAACGGTGCGGCCACCGTGGAAAGCAGGCTGCAGTTCCTCGAATGACTCAACGGAGAGTGACTACAGTGACTCGGCAATCCCACTTGTGGTGTTTATACCCAAGAAAATGGAAAGCCTTTGTCCACACAGGAGCTTGTATATGAATGCTTATAGCAGTATTATGCATGACAGTCCCAATAGGGAGACGACCCTACATGTCCATTAATGGATGAACGAACACATCAACAGAAGGTGGTGTACACACAAAATAAAACATCACCAGACAATAAGAAGAATGAAGCTCTGTTACATCTTGGAACATGGACGAACGTTGAACCCATTATGCTAAGGGAAAGAAGCCAGTCAGAAAAGCGTACACATTACAGGATTCCTTTGATATGACATGTCCAGAGTAGGCAAATCCATAGAGATGGGAAGTAGATGAGTAGTTACCAGTGGCTGGAGGTTGAGAGGATAATGTATACATGTTCTGGAATTAGATAGTGGTGATGGTTGCACATACCTGGGAATATACCAAGAATAACTGAATTGTAAGCTTTTATATGGCTGAAGTGTACAGCACGTAAATTCTATCTCTATGAAGCTGTTATTTGACAAAAAGAATATTTTTTTAAAATATTGCTTCCCAGGGCTCCTGGGTGGCTCAGTGGGTTAAAGCCTCTGTCTTCGGCTCAGGCCATGATCTCAGGGTCCTGGGAATCAAGCCCCACATTGGGCTCTCAGCTCAGCGGGGAGCCTGCTTCCCTTCCTCTCTCTCTGTCTGCCTCTCTGCCTACTTGTGACCTCTGTCTGTCAAATAAATAAATAAATAAATAAATAAATAAAAATCTTTAAAAAAAATTGCTCCCCAGCATATCCCCCCCATTGCTTATCATCATACCAGACTAAACTGCAAAGTCCTTACCAAGATCTGGCCTCTGGCTCCCTCTTAAAAACCCTGTACTGATTCCCTATTATATGTCAGGCATTTAGGCAAGCCCTGTATATACATAATCTCTAATTCCTAGAACAAACGTTCATCTTAAAAAGGAGACTTGAGAGGGGTGCCTGGGTGGCTCAGTCAGTTAAGTGTCTGCGTTGGTTCAGGTCATCAACCCAGGGTCCTGGGATCGAGCCCCATGTTGAACTCCCTGCTCGCGGGGATCTTGCTTCTCCCTCTCCTCCCGGTTCGTGCTCTCTCTTGCTATCTCTCTCTCTCAAATTTTATTTATATACTTAGAATATTTATTTATTTATTTGACAGAGAGAGAGACCGCGAGAGACGGAACACAAGCTGGGGAAGTGGGAGAGGGAGAAGCAGGCTTCCTGCCAGCAGGAAGCCCTAAACGGGGCTCAAACCAGGACCCCAGGATCATGACCTGAGCTGAAGGCAGATGCTTAACGACTGAGCCACCCAGGTGCCCCTCTCTCAAATTAAAAAAAAAAAAAGGCTTTTTAAAAAAAGACTTTATTTATGTGAGAGAGAGATGGTGAGAAAGAGCATGAGAGGGGCGAAGGTCAGAGGGAAAAGCAAACTCCCCACAGAGCTGGGAGCCAGATGTGGGACTCGATCCCCAGGGACTCCAAGATCATGACCTGGGCCAAAGGCCGTTGCTTAACCAAGTGAGCCACCCAGGTGCCCCAATTTAAAAAATGTCTTAAAAAAAAAAAAAAAAGGAGATGAGAGGCTCTGTAAATTGTCCAGGCCATGCAGCTAGTAAACAATAGCCCTCCACTGAAATTTAGACCGAACTGTTAATTTCTTAGTCTAGCCTGAGGAAAACATCAATAGGATTTCTTAACCTTGTATGCCTGGTGATTTCAGGCCGCAGTGGGACTGCAAACAGTAGGCTGACTATAAACAGTACTTGGAGTGTGTAGGCAGTCAACAGAGTCATACTGCAGTTCTCTGGATGGTTCTTCCCGCCCAGGAAGGTGTAAAGTTTGAGAACTTCGGTGGTTCTTAATCTCAGCTCTGTCACTTCCCAGCTGTGGGACCATGGATGGGCATGTCACTACCCTTCTGGGAGCCTCAGTTTTTTTTTTTAATCTTCCATAAGATGGAAAAAAATAGCATCTACCTTACAGTGTAGATTACACAGGGGTGGAGATGTTCAAGTGACAGCAAATTTTACTCCCTTCCTCAACACTGCATCTGGTGTGGTGAAGTGGGGGGCACTTCCTCACTGGGTCTCCTGAGTGTGGATGGACTGGACCCCATTTGTGCTCTTTTTAAAAAAAAATTTAAAAGATTTTATTTATTTATTTGTCAAAGAGAGAGAGCACAAGCAGGGGGAGCAGCAGGCAGAGGGAGAAGCAGGGTCCCCGCTAGCAGAGAGCCCGATATGGGACTCGATTCTAGGACTGTGGCATCATGACCTGATCCAAAGGCCGACATTTCACCGACTGAACCTCCCAGGCATCTCCCCATTTGTGCTCCGTGATGAGAACTGACAGGAGCAAGCTGGGGCCAGGGTGCACCCTGCTGGGTCCTGGGTTGCTCTGTCTCCAGGTGGGTGAGGGGCTCCTTAATAGGCCCTTGTTATTCAGCGCGAGGCCTCAGCTTCTGGTGCTCTCTGCATGACACAAACCAAACTAGCACCCCACAGGGTGGCAATAATCTCACAACAATAGCCTCTTGGAGTCTAGATTAAAAAGAGGGCAAAGGGCTCCAGTGCTATTTATTTAATACTAACTGGCAATTTCAAAAGCAACAGATTTTGCTATGCATTAAGAAAAGCTCGGCACACAATGGGCCGGACATAGCGGATTATAGCCTACTTTCTCCAGTAGGACCAAGACACTCACAGCAGCCTTCTAAACTGCAGCTTCCAGGGTTCACGACGCATTTCCCAGATTCCGAGGGTAGGAAGTTAGAACTAGATGGAGGCTGGGCCCCTGACTGCACTCCCTTCCTAACTCTTGGAATATCCACCACTTCTGCCCTTCCCCTCTGTTTTTGTTTTTGCTTTTGTTTTAAAGATTTTATTTATTTATTTGTCAGAAAAAGCGAGTGAGCACAAGCAGGGGGAACAACAGGCAGAGGGAGAAGCAGGCTTCCAGCTGAGCAGGGAGCCCGCTGTGGGACTCCATCTCAGCACCCTGAGATCATGACCTGCGCTGAAGGCAGACGTTTAATGATGGAGTCCCCCAGGCCCCTCCCCTCTGTCGCTTTAAGCCCTCCAACCTCTCTGCTGCCCCCTCCAAAGGCCCGCGTTTCCTGAGTTTGAGGAGCCCTTCAGAATATCTGAGAGGAAGAGGGAATCTGGAAAGGAGAATAGGGTTCCCCTGAGGAGTGGTGGATTCATTACTCCTTCTGTCTAGGGGCACTTATGCCTCCCCCGCTGTCAGGAGCCTTGCCTGGGTCCATACCCACCTTATTGCAAGGCTTCTCTCCCACTCTTCCTTGGGCTCCTTGAAGGCAAAAAGCAATTGTGGAAGAGCCTCAAAAAATTAAAAAAAGAACTACCATATGATCCATGAATTCCACTTCTGGGACTATATCCAAAGGAAACAAAAACACTAACTCGAAAAGATCTGCACCCCCATGTTCATAGCAGCGTTATCCGCGATAGCCAAGACATGGGAACACCCTCGGGGTCCATCAGTGGGTGGGTGGGCCAAGAAGCTGGGAGATGCATCCACGACGGACCCTGACCGGCAGTAAAAACAAACGAGGAAATCCTGCCATTTTGCGACAACGTGGATGGAGCTCGAGGGCATTATGCTCCATGACAGAAGTCAGACTGAGAAAGACGAGAGAGGCGCAGACCATCTGATTTCACTCCTATGTGGAATCTCACAACAAAAACAAAACCAAACTCGCAGAAGCAGAGATCACACTGGTGGTGACCAGAGGCGGGGAGAGAGGGGGGAAGTTGGAGGGAGGTGGTGAAAAGGCACAGACTTCCAGGTACAAGACAAAGAAGCACGAGGGACGGAACGCAGCACGCGGTGAGCGTGGCCGGAGGAAGGCCGCTAAGACTAAATCTCAAGAGCGCTCATAACAAGGAAGAAGTGTGTCCCCCTTCTTCTTTTCTTCTTTCTTTTCCTTGGTACGGGTATGAGAAAACAGATGTCGCTGAACTTACTGCAGTGATCACAACATAATATAAAATCAATCCATATAGGCACGCCATACGTACGCCTTAAACTTACATGGTGATGTATGTCAATTATTTCTCAATAAAACTAGAAAAAACGTTTATGAAATCAATGATTTATATTGCCACCAGACAATCAGATTAAAACAGCATATGGTCCTTGCACTCAAAAAAAAAAGGAGGAAAAAAAAAAGCAAAAAGGAAGTGTAATATGTCCATACTCTCCTCAGGACCCTGCACAGAGTAGGTACTCAGTAAAGGACTTTTGGCGACATGAATTATAAATGAACGCCTGAAGGAGGGCAGAAGATAATGGCTTGGGTCCATGTTTCACCTTAATAGTCCCTTGACTTTTCGGCAGAGAACACAAGTAGAGTCTATGATTCCAATTCCAGGTCTCTACTTACCGCGTTACCTTGGGCAAGTCACGCCACTGACCTAAGACTCAGTCTCCCTATTTATAAAATGGAGCTAATAGCACCTGGCCAGCAGGTCGTTTTGAGGACTGAATGTGAGCGTGTCGAGAACTTGGCGCAGTAATTGGAACACAGTGAAGACCCAATCAGGAGTAGCTACTGGAATTTGTCTTCAACTCTCCCACCTCCCCCCTAGTGCAAGGAAGTTGGGGCACTCCTCCCGCAGCTAAGTGGGAGGCCTGAGTGCACACTCAGACAGGGCTGGATCTCTGGTCAGGACGTCCTCTTCCCGGCTCGCTTCCTTTCCCACATATCAGTTATGACCTTGGTCTGGATCACCACAGGCAGCTCCCCCGCCAGTGGTCCCCAGCCACGCAGCACAAACCCACCAGGAGGAACGGGCTGAGTCTTATCCAGGCAGAGCCAAGGGGAGTGGTGGCCGGGGGCGGGCAGGGGGCGGGAATGAGCTCCCAAATTGTTTTCCACTATTCCGAAAGCTCTCAGTCCCAAAACATTGCACATAACCTCCTTGGCCAAGTTACTTTCCTAATCCTGGTTGCCATAACAACGAGACTTAATGAAGGAGCAATTTTTTTCTTAAAATAATTCGACCCGTTTCCATACCAACAGGGGTTTATTTTGGTTCCATACTCAGGGAGGGCTTGGTAGCCAGGACCCGGCAGCACCTTCTCCACCTTGGAAGGGACTTCAACTTCCAGGAGGCCATTTGAGAAGTGACACGGGGGCTGGGGAGGCCAATGTGTGCTGAGGAAGCCATGCCCTCAGGGAGGTGAGCAACAAACAGAGCATAGGCACCTCAGAAGTTCCTCCTGGGGGGTGGGGAGAAGATTGAGGGAACAACAAAGGACAAGCCTGTTCAACATCCTATCCAAATTTTAAGGCCTATCTGGATAAACTCCCTGTCGCTGGGTCTCCCTCATGGGACCACAGGCCAGGAGGGAGTCCCAGGGCTGGACCTCTGCGTTGGGTGGCTTGCGGGAGTGGGTGACAGGAGGGGACAGGGCTGCCCAACGTGCCTAGTAAATGATTCCTTTTGTCTCCCTTTTTAAAGATTTTATTTATTTATTTGAGAGAGAGAGAGACACACACACACACACACACACAGAGAGAGAGAGAGAGAGAGAGAGAGAGAGAGCAGGAGTGAGGGGGAGGGGTTAGAGGGAGAAGCAGACTCCCCATTGAGCAGGGAGCCCAATGTGGAGCTCGATCCTGGGACCCTGAGATCATGACCTGAGCCGAAGGCAGACACTTAACTGACTGAGCCACGCAGGTGCGCCTAGTAAATGATTCTATCTGTGCCTAAGCTGGCTGTATGTGACTAGACTCCTTCACAGATGTAGTCATTCAGTGATTACTGACTGAGTCTCCACTGCGAGTACCCCCAGGGAGCTCCAGTCTGGTGAGAGCCATGTCAGGCTCAGAGGCTGCTCTCTAGGCCAGCACTTCTCAGACTTTGTGCATCGGAACCCCCTGGAGATCTTGTTAAAATGCAGGTTTGAATCAGTGGGTGGGGAGAGGGTGGGTGCTGTGATTCTGTGTTCCTAACTGCCTTCCAGGTGCTGCTGTTGCTGCTGCTTCTCAGGCCATACTCTGCAGAGCAAGAGAAAAAAGAGTGGGACCAGAGGGAGGCATTTTTCCTCTCTGTTCCCAGCATCCTCCTGGGGATGCTCAGTCCTGCGGGTTTCGGCTGTAGCTCCCACTGGGGTGGGATGACTTTCTCACTGAGGTAAACTCTGCTTCACTTTCTGAGGTACTTCTCTAAATCTGTGGGGTTTTTAAGAAATAAGAATGAAAAAGTGGGATGAGCTGCGTAGCTCACCCCAGCCGAGAAGCTACCAGAATGCTTTCGATTCCTTCCTGGGGAAGCCCAAGTCAGCCATGTGAAAGTGTCTGTGAAAGGATAGCACTCTAGACCTTCTTTTTTTAAAAAATATTTTATTTATTCATTTGACAGACAGAGATCACAAGTGGAAAGGAAGCAGGCTCCCTGCTGAGCAGAGAGCCGGACGCGGGGCTCGATCCCAGGACCCTGGGATCATGACCTGAGCCAAAGGCAGAAGCTTTAACTCACTGAGCCACCCAGGCGCCCCACACTCTAGACCTTCTTGATTAATATCCTGTTTGAGGGGGCGCCTGGGTGGCTTAGTCAGTGAAGCATCCAACTCTTGATCTCAACTCAGGTCATGATCTCAGGGTCTTGAATCAAGCCCTGGGTCAGGGTGGAAAGGGCCTGCTTGAGAGTCTCTCTCTGTCTGTCCCTGTCCTCTGCCCACATGCATGTATGCTCCTTCTCTCTCTCTCTCCAAAAAAAAAAGAAAAAATCCTATTTGAATGCACACTTTGGACCAATGTGTTTGTAGGGGAGCCAGCATAAATCGGAAGTCAAATCTCAACCCTCTCTTCCTAAGCCTCGTGACCTCCGGCAAGTCACTTTATCTCTCTGTGCCTCATTTTCCTCATCTACAAAATGGGGCTAATAATCACATCGAAATCACTGGGATGTACTGAAGGATCAATGAATTAATATTTGCAAATAACCTGATGCACGATAGGTGCCAAAATAATTAGTTCGTTCATTCAACAAATACTTATTGGGTCCTTTCTTTGCACTGGGCGCACAAACATTGAGCGATACCATGGTGACCGCGACAGACACAGCCCCTGCCTTCATGGACTTCACACTGAAGCAGAGGAGACTGGAACACAAAGCATGGTGGGAGAGCATGCCTGGCCCGGAAGCAGCAAGTGCTAAGGCCCTGCAGTGGGAAAGAATGACCCTAAGGAGGGAGAGGGAGTGTGGTAAGAAAAATGTCAGAGAGGAGAGCAGGAGCCAGATGACTTCAGGCTCTCGCAGGTCACTTCCAGGAATCTGATCGTCAGCACAACAGAAAGCTGTTGGAGGGTTTACGGTTTGGGCTGGGGCCAGGGTTAGGACCTGATTACTCTCCTTCACTGCCTGTGATGTTGACCACCTGGGCTGTGTTCACACACCCCCGCCCCACCCATCAATCTGACCTCTTAAATCCCTCTTGAATCCGTCCCTTCCCCCCACATGCTGGCAGCTCCCCAAATCAAAGCGCCGTGACCTCTCACCTAAACAGCTGCGAAAACCTCCTGCCTGCCGTCGCTGCCTCAGATCTTGCTCTCCACGCGGCCACCAGAGTCATCGTCTAGTCACGCAGGTCAGATCAGCTCATGCCACTGCCTCAGAAGCTCTAGGGGAAGGGGCCAGTTTCTCCGCCCCGCCGAAGAGTCCTCCTCAAGCTGCCCTCCACCCCTGTCCGCCAGGGGGCAGCACTCCTCAATGTTAGCTGGAACATGTCCCTCATCGCCTTTGCTAGCGCCATTCTTTGGCCCCTACTGTTGCTTTGTGAGGACGTGCCTCTTCCCCCGCACCCCTGCCCTCCTTCACCCAGTGGAAGCCCATCTGCCCTTCTAGAATCTTGGTACATTTCCCAGCTTGTCTCGACCACGTCTGGGGCTCCTTCAGCCAAGGCCCAATGGGACTCTTGTCTCTTCTGTCCCTTGGTACACATGGGTCTGCAAGGCCTCGGTTGGCGGGTCCAAGTCCCCTACTAGGTGATGAGCGCGGAGGGCAGAGGAGATAGCCTTGTAGGTAGAGCCATAACATCAGCCACCGTCACAGCCCCAGCGTGCAGCTTTGCAGAGTCTAGCCCTTGTGAACACAAGTGCTGACCTGACAGGGCCCAGGCTAAGGAGAGAAGCAGGGGGAATTGGGGCCCAAGGGGGCCTGGGGAGCCCCATGCCCGCCCCACAAGGGGGCAGCACTCCTCAATATTAGCCAACATATCTGGTTTGGTCAGATCTTGAGGTTTTTTGTTCTTTTTTAGCAAGTGAATTGACAACTAACCTAAATTATTTTTAAAAACAATTTGGAACAGAAAACCGCAACGGCTGGCCTTCAGGCCACACTTGGCCTTTTTGGCTGATCATTTTGCACACTCAGAACCTGTTATATTTTTGTGGAAAGAAGGGAAGAAGAAAGGAGGGACTTTTCCTAGGTTCAAGTTTCCTACAGCTTCTCTCAGTTTCAAAGTTTAAGCCTGGTCAGTGCAGGAGCCTCTTTCGTTTGCTTTTTTGGTGTAAGGATATGAAAGTCAAAATCAAAAGTCAAGTTTTCAGATCGCCCTCTTTCAAAAGGAAGCCCCAACCTCCTTTCAAAGGCAGCTCTCGCGCTATCATTTCCTGAGGAGCCCGCAGGCCCTGTGAGCAGGGCTCCCACCTCCGTTGTAGTGACATCCACCTCTTTGAGATGTGGGTCACCCTGGGAAGAAGGGAGAGACTCAGAGACCACAGAAAACGTTTCTGTAGTGTTTGGTTTGCTTAGTGTGGTGATCTCTTAAAAACATTGCAGAGGACTGCAGTGGTTCAGCTCCCTCCAACCTCTCCCTCCCCCGCACCTGCCCAGCTGAGACCCACATGGGAAAATATGGAGGACTCAAATTCCTTTTAGGTCCTGGCTCCCTGTCCCTGGAACCCTGTAACCAGTGGAGGCCTGCACAGTGGTGGGGGGGGTGGAGAGGAGGGAGCCAGTTGTACTTTCTGCATGGGCGGGACGGGAGACCTTGAGTTGTCCAACACCCCTATCGGGACCAAGGCACTCGTTCCCCCAGCTGCCAGAGGTGTTGGCTGATGGCCCACAGTTGGGTCCTCTCCAAGGAAACACCCCTAGCCTGGAGGGCAGCCTGCATCCACAGACTCGCCAATAGATTAGGGAGGGGAAGAGTGTTGGGAAGAGAAAGACCCAGCTGCACAGACTCAGTTGGAGCCATCTGAAGGACCAGCCCAACTCCAAGCTCCCCATGGGATCAGCCAAGGTGTCCAGGGCCAGTGGATTTCAGTTCAACTCCTGCTGTTGACCAGCTCTGCTTCCCTTGCTCCCTCACAGGAGCTGTCCCCAACAAACCTACGTGCAAAGCTCTGTCTCAGATTCTGCTTCCTGGGGAAGTCAGCCTAGGACTGCCCCTTGCCTTGGCTTCTTTTCTCTCGCTGCCCTTTCTCCCTCGATGACCGATGACTGCAATTACTCCAAAGGATAAGCCCCACATCTTTTCTGTTGCTATGGCAACTCTCCCAGTCTGCCCTCTTGCATTTCCCAGAGCCAATTTCACCTGGATGTCCATTTCTTCAGCCCTCATTTTAATATGTTTAAAGCAGAACCCTCTCCCCCTACCCTAATCAACCCTTCCTCTTGATTTCTCTATTAACGCTGCCACCCTCTCTAGAATTCCAGGCTGGAAACCTCAGCATCATTTGGACAGCTTCCTGCTTAAAAACCTTTAGCATGGGGGCGCCTGGGTGTCTCCACTGTGTAAGCATCTGCCTTTGGCTCGGGTCATGATCCCAGGGTCCTGGGATGGAGCCCTGCGTTGGGCTCCCTGCTCAGCGGGGAGTCTGTCACTTTCTCTGACTCTCCCCTCCACTCATGTGCTATGCTTGTGCTCTCCCCCACCTCAAGTAAATAAATAAAATCTTAAAAAAAAACCACACAGCTCTAGCAACACCTTGGTGCCTAAGAGCGCACATCCATGGTGCCTCTCCTTGTATTCCAGGCCTTCCCTGTTAACCCTGATCGGCCTGAATTTGTGACGTATTTATAGCCTAGACTCCTTTGCGAGTCTGAGGAGACTTATGGATCCCTTCATGGAGAGCATAAAATAAGATACATAGGATTACAAAGGAAGTCAATGATACTTAAAGACATTTATTAATATATGTTTTAAAATTGGGGCCCCTGGGTGGCTCAGTTGGTTAAGCATCTGCCTTCAGCTCGGGTTATGATCTCAGGGTCCTGGGATCGAGCCCCGCATTGGGCTCTCTGCTCAGCGGGGAGTCTTCTCCTCCATCTCCCTGTGTCCCCCCACCAATCATGCTCTCTCTCACTCTCAAATAAATAAATAAAATCTTTTTAAAAACATCTATGTTTTACAATGAATCTTGGAACACTGCATCAAAAACCAATGATGTATTTTATGGTGACTAATGTAACAATAAAAGAATGTTTTAAAATTTATAACACTGGAATACATGTTTCATTATTAGCACATAAAGGAGCACGGTCTAGTGGTGGGTCCAGGAAGTGCCATATTTTGAAGCAGACACGAGTGTAACAGTACTTCAAGATGTCTGCAGCATTGGTAACCAGTGGTAATGGTAAATATCAATATCTCTGTGGCTCCTACTGGAAACAGAGTCACAGGTACTGCTGATACTACTGTGAGGGTGCTGCCTGACTTCATAATGGAAGCAAAGGTGCAAATAGAGCCTTGCGAAGATACGGTTGTCTTTTTTTTTTTCCTCATCCAAGTACACAGAATCCTGGTCAAATCCCTTTGTGCTACGGGGAGCCTCCGCTGCAGCTCAAGTTGGGAGACCTGCACTTCCCTGAACACGTCAGGCATCCTGGTGGACACCGGGAAACTGACACTCAGGCACTGGGCTGCTGAGTTGGCCCCACTCTCTGGCCGAGGCTGGCCAGGACTTGGGGTCCTGCCCCTGCCCACCAGGGGCAGAAACCCCAGCTGGGTGGCTCTTGGGGGATGTTTTCCCTGGCTTTTCTTTCTTTTAAAGATTTTATTTATTTATTTGAGAGAGAGAGAGCATGAGTGAGGTGAGGGGCAGAGGGAGAAGAGACTCCCTGCTGAGCAGGGAACCCGACACAGGGCTCGATCCCAGGACACCAGGATCACGACCCGAGCTGAAGGCAGACGCTTAACTGAGCCACTCAGGTGACCCTACCCTGGTTTTTCTTTCCTCGGGTCCCAGGCCCTGTCCAAGCAACATCACCTGAGTCCACTGGCCCAGCCAGGATCACCCAGGCACCAGGCTCATGGGGTAGCTCCCAGCCATCAAGCCAACCCATAGTTCCGGAGCCCTGGCAGGGGCACAGACTCAGCTCTCAAGCTCACAGGGTGCACCCTACCCTTATCTTGCTGCTGAATGTCCTGCAACGTGTGGGATGCTCTTGTACAAAGGACAATTGCACAAAATGCAAAGAAATCCTGCGCAAAATGACCATCATGCCCTCACCAGGAAACACTGGACAGGTATTCTATAAATGTTTGCTTGGTGCTTTAGTAGTCTTTCGGTCCATCGACGGTCATTTCTTTTAACTCCTCACAAGAGTCAAGAGTCAAGAGTCAGTCACTGGCCTGAAATCTCAGTGACTTGTACAGCTAGGGCTGGGATTGACCACCAGATATACAAGACAGTGGGAGATGTCCTCACCCCGCAACCCCCACCATGGCCACTGTGGCTATCAGCTACAAATTGGAGCTTTGGCAGGCCTGGATCTTTGCTGAATCAAGAGGAGCTGGGCTTACAGCTGCCACTGGGGAGACGAAGGCCGATGGGCAGCTGCTTTTAGTTTCCTCCCAATCCCTGGCTCTATTGGTGGGAAGGAAGGCTCATCCTAGGCCATCTCTGCCTTAGAACTTGAGTGGGGCAGTGGGCACTCCCACCCAGGTTAGGAGAAGGTACCAGTTCTCACCATGCTCTTGTGGGTAAATCATTTCTGGGGAGGAGCTGCCACGAGTCTTCCTGCTTCTCCCCTCCTTTGCTTTCCAAGAGCCAGTCTAGCCTCCTAAAAATACCCGGTTCCCATTTCCCAGGCCAAACTGCTCCAGGAAATGCCCGTATCTGTGATTTGTGGAGCAGTGGCTGCCTCCATTAGTTTGACCTGTATTCTGACGAAAGGGATTAGTCACTTCTTGCTAAAATAATATTCTGACTTTCAAATCACATCTTTTATGAATAACGAAGACTAAGAGAAGGTTCCTTATTACAGTGTTTCACACTTTATAAAGCACTTTACGTATTAGGTTGAACCATACAAAACTGCTGATATTCAAGTGTTTCAGGGCAATTTCAGAGTGTTCAACCTGATACTTTATTTTTTGGCATTTAAACTAAACTTCAATGTGAGCATAAGTTTCCAGTGCAGGTCAGAAAATAAGCAATTGATAAAACATGACAACGATAAGACTATACATCAGATTTTAAATTTTGGCAACAAAACATATTGTTTTAAGTGTAAATGAGTAATGAAAAAATATGCATATTGCAAAAAGTTAAAATACATAAAGGTATTTAAACTAAAACTCAAATATCTCTATCACTTCTATTCCAAATTATCCTATTCTTTCCCCAACCCCATTTCTCACTTCCCTTCACAGGATGGAAATTCTATTACTAGTGTGCTGATATGGTTTTTTTCCTCCCATTTATTCCTTCCCACAATCCCAGATGGTATTTTTAGCTGCGTTTTACAGTACAAAGTACTAAATCTCGGAGAGGTGAACCAACGTGGATAGGCAATAGCAGGGCCGAGACTTGAAACCAACCCCCATGCTCTCGATTCTCAAGGTAGGTTGAGTCAGCCCAGAGGTCCTAATAGCGGTAACATGAGGAGAGGCAATGCTGCGAGACCATTCCCCCAGCCTATGCTCAGGAACCTTCTGACTGGTTATACTCCTCACTTTTTCTTGGTTAGTGATTAGGTGCCTAGACTAGATGTGATGTGATGATGTGACAAATTTGAGCTTTAGAGCACTGGGAGTACATGGTACAGCAAAGATGGTATTTAGAACATGTTAATCCATTCATCTACCCATCCACCTATCTGCCTTATCTGTCCATCCGTCCATCCACCCATCCATCCGCCCATCCATCCATCTAAGGGAACTGTATAGGGTGCTGAGCTACCAGCATTCGGGGAAGAGTCCTAGTCAGCAGAGGTCCCACCCTTTGGCCAGCTGGGGGAGGGGGATAGAACAGTGGAAGCTAGGGTGAGTCCCCGACCTGCATATGGGATTTTCATTTGCTGTGAAGCAGCTCTGTCTTCATTGTCCTTTTCCCCTGGCCCAGGCTCGACTTGCTGGGAGGCTCCAGCTCCTGCACGCAGCCAGAAAGCAGCCGGGTTCTCCTGTGTGTCTCAGGAGTCTGATACTGTGAAGAGTTTCTAGGCCACAAGGCTGGAGGAGGCAGGAGTAGGAATGAAAGAGGAATGTTGGTGCACGCCCCCCTCCACCGATACAGCCGAAGAGAAACCGGGGGGTTTCTCAAAGAGAAACCGGGCTGGTAAAGAGGGGCTCCCTCCCAAGCTGCCATAGGAAGAGATTCCTTTCTTCCACACCTGAGTCCACTCTGAGCGAGCCCTTGGCCCAGCCCAGTGCCATGGGTTCGGTTCTGGCAGCCGGCCAGTGGACAAGAGATAGGTTGGGGTAGGGCAGGTTTGGAAATCGGTCAGGCAGTGGGCATGTGGCCACCACCTTTGCCCAGGGACAGCATGCTGCCCTTCAGGGGATAATCACATTCCTCAGCTTCTCGCCAAGGCAGGGGCGAGCGAGCCCTCAGGCCTGCTGCGGAGTGCAAATGTTCAGGCCAGGCCCAAACTGGTCCCTAGCCCTCTCCAGCCACCTGCCGCCTCCCACACTGCCAGCACCCAGCCGGGTGTCAGCCCCAGGTTCACTCACAGCCCGCCACGGATCCCCTCGTGCTCCGAGATCGTGCCCATGCTCACCATTCCCTGCTCTGGGCTGTACCGCCATGGCTGCCACCACTGTCGCCAGAGACCGCGGCAGCTGTGGGGTCACGGGTTGAGACCTCATAGTTGAGTAAGCCACGATGTGGGTTCCTGCCACCACACCCTCCCCGACCCCAGCACCAGGCTTTCCTCAGATAGCCATTGCCACACGGCTCTGTTTTTGAAAAAAAGGAAATGGGGCATTGGGACTTGAGTACAGTGAGAAGTACGAAGAGAAGCTGTGAACAGAAACATCTCTGGAGGCCAAGAAAAGGAGGGTAACCTTGGACAGGCTCCAGAAAATCACCCCCTGAGCACTCAGGGCCCTCTCCTTGTCTCAGTGGCCCACAGAGCTAGAGCCCACAATGGCTGCAGGAGTAGGCCCTTTCCTGCTCACCTCAGCTGTTCTCTTGTGGACCCGGCCAGCATGTGGTGACTTTATGGGGGTCCACACACCACAGCCCCACGAGGCCCCATGAGCTGCCCTGAGTGGTGAAGTTGAGGTTTCCGTCCTCAGCCTTTGCCCTTCTAATCCATTCCCACCCACCGCAAACGTGGGGACGCTTTGGACCTCTGCCTAGCAGACCTCTGCCGTCCGGTACAGTAGCCACCAGCCGCACGTGGCTCTTAAGCACTTGGAATTGGCTAGTCTGAAGTGAAATGCACTGTAAGTATAAAACAAACACCGGATTTTAGAGACTTAATACGAGAGGTGCCTGCGTGGCTTAGTCGGTTGAGCATCTGACTCTTCGTATCAGCTCAGATCTCAATCTCAGGGTCACGAGCACAAGCCCTGCACTGGGCTCCACACTGGGCGTGCAGCCCACTTAAAAATCAAATAAATAAAAATAAATAAAGACTTAGGGACGTCTGGGTGGCTCAGTCTGCCTTTAGCTCAGGTCATGATCCCAGGAGAGCAGGGAGTGTGCTTCTCCCTCCTCCTTTCCCCTCTGCTCGGGCTCTCTCTCTTTCTCTCTCAAATAAATAAATAAAATCTTTGGGGAAAAAAAGACAATATGAAACAAAAAATGTAAAAATGCCTCATTGATAATTTTTAATAGTGATTTCATGTTAAAATAATGTTTTTGATATATTGGGTGAGATGTAATGTGTCATTAAAATACTTTCATCACTCTCTTTTTACTTTTTACATGTTATTGCTGGAAGTGTGGGATACTAGTGTCAAAACTGGCAAATCAGTAAATGAAATAAAATCGTCCAAAACAAATTCATGTATATAGGGGCATTTCTTTTTTTTTAAGATTGTATTTATCTATTTGTCAGAGAGAGAGAGAGAGAGAGAGAGCGAGCGAGCACAAGCAGGAGGAGCTGCAGGCAGAGGGAGAAGCGGGCTTCTTGCTGAGCAGGGAGCCCAATGCGGCACTGGATCCCAGGACCCTGGGATCATGACCTGAGCTGAAGGCAGACACTTAATGGACGGAGTCACCCAGGTGTCCAATATAAGGGCGTTTCTAAATGTATAATATAGGTGTATTACACATGTGTAATGTAGAATAAAGGTGGCATTTTGAATCAGTGGGGGAGGAATGCGGCTATTACTAGAAAATTCTAAATTTCGTAAGTGGCTCAATTTGTGGTCCACATTCCATTTCTATTGGATAGTATTGTGCTGGACTTTCAATTTCACTTTAATGTCCATCAACAGGGGATGGGTTTCAGTATATGTGCTGCCGAAGCGAGCACGGGGCGGGGGGATGGGTTTCACATACCACAGGGTATTCATCCAATGGGATGCCATGCAGCCATTATGAAGAATGAAGTAGATGTCTATGAGCAGAACTGGGAAAACTTCAGAGTGTTATTGTTAAGTGTAAGAAAAAAAAAAAAAAACAAGAACAAGGAATGGCCGGCATGTACAGTATGATCTCATTTGTGCATACAGAAAGCATACAAGGGGTGCCTGGCTGGCTCAGTCAGCAAAGCATACCACTCTTGATCTCAGGATGGTGAGTTCAAGCCCCATGTTGGGCACGGAGCCTACTTGAAATTTAAACTATAAATAAAAAAGAAAGCACACATGTTTATACATGCACTGAAGAAGTCTGCAGACACACAAGTAACTGTTACCATAGATGGCTTCCAGGGGCGGGGGTTGGGAGGAGATAAGGAGGGCTTTGAGAGGGAGAGGAAAGGACGCTAACTTGTACTTTTCCCTTGAAATCCTCCAGTATTATTTGAGGTTTTAACAACAAATGTGATATTTTTTTTACAAAATAAAACTTTACCTATATTTTATT
Source organism: Neogale vison (assembly GCF_020171115.1). NCBI lineage: Eukaryota > Metazoa > Chordata > Mammalia > Carnivora > Mustelidae > Neogale > Neogale vison. The sequence continues at coordinate 70,238,459 of NC_058105.1, forward strand.
TATTTACTTAGTTATTCATTTATTTTAAAGATTTTATTTGTTTGACGGGGAGAGAGAGAACAAGAGAGAGCACAAGCAGAGGGAGGGGAAGAGGGAGAAGCAGGCTCAAGCCCAACTCAGGGCTTGATCCCAGGCCCCTGGGATTGTGACCTGAGCCGAAGGCAGATGCTTAATCGACCGAGCCACCCGCGTACCCCTGTTTTATGTTTCTAAGGATTTTATTTTTAAGTAACCTCTGCACCCGGAGATCGACTCGTTGGCTCCACCAACTGACCCCGTTGGGCACCCCCTTCTTTAGGTTTCTGTTTTACAAATTGGAATAGTTTATTCTAACAGTTTATATGATAGTATAAAACTATGAATGGTTTTCAACAAAACCTCAGAGTTTCTCTTACTCTCTTCACAGTTTTATTTCTACTCACAAACACCCCTCTCGCCTTCCGCTTCCCCACCTCCCCCCCTTTCCTGCGCTCTTCCATCTACACCTTCTCTTTCCTGTCATCTTCAGATCCCACAGAAATGTGCGACTGGAGAGCCATTCCGCTCCTGTCGGCTCCTGGCTTGGCTTTCAGTGGAGACATTGGCGTCTCCTGCTACCCCTACCCCTGTCTTCACATAGGGGAGGAAGGTGGCATGATGCATGATGCTCCGGGACAGACGTCATTATCCACCGTGGGGCGAGAAGCCCCAGTGGGACTGTGCACTGCCATTTCTCCCCAGCGACTTGGCTACCTTCCTGTTAAGGTAGGACAGCTGACAAAGAGAAAAATAAGAACTTAAGAAAACGTGCGTGTGGTTTTTTCTTTTTCTTTCTTTTTTTTTTTCTCTTTCCTAGTTCAGGGATGGGTGGAGGCAGGGTGAAAGCAGCAGGCTTCGGAGAGACTGGAGAGACGGCTAGATCTAGGTTTGGGAAACCCATTGAATTTGCCATCTGCAGTTAAAAATCACTAAGAGGGTCAAGTGTTTTGAGAAAGAGAACTATAGAGGTGGGAGAAAGGGGGGGAAAGAAAGAGCTCCAGCTTCTGGGAAACAGAACAAAAGATTTGTTTGCTCCAAGGCAGATGGGAACCTCAGTCCTTAGAGTTTAATTGAGAGAGGAAAAAAAGACAGGAGGTCTCACCCGATTGTCAAGCAGATAATAGCTTCTGGAGGGTGGGCCTGCTAGGATGGAGAAATGAAAGCCCTGTTGATGTGGGTTGGGGACGAGTAGTGTGGGAAAAGAGCAAATTTTCTTTTACCCATCGTTCTCAATGCAAATGGAACAAACCACCGCAATTCAGAAGGGCCTGGAATGTCTATTAGAACTTCTTTTTCATGGAGAGACGCGCTCCCCTCCCCCTCCCGCTGCTCCAAATGTTAAGGATCTGGCAGTGCGGTAAACAGTCAAAGTACTGGGCTGGGGGAGTCAGGACATGGCTCTGGGCCCGAATTAGCAAAATATGACTTCACATACTTGGTGTGAAATTCCCCTGAAAACTCTAAAGCATGGTTAGCTTGTGTTCTCAAATCCAGCCTTGTCTTTGACCCTTCCCGTCTTCCCATTGCCTTGCGGGCTCTCTTCTCTTCTAGCCTCTCAGAACCAGAAACACTGACCCAAAATTTGAAGGGAACCGATGTGAGCACTGAAGTGAACACAACTTAAGGACCCTGGGCAGATCACCCCGACGGAAGCCTCGCAATCATTACTATTCAGTTGCCCTGCTTTACCAGAGGGGAGGATAGGAGAAATGCAGCCTCCACGTGGTCTCCCTAGCAGCCTTGGGACTGTCTTTCTGGCTCCAGTGGCCCAAGCTCTAGGCACACAATTAGCTAAACTACTCGCCTTCTCCTCGCTGCCAAACGTCAGTCCATCATCAGGTTCCATTTCTTCTGCCTCCAAAAGAGATCCAGAATCTGACCGCTTTTCGCCAGCGCTGCCACCGCCCCCAGTGGGCCTCCAGCTCCGTCTCCCCACCTCTCACTCTACAGGGCAGCCAGACTCAACTTTTACCAAGAGAAACTCGACCCTGTCTTTCATGTGGGCCTTGGGTTGGGCTGTATCCCTTGGCCAGGCACCCTGATTTGTTGAATGGGGGAATGAATTGTAACAGCTAACATCTGTACAGGCTTGAAAGGTTAACACCTCATTTGATGTTCAGAAAAACCCTCTTTCATGGGTATTGTTCTCATTTTAAAGAGGAGGAAATTGAGGCTCAGAGCATTGCTCAAGTTGACGGAGTTGATGCAAAGCATGTTGAAACTCGGGGCTCAAGGGGGTCCAAACCTATGCTTTCCTTGCTTACACCCTCCCTAAAGGGCTATCGGGGTGTGGAGGGGCACGGAGTCCAGAGGCACTTAGAACTTCCTTGGCTGGTTTAAAGGGCCACTTTGCTCGGGTCTTTGGGACCTAGGGGCAGGCCCTGTGGAGATTCCCTGCCAACTAGTTAGGGAGAGTGAGTTCTAAATTAGCCTTTCCTGGATGACTTATAGAGCTCCTATAACCACAGTGACCTTATTTTCTGAATCTCAAAGCAGGATTCCCGGTCTGAAAAACAGAACCAAATACTCAAAACTAGGACTTTTCTGGAAAATCCAGGGCACGGAGTTGCTGTTCTTGTAACATGGCAGCTCCAGAATGGGTACTTCTGAGCCAATTCTGACCCAGCCACCTCAGTCTATGACATCTCAAGAAGATTCTTAAAAAAACAAAGCAAAACAAAACAAAACAAAAACCTGTTTTCTGGGCCTCCTGTTTCTATGCACCAAATTCTTTCCACCCACACTTTTTTAAATTACTGCCCTACTCTCTCTTATTTTTTGCTGTTAACCACTCTCTTCCTGGTCTGCCTCAAAGAGTCTCTAGATCTTGCTTGCTAATGGATGCCACAAATGATTGAAAGAAATAATAAGCAAAAGTGCCTGGGGACCATGGCAACAGGGCCAAGTACCGAGGACAGCCCTTCCTACCCCTCCTAGTTTCTGTTTTAGGCCAAGTGATGCTGATAAGGTCTGATGGTCCCATTGTGTCACTTCATTGGTGTAATGCTGCTGGCCAGAGGCAGAGCGGTTCCAGAAAGTGCTCTGCAATGCTGTTGCTTCTCACCATACCTATGTTGCAATGGTGGGCTCATGGTAAAGGCCATTGCCAAATCAGAATTCGGTCTGACCTTTGCCCTAAGCACTCATCACACTTCGTTCGAGTGTACCCAGAGATGCCCCAGACAGCCAGGCAGGCACCAGCATTAGAGTGGCAAGAAAGAAAACTCAGTGGCCATCCTCTTGGGCCTGGAAGCAAAGAATTAAAAATCCATTCCAAGGATTTATACTGGAGTCTGGGAAAGAAGAGGATTCTCAGTAAGTCGGGGTACAAGGTCTCTTCCCACAGAGGTTATAGGTTTCTCTGATGTACCTGTATGAGGCCCCTGGACAAAAGGGTGGGCTCCAAGAGGTGCTTGGCAGTGAACCTGTCTGAGCCTCAGTTTCCTCATCTGCAAAAAGGAGCAGCAGGAACCTCTGCCCTGCTTTTCTTCTTCTTTTTTTAGATGATGAACTATTTCAAGCACACAGAAAAGTATTAGGAACACTTCCCTATATTTGCCCCAGAACGTTTCTTTTCTTTTCTTTCCATTTTTTTTTTTGAGAGAGAGAGAGAGAAAAACAGAGCAAGCGTGAGCAGGGGGGTGAGGGAGGGCCAGAGGGAGAGGGAGAATCTTGAGCCCTAAGTGGGGTGTAATCTCACAGCACCAAGATCATGACCTGAGCCAAAATCAAGAGTTGGATGCTTAACCGACTGAGCCACCCAGGCGCCCCCCAGAACTTTTATTTAAAGAAATAAAATATTACAGGTTCAGTGGAAGCCCACTGCCTACCTCAGTCATGTTTCCCTCCCCGACAGAGGTCGCCGTCCTCCTGAATCGGGCATCCATGATGTACATGCACGCTTTCAAATGCAGTCTGTATACGCTCATAAACAAGATGCAATATACAGTACTGTTTTGTATATTCTTCAATTTCACATACATTCTATAGAACTATACATATCCTTCTGTGGTTTGCTTTCTTTTTTTTAACGATTTTATTTCTTTTATTTTTGTGTGTGCACTGTGGAGGCTGAGCAAATTAAGGCCATCCCACCTCAAGTTTAGCTAATGTGGGAAACAGAGGCAGAAGAAAATCATGGAAATTCCTCACCTACTGACAAGCCCTTGAAACAGACACAGTGGCTCTCCCCTGCGGACTTAACTGCCCTCACCTTGAGGTTTTGCTAAGGACAATTCTAGCCTGACCGACCCCTACCCCGACAGGTCCGACCAGAATCCTGTAAGTCTACTTTAACAATTCCTTTAGGAAACTTTATCTCTAAACCTCCAAGATAGTGTCGAGAATCATTCCCAAGTATATGGCCCACTGATATACATCTAAAGGGTCTCACGAGAAGATTTTTATTATTGGTAATAAATAACCTCTCTCCCAACAATAGCTAACCCCTCAAGGTCCTGGAGAACTTGCTTCCGAAAGTCCTTAGAGGCTTATGCCATCCCTAATCCCCTTTGTCCTCACCCACCACTGAGTCCACCCCTACTCTGCCTTTAAAAACTCTGACTGTAATCTGGTTCAGGGTCCAAGTCCCTACTGCGCTGTGTCGGATATACTTGGGCCCAAGCTTAAGCTTGTCAAATAAAACCTCATGCGATTGCATCGGTGCTTGGCTCCTTGGTGGTCTCTTGGACGTGAAAACTCGGGCATAGCATGCACAAGAGAGAGAGCAAGAGGGTGGAGAGGGGCAGAGGGAGAATCAGACTTCCCACTGAGTGGGGAGCCCAATGAGGCACTCGATCCCAGGACCCTGGGATCGTGACCTGAGCCGAAGGCAGACGCTTAACTGACTGAACCACCCAGGTGCCCTGTGGTTTGCTTTCTTCACTCACCTTCAGGTCTGTGAGAAATACTCATGTAGATACAGGTAGCTCTGGGTCAGGCATTTTCCTTTACAATAACGTCCTTTATCTATTCTCCTGTTGTTTCTCAACTTGACTGCTCTCATCAACAAGGCTGTTGTGAATACTCATGATCTATGTGCCACTGTTCACCTGCAAGAGTTTCTCTAGGATACATACCTAGCAGAGCAATGGGTGAGGGAAAAGGTGACATGTAAAGTTTTAAGCCTTTTTTGAGGGCAATATTCTGGTATGTTTCCAAAGTAACTACTGGCACAATATTTGATCCAGTACCTGCGCTGTCACAAAGCTTTACTAGGGGAATAGTCATACATGTACACACAGATACGTGAGACAAGAACACTCACTGCCACACTGTTGGTAGTCAGGGGAAATGGGAGACCTCGTCTGTTTTGCTCACCTCTGTATCCCCAGGCCTGACCTCTTGCCTGGCGTGTAGTGGGTACTTATTTGTTGAATGAATTTTATTTTATTTGTAAAGATTTTATTTATTTATTTGAGAGAGAGAGGGAGAGAGCAAGAGCAGGGGGAAGGGGCAGAGAGAGAAGCAGACTCCGCACTGAACAAAGAGCCTGACTCGGGACTCAATCCCAGGATCCTGGGATCATGACCTGAGCCAAAGGCAGATGCTTAACTGACTGAGCCACCCAGGCGCCCCATAAGAATGAATTTTAAGAGCTAAATCTCAACACCCATTAGTGGAGAGGTGAATCACCTGTGGTACACCCTCTCTAGAGAATACCTTAGCCTCGGGAAGAAAGCAGTGTAAGGAAGCCCTTCGTGACTTGTGACTGCCTGTGTATTAGAGATACTTTTCCTACCACCACATGGGGTCCTGGCCAGAGCCCCATGTCTGTAGAGCAGGTGACTTTCCCAGTAATCAATTCCAATCAAAATAGGGGAATAGTCCAGGGAATAAAATAGAACTCAGGTGTGGCACTAACAGAACAAGACCGAATTTGTGAGTATTTGAAAGGAATGTTCCCAAATTGATGAGATGGCTTGCCTTGTCTCAAAGCTAAAGGACGAGAAGAAAGAAAAGAAAGGAAAGGCTTTTTTTCCCCTTGGTAATGAACATCAATAAGAGGAAGTGTTGGAGGTGACAGGATTTGACATGAGAAATTCAAATGTATCTCTAGGAATGCGAGCATAATTTCATTTACTGGGAGCTTAGTGGATAAAGCCAGAAAGTTTAACTTTTTAAAGTTTTTTTTTATTATTTATTTATTTATTTTTAAAGCTTTTATTTACTTATTTGAGAGAGAGAGAGCACCAGTGGGGGGTGGGCAGAGGGAGAAGCAGACTCCCTGCTGAGCAGGGAGCCTGACTTGGGACTTGATCCCAGGTCCCTGGGATAATGACCTGAGCTGAAGGCAGACACTTAACTACTGAGCCACCCAGGCACCCCGCCCTGCATTCTTCCCCATATACTACACTACCCCTCTATATTTGGAGACAAGTATATCAGAAACCCAGGTAATTAACTTGCCAGATTTGGCCTTTCGCCTAATGGATCAGAAAGGACTCCTACAGTGCTCTGTGTGCCTGCCTCACCTACAGTCCCCCTGTGAACAAAGTGGACAGGAGTGATTCCTTGATTCTGGATTCCTATCCACTCTTTCAATACATATTATGTTGAGTGTCTATACTGTGCCCGGCACTGCGCATTTGGTCATGACTGAATGGACTAGGGAGCCCGTGCCTGAGTCAGTGGTAGCCATCTTTTTTTAAAAATTTTGGGTGGCGCAGTTGGTTGGACGACTGCCTTCAGCTCAGGGCGTGATCCTGGAGTCCCGGGATCGAGTCCCACATCAGGCTCCCAGCTCCATGGGGAGTCTGCTTCGCTCTCTGACCTTCTCCTCGCTCGTGCTCTCTCTCACTGTCTCTCTCTCTCAAATAAATAAAATAAAATCTTTAAAAAAAAATTTTGTTTATTTATTTGACAGACAGAGATCACAAGTAGGCAGAGAGGCAGGCAGAGAGAGAGAGGAGGAAGCAGGCTCCCTGCTAAGCAGAGAGCCCGATGTGGGGCTCGATCCCAGAACCCTGGGATCATGACCTGAGCGGAAGGCAGAGGCTTTAACCCACTGAGCCACCCAGGTGCCCCCAGCGGTAGCCATCTTCAGCTGGGACCGAGAGTGCCCAGTGGTCTCTGAATGTTCTGCAATGAGGACCCAGACTGATAGGGATGTTCCAGACCTCAGAGTGACCAACTGAGCCCATGAGAGTCCTTTCCTGAGGGAGACAATGTGATGTATTATGTATGGAGGAGCCCATGCGGTGGGCTGGCCCAGAAGCCAGGAGATGCCCAAGGAGATAGCAAAAAGCAGAGGCCATGGGGAGCGTGCAATGCAAGACCACAGGAAGTGGCAGGAGAGGCAGTGGCAGAGAGATGAGTGGTCGAAGTGGCAGCACTGTGCTTGGCTCGTCCAGTGCTCCTGAGGAATCAGTCGTGAAGGGTAATGGCTGCCAAGATGGCTTCCTCTCCTTCACTTACGGGTGACTTCTGATACTCATGCTCTGCCACCCAAGGACACTGAAGCACATCCTTGTTCTTGCAACCCGGAAGAGGCCAACTGATCTACTGACTCTGGGAACCCAGACCCTGAAAGGACTGTGAGTCAGAAGGCCTGACCTTGAGCTTCTGAGCCTCGGTCTTGAGGTCCGCATCCCCATCCTTTTGGTGTGTGCATGTGAACATGAGGACAGTCGTGAAATGCATTTTGCTGGAGGCTGGGTCTTCAGCAGAATGCCATCCAGGCTTCCCAGTCCTGGCTGGGGATGCATACAAGGTGATCCAGAAGAGGTTCTGGGTGAAGCTGGAAGAGGGTGTCAGGAAACAAAAGAACCTCTTTGGCAGTCAAGGACCTGTGCTATGTGGGGATGCAGATCATGAGTCCTTCCCGGGTACCCCCAGCAAGTTCCTGGGACACAATGTTTGTGAAGTTACATCTACCACTGGGCTGTTCGGACAGTCTCAACATACTCATGGAGGACAACCATGCAATTGCTGCCTTCCCTGACCACACTCCTGCACAACCAGCTCAGGTTTTCCCCCTCTTCCCAGTGCAGATGAAAAGTTTTATTATGTGCCATGAAATGGAGAGAAGGTACAGAGCAGCAGGAACTTTCATTCATGGCCAGTAGGAGGATCAACAAGAACAACTTCTTTGGAGGCCGATTTGGCGTTACCTGTCAAAAATCTAAATGCACATTCCTGGGGCGCCTGGGTGGCTCAGTGGGTTGGACCTCTGCCTTTGGCTCAGGTCATGGTCTCAGGGTCCTGGGATTGAGCCCCACATTGGGCTCTCTGCTCAGCAGGGAGCCTCCCCCAACCCCACCTGCCTCTCTGCCTATTTGTGATCTCTCTCTCTCTGTCAGATAAATAAATAAAATCTTTAAAACAATAAATAAATGCACATTCCTTTTTACCCAACAATGCCACTTCTAGGAATTTACACTGGAGATGCAGTGCATAGGAAGATACATGAACAAAGACATACATGGCAGAAGCACACGAAATGGCTGTGTACTGGCAATAAGCCCTTTCGACAGAAGATAGGTTCGATATATTACGGCGTGGCCTTTAAGAAGAATCATGTAAAAATAAAAGAAGACTCATGTAGCCACGATATGCGCTTATATGGAATGTTCTCTCTTTCTCTGCTCCCTCCCTCCCTCTCTCCACACACACATACACACACATGCGTGCATGCATACTCTCTCACACACGTATATGCATAGACAATTTCCAAAAGGACGCACAGGAAACTGGTAACCATAGATGCTTCTTGAGAGAGAGGCTATTGAGGTTGGGTGGAGAGTTAGGGATAGGCAGGAGAATTACTTTTCTCACAAAGTACTCCTTTATAGTGTTTAGTTTCCCTTGCTACGTGCATATGTTACTTTGAAGACATAAAGGTAGAAAGAAAAAGCACAATTAATTGCAGAAGTCTTCCATAAGGGATTGGTTAAATAAATGGTGGCATGATCTTACTAGGGAATGCTATACAGCCTTCCGAAAGAAAAGATATCCAGTCATAGAAAGATGTTCATTATTATGTCCATATTAAATTTATAAAACATCAAATCTCTGTATGAAAGGTACAATAGAAACCCATTTGTATAAAAGGATACATATATACATATATACACAGACACACACAGACACACAGACACACACACGTAGGTATATTAATAAGAAAAGATCTGGAATGAGTCACAACATGCTGATAACAGGTATAGAGGACTTTCATTTTTCACTCTAAATACTTGTTGGTTTACTTTTGATTTTTTTTGGTCTAACGAGCCTGAATTTTATTTCAGAAGAAAAACCCATACATTGTACATAGATGAGGAAGACAAGAAGTCCGATCTTAGAGGAATCTTCATTCTTCTTTTTTCAAGATTTTTAAAAGTTCATTTGAGAGTGAAAGAGAGAGAGAGAGAGCAGGAGCAGGAGCAGGGGGAGAGTGAGAATCAGACTCCCCACTGAGCAAGGAGCCCGATGCAGGACTCGATCCCAGGACCCTGGAATCATGACTTGAACCAAAGTCAGATGCTTAACTGACTGAGCCACCGAGGCACCCAAGAATCTGCATTCTACAGCGTGGTTTCCTCACATGCCCTTTCATTCCAGAACTATCCACTGACTTCTCTCTGCTGGAAGGCCCAACACCTGAGACTGGCACTGGTGGCCTCCACAAGGTGGGCACACCTTGCATTTCTCCCACTGTCCCTTCCCAGTTCTCTTTGTGTGGCCCAGTTAGCCTCCTCACCAGCTCTAAGCAGGTTTCCATCATTCTTCCCTTACTCGGTTTGCTTCCCTCATCCTCCATACCTGGATAGGCCACCCCTCCCCACTCCCAGCACTACTGAACTTCCTACTCATGCCTCACAACCCATCTCAAGCAAGCTTTCTGGACTCCTTCCACCCATTAGTGAGTGAGTGCCACAGGGATTATTTTGGAGCTTGGGAAACTGCCCTGTGACCTTTATTTGGCCATCCTGTGCTGCGAACTAATTTTCATGGAGTCATTTGACTAAACTAAACTATGGGTATCGTTTTCTTGTGTACAACTCACTTACATGACTAGTGCTTCACTGGAGCCTCCCGTCTGTCTTAGGAGGTAGGCAAGGCAGGTGCTATCACTATTGTCATTTCATTCGTGAGGAAACTGACGGCTAGGGAGGCTTCTTATTCAATGTCACACACGTAGAGGGTGGCCAAGAGGGAGCTAGGTTGGCCTGTCTCAACACGAACACCTGCTTTTGTTCCCCCAGCCAGAATATCAGTCCCTGGAGGACTGGGAGTACATTTTCAATGTTTCTGTGCACATCGAAGGGACATAAAGGAAAGCCATCTGTGTTCTGATGAGAAGTCTACCAAAGAAGATGGGACATTGAGTCAACCGAAGGATACATGGTGGGGACATGCCAAGGGCTTAGATCAGTGTTGTGTGCTGGAGGGACGCCAAAGCCATGGTACCTGTCCTTGAGGAACTTACAATCTTCAAGTTAGGCCAAACATACCAAACAATTATAATGCAATGAAGCAGGAAATAAATGTGATTTCAGGTAGTACACAAATAAGCTTTTTCTTTAATAAGCACATCAAACCTGCAGCTTTGGGCAAGTAAATTTTTTTTAAAAGATGTTATTTATTTATTTGAGAGAGAGAGATTGAGTACAAACAGGGGGAGCTGCAGGCAGGAGGGGGAGAAGCAGGCTCCCCACTGAGCAAGGAACTTGATGTGGGACTTGATCCCAGGACCCTGGGATTGTGACCTGAGCCAAAGGCAGACACTCAACAGACTGAGCTACCAAGGCGCCCCCAAGTTTTTTTTAAAGAGTACATTATTTTTAATTTTCAGAGATCTATCTATTTGTTTGTTTCTTTATCAATTTGTTTATTTATTTGATGGGGGAGGAGCAGAGGGAGAAGGACAAGCAGACTCGGCACTGAGCGCAGAGCCTAAGGAGAGGCTTGATCCCACGATCCTGAGATCATGACCTGGTCTGAAATCAAGAGTTGGATGCTCAACTGACTGAACCACCCAGGTGCCCCAAGAGTAGATACTGAAAAGAAAAGAAAAAGAGAAGAGAAGAGAATACAGAGCAGATGCAAACAAAATTTATGACAGTGGCATATGGATGAATACAATTTGGGAAAACGCCGTAGACCCATTAGGATAAGAGATGGGGGCATCTGGGTGGCTCGGTCGTTAAGCATCTGCCTTTGGCTCAGGTCATGATCCTGGGGTCCTGGGATAAAGCCCCGCATCAGGCTCCCTGCTCAGCGGGGAGCCTGCTTCTCCCTCTCCAACTCCCCCTGCTTGTGTTCCCTCTCTCACTGTCTCTCTCTGTCAAAAATAAATAAGATCTTTAAAAACAACAACAAAAAAAGGATAAGAGATGGGCCAGGGATGAAAAGGTGGAGTATCTGTCTGAGCAAAGGTCTGAGACAGAGCAAAGAGTTGGGACAGACCATCCTGGCTGGGGCTGAGTGCAAAGGGATTTGAAAGCTCCTTTCCAAATCTCTATCCCGCTAGATTCCAGAGGCCTCCATGAGCCAGTGTGCAAAGTGCAGGCTAGACCAGAAGTCATTTCAATTCTGTGTGGTAGGAACACAATGAAAGTCGTGCTTTGAAAGATGGGTCTGGTGGTAATATGCCATTATGGACTGACTGGGGACTGATGTGTGGGTTGGGACTACACTTGCTGGCTGCCACACAGAAGATGCCACCAAGACAGTAATGCCATCAGGCTTCAAATTTCAAGTGAAGTTAAGGTTCTTTCATGGAGGTGCACATGGGGGCGTGGTTTGTCAGGTATCTGAGGTGTTAAAATATGATAGAAAACTTGAGAACAAGGCGGTCAAGGGGGCTGAGCACTCTTTCAAGAACGTATGAACATATTGTCCCTGAGGCTGCTTGACTATTCACTATTGACTATGGTCCACTCTGTAAAGTAAAAAGTCACCTTGGAGAAGGCTGGCCAGTTGTGAAAAATTTTTTTCTGGTAGAAAGGAAAGTTATTTCTGTCCAGTAGGAAAGACAACACCGAAGTTCACAGGTTTATTATCTTAGAGACACACCAAGTCTTGTATCCAACTTTTTGATCTTATTCCAGCATTCTTCTAAAGTATCTCACATCTTTTTGTCTCTCATGTCTTTTTTTTAACTATTTTTTTAATTGTGGTAAGCTAGGTATAACATAAAATAAGCCATTTTAATCATTGGACATGTATTCAGTGGCATTAACTATATTCACACTAACGACCCTTACCACTGTCCATTTCTAAAACTTGTCATCACCCCAAATGGAAATACGAAGCACTAATTTTCCCTTCCTCTCTCTTCCTAGTCCTTGGTAACTTCCGGTCTACTCTCTGTTCCTATGAATTTGCCTGTTCTAGACGTTTTGCACAAGTGGAATCATACATTTCTTCTTCTGCGTCTGGCTTCTTTCACTTAGCAGCATGTCCTCAAGGCTCAACCATATTGTCACATGGATTACAACTTCACTCCCTTTTATGGACAAATACTATTCTATTATCAGGATATACCATGTTTTGTTTATTCATTCATCCCAGAAGGACATTTGGGTTGTTTCAGCTTTTGGACTATGGTGAATAATGCTGCTTTGAACATTCATATCCAAGTATCTGTTCAAGGCTTGTTTTCAATTCTTTTGGGTCTATACCTAGAAGTGGAATTGCTGGGTCATATGATAATTCTATGTTTAACTTCTTTTTTTAAAAGATTTTATTTATTTGAGAGAGAGAGAGACAGAGAGAGAGCATGAGAAGGGAGGAGAGACAGAAAAAGAGGGAGAAGCAGACACCCCCGCTGAGTGGACAGCCTGACATGGGGCTCGATCCCAGGACCCCAGGATCATGACCCAAGCTGAAGGCAAATGCTTAACAGCCTGAGCCACCCAGGTGCCCTAATTTTTTACAGATTTTATTTATTTGAAAGGGAGAGAGAAAGAATGAGAAGGGGGAGGGATGGAGGGAGAGGGAAAAGAAGACTCCCTCTGAGCAAGGAGCCCAATGTGGGGCTCAATCCCAGCACCCTGGGATCATTACCTGAGCCAAAGGCAGATGCTTAACGGACTGAGCCACCCAGGCGCCCCTGTTTAATTTCTTAAGAAACTGTCAGAGTCTCATTATCTTTTCTAAAAATCAGCATTATCACAATGCTGGTTCCCTCATCAATGAGTTAAATCAGTCTTTGATAATTTGATCATTATATGGTTCAATGAAGGCCATGTTTTTAACTCTTTGAAAATTATACACTCCTAAGGGTGATTTATTTATCTTGCCAATCTTTAAAGCATAAAGTTGACCCCTGGACCCCACTTTGGCTGCCATCGCTTATTGTAAGCTCTTTATGAGGAAGTCAAGGAAATGGGTAGAAATGAGGCCTCCCTTGTTTAATCCATGAGAGCAGCACAGTATTTTAGTAGTTGTAAAGAGAGAGGAAATTTTAATTCTAGTCCTGTGATAGTGATGGCAAACGAAGGCACACTGGGCATGGAATCTTGATTCTCTCTGGGGACATATGGAGACTTTTGTCCTCTGTAACATAGAGCCACTGTTGGGTTTCTACAGTGTGATAGCTTCTGCTGGGGGAACTCTAGAGAAAAGCCTTGCTTTAGGAGAACTCCGGAGCCAGACGGACCACAGCGGAACTCACTGGGAAAGATGCTAGAATTCTTTCGGTATAGGCTCAAATGGGGCCACCAATGACAGTTAACAGGAAATCTTTTAGGTGGGGAAAGAAGAGAAGAAAGAGACTGGACCTAGAGTTTGAGGAGGAGGGTGGACACAAGAGTGGGAAGAGGGTGCGGCCTCAGGGTGGAGAGGAAACCAGGAGCAGCTGCCCTTCTCAAGACCCGGCTCCTCAAGGGTAATTTTTATTTGCCTCTAAAGGCCCCGTTATTCAGCCTACACGATCCCTCCCGCCAAACAAACAAGTCAAAACCTCTCCTAGAGTATTGATCACACATAAAATCAGAGATATTCTTGGTTTCATATTTTTAATGTTTTAAATCAAAGAAGTTTTGCCTTTTGGAGTGAGGCTGAAATTAAAAACAAACAAACACACAAACAAACAAAACCACCCCCCCCTTCACAGCTCAAAAGGAACTAACTGGGTCTTGATCATAATTTTCTCACATTTGAGACAAGATATGGAAGAACAGATGAGTGTAATGGCAGAATTTCACAGGTGGTTAAGAATGTGTAGGGAAAAAAAAAAAGAAAGCCAGAATAAAAAAGAATGTCACTGTTTTTTTTTATTTTTCATTTTTTTTAGAATGTCACTGTTTTAAATATGATCAGAATATATCTATTTCTGAAAGCATAGCAGGCAAGTTAAGAAAATAAAGGTAAAAGCCTACTTTTTTCTGACATCTTAATGTTGCTCCCTCATAGGGCTATGGCAAGGCGAAATACATGTAATAAGCACTTTGCCAAGTGCAAAGGACTGCATGTGGCTTTGAGAGGGGCTGTGCGGTGTAGGGGAGAGAGGGAATGGGCTGTGAAGCTTGACTGTTCAGGGGCCGGCCCGGCTCGGGGGAATCTGATCAGCAATAACATCTAAAGTAAATCGCTGGATCTCAGTTGTCACATGTGTAGAGTAAGGGCAATTATTCACGCCCTAGAGGGTTGCTGGAAGGGTCCTATGATAGGGCCTCCAAGAGAAGCAAGAATAAAGTGCTGGGGATGCATGGTCTGTAGTCGACATTTCAGCACTTACCACAATGTTCTGGTAGAGTCTCTTTACGTATCTGTTATCCCAGTTATACCAGAAGTTCCCTGTGACTTGCTTGTCTCTGGCTCTCTGCCTCTAAGCACAGTGCTTAGAACATCATACTTAGCCATTTATTCCTTTTTTTAAAAAAAATTATTTACTTATTTGAGAGAGAGAGAGGAAAAGAGAGAGCACAAGTGGGAAGGTCAGAGGGAGAGGGAGAGAGAATCTGAAGCGGACTCTGTACTGAGCACGGAGCCCGACACGGGGCTCAATCTTGTGACCCTGAGATCATGACCTGAGCTGAAAGCTTCACCATCTGCGCCACCCAGGCGCCCCTCAGCCATTTATTCTTGTTAACAAATGTTTAGCAGGCTCTTCCAGTCACCAACTCTTGGCCACCATGCTCTGCCCTCCGAACCACTGATCTCTTTTCCCCGCCTTGTCAACACTGAACCTCAGAGGAGGGGCGCTGACAAGGCTCCTGCGGTAGACACGATGATGGCCCTCTAGGTCCCCCCAGGACCAAGGGCTTCTGGCTGACAGTCCTCTTTGGGCCCTGCCCAGCTGCCTCCTCAGAGGAGTGCTGCCTCGCCCAAGGCCATGGTCCTTCCTGAAGGCGGCCTGCATCCAATGCCGGGTCTCCTCACCCTGACTCAGAACAACTCTGAAGGACCAGTCCAGTTCCAGAGCTTCTCGTGGGGTCAGCTGAGGCTGTCATCAGGACAGTGTCACAGCCCGACTTTTCCCTTGAGCCAGTACTGCCTCCTTTGTTTAGATACTAGGTGGGTGGGTTTGCCTTTTTTTAAAGGATTTTATTTATTTATTTATTTGATAGAGAGAAAGGGGGGGATGAATGGGGGGAGGGGCAGAGGGAGAAGGAGAAGCAGACCTTCCCACTGAGCAGGGAGCCTGACAAGGGGCTCAAGCCCAGGACCCCAGGATCATGACCTGAGCTGAAAGCAGACCCTTAACTGACTGAGCCACCCAGGTGCCCCTAAATCCTAGGTGTTAATACCAAAGGCACCCCAATACATGGGACCTGCAGCAGTCCCCCAGCAGCAGTCCCCAGACAGGCTTTCTAGCCTGTGTAGGCTCTGGTTTGGCATCTGGAAAGCCTCAATTCCAAGTGATCCCAGGAGCTGTGACTGTCCCCAGGGCCTAATCACTGTGCACAGGCCTCACTTTGAGTCAGATCTGTATTCCCTCTTCCACCCCACTCTCCCCACCCTGCCTAACTTTTTCTTATAACTTTTTCTTATAAAATGCATTTAGAATCAGTAGGGTAGAAGAGATCGACCTATAAACAAATAATTATAGCCATGGAGAGACACTCTAATAGAGAAAGAAACGAACCTAGTGCTTGGCTTAAAGGACAGCTTCCTAGAGGAGGTACCATTTACAGAGTCTTGAAGAATGAGTTTGTGTTTGATGGGCAGTCAAGAGATGCAGGAGAGAGACTACAGAGGGCACAGGGTGCTCAAAGGCCGCAGGCTTGGGGGGAGGGTCAGGGAGTAAGGGACAACAACGTCCCAGACACTAGTAGGGGCAGACCATGCAGGGCCTTCGAGGCCAGGCTGAGGAACTTGGTGCTGATTGACTGGCACGTTCCAGTGGTGCCCAAGCTTCCGCCATGCAGGTACCACTTGGACGAGCTCTGCCCTGTCTGGGCACCACCAGTTCTGTTCATGATTCATTTCATCTTTT
This sequence comes from Neogale vison, assembly GCF_020171115.1. Lineage (NCBI taxonomy): Eukaryota > Metazoa > Chordata > Mammalia > Carnivora > Mustelidae > Neogale > Neogale vison. Next base: position 70,254,861 of record NC_058105.1, read on the forward strand.
TCTCGACAGCAACGTCTTTTGCCTAAGTAAATTTCTACGAAAGGAAATTGTCTCTGGCAGCCAAACACCAATACAGGAGTTTCACTTGCCCCAAAGAGAAAGTCACTGTAAAAGTAAATATAGTGGAAACCGGATGGAGTAATTAATTCCTATGTAGATATCACTGCCTGTCAGTGGTTTTGAGCCTGAGGCCTGCTCTAGCTCGGTTCCTAAAGAAGATTAGCATGCATTATAAAGATGGAAGAATAGCACCACGCTGAGACCTTCTCTTTGATGTGATCAGAAAGCTAGAAAGAGAAGGGCCGTGAATAATTTTCTCCCCTTGTAATTCAGTGTCCTTTAAAGCTGTACTGTGTACCAATAAGATCACCTTGGAGTTCCCTTCCCTACAACTCTGCTGACGAGGAAAGCAGTTGGCAAACAATAAAGTGCCCTACAGATTGGGACTGTCATTACCACTCTATTACCACTCGTTGGCTCTGGGGCCGTCCCTCCAATGGAGCTGCCCTTTGGTCTGCCCCAGTGAAGGCTTCCTCCTTCCCCACATTGTGGGAGAGTGAGCGGCAAGGGTGGGGCTGTGGCAGCAGCAGGATCCTGGGTGTCCAGGGGACAGAGGGAGCGAAAAGAACGCTATGGCTCCTTGTTTAAGGTGAGTGGCCCCAGGAGCTGCCGTCGGCAAGGCGGAGGAGAGCAGACTACGGAAGCGGTGGGGAGTAATCCCAGAGGGCCATTAGAACACCTCATCTATTGGGCTGGGCTCCAAAGCTCAGGGCAGAGCAGAGAGTTCTGTCGGTGTCAAGCCGTGTGTGACTTTGGGTAAGCCGCCGAACTGCTCCGGGCGCCAGTGTCCTCCGTGGAGTACGACGCGGGTAACGAGAGCACCTGCCTCTCTAGGTTTGTGGCGAGAGTCACATGAGGCAAGACGCGCAAAGCTTTGTATATAGGGCCTGGCACATTACTTAACAGGACTTCCTCTCCCCCTCTATGGTCACAACTAAAACCCCTGACAGTACCTCTTCTTCTCTCCTGGCTCTCTCCCCAAGTCTGGCCCACACCTTCAGGCCCTGTTCTCCGTCCTATTCTTGTGCTCACCTGCCGTCCCACTTCTCCAGCTATGGGGATCCTAAGGAGACTTTCAAGTATTTGCAGATAAGGAAGGTGAGGGGGCACACTCCAGGGGGTAGGACAGGGACGTCCTTCACCTGGAGAGAGAAAGAGAGAGAGGAGGGTGGGTGTTCTGAGGTGGCCCGCGGGCCAAGCAGCCCGCATTACCCAGCTGTAGGCAGAGGCCTGTTCTGGCCTGCAGAGAACAAAGAAAAGGTTCTGGTCTCCTGTGGCATTAGAAGGCAGCGTCTGAAGCAAGTCCCTCCATTAAAAGCTACAAGACAGAAGGTTAAATATAGCCCTTTCCGGTTGTCTGGGACAGAGATTTATGAAATGTCAGAGCTGCGTTAGCGAGAAACGATATTATCTCTGCTCTGTTTTTAGCGTAGCAAGGAAGCAAAAGAGAAGAGAGAGAAATGTGCACTTTCACCAGTGGATAGTGGTCAGTCATGGGAGAACCTGAAGTGGCTGGGTTCGTTTTATAAAGTTGCACTCTGGCCACAAAGGGTGGACAATGGCTGGAGAGGGGCGAGAGGGGAAGCAGGGACCCCAGTAGGAGGGACAGAGACGGGATGCCAGAGAGGTAGCTGTGGAGGTGGGAGGAGGGAGCGCACTGCAGGGTGGGGCCATGGTGGAGGCGGGAGGGCTCTTTCCCCCTCCTCCTCCCCAGAAGAGGAAAGCCAGCTCTCGCTTACCCTGGTCTTCCCTAGGGCCTGCCTGGTGACTGCGGGAAACGCAGCCTGTCCAAAGACCCCTAGACCCCTCACTCCTTTCCAAGACAGCGCATGGAGAGGCTGCTAGAAAGTCCCTCCTTATCCACAGCCTACCTCTGCAGCTATGACCAGAGCCCCCAGGCCACGGCCATGGGCAGGCAACTGCAGCGTCACCTCCCCTAACGGGGCTTATCCTCTTCACCCAAGCCAGAGAGGGGGAGGCTGGTGTGCCTCGGGACTCTGAACTCTAGTCTACCCTACTGCCAGGAGATCTGGCTGGTACTGGGATTAGGAAGCACTGGGTACCTGGCTAGTAACCTGGGTGAATGGATGACTAGTGTTAGGCATCCCTTTCCAGCCCCTCCCTGCCCCCCCATGCTTTGGTATTGCGCGCGTACACACACACACACACACACACACACAAATCCGCATTTCAGCAGGAGTCCAAGGGGTGGGTCAAGCCCCAAGACTGACCAAGATGGCATTCCACACACAACCCGACCCCCCCGCCCAAATGAGCAGAAAGTACAGGAAGTCGATTTGTAGAAATAAGTGATAACGGGATTTCTCACACACATCCTAAAGTCTCCTCGGTCGCTCTTATATCCCTTTAGAATCCCAGATGGTCAGGGTTAGGATGTGATCACATCCACCCTATCCTCCTCCAGGGCCACTCAAATTTGAATTCCTTTTACACCACCTCGGCCAAGTGGTCGCGCAGCCCCTCCTGGCATACCTCTAGTCCTAAAGGAACTCACTTTACCCCAAGATGGCGCAGGCTGCCTCAGGATAGCTCCCAGTGCAGGAAGCCCCTCCTCCTCCACGGCCCCCATTCCTTCCCTTTCCCCTCTGCTGAGCATGCGACCCCTCCTCCCCCCAACGACTCACCTCCCCGGCTCCAGAAGAGGGTGACAGACTCGGCTCTCTCCATCCTAGCGGTGTGGATGACCAAGACGCCACATCCAGCAAATCGTCACGCGAGGGAGAAGTGTGTGTGGGCCCGCACTGTGGGCAGGGGCCGAGGAGCTCCACGCTGTTCCAAGCCTGGTCCCCAGGCTCCTCAGTGTGGTACCCAGGGGCTCTTCCCAAACCCCGTTTCCCTGCACCCCGGCTGGGTCAGTTTGGCCCCAACGGTCACATGCTCTGCTGCCTGTGAAGTGGTCCCTGGGCTGCACAGCCCGGGGAGAGCAAGGCTGGATTCGACAAGTGAGGTTCCTCTCTCTACTTTCCCGCTTCCTTCCGCCCCCACCGTCTGCCCACAGCCACACTGGTCCAGTGGGTCCCGTCACGGCAGACCAGTGATGGGTGCTGTCTGCGAGCTGGTCTTGTCTTTCTCTAGGCAAGGTTTTCAGCAAGAGGCCTGAGTTGGAGCCCCACAGAGGGCTGACCTCCCGTTCGGCCCAGCCGCTGTCCTGCAGCGAGGGGAAGTGAGCAGGAACTGGCTGTCTGAGTCAGCGCCCGTGGTCTATTGTCACTGTGTGGGCCCCTTCCTTCCCAGAGGAGAGACGTGCACAGAGATAGGCCTTGTTTTTTGCAAGTTTCTCTTGCACACACACACTTTCTCTCTTGGCCCGGAGTGAGCCTTGTACCATGGCTGAATGCCATTCAGTTCGGTTTCCCCAGCCCTTAGTGAGTGTCCCCTCTGGCCGAGGATCACACCCACGGCACGGAGAGGTCATCTCCCAGCATCCTCACTAGAGGCACAGGAGCTAATCATGGCGCGTCCCAAGAACAGGGGAGAAAGCCAAAGCTCAGAGAGGGAAAGAGGCTCTTCCGACGTCCAACAGCAGAGAATCATGAGATTCGTGTCCAGCCTTGCTCTCCATGGCATCAGGTGGAGAATCCCGCTGGCCTTCTTCACCGCTTCCCCCACCTCCACCCTTCCAGCCTATTGCAGATTCTAGCAAAGCCTATCTCCCAGGGCACGAGGCATGAGAGAATCGCTGGCTTTAAAATATTTAAAACCTGTCTTGTTCAGGGGCACTTGGGTGGCTTAGTCAGTTGGGGGGTCCAACTCTTGATTTCGGCTCGGGTCATGATCTCAGGGTCGTGAGAGCCCACTTGGAGCTCTGTGTCTCCCTTCTCCCTTTGCCCTTGGCCCGCTATGTTCACTCTTTCTCTTCCTCAAAAAACAAAACAGAAACCCCCCAAACCTTAAAATATATCTTGCTCAAAGTCGTTTCTGTGTGTTTAGATGGACCAGGACCCGGGAAATAAGTCACCTGTGCCGAAAGCTCATTACAAAGGGACTCCATGACCAAACTGGCAAGACAAACAGAGGCAGACAAACCACACCTTGTCCCAGTAACCAGCTGTCTTCTAATCGGAAGGGAGCCATCCTGGGTTCTTGCTCAGAGGGTGAAAAGAGACCTAGCCGAAGCTCGATTCTCCTTATTTTCGTCAGAGATGCAGAGAGATGGGAGAAGCAGCTCAAGGGAAGGAGTCAGGGCTTCTCCTTGGAGGAACCACCTTGTTGCCCCCAGGACACTGAGCACCTCTGCTACTAAGACTCTCAGCTCCTCAAGGGCAGGGCAGGCCTGAGACCCATCCTCAGAACGAATTTGTATGGCTTGTTACAAAAAGCCATCTAAAATGATGGGTGAAACTCCCAGACAAGGAGAATGCATTGTGTTTCCCGGAGTCAGGAGAGGGTCAGTTTCTAGAAGCCGGGATGGTTGATGTCATCGTAGCATTCAAGGATTTCAGTAGCCTGAGGCCCAAGCGGGGAATGTTCACTGTGTCAACAAAAGGGTAACCGTGGCAAGGCTGGCTTCCTGGACGCCAACCCACAGCAGGTTAAGGAGGGAAATGGGAGGGGAGTGCAGACACCTCTCAGGAAGTCTGGTTGTAGTTAGAGAGGAAGGAGATAGGGCCACAACTGGAGGGCGTAGCCGAGCTGGGAGGTAGCTGTTTGTCAGGATGGGAGAGATGCTGTGTGTTTCTAAGTTGGGGAGCTTCCCCCAAACTCCTGCTCACCCTGCCCTCCGCATTCACCACAGGCTGGACTTCATCTCAGGCTAACCGAGCCAGACTTTCTCAGGCGTGGAGCCCGGGCACTGATGGCATTTGCAAGTCTCTCCAGGTTGAGAACCAGAGCCGCTAATTTGTCGTAGACACTGACGTGCAGTCTTAGCCCAGCTAGTGGGTGGAGGGCAAAGGGGGCCTGACTGTCTTAGCTCCCTCATGTGGGCAGCTTCGCACAGCGGCTAGGAAGACAGACTGGGAAGCTCCACTCGCTGGGCTCCAGTCTCAGTCTCACCTGCGTGCCTTGGACAAATCACCAACCGCCTCAGAGCCTCAATTTCTAATCAGTGTATTTGTTATGTAATCTGGGGTTTCTAACCTGTATAACCCCTTCAGGAGATAATGAGAGTACCTATGCCGTAAGGTTGCCACGTGGGTTGGATGACTGAATATTGGCAAAGCACTCAGGGTGTTGCCTGATTTGGAAAAAGCTATGTTGGAGCTGGCCTGTGTCTCCTAGCACCTTCCTGAACATGCTAGACCTCCACCCAAGGCTCAGGGGGCACCCCTTCAGGAATGTTGTTGGTATTTTATTTTATTTAAAAGATTTTACTTATTTATTTGACACACAGAGAGAAAGAGCACAAGCAGGGAGAATGACAGGCAGAGGGAGAGGGCATAGCAGTCTGCCCACTGAGCAAGGAGCTCGACACAGGACTCGATCCCAGGACCCTGAGATCATGACCTGAGGAAGGCAGATGCTTAACCGACTGAGCCACCCAGGCTCCCAAGAAACGTCATTTGTCTTATCCTCAGCTTGGTCTCCCAATGGCTATCATCCCTGGGTCACCTCGCACAGGTCTGAATGTGTCGTCAACCTCAGCAGCCCCTTCTCCTCTGGCCTGTTCTGGGCTGGAGCTGGCTGGTGGGGCTGTGGCAGGGGCTGCCATCATGTGGGATCAGGACCGTGTTGTTTTTCGGGATGGGAAGAGTCTACAAATTAGAGCCTTGGCCAGTATCTGTCTTTTGTTCCCCCAGCTCTTGTTTTTGAACTCTTTCAGCTGGAGTCAAGGCAAACAACTGCCCCCTGGGTGGGGGGAGATAGTTGGCATGTGTCAGTTCCCATCACAAAGATCTCATGTCGGGGGTGGGGGGGTGATTGGAGGCCTAGCAATGGTAGCAACAGGGGCTGCTTTCATCCTACGAACCAGTGCTGTGACCTTGGGCTCTGTGGTCACCAAAGAGATCTCTCCCTTTTCAATTTTGCTTTTTACTCCGAGGAGACAGCTCGCTCCCACCCCCAAAGCCAGGCCCCACAGCACCCAGACAACAGGAGGGAGCTGGTGACAGAACCAAAGGCTGGGGCAGATGTCCAGGAAGATAATCATGGTGCAGGGGCAGAGGCACTCAAGAGTATGGCAAGGGGGAGGGTAGAATTCCGCATCAGTGTTCGGCGAGAAAAGCCAGGGCAGAAGTGTGAGGAGCTAAGTCACAGAAGCCAGAAATCCCAGAAGTTGGGTCCCTGAAGCAGGAGCAAGGCCCCAGGCTGCTGGGCAGTCCTGAATATCTTGAAGGAGCCGTATGCTGGAGCTGGGATGTGCCTTTAATCCCTCATGGAGCACAAGAGAGGGGCACGTCTTCTCTGAAGCAAGCCCGAGGGGCCTACACAGCACCTGCCTGACCCCCAGCGTCTACAAAGTTCACAAAAGGAATTCACAGAGGTGGCTCTGTGCCACCGTCTCCAATGCCGGAAAGCAGGCTCAAAGAACACACTCCACCCGGATGACTGGGAGCGATTGAGAGCCTCATCCCGCTCCCAGGACCCCACAACCCTCCATCTGTGCTCTTGGAGAATCTGACAGGAGATTGACTTTTTAAATAGAAAATCTTCTATTGAGAGAGATGAAGGTTTCATCAAAGACCATTTACTCCACAGGGATGCAGATGGCACTTAGGAGGCTGCATTAGCTCAAATTGTTTGGAAGGACTGCCCCGGGGGTTGGGGGGCGGTGATGTGGAGCTGACCTGTCAGTGTGCAGGACCCCCCACGGGGGCCATCTTCCCTTGTTATCTCAAACATCATTTTTTGCCTCCTCTCAATGTCTGAGCCTTGTCTGGCTTCTCCCAGCTTGATAATGGTCATATGGACATGGTGGCACAGGGCAGCTTGGAGAGATCCCAGAGGGCATGGGGACCGCTCCTGGGCAGTGGTGACAGCGGTGTGGCGGCAGGGGAGAGGGGGGATGGGCGGCCGCTGGACTAGGGCCTGCATTAATCTCTGTAGCTGGGCGACCTTGGGCACATCACCTTATTTCTGTGGGTCTATAAAATGAAAATTTTGTGGGAGGTGAGTGGTTTCCAAACTCCTACCTCACCTCTATTGAAACACCCGGGCCCCACCATGCTAGACAAAAAGCCTCTTTTTTCCATAGAGGATTTTTCAATACTGACAGGCAAAAATAATATATACACACTATGCTCCCCCAAGCCTCCCTCCACACACCTCTCAGCACTCGTTGAGGAGCCCTAGGTTAAGTGATTCCTAAAGATCCTTCCTACTCGGACAGGTTTTTAAAAAATATTGATTGATTGATTGATTGATTGATGAGAGAGAGAGAGAGAAGAGGAGAGGAGAGAAGAGGAAAGGAGAGGAGAGGGAGAGAGAGAATCTCACACAGACTCTCCACTGAGCATGGAGCACGATGTGGGGCTTGATCTTGTGACCCAGGAGACCATGAGTTGGACGCTTGGCCAACAGAGCTACCCAGGAGTCCCTCTATGCTGACAGTTTCAAGCAGTGAAAGGCACCACACCCACACTCCTCGCTGGCTCTGCATCTCATCCTCACTACCGTGCCGAGGCAGGCAGGACTAATTCCACCAGACCAAGGAGGTAATGGGCCCTCCGAGACCCTAGGTCACTTGCCTGAAAGGCAGACAGGCTAGTAAGTGGCCATGTGTGTCCGAGAGTCCGAGCAGCTGAAGAAGTCTTTGCCATGTTCTCTATCAATTACTCTCATCGGCTCCCCACCCTGTTTAAGCACTTCAGAGGACAAGCAAAGCCCACAACATTTTCCCAAGTGTTCCCTAACCCTGGCTAAAACTGGACAGCCTCCCTCGCAGTATCAAATCTCAGTGGCACCCAGCGCCCAGAGAAGACAAGACCGAGCCGCACAGGCCAGTCTCGCTTTGCTGTCAGCTGAGGTGGGACAGTGGCGAATGGTGCTTAATGATTTTGTCTCAAGTTATTTGCATATATACCAGGATAAGGCTTTACACAGCACAGCATCTCCCAACTCACAAAGCCCTCGAAACACCCTACATCATTTATTCTGCACCACAGCCCTGTAAGGGGGGGTCACAGTGGCTATATAATTAGCATGCTTACATTCCAATTGAAGAAGACAGGGGTACAAGGGCTGCAGTCACTTCCCCCAGAACTCAAAGTAAGGCTCAGAGCTGGGATTCAAACCCAGGGCTGCCCACACTCAATCCACATGTTTCCCCCATTTCCCGCGGCTGCTTCTTTCTGTAAGAAGAGGCCTTTACTCTTGCCCTGATGCCTTTTGAGGGTATGCTGGCTCAGAGAAACGACACGATTTGGTTTCTCAGCCTGACAGGATGATTTGCCAGTGCAATTGTTCTATATGTTAGTGGTTTTTATTTTTCTTTGCACAAATGACATTATAACAACACTAATGGAAATCTGAGGGAAAGAATAATTCACCAACGAGCCTGCCACTCTCAATAAATCGAGGTTTGCTTTTTCCACCATTCCTTTGCAGCCCTTGCTGGTGTGCAGACATACTTTTTTACAGGGTTCGCAAAGCTCGCCACAGATGCAATTTGACAGTGCGCATTCTGTATGGGATTTTCATTATAAGCATTGTCCATGTTGCCCAGCTGTCCTCAGAATTAGCTCTTTACGGTGCTAGCATACCTCAGTGAGGTGGGATGCTTCAGATTTACGTAGCCATCTCCCTGTTATTTGCCCTTAGGTTGGCCATTGTAGTATTTATACACTTGGTGCTTCCTTCCAGTTCCAGCCCAGGAAGTGTGTGACTGTGGTGATCGGCCTCAAGCTCCAGGGCTCATGCCTCTACCTCCAACATGTCTTGTGGCTGTGGGAGGTGAGGAGCACCAGGAAATCTTTTGTTTGGTGCCCTGGAGTTTAAGCTTCTCCCATTCCACCTTCCAATGGGCTCCTTAGGTCAAGTTAGGAAATAGGTCTTAGGAAGAAGGTCCCCAGGGGGATAGGGGCCACTTGGCCCCCTCAGTCACCCCTGCCACTCAAGTACCCAATATACCAAAATCAAGGATTATGAGACTTCTAGAAGCTAATGAATACGAAAGGGCCGGGTCAACTACGAAAATGCCTCGCAAACACAATGAGACGACTTCTGCATGTTGTTTAGTACAGAGAAGAGAACAGTGAACTCCTTTTCGTCTTGGAGCACAGGTTACCTTGCCCACAACACAGGGATGGCTGCTTGGGTTGGGAGTGGGGGTCGGAGAGCAGTTCTCTCTGTATCCTAAACCCATCTCAACACCCGGGCTAGGCTGACACTCAAGGACACCCCAATTTCTTGCTAGCTCAGGCTCAGCTCCAGTTTCTGGACCAAACACGGAGCCTCCAGTGAGTTTAATTATTCCCACAACACAAACATGCCATCAACTAGACATATGGTGGGCCTTCTACCGGGCTGGGAATTGCAGTTCCTGTTGCTATAGAGATGGGCTCGCCCTACCATAACAGAGCCATAGAACCTTCCTTTCACCACACCCGGTCTCCAGGGTTACTAACTCCTGCCACAGTTGCAAAGAGGCAGAGAGGCCCGTGGCGTGGCACGACAGGGACAAGTTTGACAGTCAGACAGCCCTGGGCTCCAATCTAGGCTTTGCAACTTTCTGGTCGTCAGACCCTGGGGCAGCTCTCCTCCCAAGCCTCAGTTTTCTCATCCATAAAATGGCATCCACCACTCTTGCCTGGAAGTCATTACAAGGGTTAAGTATGTAATGTTGCGGACGGAAAGTGCTGGTATGTGTACCACAGGTGTGCGCTATTGGTTCCTTTGCCCTCCTGTGTGGTCTAGGGGTCCGAATAGACAGTATGTGCACAGCTCTGCACGTGCTGGGTAGTGAGGATGCAGTAGCACATACCTGCCCATATGCCATCCAGAGTCATAGGGCAAGAGGGCTACAGCTCACTCAGGGGGTAGAAAGGGGCATAAAACTTGGTGGGAAGTCAATTCCAACTCATGAGCTTGGCAAACAAGGTTTTCCAGTGTCAAAGCAACCTATGCCTCTCACATTCTAGGACCTTCCCAGTGCCAGCCCCCCACCTGCACCCACTTTGCAGCTGTATCTCTCAGTCTGGCCACAGTCCCCCAAATATGCCAGACTCACAACTGGTTCCATTCTCGGGGTAGACTTGCGGTGTTCCCCCATCTGCAATCATAATCACTCTTCTTTCACTTGAGAAGCAATTTCAACCTCCTCAAAGTTTTTCCAGCTATCTCACACCACATCTTTCCAACCACCCCTAGCAGAAGGGTGGGAAGTGGGGGTTGTGTGTGTCAAGGATCCCCTTTAAGTATTAATAGCTTTAAAAAAAAGATTTATTGGGACGCCTGGGTGGCCCAGTTGGTTAAGCGGCTGCCTTCGGCTCAGGTCATGATCCCAGCGTCCTGGGATCGAGTCCCACATCGGGCTCCTTGCTCGGCGGGGAGCCAGCTTCTCCCTCTGCCTCTGCTGCCACTCTGCCTGCCTGTGCACTCTCTCTCTGGCAAATAAATAAATAAAATCTTTTAAAAAATTTTTAAAAATTTAAAAAAGATTTATTTATTTGAGAGAAAAAGAGAGGGAGAGAGAGTGCGTGAGCGGGGAGAGGAGGCAAAAGGGAGAGGAGAGCCTTCTATGTGGGGCTCAATCTCGTGACCCTGAGATCATGACCTGAGCTGAAAACAGGAGTTGGACACTTAACTGACTGATCCACCCAGGTGCCCCTAATTAATAGCTTTTTATACAAGAAGGATGAAGGTAGCAGAGGGGAATGAATTGCTCAAGATCACCCTTCTGGTTCCCAAGCAAGAGAGATCAGAACTCAAGCCTTCCAACGTTTGGTCAACAGTTCTTTCCCACTCTTTGGTAGACCAGTTTTAGCCGTCGCCTTCGAGAAGCTCACATTTTACTAGGGGAGATAAGCATGTCACAACAACCATAAAAATGACAAAGAAACCAATCTGAAAAGGCTACATACTGTGTGATTCCAACATTGTGGGAAAAGCAAAACCTGGGAGACAGTAAAAAGACCAGCGGTTGCTGGAGGTTGGGGGTGGGTAAGGGAAGGATGAATATACCTCGAGCACAGGAGACGTTAAGGGTGGTGAAAATACTCTCTGTGAAACCCTAATGATGGGTACATGTCATCATACACTTGTCCAAACCCACAGAATACGCAACACCATGAATGAACTGTAATGTGAACTACGGACTTCGGACTTCGGGTGATAATGACATGTAATTGGTAAGTAGGCTTATCAATTGTAACAAATGTCCCACTCTGGTGGGGGATGTTGATCATGGGGGAGGCAGTCTGTAGGAAACCTCTATGCCTTCTCCTCAAGTTTGTGAACCTAAACTATTCTTAAAAACGAAAGTCTTCATTAAAAAAAAAAAAAAGAAGAAAGAAAGAAAGCCAGATGAAAAACCCATTGAAAAGACTTTGCCCAGCAATGATAAAATTACATACAAAGTACCAAATTAGCACAGAAGATGGAATGAAGAACTCCATTAATAAATTTTGCATGGAGAAAGGAGATCAATCAGGGAAGGCTTCAGCTAAGAGGACACACCCAGTCAGCACTTTGAAGGATGAATAGGAAATTGCCAAGAGAAGATGGGGGGCTAGAGGAGGCATTCCAGGCAAAAGAAAGTGCATTTATGAGCGCACAAGTGCCGAATGGGCATATGGTGTATTTGGAAATCTACCAGTCGTTCAAGATGGCTAGATCATCAAGTTCACAAGGACGTAAGAGGCGGTAAGACTGGAGAACTAGGTGGGTCCCATCATGGAAAGTCTCTACAGCGTGTTAAGGAACTTATACTTTACCCTAGAAACTGCTGCTTCCCAAACCTAAGGCAATTGTGTCTCACATTTTCAACTTTTTCCATTTCCCTGCACCACCTGTAATACCATTTACTTAACTATTTTAAAAGACTCACTTTAAAACACTTAATGTTGCCCTAATAAAAAATATATGAGAAACCATGGGTTGGATTTGAGATGGTAATATTTTTTTCCAATACACATTAAAATACATACAGAACTCTGGAAGGTTAAAAAAAAAAAGTTTTCTCTGGATCGTGTACAAATGATCCCTGGGGCGACCTGGGACAAGTGGGGCACACACTGGGAGCAACCCTAACCTACCTGCCCCAGATTAGCAAGGCTTGGGTTCATAGCCTGAGAGTGCAGGGTCGGATCCCTCTGGTGGCCAGCTGCGCTAGGCGTGGCCAGGAGAAAGGCAAAGGTGGAGGCCGGGAGCCCAGTTCTGGAACAGGCCAGAGGTAACGAAGCTCTGGACTCACATTGACAGTGGGATAAGAGGAGGGGCTGCCAGTTCTCAGAGGAAGACTCAACGGTAAATACTTGTCGGATGGATGGATGGATGGATGGATGGATGGATGGACGGACAGATGGTTGAGTGAAAATTTTCATTGTGACGGGAGGAAGTGGGGAGAGCAGACTATGACTCCAGTTTCGAGTTTGGTTCCTGGGGAGATAGCGGTGTCACCTAAAGAAAACGGAGAGAGAGAAAGGGGAGCCTCTCTGCAGGGGCAGAGGGGAGAGCAAGATGTGCTTTGCTGACCGTGAGGTCCTTGTGGGACATGCAGGTGAACATGGAGCAGCTGACTGTTAGTTTGAGGGGGCACTAGAGATGTGGAGGCAAAGCCTCTGGAGATGGTCTCCAGGTGTGGCTTTACCTTTACGCGGGGAGAGGGAGTAGAGGGAGAGCGGATGCAAGCTGGAGTGGGAGCTCTGAAGAAAGGACATTTGCATCTAGGGGTCGGCAATGCAAGAGGTGCTTTCTTCCTCCCTGAGGCTCTTGTGGGGACCTCAGGACAGACCTACCTCCTGTAGGTTGGCCTCATCTCCTCCCTTAGACCGTGTAGCTGCTTCCTGTGCCTATCTCCTCTCCTTGAGCAGTCAGTGTGCAGCCTAACCGAGAGGCTAACCGGCTGTTTCTCTAGTTGGCTCAGCAGGACTAAGCGTTCCACCGAGGCTTCGGGGACTGCCTAGGGACGGTGAGCAAACAAGTACAGTGCTGGGGAAAGGCGAGGGCCAGGAGGTGAAGCGGGGGAGGAAGGAGTCCTGAGGCCACCTCCTCATGCCTCCAGAAGCCGGTCCAGCAGCTACTGCTTCCAGGATGACCTGGATTGGAGCTGGCCTTGAAGATGCAGAACAATGTCTAAGAAATGAAATAGCAGCCAGTAAGCGTCTCAAGTTTCCACTTACTTGTGGAAAGTGCTCCTCAAGCTCCCATACTGGGTGGCCGAGTATCTCCTTTTAAAACCCGTGGAGCCTGAGCCTCCAGGTTTGTGCCAGGGATGCAAGACACTATGAGGTGATGGTGGGGCCATTCACTCAAAGGTGGCCTTGGAAGAGTATGTCCCCAGAAGATTCCAAACAAACTTCAGTGCCCAGAACCTTTGCTGTTGGCTCAGTGCCCCACAGGGGCCCAAATTAAGCCCACCTAGGAGGGCAAATCTGGTGCAGCTCTGATAGGTGCACCCCAGCGGCAGCTACCCTCCCTGGAGCACAATCCAGGTTGCTTTCTGGTAGCTACCCTCACCCTGACACCCTGCAGACCCCTGTTCCGGGGCTGCCCCTAGGACTGGCTGGCCCCAGACAACTCCCTGTAGCCCCTGGGTTGGCCAAATTCCTGGGAAAAGGCAGAGGCAGCCCTCTGGTCCTGAAGTGGCAGGCTTTTGGTAAGACACTGATCTGTGTGTTGCTTTCTTATGCTAAACTTGAGTTAAACTTGGCAAAAACTTTCCTTTCCTTCCCACTGGCCTGAACCAGAGATGTGGGCCTCCCACATGGGTACTGAGAAAACCAGGGGCTTCTTCTGGAAGGAGGGGTGCTGAGTAGGAAGATGGGGGTGCACTAGCAAGATGGAGGGAGGGGACCCCTGGCCCTCGTGCATGTGGCCTGAGCTGAGGCAGCAGTGGAAGGTGCTTCCCAAGTGGCCAAGGATCAGGCAGAAGGGAAAACTGTTGTGGGGGGGTGGGGGTGAACAGGACAAGAGAAGTTTCATCCACATTGCTCTATTGCTCTTGCATGGCTGGGGAAGGCGAGCTAGGAAAAGTTGTCTCCAGGTTCTGTCTCCCTGATTTCCGTACTGTCAGCATCCAGGAAGAGGTTGTTGAGGGGGGAAACTATGCCAACACCCTTGAGTCCACGTCTGGAGAAGGCCAAGTGACTACGCAGGGCACGCCCAGGGTAGGAGGGCACCAAGCTCAAGGCCGGCACATGCTCCTCTCACCCCTGCAGTGAGGAGAGCTCCCCTCCAGGGCTGGGGCAGGAGGTGGGGGCAGGGCATTACACAGCAAGAAACAGATTTGTCTGGATCGTTTAGTGCATGCAGCATGAGAGGCAGAGCCAGGAGAGGTGTAGATGTACTGTGCGAGGTTGGGCGGGGGTGGGGGGGACTCTGGGGGAGGCGAAGGTTCGAATAACAAAGGAGCCTCGTAAAGGATAAGCCATGCAGGGTTCCAGGTCTCTGCCTACAGGATCCAGACAGAAAGCACAGTCCTAGCAATAAACTTCAGTCCAAGGCACGCTGCTCACTTCCCAGACGGTCCAGCCACCCTCCAGAGGCTACATGGGGTTGCTGGCAAGAGGCTGGCCCCCACCAGCTTAGGGAGCTCTGACTTATGCAATTCAGGCTGGCGTGGGAGCAGCGGAGCCGGGAGTTCACCCACATCTCCCTCAGGCTCTCTCCCCGCCCCCTGCCAGCCCCTGCGAGTCATGCCAAGGGTCAGGGTCCCCGCGCGGCTGCAGCTGGGGAGGCCCTGGCTGGAGGAGCCCCAGAAAAGGAGGGAAGGGAAGAGAGTACCTGTTGCTGAATGCATCCAGCTTTGGCTCTTACTCCTCGGTTGCTTGTGGTGAGAGTTGCCCATCATTCTGTTCTGGACTGGCAGCCGCCCCGTGGCTGCCGCCGCCTCCTCCTCCTCCTCCTCCTCCTCCTTCTTTGCCTCCTCCTCCTCCCACCACCCTCCTCCTCCTCCTCCTCCTCCTCTTCCTCCTCTGCTTGTGCTCCTCCCCAGGTGCTTACATCACCTCGGCTTTGCTTCTCACACACATGGCTCATCCAAATTCCACTTGTGCCCCTGGCACACAATTGTCCAGACCTGACCCTCTCACTTGGACTATAGCCTGCTAGGAGCTTCTCTCAGCCTCTCTCTCTGTCTCTGTCTCTGTCTCTCTCTCTCTCTCCCTCCCTCCTCCCCTCTTCCCCTGTCTCTCTTTCCCTCCCCCTCTCCCTTGCTTAGTGCTCTACTCAGGTTGAGCAGCCCAGGTTCCAGGAGAACCCTAGCGAGCCCTGAGGGTGGCCCCCTCCTCATCTGCTTCTGCAGCCGGGGCCAGCACGGGCACCCGCCGGGACCCGACTCGTCTGCCCTCACCGTCCCTGGCTGCCTCTGCTCTCAGCGCTGTCATTTCTGCTGCCGCTGCTCCTCGCTCCGTCTGCAGAAGCTTGCAGGAGCGAGGGGCCAATAACAGAGCCTAATCCGGGAGTGTGACAGGGACCAGTGAAGGAATGTGCTACCCAGGAATTCTAAGTGATACAGCTCCCTGCTCCACTGGGGGATGGATCCGGTTCTGTAAGTGACAGCTGCCAACGGACTCCGGGCTCCAGTCCTGATGGAGACCTGGGGAAATTCTGGCAGAGCGCGAGGCTGCCAGGCTGCGGGCTCGGAGCTAACACAGCCAGATGCCTCTCGCATGCCCAATGTGGCCACCAGGCGTACCTGCCGCCTTGTCAGGCACACCTGAAGCCTCGCTCCGCTCTCCCCTCCCCTGCCTGCTTCCCCTCCCTGCCTGCTTCGCCTTCCCAGGGGGAGGGCTGAGTTGGCAGCCCAGAGATTCAGTGCCTAGAACTGGGACCCTGGGCAGCCAATAAGAGGGCTCCTTCCATGAGTCCCACTGTAATTCCCTCACTCTCTCTGTCTCTCTCTCCCTCTCCCTCCCCCTCCCCGCATACAGGCAGCTGCTCACTGCAAGTGCTGCAGCCCTGTGGGATAAATGACACGGGGTAGGTTGTGCTGGGTCAGCAGCTCAATCCAGCCCTAACAGCCTGGTGGCGAGGAAAGGGCCACCGCTTCTGGAATCAACCCCCAGAGCTGGACAGCATTGAGTGACTTTTCTTACTTAGTGGAGTTGGGGTACGGGCCAACCTGATGTCATCAGATTCCTGCTCAGAGACAGGGGGCCTGTTCTGTCAAAGTCATGGCCACCAAGCACTGTGGGTATGGAGCTGGCTAGCGCCTCTACCTGGCAGACTTGGAGCACTGTGCCACCCAGACAGCGGAGCCTTCTGACTTTGGGGCAAGAGCTCTAAAGTGGGATCCATCCAACCATCCGTCCATCCGTCCCTCCACCCACCCGATCATTGCCATTCTTTCAACAGTTCTCGGGGATCTACTCTGGCTGGGCAGGTGTTCTTCTAGGTGTTGGGGACCCAGATGTAGTTAAGTCACTATCTAGGAGGGGTGACCAACACACCCACAGAGCACAACAGTACAACGGGATCACCGCTATACCAGGGGAGGGATCCACATGTTGTAGGAGCACCCAAGAGAAACTTCTTTGGCCTGGAAGAGATAGAGAAGCCGCCTCCCAGAGGAGGTGACACTTGTACAGGGTCACGAAGGATGAGGAAGAGCTGGCTAGACCCGGGGAGAGAAAGGGCACACTGTTCAGTATTTGGAATACCACCCCCGCTAGGAACCTCTCCTGCCAGGCCCCCAACAGCCTCAGTTTTCTTCAACAATTCCACACACATCACTTAAACCTCACCTTTGTACCAGACTAAGACGACAGAGGGAGGCAGACACTGCCTTCCAGGCTCCCCAGCCCAGCGGGAGAGACACAATCATACAGAAAAGTCACAGGATGGTATGATCTTTGCTTGGGCTTTGCAACTCACTGTGGAATGTGGCAGGAGGCCTCCAAGGAGATCCCCCAGAGGCCAGAAAGATAGGGCTTGGGCAATAGAGGTCCCAGAGCAAGTATAAGAGGCCAAGAGGGAAGCATCTTGGGAAAACTGGATGTCTGAACCTAGTAAAAATCATGAAAGGTTTATGAACATGGCAAAACCCCTGAAGGTAAGGTTTGGGGAACATCTGGTCCCTGCCCCCTTATCTACTTGCAGTAGGTCCTCGATGTGAGTCTTGGCAGGTTCAAGGTTGTAAACATGGCCTGAAGAGAGGCTGGAGGAGACAGACCCATGAGATCTGGAGATGGTTCTAAAAGGCAAAAGACATGCTGGGAGTCAAACCAGATATGAACTCAATGGCACTGTGCACTTGGGACCCCAGATTATATTCCCAGGGGCCAGCCAAGGAAGCTCGAACAGGAAGGGGCGGGTTTTGGAGCGTCTGAAGAGTAAGGGTATGGAGGGTGGGGCTGAGGAATGAGTGAATGATCGTAATCTGAACACACCCATGTACTGGCTCCCCAGGTCAAGAAGTTGAGCTTGACCAGGACTACAAAAGCGTCCCTCTCAGCACTTTTAGAAGGTCATTGTAGATCTTCTCACACAGCCCTGTGAGGTAGATATCCTGAGTTTGATCTGCTTTACAGGTACCTAAATGGAGGCTAAGAGAGGGGAGGCAGCTTGGCCAAGGTCCCCACTGACTTCTTCCACTGGGCCTCGACAAGTGCTCAAGTTGCTCTCAGAGGAGAAAAACCAACAAAAGAGGACAACGGACACAGAACTCCTCCTTTCTCCCCGCCTCTCCTCTGCCCCATCATTCCTCTCTCTCCTCTTCTCATCTGAGCTTCTCAGAAAGAGTCTACACCCCACAAGTCTACATGAACCAGGGGAGCGGGAGAGGGAGAGCCCAGGACCCTGGGATCATGACCTGAGGCGAAGGCAGACGCTTAACCAACTGAGCCACCCAGGTGCCCCTACTCCTTCTTGACTAAATGAAACCAACTAGTACGTGGGGTAGACAGGATTTGGGCCCCTGTCTGTCTCCATATTCGGTACTTTCTCCACTGTCTAACTCTTTATCACCTCACCTGGATGGGGTGTGTTTTCAGGCGTCTCCGACATTCAACATCTCAGAACTGTCTCGCATCCAAGCACTTTGCAATATCACCTCTACCTCAATCTTTGTGCTCCCAGATACCAATACCTCTCCCCTGAGCCACTGCACTGAACATCCTCTTCACCGGGCCCTTATGCTCTCAAATCTGTTCTTCACACAGCAGCCAGAGCAAGTGTTGACAAAATGTAACCCAAATCCTATCACTCTACTGCTTGGAACCCACCCCAGTGACCTGCTGTCTTAAGCGTCAAGCCCAGGTGCACCAGGGTGACTCAGTCAGTTAAGCATCTGCCTTCCGCTCAGGTCATGATCCCAGGGTCCTGAAATGGAGTCTCACGTTGGGCTCTTTGCTCAGAGGGGAGCCTGCTTCTCCCTCTTCCTGCTGCTCCTGCTGCTTGTTCGTGCTCGCACTTTCTCTCTCTCTCTCTCTCTCTCTGATAAACAAGCAAATAAATAAATGAAATCTTTAAAAATAAATGAAGCGTCAAGTCCACCCTCTTTAGTCTGTACTCGGAACTAGCCCCATCTGACCTCTTCCGCTTCTCTATTTCCTGAAATAAATCCCTCTACCCATTCAATCCATGGGCTACTCGTTCTATTCTCTACCTTGCCCTTGAGATTTGTCACCTAATGGGTAAAGGAACCCAGGAAAGGCTCTGTAGTCAGAGCAATCTGGATTTAAATTCTTACTCCGCCGTTTCCACCTGTGCAGCCTCACAAAGTCTCTTAACTTCCCCAGCCTCAGTTTTCCTCATCTGTATAACAGAACAAAAACTTCTAACTAGAGACTTCCATTAGCCAAATGCCACGACGCATATACTCAGCACTTGCTAAAAAGTGCTCCCTGGGGCGCCTGGGTGGTGAAGTCTGTTAAGCTGGGCCCTTGGTTTCTGCTCAGGTGTCGATCACAGGGTCGTGAGATCAAGCCCCACATTGGGCTTTGTGCTCCGTGCGGAGTCTACTTAAGATTCCCTTTCCCTCTATTTTTCCCTGCTGCTCTCTCTAAAATAAATAAATCTTTAAAAAAATAAGTGCTTCTCATCCCTTTCTCATTGTCTCTCCCTACTGTTCCCAAATCCTCCTGGTCCTCCAGCTTCAGCCCTAACCCCACCACTCCATTAAAGTCTTCTCCCTGTCCACTCCCAGTCTGCAGGACTCCCTCTGAATACCTTCAGCCTGGGCTGTCTGAGCCACTCAACTTGTCCCTAAACACAGAAGTCCCGGGATTGTTAGAAATCTTCTATGGGCTCCGGAACCTTCTCTGATCTTGGCAGCTTGTGAGTTGCTGGAGGGCTGTGTCAGAGCTGGGGCCCCTGAGTATGTGTTCTGCTGGGCCTGGCACAGAGGACGTCTCGGTTAGTGTTCGCTGACCCATTGGTATGGGCCACGTTACCCTGCCCACGCAGACCTTCCCTCCTCTTCTTCCGCCTACTTCTCCTTTACTCCCTAACAACTCCTCAGAAGCTTGGTCCTCCCACTCCCAGCAATTCAAGAGTCTTTTCAAAATATTCTCACCCCTTCTGACTTATCAGGGTAGACATCCGGGCTGTGCGTGGTGCGGGTGGTCGGTTCTAATGGGTTTCCTGATGCGAGATCACCGCTCTCAGAAAGGAGCTAGGAATTCTGCAATCCTTTGTGCTGAGCACTGTGCTCGGGTGGGGGGCAGGAGGTGTGTCTAAGGCTTTAGGAAGGGACTTGGTCCCCTGCAGTGTCTTCAGTGGACTTTGGGGGCAGGGAAAGTGCATCTTTCCGGCTCGTGCATAAGCCAAGCCAGGCCAGAAGCAGCCATGTCTATCCAGGAAAGAGAACCGGGCTCCTCACCTGACTTAGTGCCTTTAGACACACCATAAGAGGGGACAGAGAAGTCTGAGGCCCGAAATCAGCAACTCTGGGGTCCATCTCCCCAAAGTGAAGGGGTTAAGGCTCATTGCTGTCACCTAATCAGGGCTAGAGGACGGGAGGTGGGGGGAATGGGAACGAGGCGGGTGGTACTATCTCCAGATTTTCCCCCGATGGAACCCAAGAGCTGGGAAGAGAGCCAGTTTGTCATTTGAATCATGCTCTCACTTACTTCTCCCCACCACGTGTGAGGGGCCGATGATCGGCCTGCATTCCGTGGATGAGAAAAGGGAGTTTAGGGAAGAAGGTGGTGCTGGAAAGTGGCAGGGTCGGGGCAAGAATGCACGCGAGGCTGACTCCAAGTCTGTCTCTTCTTCACTCTGCTGGCCTGTCAGACGTGATCAGCACACACCCTATCCTGGTATGGGAAAGCTCTGAGTGCAAGTTTCAGAAGGAGAAGTGAATTTGAATACATGGCCCCAACTCTGACTCCGGTAGGTCCTGGCCCAGAAGCCAGTCCTGGGCCATTCATTCAGCGCGCTGCCCTGGAGACACTTTCTAGGCCCCCTCGAGCCTTAAGTACCAACTTCTTTCCCATGTCCCCAAAATGCTCTCTCCCTTCTATTCCATGTGCTTGGAATAGTTTTCTTCCCACCTCCATCTCTGATTGTTTAAAGCCGTACTCACCCCTCAAGACCCTGCCTCCTCCTCCATAAAGCTTTCTCAGCCCTGCAGCCAGGAACACACTCACTCCCTGTGGCCACAACCTTTTTGAGACTGATGGGGCCATTGCCTACACTTCCCATCCTGCTTCAAGCCTTTTCTAATCTTCCCAGCTGTAAACAACCGTTTCCCTGTGTTTATTCCCACAGTACAACACGATGATCCCTGAAGTATGACACATGTTTTGCTAGTTGTACATGAAACAGTGGTATGACAGGCAATTTCACATATACGCAGATCATCTTTTTAAATCTAATAATCATGGATGTATTCTAATGCATACTAGACTACAATAATAATTGGAGGAAAAAATTGGTGTAATTTCTTGAGTATTTGGGGCTGAATTAAATGAGTTCAAGAAAAATAATTTGGTATCTGTAAAGTGGATTGAATTACTTATCCCTTCCTCGTGGGCTGTGGTGAGGAGATCTTCGAAGATGACCAAGAATTGCTTTGTCGGGGTGGGGGGCTGTGTCTGTGGTCCTGGTCAGGCTCCCCTTCTTGACCTGGGTCATGGGTACATGGCTGTGTTCACTTTATTATCATTCACTGATGTGTGAACTTCTTTTAAGAAGAGATTTTATATATTTATTTGAGAGAGAGAGAGTGAGTGAGTGAGCACAAGGTGGGGGAGGGGCACAGGAAGAGGGAGAAGCAGATTCCCTGCTGAGCAGAGAGCTGGGATGGAGGACTCCATCCCAGGACCCTGGGATCATGACCCGAGCTGAAGGGAGAAGCTTAACTGACTGAGCTACCCAGGTGCCCCTGTGGACTTTTTGATATGTGCTCGTGTGTGTGTGTTTGTGTGTGTGTGTGTGTGTGTGTGTGTGTTAATTCCCTATATAGAGTTTATTTTTAAAAAAGCTGACACAGAGAAGGCCCTCATTCAAGGTGAGTTGCACACTTTGTATTTTGGGCCCAAAGACCTACTGGAAGGGTGTTGATATCACTGGCATTCAAGGAAAGGGGGGTGCAGGTATATAGAAAGTGGGTTCAGGGAGGGCAGTAGGCTCCAGAATTGTGATCTGAGGCAAGTTTCCTTCTCTGGCCCCTGTCCCACTAAGAAAGTCAGAGCCTCATCTGAAAGCCTGTGCTGATGAGTAGTGGCCAAGGCCAAGAGGATGGAACCAGCCAAGATTTGGATCATAAACAAGCATACAGCCCAGAATGTAAGCAGCCAGGCCAGCACAGGGGACAAGAGGGTTCGGGCTGGTTGCTTCATGACCTTGGGCAGGCCCTGGGCCTCTCTGAGCCCCATTTCTTTTCCACCTGGACAGTAAAACACATGGACCTAATTGTTCCTTTGAGGGTCCTCTCGCCTCAGACACTCAAAGGGTTGTCAAAGGGTTGTCATTGATCAACAAGTCTCTTCTCAGATAATTTGAACACCCATCCTGTTCTAGATACTCTTCTGGTCACAGAGGACACACGAATGCCTTCAGGGGACTCCCAGGCCTCGGTTTTTCTTTCTATACTTCCCCCTGGGGAGAGACAAGCATCGTGGTTCAGAGTAGAAGGGTCTATAAGAGACTTTCAAAGGAAACTGTAGCCAAGGGTTAGAAATACACATACCTCCAAAGGTCAGGAAGGGTGGGGACATTTGTGAAGTAGGCTGGGGGAAGCAAACTAGAGGGGGCATGCTGGTCCCCCGATCCCGGGAGCCCCCAAGTCATTCATCCTCCAGTCAGGGAAACCTCTATGCTGGCCCAGCTTAACCCATCTATGGCCAAGAGCTGGCCAGTTGGCTTCCAAATATATTTGAGACTCTACCCCAACAGGTGTCTACTTCTGTATAAATGATATACATGCAATTCTGTGCTCATCGATGCTATAAATGATAAAACACAAAGACATGCATGACAAAAAATGTCATCAGGAATTCTAATATTGTCACCCAGAGCCCTGATGGATCGTGCACGCATTTCAGGGGGCTGCAGGTCTTACGGCTAGCTAATGCAAGGAGGATAGAAGCACGCACTGTGCTCCACGACCTTTCAGACCCTGCACTCCTCCGTCATTCACTCGACAACGGAAGCAGTTGACAAGCCAGTCAGAGGAGACAGACAATAACTAAAGGCATAAATAACTGATATATGGCTGGCTTGGTGGGAATGATACGAGGGACATCAACATGGTGAAATGACGGCGAGGGATGGGGGTAGGGAGCTCAGTCTGGAGAGCAGTTGGGGCAGGACTCCCAGAGCTAAGAACTGAGGATGACAAGGGCCAAGTGGAAGGAAGGGGAGGTGCCAAGTCCACGAGGGGAGGAGAAATGATTTTGAGAAGCTGAAAGAAGACCAGCCTGTCTAGGGTGGGGGAGGTAAGGTGGAGAGGGGCCAGTTTTGTTTGAAGTGCGATGGAAAACCACTAGACGGTTTTAAGCAAGGGAGTGATCGGATCTGGTTTAACATTTTCAAAGACCACCACGCCTACTCTGTGGATAACGGACTGGAGGCACTGGAGAAGAAAGGGGGAAGTCAGGAGGCTATGTTACTGGTAGGGCAAGAGACGACAGACTAGCATCAGGCAACGGAAACAGCAAGAGCCAGCGAGCCTAAGGTGTATTTCAACCTTGGAACGACCCTACAATAATGCCCTCGTGAGGCCACTATTAGCTTCCCCAATGCACATTTGAGGAAACTGAGGCCAACTGAGGTTAAATAACTTGTCCAGGGTCACACAGCTCATAAGTGATGAAAGCAGGATTCACTCTGGTCTGCCTGTCTTCCTTCCCACTCTACTTTAGATTCTGATTATGTTTCCTGCTCCAGGGAATCATTCACAGGGACCATACAGGGTCTTCCGACTTCAATCCTGAAAACCACTGGGCATTCTGAACAAAGAAAAGGGGGTTGAAGACTGTTTAACCCGGCAATCAGCCAAGGGGATATAAGTGATTAAAACAGTCCATTCGTCCCGTTTTCCTAAATACGTTCAGTTCACCAGAGCTCTAAGTGAGGGAAAAACCATTCTTTCCTTTGGAGGGGGTGTGGGCAGGAGGAGGGTGGTGATGGTGTGTTTGGAAATAGCAAAACGAAGGCTGCCAACTTGTGCCTTCAAGGAAAGCCCAGGGGCACAGGCCAAGACAGGGGAAGTGACTTGCCAAATCCCCCACATCCCCCAAAGTTATTCGCGTGAAAAAGAAGGCAGAATTGTTCCTGCCAAAGACACCAAGTCCTTCACAGAGCACTTTGCTAGCAAAGCCACACAGCCCTGTCACTATGCAAAGCACGCTGGGACGTTGCCATGGCAACAGGCAGCTGGGCGCCAGAATCAGCTCAAGGCCTACCTCAGCAGAGGCCCAAGCCTGTGGGGGCAGCTCCCAGAAAGAGAGGGTGTGTGTGTGTGTGTGTGTGTGTGTAGGGGAAGCTGGTTTTGTGTATGCTGATGAAGAGCCCTGAGCTCCCTTTCCAGGTTACCAGGGCGCAAAGGCTGTGTCTTCAGGAAATCTTTCCTGTTGCCGGAACTGCTGAACTTCCACAAAACACAGGACCCCAGGTTGGCATAACTTTGACCCTTTCCCCAGGTTCTCTTCTCATGGCTCTTCCTGCCCACCCCCGCCACCACTTTAGTGTGTGTGCGTGTGCGTGTGCGTGTGTGTGTGTGTGTGTGTGTGGCTGGGAGAAGGAAAGAAGATGGAAACATCCACATGCTGTCAAACAAAACTCTCTTGTGTTGCAAGTACAAGAAGAAACTCTAGCCCAGAGAGGGAAAGTGACCGGCCAAAGGTTGCACATCCTGGGTGACGCCAGAGTCAGAGCACAGCTGCCCTGACTCCGAATATGAGTTTCAGCTCAGTATTCTTTTTTCCCTGGGCACTGGGGAGGAAGGAAAGCCTTTCAATATTGATGGAGCCCCTCTGAGTACCTACCTAATGCTGTGCTAGATTCTTTTGTATTCCTCATAGCTCATCTGCACCCCAGACTAGCAAGAGAGCTATTGTTATCCCCATTTCACATGTTAGGGAACTGAAGCTCAGAGAGGTTAAGGAATGGGCTGCAGGACACACAGCTACATGGAGTGGCACTGGACTTCACACGGGTCTTTGCATTTCATCGCCTGGCTCCACACATCTGATGCCTCTCCCCCGCCCCGCCCCCTCGCCCCACACCCCTCAAATAAATAAATAAAATATTTTTTAAGAAGGGCAGGGCAAGGTCTGGTGCCCAGTAAACCCTCAATAAATGTTACTGCTAAGAGTATTCCCTTTAGGGAACAGTTCTGGTCCTGCCTTGTCAATGACACCAGCCTTCATTTGATGCAATTGCAGTTTCATTCCCTAGTCATCCACTAATTGCCGACTGCCAGCACCCAGAGTCGAATTCCTTCTACCAGAAGAAAAGCAAGGCATCAAGGCAAGGTGGTACCAAGCCAATCATCAAAGAACGAAGCGACATTTGCCAGTAAGATGAGGGTTGGAGAGAGGACATTCCAGGCGGAGGACATTTACAGCAAGAGCGTAAAGGTATGAATGTACCTGTGTTCGGGGTCGGGGGGGGGGGCGGGGAGAGTGATTTAGCACAGCGAGGCTGAAGACGAGGTAGTCCGGAGCAGACAGCGGGGACCTTGAGGGTCAGAAGGGGTAACAGCTTTTATCTTGAAGGTAACAAGGAGCCACGGAAGTTTTTAGGTGAGGAAGCAGCCCGAAGATGAGCATCGGGTTACAAGGTGGAAGGTGGATTGGAGAGAGGCGAAAAGACCAGTCAGAGGCTGTGGAAGGGTGCGAGTGAGAAGGGTTGAGGGCTGAGGGTGAGTGACAGGGTGAAGGGGAACAAGGAGCAGTAGAGGAGGTGACTTGGAGAGAATGGGGTAGTGCTGGTCTCCAAATTAGGAAGCCCTGGGAGAGGCCTAGGAGGTGGGAGGAGAGGAGAGAGCTCAGCCTGGCCACTGTGGGTGTGCGGTGCCTCTGGGTACATTGTCCACGAGGTCAGGGCTAAGTTAGATATGGAACAGTCATTAGTTCTTGGGGGAGTCCTGCTGACCCTTGACAACACTTGCTCGAACGGCATGGGTCCGCTTACATGCGCACGAGAGGTGCAGCGTATTTTCCTCTTCCTTATGGCTTTCTTAATAATATTTTCTTCTCTTTACTGCAAGGATACAGCGTATAATACATACAACATACAAAATACGCGAGAATCAACTTTAGGTTATCAGGAAGCCTTTTGGTCACGAGTAGGCTATTAGTTACATTTTGGGGGAAGTCAAAAGCTCTCTGTGGACGCTAACCTATGTGGAGGGGTAGGTGTTGCTAACCCTCAGGCTGTTTAAGGGCCAACTTGAAGGGGACAATCGGGCTTGAGTGGGGAGAATGGCGAGAGGAGGGAGTGCTGATGATTCAGCTCTGTGTTGGGTTCATTTGTGTCTCTGCTTGGCTCTACAGGGGCAGGCCTTGTGACGTACTGCTCAACAATTATGAAGTCCCCTCATATGCAGACCTCGGAGGTCCTGCAACCCGGTGAGCCAAGATGCCACAGGCCCCATAAATAGGGCCTTAGCAATCCAGGCAGGCAGCTGGCACCCCTGACATGAAGATCTTCTGGGAAAGGGACTCGATAATCCCAAGAGGTCACACAAAATTAGGGAGCAGGCAGAGAAAGCCTGTACATATTGGGGAGCTATCAAGCTCAGGGTGGCAGAAACAAGTTTTCTAAAATTCTGACTTTCGCTTGAAAGTACACATTTTGGGGCATCCGTGTGGCTGCCTTTGGCTCAGGTCGTGACCCCAGGGTCCTGGGATGGAGCCCCGTGTTGGGCTCCCTGCTCGGCGGGGAACCAGGTTTTCTCCCTGTCTCAGTCTCTCTCTTTCAAATAAAGAAAATATTTTAAAAAAAAAAAAAAAAGAAAGAAAGTTCAAATTTTATCTTTGGTAACAAACGCTGTCAGCTGTTTTCCTGGAAGCGACAGGCTCATTCCGTTCACTTCTGAGAAAATGCCTGCCAAGTACCCAAGCCGGAATACCCATAGTTCATCAGTGCTTCTTTCGAATACAACGGATGTTCCATGGGGAAAAGAGGCCTATTGAGCTCACACCTCCAACAATCACACAAGTGCTTTTTCCTCCCAGACAATCCTCAGACTTCGGCCACAGCACAAGTGTGTGCTCTTCCTGTTCCGTCTCACAGATTATTAAAAAGATTTGAATTCAACAGTCAAGATTTAATAAGAATAGCATTTTTTAAAAAAAATAGCATTTTTTACTGAGTTATCAAAGCCATTCTTAGGTAAAACTGGCTCTCCCCCCTTCCCTCCACCAGAGTGTGCACTGGTGAGGTAGACAATGACCAGCAGTACGGGCGGGGCCACCAATTTTATTCACTAAGGTGCCAGCAGTTTTGCCCAGTGCAAACATAACCTCGTGAAAAAGACACATAAGGCTGGGGGGCTCAGTGGGTTAAAGCCTCTGCCTTCAGCTCAGGTCATGATCTCAGGGTCCTGGGATTGAGCCCCAGAGTCTGGCTTTCTGCTCAGCAGGGAGCCTGCTTCCTTCCCTCTCTCTCTCTTCCTGCCTCTCTGCCTGCTTGTGATCTATCAAATAAATAAATAAAATCTTTAAAAAAAAAAGACAAAGACAAATAATGTCTTCATATTATCCTGAAAATCGCTCTGACCTTGGAATGGCTCTGTGGGCCATACTTTAAGAAATGCTGGTTTAGAGGGGCACCTGGGTGGCTCAGTTGTTAAGCGTCTGCCTTCTGCTCAGGTCATGATCCTGGACTCCTGGGATCAAGCCCAGCATCGGCCTCCCTGCTTGGTGGGGAGTCTGCTTCTCCCTCTGCTTCTCCCTCAGCTTCTCCCTCTGTCCCTACATGCGTGCTCTCTCTCAGATAAATAAATAAAATCTCAAAAAAAAAAAAAAAGGAACTGCTGGTTTAGAGAAATTCCTGCCCAGATGCACAGGGGTAAGTTTAGAAAGGTTTATTGTAGCATTCTTTGGGGTCATAGAGAGTCGATGGGACCAAGACGTCCAGTTTTAAGAGGAACACAGAGGTAAACTGCGATAGGGATGTGCAGTTGCTAGAAGTGATCAAATAGATGGGCACAAAAACAGAGCGTTGAGGGGGAAAAAAGAAATAGAATATCATCTGTGAATCAACAGCATTTCTATAAATTAAAAACACACATAAATATATTGTCAAGGACACCTGTATTTCCAAGACACATACCAACCCCCTAGAGAGAGGGTGGGAATAGGGATTAAAGACAAAAAGGAAAAATCATGTCAGACCAAAAAAGAATGTGCAGGACCTTGCACGGATAGATGATAGTGTGCAGAGCTGTATATTTAACTGTGCCCTTGAGTGCAAATAAGGACAGAGTGAATGGGAGGCAGAAAATAGTCTACTCTTTCAAGAGCACTGATGGTGAAAAGAAGGGGGACTGCTGGAGAGAGTTCCAGAGAAAGAAGTGGGTGGGGTATGTGCTTTTTGCTTCCTATCAGTGTATCCAAATAGGAGCTAGCCTGGGTTTACCACTGGCCACCTGGTTTCTGAAGGTCACAGACTAAGGTTCCGAAAGGTAGGGAGGGCACGGAAGGAGGTCCCACTTGCTGGTTCCTATTTTTTTTTTTCCTGGGAAGTGGAAGATGAGATCATTGCCTCGAAGTAGATGGTATGCAGTTAGGGCATGAAGATCCCAGGACTATGTGAAGCAGCTGCCCTAGAGCCTAGAGAAAAGTAAAAGTATTTCTGGGCAGCACTGACTGGCCCATCCCGTCTGGAGACTGAGGGCCATTTGAGATGGGTGGCAGGAAATCTGTCTTGATTTTTCATCTATGTGTTTGATCAATCAACTTCAACAAATATTTATTGGGTGTCTGTTATGTGCCAAGAACCTTCCAGGAGCCTGGGTGGCTCAGTTGGTTATGTGTCTGCCTTCGACTCAGGTCATGATTCCAGAGTCCCAGGATCGGGCCCTGAGTTGGCTGAGCAGAGGTGGGGAGTCGGGGTTCTGCTTCTCCCTCTCCACCTGCCCCTTCCCCTGCTGCTTCTATCTCTTGCTCACTCTCTCTCTCAAATAAATAAATAAAACGTAAAAAAAAAAAACCAACAACCTTGTAAGATACTTGGGATACCATAAGGACTAAAATGGGCATAGTACTGGGGAACCCGGGTGGTTTAGTCGTTAAGCATCTGCCTTTGGCTCAGGTCATGATCCCAGGGTCCTGGGATCGAGCGCTGCACTGGGCTCCCTGCTCGGCGGGAAGCCTGCTTCTCCCTCTCCCACTCCCCCTGCTTGTGTTCCCTCTCTTGCTGTGTCTCTCTCTGCAAAATAAATCTTTAAAACAAAACAAAATAAAATAGACATAGTCCTTATCCTTATGGACTTGCCAGTTTCGTGGCAGGTGGGGCTTTGGGGGAGGAATGTTAGGTAAGCATACAGGAACAAGTATCCTTACACCATAATGACTTCAAGGAAAGAAGGTTTGGGGCGCTGAGAGAGTACAGTATACTGGCAAGGCTTAATGCAGGCAGGGAGGCCTTTTGGTAAATTGAGATCTTCATTTCCAAAGGCTGCACGGGCCCCATTGCAGGCACGCTCCGGGACTTACCTAGCCAGTCCCTTACTAGGTTCCCCTCTGCTCCTGTTCTTCCCACATCATAACCAACATTCTGATGTCTGTCCTTGCACATGCATCCTTGGATGGGCACTCCTTTCATTATCTCCTCAGCATGCATGTCTAAAAGTGGAATGGCCAGGTTAAAGGACATACATATTTTTTAAGGCTTTTGAAACCTATCGCCCTACCGGCCACAGAAAGGTTGTACACAGGAAAAAGTCTGCTTTAAAGAAAGGCAGGGGGTGCTTAACAGTAGTCAGATCTAGGTGGTACAAAACTGGCACAGACTTTTTTCTTTTCTAAATTGTCTGCATCTAAATTTCCCATTTCCCCACCTTCTAACCACTCCTGCCTGTATGTGTATTACTCACTTAAAAATATTTTTGAGTAATTAATGCACACACACACACACACACACACACACGACATAAATATTCAGGGACTACAAAGAGAATTCAGAGAAAAAGGAGTCGCCTTGACCCCTAGCTAGTTTCTTAGGCATCCTTCCAGAAATGTTCTGTGCATAATACACAAGAAATTAGATAATGGCCTCAGATTACACACATCTCTTGTACCTTACACTTTTCATTTAACACAAAGAGCCACCACATTTTTTAAAGCCTATTTGGGCTGCTTCCAATACAAAAAAAAAAGTGTATTACTTATTTCACAATGATAATAGCAAAGGTGGGAAAAGAAGAAAAAAGACCATCTACAGAGGTTAAAATATGCCTCCATTTGTTCAGATAGCATGCTGGGTGGCAGGAATAAAAAGACAAGAAATGTTGAGTCTCCAGGGCGGGGAAAAAAGCACAGAATTTTTTTTTTAGTCTCAAGGTTTGGAACACCTGTGCTTTTAATAAACAATTGATTTACTTTTATCTGTGAATCCCAAGACTTATCATGCCTCCTCTTGCTGTTACCTACCATGAAAGCTTACAGCCATATTTTGGGACTCATATTTATCAAGAACAGACTTCCTGACATTCACTTTAAGTCACGTCTTCTTCACCAGTAATCCTTGCTGTCCTCTTGCCTCATCTTTCTCTCATACATCTAATTTAGGCTCTCTCCAAGTACTGGGTGTAACTTTGCAAGCCACCCTAAATCCTTTTTAGAATAAATTAAGGTACAAAGATATGTGTGTGTATATATATATATGTGTGTGTGTGTGTAATATATATTATATATGTACATATATGCTATAGATGTATATATTACACACATATATTTTTTATTTTACAAAAATTGAGATAAATGTTCAGTTCTCTCGCGGACACGATCCTCAGGAGAGATGGGCAAGTCACAAGCAGTCAATGTCTGGAGAAAATAACAAAAACCTAATTGGAGGTCAATCAATTGCTGGGCTTGCGTCAAAGCTGAGGTCTTCAGCTTCCAAACACGCAAAGCAATTTAGCCCTCGAGTTCCCATGGCAACCATGGGGGTGGGGCTTGCCAGGAAAGATACGGGGGAGCCCCGGCCTGGCATTTGCTGGGGGTGGGGGCTCTAGCTGCTGGCCCTGTGACTCAGCTCAGTCCTGGGCGTTTAGATGCACAGGGACTTTGCATTAACGGGAGTTTCTAGAGTTGGGCCTAATGGAAAATGCAGTTGCTGAGGAGAGGTGAAAAGTATATCCTGGAGATGCAGGGGCAGCAAGGTAGCCCTCCAGTACCCGAAGCTTGTTCCCGCTTTTCTTTTCCTCCCTCTCCTCCCCCTCCTCCCCAGCGGCTAAGAAGGTTATGAAGCAGGAGCTAGAAAATCATCAGTGGGAGAGATCCACAGAAAGCTGCCCTTTCTCAAAGGGGCTGAAAGTGTGACTGGCGTAGAGGCCGGGGAAGGGCTGCCCTCATTAGCATTTTTAGAGCCTCAGCCTAATTGATTGCTTTGGCCTCTGAGGAAGAAAGGTGGTGTTACCCAGACAGAGAAGCCCAGAAGTAGGATGGAGCAAGGTCAGCAGCAAATGTCCCCCCTCAACACCAGGTGAGAATACAGATGAGTATTCATCTGATTTGGGAGGTGGGAAGTCTTTCTCAGCAAAAATAAAAACAAAAACAAAAACCACACAGGAGAACTGCAACGTATTTGACTGCAGTCGTTAAAAAAAATGTTAGCACATCCTAAAGCACAATAAACCAGAAATCAAAGACAAAATAAAAAAGCGGGAAATAAAAAGCTATTTGCATCTCAGGGCAATTTTTTTTTTAAAAAGGTTAATAACTTTATCACACAAAGAGCTTTAAGTAATAAGCTTTTTACAAATAAGGAGAAAGATAACATGTTTCAATTTTCTAATCAGAAAAACCAACTCCCTCTCTCTCTCTCTCTCTTTGAAAAAAAGAGGACAGCAGAAGAACATGTCATTCTCTGAAAGGGAAGCTATTAACAATCACAGAATGTAGATCAGCTCAGACAAGTGCAGAAGTGGCTCAGGAAGAGAGAGTTGGAAAAGTCTTGTTTATTGCATTGGGGAGATGGGGGTGGGGGGGGTCTCCTAAAGCTTATTTAGAAGTAACCAATTTAGAACAACTATCAAAATGGTATTAGAAACTGTCACTGACATTTACAAGCAGAAAGACTCTGCTTCCCATACAGAGCAGAGAGAGGAGTACGGCAGGGGACACATTACAGCATCAAACGTTGCTTGAGACCTATTATCTGTTGGGCATGAGATGGGAGTAGAGGAGTGAACCCTCAAATGAGGAGCTTATTACAAAGACTTCTCAGTCCATGGGGGGAGATAATATGCAACTTGTGAAAGAAGCAGCTTTTGAGAGGGGCTTTGAAGGTTGAGTAGGAGTTTGATAGGCAGAGATGTAGTCAGGGTGGGTATCAGAATTGGAAGTGAAGGCAAAGATATACGAGTGGGTGAGATAATCTCTGAGGCCCTTTTCAGCTCTGCCAGTCTATGATTCTGAACTTCAGCCTTCTCCTCATTAACACTACCTTTGTGAAATCTTGGATTCAACATGCTGCTCAGTGTCCTCTGATAGACAGAAAAACAAATACATAAGCATTTAAATAAAAGGAAACCTCCATCCATACCTCTGGAGGGCGTTTCACTTAATGCCAGTGGCGGAGGTTCCATGTTTGGGGAAATTGTGCCAAAAGTAGTAAGGAGACACTGGGGGCCCTATCTCCAGAACTGAGAAGACTGGAGGGGGAGAGGATGGAGGCAGGCAAACTGGTCAGAGGTTCTTGCAAGAATCCGGTGAAAGGGGATGGGTCCTTCGACTCAGAAGAAACAGCCCAGAAGCCTGGGGTGTACGGGGAGAAGTGATTGATTAGACTATAGCCGGGGTTCCTAAGTCCTAGTTTGCTGCACACAAATCCGAACGAGGCAGGGCTTACATTCAGTTCTGGCCATTATGCTCTTTTGCAACATGGAGGGGCATTGTTTTACATTTCCCTTCCCCAAGTTGGAACACATTGTTATGGTTGTTTAAACAAGGTGCCAATCCGACTGGGCAATAGCAGGAAATGTTTCCCCACAGGAAAGGCTCACATCAGATCCCTGCTGCCTTTCACAAGTGGAAATCAGGCCTCCTGCCCCAGAGGACAGGAGGTCCAGACCACAGTGGCCCCTTCAACAGGTGTCAAGAAGAAAGAAAATGTCCTTGGGGCTCCTGGATGGCTCAGGCAATTGAGCATCAACTCTCGATTTCAGCTCCGGTCGCAATCTCGGGGTCTTGGGATGGAGCCCCACGTCAGGCTCCGTACTCAGGGAGGACTCTGCTTGAGATTCTCTCCCTCCATTTGCCCCTCCTTCCACTGTGCGCAACTTCCCGCCCTCTCTAAAATAAATAAATTTTAAAAATCTAGGAAGGAAGGAAGGAAAGAAGGGGATGTTCCTTTTTGCTTAGCAGCCCAGGAATGGAGGATTTGCAGAGGTGTTGGGGGAGTGGGGGATGGTGCAAGTGACATGTGCCCAGCTCTGCCATCTGAGCAGAGCAACATGAAGTGAAAGCCCAGGGAAATGGTTGCCTCTAGGGACACCACCACCTACCTGCCTGCCTTTTCCATTTGCAACCTGGAGGGGGCCTTCCTTTTCCATGCACAAGAAAGTGACAAGTTTGGAAAGCACCAGGGCTGCCAGCCTAAGTTGGAGAGGTGGGGAGAGTGTCCTGTGCTCCCCGAGGAATAGGAAAGTGACACAGGGGAAGGTAGACCGGGAGAGGAAGAAGTGGGGGAGGATCAGAGTAACCAGCTCTCTTTCCCATCCCCGCCAAGCCCACCTCCCTCAGCTGAGACTGCCCCCACACCCCCACCTTGTCCCAGAAGTCACGTGGCCACTCAAGCACTTCCCAGAACAGTTGGCTTGGAGGCCTGGAAGCATCTCTGTGACCTGACTGAAACGTGCTTCTACCCCCACAGTTCTCGAAGCCTTTCAGTGCCTGACTTTTCACATAAGCAAGCTCGCCCTCACTCTTACTCTGTGCTGGCACTGGGGACACAAACTAGGAACCGGGGCATCCAGTCAGGCATGCCTCAGTCTCGAGGGGCCAGCTTTCTCAGAAGATGACACACATTCATGTAACTCCTTGTCCCAAGGCAGGGACCTGGTCGGGCTCAGCCAGCACTCAGTGCCTGGCCCAGAGTCAGCATGTGATACGTATTTGTTGGAGTTGCTGAAGGAATTCTAAGCCATGAGAGAAAACAAGGTCTACGTTGGCCAAACTCTACTTTCCAAGCTGGAGAGTCAAGAGGCGTTATGTCTGATTTGTTTCCAATCTGCTGGGATGAATACCGTATTGAGCGCGGTAGAAACCCAATAGGGGGCTTTGCCTGGGGGCATCTGGGAAGGCTTCCAGAAAAGGTGTCATTGAGGCAAGCTTTGAGGAGTCAATGAGGTTTTCCAAGGTGGAAATGAACATTCTAGCTAAGCGTATGGAAAGGAAGCATGACCAAAGGAAACAGATTGGGATGCGTGGTGGGAGGCCTGCGAGCAGAAAACATGGCTCAAAGCAGGTGGTAGGAGATGATGCTGGAAAGGTTGCCTGGACCCCATGTTGTGGAGGGCCGTCAGATCCAGCTGGAGGAATAGTTTCAGGAACATGTCATAAAGAAGAAAATCTTCACTGAGACAGAGCTGGCACTGATATGGGAGAAGCAAGAGAGGAGGGTTGTGTGGGGGGTGGCCACGTGACACAACTTGCGGTCACAGCAAGGAAGGATGGGGAGGGCAGAGCGCGAAATGTTGATGATGACTTAGGGAAAGAGGGTCTCTCATCTACTCCTGGGGGAACCATAAAGAGGCGTAGACATCTCAAAGGGCAGTTTTGTGACAACTGCACATAACCTTCAACCCAGCAGTCTGACTTCTAGGTACAAGATTTCTCCACGTACAAGGGAAAATATGCACAAGAATGTTCCCTGCAGCATAACTGGTAATGGTAAAAAAAGGAAACAACCGAAGTTTCTTTTTTTTCCTAAGATTTTATTTATTTATTTGAGAGACAGAGAGAGAGAGAGCATGAGCCGGGTTGGAGAGAGGGAGAAGCAGGCTCCCCGCTGAGCAGGGAGCCCAGTGCAGGGCTCCATCCCGGGACCCTGGGATCAATGACCTGAGCCGAAGGCAGACGCTTCACTGACTGAGCCACACAGGCGCTCCCGAAACAACCTGTTTCTATCAGCAGAGGATTTTTAAAAAGTGATTTTATTATTCACGTGATGGCTTATTATATAATAGCTAACACGAACAGCCTACATCTACATGTGCAAAAGGAATAGAGACCAAAAAGATTAACGCTGAATGATAAAAAGCAAATTGTACACAGCTCTTTCATATGGAGTATCACTTATGGCAGATTTTAAGTGGGCAAAACCCAGTACTACACACCATGTACAGACACATAAATGTGGCCTGGATACGTACCACGGTCAAAATAATGAAGGACAGGACAGGGGAGGACAGCATATCAAGGGATTTCAATGGTATTACATGTAATGTATCTTTTCGCCATAACACAAATCTCAGGCAAAGACAAAGCAAATGTTAGCATTTGTTCATTCTGGGTGGAGGGTACATGAACATTTGCTGTACTATCCTGACTTAAAAAAAAAAAACCCACTTTTTTTTTTTTTTTTAAAGAAAAAGAGGAGAGGGTGCCTGGGTGGCTCAGTTGGTTAAGCGACTGCCTCCAGCTCAGGTCATGATCCTGGAGTCCGGGCATCGAGTCCTGCATCGGACTCCCAGCTCTGCGGGGAGTCTGTTTCTCCCTCTGACCTTCTCTTCGCTCATGCTCTCTCTCAAATAAATAAATAAAATATTTTAAAAAAAGAAAAAAGAAAAAGAGGAGAAAGGGAGAGGTGAGGGATGCAAGAGAGAGGCCTGGCCATTACCACCTCCAGCAATTAGAATCCCACAGATCCACACTGAAGGATACCACAGCTATAATAACAACAACAACAACAGGAGAGGGACGCCTGAGTGGCTCATTCAGTTAAGCGCGTGCCTTTGGTTCGGGTCATGATCTCAGGGTCCAGGGATCGAATCCCACGTCCAGCTCCCCGCTCAGCAGGGGAGTCTGCTTCTCCCTCTCCCTCTGCCTCTCCCTACCAGCTCACACACTCTCTCTCAAATAAATTAACAAAATATTAAAAAAAAAAGAAAAACCTAGGAAAAATGACCTCACATCACAGAGCCTGGGCTCAGTGCCACTCTTGCCCCTATCCAGCTCCCTCGGCTTTCAGGCAAGAAAACAATAAATAAATAGTACACCAAATGGACCCAAGGTGGAGAGCAATGATGTTGAGTTTTGGCCGGGCCGGACGCAAAGGCACTCGGGAGAGCACAATTGACAAATATGTTCCCCACATGCGAAACAGCTCATCCCTGCAGGGTGTCCAAGGCACCAGAGCCAGAGTGGCACGTCCAGCCTTTGCCAGAGGCCAGGAATGGAGGCGGTGGCAGCAGCAGCGGCAGAGGAGGAGGTCTTTCAGGGCATCAGAGTGACAAAGAAGGACATGAAATCAAAGGGAAGGCAGTCTCACTAGAAATGGAACGTGAGCTCCAGGAGGATTTGTTGGGTTCTGTCTTGTTCCCTGCTGTGCCGCCAGCCCCTAGAGTGTCTGGCATATAACAGATCCTCAGTAACTCTGTGCTGAGTGAGCGAAAGGTGGAAGGAAAGAGCCTCGAGCGCCCCCAGCTCTCTGGCATCTTGATTGCTCAAGTGACCGGATTTCAGATGTGCCAAAGCAGACTCTTGCAGTGTTCCTAGCGCCTTCACACTGCTGCCGACAGCAGGAACACGGGGACTGGGACTGAGGTGTCCTGGAGAAGAAAGGATGATGTAGCTACAGAGAAGCAAAGTTCCGGGAGGAGTCAAGAGCCAGGAAGCTCGGGCAGAAAACATCCCTCGATAACTGAAAATCTGCACGACTAGGGACAGTTATGGGGATGGTGTTTGTGAAAGCCAAACAGACCCCAGAGAGCATAAAGAAGAGCGGAGGGGTCTCACTCCTATCAGGCGCTGCTAGCTCAGGAAGGGCTCCTTTGCACAAATTTGAGAAAGGCTCCTCCTCCTGCTGGATGGACACTTTGGAGACCTGCAGTGCCTCTGGGAGAAATGGGGAAAAGTGGCCCCAGGGAGGGCTTGGTTATTGAAGCTCAGGCTGGATTTCAGGCCCCACTCACAGGGCACCCTGGCACAGTGCACAACTTGCACAACCGTACACATCAGATTAGCATTCCTGACAACCAAGTTCTTCATAGTCTCCCTTCATTCTGCAGCCTGCTGAGGGCACTGCCACTATCTTTGGCTGCTATCTGTGCTTTGCAGCCCCTGCCAGGTCTCCTTACCCTGCACCGCAGGCAGGAAGGTCTATTGAGTCAAGACACAAAACTCAGTCCTAGGGTGAATTCTGAATATCATCCTATGTGCAAGGACTCCATTCTATTCTCAGGAACGTGTCGACTGCCTCAGTTAGGGTGGTACATGCTTCTGTATCCTCCTGACAGAGGTCAAGCAAATTCCAAGAAGCTAGAGGCCAGGAACAAGCTGTTGCACCCCCTGGTGTTGGCTAAAGGAAATGCTGATGAATTTCTCCAATCATTCTGGAGGAGAAATGAAAGCCCTCCTCCATCTCCATCCCCAGGGAGTTGTGGGGTCCACCAGCACATCTGCACTGTAAACAGCAGGGATAGAACATCAGCAATGGTCCCAAGGCCCTGGGAGGATCATGTCACTCCTTGTCAAGCAAGAAAATCCAGCCTCCTCATTCTGAGAAGGTAGTGCCCATCAGATGGCCCGTCTCTCTGCCCCTCCCACCAACAAAGTTACCTGCCTCTGCCTTTCACCAGCTCTCTTCTCCGCAGGAGGCCAGGTCCTTCATCTTTTTTTTCCCCTCAGGGCAACCCCTGCCGACCCCTAATCAGGATCCCATCCCATCCTATTAACTAACTACCTTTCACTGAATCCAAGGGTGGGAGAGTCACTTCGTCTCTTTGTGTCTCCACTTCCTCATCTGCATGATGCAGGGAGAAAACAGCATGGACCCGGTCGGGTTGTCAGGACTGAGTGCATTAATTCACGTACAGCGTTTAGCTCTCTGCTTGCCAGAGGGTAGGCACTCACCAAATGTTGTTGATTATGACAATGATTATGATGATTATCATCATGGGTGTGAAGGGCACAGTTAAAGGCGGTGAAGTATTAAGGGCACAGAACCAGTCTGGACAGCCAGGAGCAGGATGGACCACTCTGGGATGAGAGCTGGCTTCAGGAGGGAGGCCCCATGAAGAAGGCTCTGGCCGCCACCAGGCTGGACCCTGGAGCTGTCAGCATGCACTCTTCTGCAAAGCAGAATCAGCTACTCTTTCTTCTTGAAACCCTTGGCTTCCCATCGTGTCTTCTCTGTCCTATTTAGACTTGTTCTCTTCCTCTGAACTGACGGGGCAACCCGAGGGCTGGCAGCACCAGGAGCCGGGATCAGGGGCTTGGTGGTGCCAAGACTCAAGGCACACCTTCTCCTTACCCTGCCCGGCACACCGGGCCTCAGAGTGGTTGGGAGACATCCACTAGTGGTTCTCTTCCCGACTCATGGAGCTCCATGGAACCCAATTTGGAGAAACACCGACTGAGCCAAAAAGGTTTGCAGTTAGGACCAGGCTCAATGTGGGCAAAGAATCCTCTTCGAGAGCAAAGAGAAAGAGAGCAAGAGAAAGACCCCAAAGTGTCTCCTCTGTCATTCAGTGGTTGTTGCCTAAAATGCCACCATCCAAATGCTTCATTTTCTAGCCAGAGTCATTGCTCCAGTGAAAACGCGAAGGCCCCAAGAAGGGGAACAGGGAACCATCTCCAATGTTGATGGCTTTGGCAGAACAGTTTATCAGCAAAGTCTCTGCAAAACGGAAGGGCGAGCTCCCTTGTCCTCCCCGCGGGACCTGCCAATACCTACTGAGAAATACAGACCCAAACACAGGGAAGGGAGTACGTCACACTGCATTTTGATTTCAACAGACCTGGGACTTTCATCCCAGCGCCGCCTCGTTATTAGCTGTGTGACTTTGGAGAAGTCACTTCACCTCTCTGAACCTTGGTCTTCCCATATGTACAACCTGATGACAATGATAACAACAATGTCAGATTGGTTAACATTGTTTGTGGCGGGGGGTGCTTAGATGAAAAAAGAGGCACAAGGGACACTAACCCAGGGCCTGACTCAGGGGAGCTTGTTTGTTCCATCTGAATTTTGCTCTGAGCCAGCAAGAGGGGCTTTGCCAACGCTGTAAAGACATTAAGAAGCAGGAACACAGGACAAAGGTGGGTCCTGAGCGCCTTCTGCAGCGTCTGTTCTTGGAACATGCCCAGAGAAGACAGCATAATCCTCAGCCCAGGATTTGGGAGCTGGAATCCAGATGGCACAGCCCATTTATCAGTGCCACCAGCCTCTCAACTTTAATAAGCTTTCTGCATTCGTAACCACAGGAAGAGGAGGAAATGGGCCAGATTCCTTGGTGATAATGAGCACGGCCAGCTCACTTTTATATTGGCAAAGTGTATCGTGATCACTCTGATTAGTTCTTTCTCACAGCAGCCTTCGGGAGGCACAGGCGTCTTTTTCTCTTTGTTTAAAGATGTAGGAATTGGGAAGCACAAGCTTTCCACCATTTCCAATACTCGGCCTGGCCCAAAGCCTCTTCTAGGTATAAGGAGCTGCCCTATTGCTGTCCGAATCTTAGGGATGGCTTCTTAGGGTCAAGGACCATTCAGTACTCTTCCAGGAAGATAGCCTGCCTGGTGTTTACCTAGCAGACGGGGCTATGGGCAGGCCTAGGAGCAAAGAAACTCCAAACCTTAAAAGGTTAGGAATGCAGGGCCAGGGAATTAGGGAAAATGGACCAATGAAAGTGCTTAGCAACATCCAAGGACCAATGGGGAGTGAGCCCCTCTGTTTCCAGGAGGCGGCCTTGATTTTCATTGGCTTTGGCTGTGAAACTGTCTCCCTGACCTGGGGAGAGGAGGATCTGCAGCTTTGTTTAGGTGCTCATACCTGTCCACGGAGGGGCCTTGAGAAAACTGGGGGAGTTCCCACTCAGGCCTTTACCACTGGTAAGTTCTCAGCCATCCCAAAACAAAACAAAACAAAACTAAACTAAACTAAACAAAAACCAAAAATAAAAGCAGTTTTCAGCAGACTTTCATGTTTGCCAGGTCTGCCTGAGTGCAAATTGTGGTCTACACACACTATGAAAGGACACACACAGTCATCTTAAACCCCCAAGGAAAGAGCAAGCTATTTACAGGTCAATCCCTGCCAGTCCGAGGCCTGTCTCAATTAGCAAGGATGATCAAAGACATTCTGCCCGCTCAACCTGGCCTGCTTTAGAATTTGTGGGAACCCAGCCTGATAGGGCACTCTAGGCAAGCGGTCTGAGAGGACACCGCAAAGAACGTGTGCTGCCCTGGGCACTGCATCGGAGACTGGGCATGAGCTGAGCCCCAGAGGCCATGAGGGCCCCCCTCCCGC
The DNA here is from genome assembly GCF_020171115.1 of Neogale vison. Lineage (NCBI taxonomy): Eukaryota > Metazoa > Chordata > Mammalia > Carnivora > Mustelidae > Neogale > Neogale vison. Next base: position 70,295,070 of record NC_058105.1, read on the forward strand.
TCCCCACCATTGCCACTGCACCCCACCAGGAGGGGCTGGTTTTCCTCACCGTCCATCATGCATGGGGCCACTGTCCTTGGTCTCTCCAACAGCCCTACCCCATAAGGGACATGGCCTCCAGTTCTGAGGCTCAGCTGGCTGTGGGGGAGCCAGCTGGTAGGTCCAGCTCCTGCCAGGCCCTCTCTTCCCTTCACACTGGATCTCTGCATAAACTCCCTGGCCTTCACAGGCCTGTAGGATGGGCAACTCGAGTCCCACTAGACACCAAGGACCGCTAGTGCACCCTGCTCCCTGCATTTCCCAGATGGTGCCATCTGTACCAGACCAGCCTTGAGTTTTCCCCATACCCCTTAGACACTGTACTCAGGCTGCTTCTCATGCCGTGGCAGGGCCGTGCTTGAATTTCAGCACCTACTGTGTGCTAGAAGCTGGGAAGCTTGCTGGATCTTAGTTGTCCCAGGCCCTGCTGCTCAGTGGCAGCTTGGATCCCAAAAGCCCCGTACCCGACATGGGAGCTTCCAGAATGTTCTGCAGCCAAGGCCATGTCATTTAGGAAATTTCCACGAGCTGCTCTCTTTATGCAGTCCCTCGAGGTCCGTGGGGCCCCAAACAATGCCAAGGGGTGAGTGGGAGGGATACCCTGACAAGGCTGCAGGTTGATGTTCATGTTGCCAGGAGCTTGAGTTCTTGTTCTGGGAGCAGCACCTTTCCTTCCCCTCGCCTAAGGAAGCGCTCCCAAACTAGCAGGAATCTGAAGTCATGCAGCTTCCCTAAAGGCTGGTCTCTGGTTGTGTCAGATGAGCCCCAAGCGTGTGAGTGAGAACCAAGAAAGTCACAGTGTCCTCCATTGCGACCATGTAGGCTGCGGACACCTGCTTCCAATTATGTGGACTCTTGATTTGCACTCGCTTCCTGCACTGTTCCAGAAGCCCTGCCTGGAGTGCCAGTCTGTTGGGCCAAAGATTGGCCTGTGTCCCCTCAGCTCCATACCTCCTCCTTCCATGACCACAGGATTGGCCATGCTCCCCTAGAACTCCCTGTGTCCTCCCTGTATCCCTCCCAGTTCACCTGGTAGCTCCTTAAGTGGACACTGCCTCAGCCTCATTCATCTCTGTATCCCCGTCACCACACAAGGAGTGCGTGACATCAGGGCAGGCAGGTCCCGTAAGTCTTGGCAGGGCAAATATGTGCACTCAGCTTCAAGGGCAGGACTAACCCGGTCTCCTCACAGTCTGGCCGGTTTATTTTGTGCTTGCAGAATCTTCACTCCTTTATAGGAAAGATCCTACCTAAAACCTGGGGTTCCATTCGCCGGAAGTGTGGAAGGATGAGGGCTTGGGAATACAGGTCCCAGATGAGATGGAGTTAACCTTTGTAAAAATCATCGACTGTGTGTGTCTCAAGAGGCAGGGAGACCACACTGGTCAAGAAGGGGACCTCAGGGAGTCTGACATCTAGCAGCCTCTGACAAAAGGGACAGCCAGAGGGGAAAGCATGCTGAAACGGGCATGGCATGTTGAAGAAGTTGTTTCTGAGGGAGCACAGAAAGAGCATAGCCTTGAGGCCCGGATGCCTAGAGTCAAATCCCAGCCTTGCCACTTCCTGGGTGACTTTGGGCAATTTCCCAAGGGAAACTTCTCATTGCCCAGTGCCCTCAGGTGTAAAATGGGGGCCAGTAACACTGTCTGCCCCACTGAGTCAGCACAGGGTTGACAACACGATAACATGTACCGATTACCCTGTAAGAGAGATCATTCTCAATGAATGGCGTCTATTAATATCATTAAAACACTTGGGACATTATTGATATTCATGCACAAAACGTAACCTGGTTAAATGTGCAGAGGCCCCCAGGAGGGCCTTTGGGGTGTCATAGTAGGACAGTAGTAGGGGTGTGTGTAGGAGGGGGTTATTTTCTAGGAAGTTCATTTTATTATTTTTTAAGATTTTATTTATTTATTTTATAGAGAAAGAGATCACAAGTAGGCAGAGAGAGAGAGAGGAGGAAGCAGGCTCCCCGCTGAGCAGAGAGCCCAATGCAGGACTTGATCCCAGGACCCTGGGATCATGACCTGAGCCAAAGGCAGAGGCTTAACCCCCTAAGCCACCCAGGCGCCCCCTAGGAAGTTCATTTTAGCAGAGCAAGTGAGTTGGCTAGCGATAAGGAGGTGTTCGGTCTGTTGGCATCGAGAACTACTGCGGTAGGGAAACGTCTGTTGTGGTTGCATGTGTGCATCACCCATCTCCCGCAGGTCAACTGTGGGCACCCCGGTGGTGGCAAGAAGCCCAGCTCTCCTCTCTCCCATGCCCCCAACTCTGCATACGTAGCCCAGGCCTGGAACAGAGTATATTCATGAGCGGAGAGGGTAAGCTAAGAGTTTTGACCAGAAGCCCCCCCGTGGGGGTCTGTGACAGGCCTGCATTACATGTCTACACCTGCTTCATTCACCCATCCGTGCACTCCATATAGCACCTGCAATGCACTGGGCTCCCAGAAGGTCCACACCTTCGACCTAGGCCCCAGGCTCCCTGTTCACTCCACGGGTTCTCACAGCTCCTCCTTTTCGCTCAGGGACCGTCTGGGTCGGACACTCTGCTCCGCTTGGAGGTTCAGCCTCTTCCCAGGTTTCGGCCCCTTCAATCCTCCCCACCCAGGTCCTCCCACTACTGCTCTCAAAGAGGTGTGCTCTAGTTCCTAACCCTGCCGGCTCCAGGACACCCTGCCCCAACCTGGCCCTCACACTCCAGGTCCCTACTGGCCTGAAGAACTGTCGGGAGTGAGGACTGACTCACATACAGAAAGAAAACAGAGCGACTGAGCCCCACTCTCAGGAAGTTGGTGAGGGGCAGAGGAGGGCATGGAGAAGCAGTGAGGCCAGGAAGTCAGCTGGTGACCATCCTCTCCTGCACCCCTACTGGGGGGGAACTGGAGCCCCCAGCCTTCCATGGAAGCAGCAGCCTGGGCTGCCTGCCACGGCCTCCCCACATGGGCTTGGAGCCTAGCCAGTGAAGCTTCAGGCTTTTGTTTCAAACGACCAGCTCGCTCTGCCAGACCGTGTGGTTTGAACACACTCTAGATGTTTTCCTGCTGAAATCACAGGGACTGGGGACCCGAGAGCTTGGAAGCGAGAGCAGAAGGCACAGGGGCAGGGGCTGAAGGGGTGGCTTCAGCCACAACGCCTGCAAAGCCTCTGTCTTCAAGCAGGGCCTCGGAAGTCCGCCAGGCTCCGCCCCAGGCCAGTCTAACCCCTCTTACCCGAAAGAAAGCACTTGGGATCTGGTTTCTGTCAGGGCTGGCAGGCCTCGTGGGGAAAAGCCCAGAGCTGAGGGGAGAGGCACAAAGAGAAGACAAGCAGCATCATGCGTGGGCAGCTTCTGAGAGACCGTCCTCGCCTCGCCCTTCTTGTACTCCTTTTGTTTTTTCATCCCATTCCCACCACTAGCCTGCTGAGAATCTAGAGCTGAGGGCCAGAATCGGACACGCACGTAAGCCAGACGGGAAATGTTTCAGCCCAGAAAGGGAAGAAGGGAGGTGACATGAAATCCTGCCCCCGCTGTTTTCTTCTCCAGTGCCCTGGGACCGCTTTGTGCTGGCTTCTGCTTTCAAGAGGATTCTGAAAGTCAGGTGGATATATTTCTGCATCACCCAGGAGTTGGGCCCCTGGTGGAAGGGAAGGTCAGGGCATCTGGCCCCAGCGTTTCTTTCTTGCTCCCTCCGCTCTTCAGGTTACAGCCATTCCAGAGGCCAGAGGCCACAAAGGAGTGGCGGGGAGACAAGCCAGGATGCTGTAGCTCACAAATTTAAAATCATTGTCACACTGTTGAAAAATAACAGTATTTTATTATTTTTAAAGATTTATTTATTTATTTGGGGGACGCCTGGGTGGCTCGGTCAGTTAAGCGTCTGCCTTCAGTTCAGGTCATGATCCCAGGGTCCTGGAATCAAGTCCCGTGTCAGGCTCCTTGCTCAGCGGGGAGTCTGCTTCTCCTTCAGCCTGCCACTCCCCCACTTGTGCCCCTCCACAAATAAATAAATAAATTTGAGAGAGAGAACATGTGCAAGCTGGGGGGAGGGCAGAGGGAGAAGGAGAGAGAATCTCAAGCAGATTCCACCTGGAGTGCAGAGCCCAACACGGGGCTGAATCCCACGACCCTGAGATCATGACCTGAGCCAAAACCCAGAGTCGGATGCTTAGCCAACTGAGCTGCCCATGCACCCCTAAAGAGATACTATTTTATACTGAAACCAAATCTGAATTTCTGGCATCTTGAAAAATGGGAAAACATAGCAAGCTGGGTCAGTAATTCTAGATGAGACTGAAATGCATGGCTTAAAAGCCACTGTCCCCATAGATGGGGTACAAACTGTCCCATTTCCCACACCCCACACATCTCCTTACGGAGTTTCAGGCTATGTGGCCTGTTTCCCTCACTTATAGTAACCTCCCAGGCCCTCTCAGCATTTTCAATTGAAATCCCTGATCTACATCCAGCTATTTCCTATTTCCAAAACACACCTCCATGTTCGCCTTCATCCTACCCTCTGTGGGTTATGCCATCCACAGCCTACCTAGAAATAATTACCCATCCTTTAAGACCCAACTGAAGCTTCATCTTCCCTGTGAAGCCTCATGTAAGCAGAGCTGGGGATTTCCTCCTCTAGATTCTCGCTGCATCCAGCCCAGTGATCCCTCACTGGCATGTGCCCAATGGCTTATAATTATATGTCTCCATGTCTGTTTCCACTGCTGAACCATGTGTTCCCTCAAGGGTGGGGACTGGGTCTTCCTTCTTGAATTACCAGCTCCGAGTGTGGGTCTGGCACAGAGGAAATGCTCAAAGTCTTGCTAAATAAATGACGACTGGCCCAAGAGATAAAAAGAGAGTTGTAAAACGTTCACTCAGTATAATGACTGTCCCTTGATGGGACCAGGGGCAAGTTGGGTGGCACCAGAGCAGTTCTGATTGCCCTGAAGTGACAGCTATGTGAAGTCAGTCTCATATGGCACCGAGGGCTTGGTGCAGAGCCCAGCACACTCCAGGTGCTCCCGGGCTAAAAGATTTGAGTCCGTCTGGCCAAGGAGCAGGACACTTGCTCTTCATTTGGGGTCTAAGTGCTCTGCGGCCCGCCCCTCTACATCACTCTAGTTTAGAATTTTGGCTCCAGCACATCCATGCTCTGGGACCCTGGGCAAGTGACTTGAACTCTCAGAGGCTCAGTGTCTAAACCAGAAAAAAAAAGGGGGGCACCTGGGGGGCTCAGTCGGTTAAGCGTCTGCCTTTGGCTCAGGTCATGGTCCCGGGTTTCTGGGATCAAGCCCCGCTTTGGGCTTCCTACTCTGCAGGGAATCTGCTGCTTCTCCCTCTCTAACTGCCTCTCCCCCTTGTCATGCTCTCTCTCTCTCTCATCCATGCACTTGCTCTTGAATAAATAAATAAAATCTTTAAAAGAGTAAACCAGGAAAAAAATGGGACTCATAATACTTCAACGAAGTAAGTATGAGAAGGTAAATAAGGTGCTTCTGGACCAAGAGACATGCTGCAGTCAGTTAATACATTTGCTTGGGCCCTTTGTTAGTCTGGGTTAGCAAGAGTGAGTGTGTGTGTGCACATGTGTGAACGTGTGTATATGTGAGAGCATGAGCGGGTATGTTCAGTGAAACGTGGAATTCCGTAGGTAGGATCTGTATTCCTATCCAGCTCTGATTCCTTGAGATACCCTCTCAAGTGAAGATTAGGGCGCATCCCCTAAAAGGAAGAAGCCCACTCCAGGATGCTCAGCAAAATCTCCAAAGAGAGCTAAGCCTAGTCCCTCCATCAGAGGCTGCTCACAGGCACGGCTGAGCGCTGTCCCGCCCAGCCCCCATCCCATAGTGCCCACAACGCCCGCCCATAGGTATGATCGCTGTACTCTCTTAAACCACTTTGGGGTTGTGGTTTCCTCATCCATGTAAGGGAAACAGAAACAACTGCTTGGAAGGCTGGGTGGGTCATCTAAAAGCACTTCCCCGGGTGCCTGGGTGGCTCAGTCGGTTAAGCGACTGCCTTCAGCTCAGGTCATGATCCTTGAGTCCCGAGATTGAGTCCTGCATCGGGCTCCCAGCTCTGTGGAGAGTCTACTTCTCCCTCTGACCTTCTTCCCTCTCATGCTCTTGCTCTCTCTCATCCTCTCTCTTCCAAATAAATAAATAAAATCTTTTAAAAAATTAAAAAATAAAACCACTTAGTATTACTGTACAGAGCAGATGCTCAATAAATATTAGAGTTCTTTCCCTTTCCTGGGGCCATAGGACTGTAGGCTAATAAAGGAAGAATGGCAGAGGGAGGGGCATGGAGCATGTTGCACAGTGAAGGGGGATGGGCACGAAAGTGATGGCGACAGGAGGAATTTTACTAGGATCCTAATGAGAGGAAGCCAAAGGATTGACAATGGGTGCAGAAGACACATGTGTGGGTCCAAAATGTTTTGGGGGTGGTGCTTCTGACTGGGTTCTGAATACCCACAACGACTTCACACAGGACCCAGCTGACCTCATGCAACCAGCTCCCACCTAATCAAAGAGGGCCAGACTGCGGTTCACCAAGCTTCCTGAGATTTCCCACAGACACCACACAGGGATTATTGATTGGAAGTGCACCTGCCATAGAACTGGACTGAAATCGAAGCTGTAGGCTTTCTTGAATGCTTCGAAAGCTATCTCAGAGATGCATTGTTCATAAAAAAGTGAAAAATGACAAGAAATCTAAATGTTTAACAACCGGTGAATGGATGAATAAATGGTGGTCCGGCCATTATGTGGAATAGTATACAGCAATAAAATGAATAAATCACAACTTGTGTATCAGCATGGATAAATCTCAAGAGCAAAAAGAAGAATGTGTGGGCAACATGATGCCAATTATATAAAATTCAAAAACACGCAAAATAATATACATGGTTTATGGACACATATGTATGTGGTGAAAGTATAAATACGTGCATGGGAATTAGAAACAGAGATTCTGGCTTCTTCTAGGCCAGGATGGGATGGAGCTCAGAGCTAGATCATAATGAGCTGTTTCTTAGCAAAAACCTGAAGGCAAATCTGTGGCACAATGTTAAGATTGTGACATTTTTCTCTCTACTTTGCTACATGTTTGAAAGACTTTATAATTTTGAAAACTCAGGACAACAAAGGGGCCCAGGCTTCCCCTGCATCACCCTTTTGTGCACGCTCCTTTATGATGACCTTCTGCAGTAGGTATGAGACTAGGGGTCTATCATAGATCTCTCACAGGCCATAAAGCATCTACACCTTCATATGACCCTGGCACTTGAGGCTCAGACAGGTGAAGTGACTTGCCCAAGGACAGGAAGTGTGATTAGCTCCCAGCTCCAAGACCCCACTCTCCTACCGGGCATCTGAAAATATGTGTCCTATGCTGCTTGAGGTTCTCTCTTCTCTCTTTCCCTCTCCCTCTCCCTCTGCCTCTCCCCCAACTTGTGCTCATGCTCTCTCTCTCAAATAAATAAATAAATAATCTTAAAAAAAATAAGAGAACCCACAACCTTTAAAAAATTAAAGCAGCAAACTTAAGCCCTAACATACCAATAAGCACACTAAATACAAATGATCTCTATATCAAAACTGAAAGAGATTAGCAGAATGTACTAGAAAACACAACCCAACCATATGTTGTCCACGAGAGACTCACTTCTAATGTAACAATATAAGTAGGCTGAAAGTAAGAAGATGGAAGAGGTATGCCATGCAAACATTAATTTTAAAAAGCAACAGAGCCTGTACTGATACCAGATAAAGGAGACTTTAGAATAAAGAAAATTACAAGGAAAAAGAGAAATTACATATGATGAAAGGATAAATCCACCAGGAAGACAGCAATCCTAAATGTGGATATAACAAACAACAGAGCTGCAAAATACAAGAAGTAAAAGCTAACAGAGCTGAAAGTAGACATAGGTGAATCCACAGTTATAGCTGGGGACCTACATATTCCACTTGCAATAAATGATAGACCTACTAGACAGAAAATCAGAAGGACTCAACAACATAGTCAACCCATAGGCTCTAACTGACATACATAGAACACTCAACCCAGCAAGAGCAGAGAACATATTTTTCTCAAGCATTCATGGAACGTTCATTAAGGTAAACTGTATCCTCAACTATAGACAAACCTCAATACGTTAAAAATATTTGAAAGCATACTGAGTGTATTCTCTGACTACAATGGAATTGAACTAAAAATCAGTAAAAAAATCAATAAAAAAAGACAGCAGGAACATCTCCAAATACATGGAAATTAAACCACACACTTCTAAACAATCATGGGTCAAAAAGGAAGTCTCAAAGAAAAATTTAAAATACACCAAACTGCATAAAAATTAAAATACAACATATCAAAACTTGTGGGATCTAAAACAGTGCTCAGAGGGAAACATATGGCACTTAATACATATATCAGAAAAGGGGAAAGGCCTTAGATCCATAATTTGGAAGTTCCTTCCCCAAGAAAAAGAAGCAGAGAAAAATAGACCCAAAGCAAGAAGATTAAGGAAAGAATAAAGATAAGAGCAGAAATCAATAAAACTGAAAATGAAAAATGCAACTGAGCAAAATCAATGAAACAAAAAGCTGGCTCTCAAAAAAATCAACAGAACTGATAAACCTCGAGCAAGATGAACAAAGGTCAAAAAGAGAGAAGACACAAATCACCAATATTACAAATAAAACAGGGATATCAGTACAAATCCCGAAACCCTAAAAAGAGAGAATAAGAAAATATTATGAGCAACTTTACACTCATAAATTCAACAACCTAGAAGAAATGGACCAATATTTCAAAACCACAAACAACCAAAGCCCATCAAGAAATGGATCATCTGAATAGTTCTATGATTTAAAAAAATGAATTCAAAATTTGAAAAGCTTCCAAAAAACAAGTCTCCAGGCCAAGGTGGTTTCACTAGAGAATTCTACCAAACACTTAAAAAAAATTAATACCAATTTTACACAGCCTTTTACAGAAAATATAAAAGGAGGGAACACTCTCCCAATTCATTTATGAGGTCAGTATACAAATCAATGGCACAAAATAGAGAACCCAGAAATAGACTCACAAACTACACCTGACTGATTCTGACAAAGGTGCAGAAGTAATTCAATGGAGGAAGGACTGCCCTTTCAACAAATGGTACTGAAGTAATTGACACCCACAGGCAAAACAAAACAAACAAACAAAAAAAAAAAACAAAAAAGCTCCAAACAAAACAAAACAAAACCCAAACAAATAAAAAAACAAAACACCTCAGCCTAAATCTCACACCTTACAAAAGAATGAATTAACTCAAAATGGGTTAGAGGAGATCCAAGAGGAGACAAAGAGTTCTTGGATTTGCTGCTGGAAGGACAAGCCATAAAAGGAAAAACTGATAAACTCAACCTCATTAAAGTTAAAACGTTTTTCTGGGCAAAAGCCCATGAAAACACAAACTGCTGAGTGTTGGAAAGTATTTGCAAAGCACATAATCAAAAAGGATTAGTAACTAGAATACATAAAGCGCTTTCAAAATTCAACAGTAAAAAACAAGCAATCCAGTTAGAAAACAAAGGCCATGAACAGACATTTCACTGAGGAGGATATACAGTTGGCAAATAAGCACATGAAAAGATGGTCCACATCAGTAGCCATTCGGGAATGTAAGTTAAAACCACAGTGCAGTATCACCACACCCATCAGAATAGCTAAATGTAGAGAAAGAGAAAAGAAAAGAGAAAGAAAAACAATCCATAGTGACAGCACCAAATGCTGGTGAGGTTGCTGAGAAACAGGATCACTCATGCATTGCTGGTGGGAATGTGAAATGATATAGTCACTCTGGAAAAGAGTTTGACAATTTCTTTAAAAATTAAGCATGCGATTACCGTACAACTTGGCAATTGCACTCTCAGGCATTTATCCCAGACAAACGAAAACTTAGGTTCACAGACAAATCTGGTACATAAATGTTCACAGCAGCTTTACTCCTGACATCCCCAAACTGGAAACAGCCCAGAGGTCCTTCAACAGATAAAGGGTTGGGGCACCTGGGTGGTTCAGTGGGTTAAAGCCTCTGGCTTCCGCTGAGGTCATGATCTCAGAGCCCTGGAATCGAGCCCCGCATCGGGCTCTCTGCTCAGTGGGAATTGAGCCCTGAATTGGGCTCTCTGCTCCTCCCCCCAACCCTGCCTGCCTCTCTGCCTACTGGTGATCTCTGTCTGTCAAATAAATAAATAAAATCTCAAAAATACCCAAAAAACCCGATGAAGTGTTAAACGAACTAGTAGTGTATCCATACCATGGAATACTATTCAGCAAAAAGGAGGAGTAAACTACTGATAGATGCAACAACTTGCAAGGATCTCGGGGCACCTGGGTGGCTCAGTCGGTTAAGCATCTGCCTTTGGCTCAGGTCATGATGCCAGAGCCCTGGAATCGAGCCCCATGTTGAGCTCCCTGCTCAGTGGGGAGTCTGCTGCTCCCTCTCCTTCTGCCACTCCACCCACCACTTGTGCCCTTGCTCTCACTCACCTTTGCTCTCAAATAAATAAATAAAATCTTTAAAAAAAAAAAAAGCTTGCAAGGATCTCAAGAAAACTCTGCTCAATGAGAAAAGCCAGTACCGAAAGGTTACATAGGATATGAATTCCTCCATATAACGTTACTGAAATAACAAAAACAATACGTGCTCTTGAAAAAATAGCCTCTTGATTGCTGGGGTCTAGCTACAGGGGTGGGGGTGGGGAGTGGTAGTGGGTGGGTGTGAATGCCAAGAGGTAGCACCAGGGAGGTCTTTGCAGTGAGCCAACAGTTCGCATCTCGACTGTGGGGATGGGCACCCAAATCTACGTGTGATAAAATTGCATATGCATGACACATACACACACTCACATACTGAGTGCGTGTAACACTGGTGAAATCCGAAGCAGCTGTGTGGGTTGTACCAAGATCAATCTCCTGGTTTTGATACTCTCTAATTGAGATGTCAACATTGGGGAACACTGGGTGAAGGATCATGGACCCCTTTGTACATTTTTTTTTCAACTTCCTCTGAATCTGTAATTCTTTCAAAATAAAGAGTTTTTCTTTTCTTTCTTTCTTTTTTTTTTTTTTTGTAATCAGGTTGGTTTATGTATTTGATGTATTTATTTCCTAAGATGTCCGAGCTGGGCTTTTTCAGGAGAGGTCGTAAGTCACTATATGGGGAAGCAGAGAAGGGAGGAAACCCAGTATCTGCTGAGAACGTGCTCTGGGCCAATCAGTTCACATACGTGATCATATTTACTTCTCAAGACAACCCCGGCAAGGTTGGCATCTCTTTTTTTAAAAAAGATTTTTTATTTATTTATGAGAGAGAGAGAGAGAGAAAAGGAGCAGGGGGAGGGGCAGAAGCAGACTTCCCAATGCGCAGGGAGTCAGATGTGCGGCTCAATTCCAGCTCCCCCCAGTCATGACCTGAGCTGAAGGCAGACACTTAACTGACTGAACCACCCAGGTGCCCCTCTTATTCTTATTTCATGACGAAGACAATCAGACTTAGGTCCTGGGTTTGTCCGAGTTAGTAGCTAATAATTCCTGATTGGAGCTAATTAGAAAGTGCTTATGCATGCTAAACGCTATGCATCGATTATCTCATTTAATCTTCAAAATAGCTATGTAAGTCACGTACTACTAGTATTATCCCCATTGTACAGATGAGGGTCCCAAGGCTTAGAGAGGTAAAGCGACTTGCCCAAGATCACACAGCACAGAAGATGTGGAATCAGGATTCAAGACAGGCGAGTATGAGCCTGATGCTCTTTTCTTCAACCTCCAGGCACTTCCCAAAGTAAATACTGGAATTAAAATTTTAAAACTTCGTAATGAAAAGGAAATGCATTTTAGATTCCAAGGCAGAAATGAGCGCTCTCTAGCCCTCAATAAGTCCTATGTACTGTCCTGTCCCAGCCCCTAGAACCCTCGATTGCATTTATATTTCTACGTCTGCCTCTCCCTCCAAGCCTTATGCTACAGAAACTCCTTAAGAGACAGAACCACGGCTTACTCGTGTTTGTGACCCTAGAGCTTGCCAAGACGTAGGGGCAAAAATTATGTCTGGTGCAGGGACAAAAGAAATTAGAGATCACTTTCCATCCTATGAACAATTTTCTCCTCACTAAGGGGGCTGGACCTGGGACTACTCAAGAGCGCACCCTTATCTGCAACTCACCGGGCTGGGCTGGGCTGGGAGGACTGCGGACCCGGTTCTCTCTGATGCCCCATTGTAACCCCCAGCCTGTCCTGCCTCACCAGAGCCAGAACTTTGCAAGTCAGTTGTTAAACCATTTGTAGCTTGAAATCAGCCAAGGTGGGAATATTTATGCCACAAAACTTGGCAAAGGCTACAAAGCGGAGCACCTCCCCCACCCCCAACACACACACACACACACACACACACACACTCACCCACACCCCAGAACTGGTTGTTAAACATTTACCAGCACACCCCTGATGACAAACATTGGGTGGCAGCACTTTGGTCCATGTAAATAAAGAAGCCCCGAGAGGGAGGGGCAAAAGTGAGCCTTCTGTGGTGCCTCAAACATTCTATACCTTGAGCTGGGTGGTAGTTACACACAGATGTAGACACATGAAAAAATTCATTGATCTGTATGTTTACTAGCATGCTTTATGCAATTTACGGTATATATGTTTCCCTCAATAAAAATGAACTCCCGGACTATGCAAAGAGCTGTGGATCGATCCTGGATGCCCCCCGCAGAGACCCCACTTATCAAGATGCGTGACGAGCCCCCGCCATACCAATCTGCGTCAGAGATGGCTCTGCTCTGCTCAGTGCATTATCTATTACGTGGGAGGGGGCAAAGGTGGTCCAAACGCGTCTGGCATCAGGCATCCAAATCCCTCTGCGTCTTTTCTCTGTCACTGCTGCTGTCATCTCTCACCTACGTTATTCCTGGCTCTGTGGCTAGAGATGGTGCTGTTTGCTGTCGGGCAGCCTGACTCACTACTCGGCAGATCATTTTTCTAATTAAGTGGAGAGATGGATGGATATTTTCCCATACTTGGGCAGAGAAGCCTCATTTGCTTGGATCTTTTTACTGGAATCCCTCAGCTTCACATTTCAGGGGACGTTTCCTCCACTTTAACAGAATATAGTACACAAAACCTGCTCTCCTCAGATGATCAGACTTATAGAGAAAATGGAGAGGAAGCTAGGCATTTCTCAAGAAATGCACCCTTACCAGGGAGAGGAAACCACCTTTCCTGAGTTTCTTCCATGAAGTGACCCTAGATGGGAAGGCCCAGCTCCCTATTCGATCTCCAGAATCCTGGCTGGCATTTAACTTTTCTAACACAAAAAGCTCTAAACTGAGCTTTCCCTGTCCCACCCCCTCCCCCAGCAACCCAGAGGAACAACTTGCTTGGGGCAGCTGCTTTATTCTGGGAAGGAATGATGGGAGCTTGCAGGCAGAGCCTGTGATCCAGGAAGTGGGCAGGACACGTGACAGGGCACCTGCAGGAACAGGAGGTCTGGCTCTGTGCCAGCCCTTCATGGGGACGCAGGAGCAGCATCGATGGGATTAGAAGGGTGAACGAGGGTACGTTTGCAGAGTGTCAACATCACAGCCTGGAGAAATCACACAGTCTATTCCCCGTCTCCTCTCCAGGCTCAGAAACCCCCTTTCAGCTAAGCCCAGCTCAAGCCCCAAGTTCCCAGGGTGCAGTGTAGACAGATAACCGTGTGAGGCTTTGTTTGTAAGTAGGGTGGTGATAGTTCCTGGCAGTCCCACTCAACCCCCCTCCACTAGAGTCTCGAAGCTCACCCATCCACTCAGCCCCCTCCCAGGCAGGGTGAGTAGGTCCTGGCTTTGGTTTCAGGGCTCCTTCACTGTTTTCATTGGCCCTTGTGCAAGCTGCCAGTTATGAGTCCAGGCCTGAATCCCAAGCCTGCTAGGATGGGGTTGTATTTCCCACTTGGTTTTTGCCAGGCTTTTTTTTTTTTTTCCATAGGGGCTACTTTCTATAACACACACAGATACACACACACACACACACACACGCGTGCGCGCGAGCCTGAGTATGCCATGCCTAAGCCCTCCACACCCAAATGACCACCCAAGACCCAGTATTCCCAACCCCACCCCTTCCTCCACAGCCTAGGTGGCTGACATCCCAGCATGCCTGTGGCCCAAGTTATGACAACTCACTGACGGTCCCAAAGAACAGTCCTCAGATGCTCTTGGCAAAGCCAACCACTGCTTGGACCACACTTGATGCTGAAGGTCCAACCAGGGGCCCAGCTCTATCCCTAATGTCCAAAGATAGGCCTGGCCTGTCCCCTCCTGCCTGGGAGGGGCTAGGATAACCTTCTGCATCCCTGCTGGTTCCTGACCTTCGAGGTCCTTCCCAAGTCTCTTTCAATAGGGACTGTTGTCAGGTGAGAAGTACCCACTCTACTGCCAACAACGTCAGCACTTATCATGCCCTCATCAGGTCACCTGAGTGCTCCAGAAGCTGGCGCCTCTTCCCCCTCTCAAATGGGCTGGGATGTGGGTGAGGGAAGGGAGGAATGGAGACCTGGAAAAGGAGGTCAGGTGGGGATCTGCTGCCATGTTGGGTTGCTGGTTTTCCCACACCAGCGATGGGGGCCAATAGGCATTTAACAGATGTGTGTTGAATACATATATAAATAAATGCGTGGATGAATCCTAAAATATGCAGGGAAAACACTCCGGCGCTCACAGAAATCTCTATCTAACCCGCCCAGATGGCTTTCTCTACCCCTTCTTTGGGTTTCCAGCTTTCAACTAAGTATCATTAGGTCCCTTTCTCTGAAGTGTAAACTGAGTCCTTAAAAATTAGGAACCTTGCTTGTAGGCATCCAGAAAGTTGAAAACAAGCCCAGGGAGACCTTGCATGGCTCCTGACCCCTTGCAAATGCAACTTGAGCAGACCGAATCCCACTGACCTCCTCTGAGGTTACATGCCACCAGAGGTTCATGGACAGACAGACAGACAGATGGCTGGGTTTGGACAGTCCCATCTGCCTTTTCATGGGGTTCCCAGCAACCCTCTGGCATCTGTTCCTAGCAAACCCAACACTCCCCAGTCCCAAACTCCCACCCATCAGCGGTTGAGTAGGCAACTCACAGGCATGGTGGGGGGTCAGGCTGCTCGGACCAAGCCTCTCTCTGATCCTACAGACACCTGAACACAGAGCCCCTAGTGGAGTCACCGAGAGGAGTATGGCCAAAACCCATCCATCTTCTCCCTGCCTCAGTTACCAAGGTTCTTAGATATCCTGGGTGTCCCCCTCCCATTTCCCACCAGGTCCGTCTTGGACTCCCCAGACCTTACTGACAGGGCGAAGGTTAAAATGTCCCGACCACGTACCTAGTCATTCCAGCAACTTGCCCAGCAGTCCTCCAGATCGCGTGCTTGGGAGCTGGAGGAGGGACAAGGTGAGAGGACAAGGCTGCTGGGGAAAGCCCTGGGCTCCGTAACCTCCTGGCCAAGTTAACAGAGTTTCCAGACTAAGGCCGGAGGAGGGACGAGCAAAGGAGAGAAAGGAAAGGAGGCAGGACCAAAGCTAACCCCTTCTTTTTTCTTCCTAAACTCAATCCAGATTCGCCTTCTGAGGGCTGCTTGAAACTGATCCCCGCGGCTCTGACTCGTCCTTTCTTAAAGACATAGTCTCCACTTTGGGGTGGTGCGGGGAGGGCAGAGAGGAAAACCTCACCTGGCCAAAATACATCCCAGAACAAAAGATTGGGGTGGGGGGGAGGCAACACGAGTGCCAAGTCCCAAATGTCCCACACGTCCGCTCTTGATTCAGACTCAGAGCCGGAAGTTTACTTGAGATTCCCTCAGCTTAGCCCACTCAAGAGCTCCACTGGGTGACTCAAGAGACCCTGTCAGGAACACGGGGCCATGGTGGGAAGTGGGTCAGGTACCCGGGACTGGCAGATTAGGGGCTGCAGTCGAAGTCTGCAGGTGAGTGTGGGAAAAGGAGCACTGGACTTGGAGTCCTGCCTCTACCACTACTCTCTATGTCACCGACAGCAAGTCACTTTCCTCCTCTCTGCCTGTGTTTCCTTTCTTGACATGTGAAAACATAATTATCACACCCTGCTGAGTTGAGGGCTTGCCGCAGTCTCCCATTAAAGCAGAAGGCAGCACCCTTGGGGATCTGGGATCTGACCCTCCCCCCCCAGCACATGCTGTTCTGCTCTGGCTGCCAGATATTTGCATGGATCGGAGTTGGAACTTTCTGCTGGGTTGGGTGGAGGTGGAATCTGGGTGTGAGCATGTGAGTGGGCGGATGGGGAACCAGTGTGTGTGTGTGTGTGTGTGTGTGTGTGTGTGTGTGTGTAGGAGGAGGAACAGACTGTCTTTCGTGTTCCTTGCAAGGTGTTAACAACCTGTCAGGCTCTACCATTGGAGGACACGGAAAGAGGTTGTGAGCACATTCCCCTCTTCCCTTCACCCCCATATGTCTCATTTCCTTCTGCAGAAAAACTTCCTAGGCCCTCGGCCTGACAGGGCCTGAAGCCGGGCTCTGGCCCTGGTGGCTCCACAGTGGCCCTTTCTTACTGTAGGCTCCCATTCCTCTTCTTCCCTGAGGCTGCTCATCTGGTCTCCATGCCTGGGCTTCTGTTCGTTTTCATCCCGGCTGCAGAGCAGGGTGTGGTCTCCGAGTTTCCCACTCCTTCCTTGCTGTCCCCCGAGAACAGCACACAGCCCCATTTCCTTTTGAGGGCATGGTTCTGAGCTGTTTCCACAGTAGACTACCCTGAAGGGCTTTGGAAAAAATGCTCCTAGTCGAGCCTCAGCCCTGGACGCAGATCCTGCTCATCTGGGGGTGGGTGTGGGCACTGGGCGCCTGCCATCCAGAGGGTTCTGTAGGTGAGTTCAATGCACGGTCCAGGATGCGAGCCACAGATTCCAGGGTTTCTGCTGCTTGTTACATCCGGGAATGCGGGCAAGGGTGAGCAGGTCACAGATGTGGGGAAGGACAAATGGTGGGCCTCTCCCAGTGTTCTTCCAGAAGCCTTGGGCTCCCTCCATACAACAGTCTCGGGAGAAAATAATGGCAACGGCTCACACCAAGGGCTTCGTGTGTTACCTCACTGCATCCATAGGACCATTCTCATCTTCAGAGGTACCATTATCATTCTCATTTTATAGTTGAGGAAACTGAAGCATCAAGAAGTTGACTACCTTCGTTCTGAGGTAGTGATGAGCATTAATGATGTTCTGAGATGCCGGCAGCCAGCGGAAGGTGATATGAAGAGCTATAATTCCACAGGTGGCAGTCACAGATGCTGCTAATGGTACTGTGGTTTATTGCTCCGGAGGCAGATCTGCCTGCTCCTCTGCTCATTAGCTGTGTGCTCTAGGCCAACCTACGTAGCCTCTCTGTGCCCATCTCCTACGTGAAACGGGGGTGGCTGTGAGAATGCGCTGAGTTAATGAGCATGCGCAAAGCGCTTAGATCCTCGTCCAGGACCACAGTGGACGCTTTGTCAGTGTTGGCTCTTATTGTTTGCCACAAATGGGCTTCTATAGATTAGGGTACAGATCCAACCCCCTGGGTCAAAGCCCTACCCCCAGAGAAGTTCCCAAACTCTGCAAAGACGACTCCAACACCTTGCCTAACACCACGCCATTTGTATTCATTGGAAACCTGGGATCTTTAAACGTGTCCTTTAGAACACTTGCCAAGGCCAGCTCTTCTGAGGCCAAGAAGTGAGCTCCTTTTCAGGGACTTGCCTTTCCTTGGGGAGAGTCCCCCAAAGCCTCTCCCTGTAGCCTCCCTCTCACTCGCTGCCCCCTCCAACATCTGCCCAAGGCACAGTAGTCACTGGCTCTGCCACGGCTCTGGGCTCCCCTCTTAAGAGTCTGGAGTGTGCCCACAAACTTCTAACAAGCTAAACGGGGATGTGGAAACCCGCAGCCCCTCTGACCTACTGTGGTTGCCACGGGTCAGGGACGGGGCTGGGGATGAACCAAGCTAGCCTTGCACCGCGTGGATGTGGCAAATTTGTTGGGTCCTCTCTCCTTCCCCTCCGCACCCAACTCCCCGACTTTAGTCTGCTCTGCTGCTTCAGCCTTCTTGATCCATGCTTCTGTTCCTGTTGCATGCCAGAAGGAAGCTTACTGTGCAAGACTCCAAGTTCCTTGAACACCACCCCGCTCCACATCCTGCGAAGGCAGAGAGGAAGAAACTGGAGGCTGCGGTAGGGGAGTGGGCCTGGCCAAGGTCTGAGAGCCAGAGAAAGAAGGAGAGCTGGCACTGGGACTCAGGTCAAGGGGTCACAAAATCTGAGTTCTAGAAAGAAGTTTAGTTTAGTGCCATTCCCATTACATCACCCACCTCTCAGAATTACACCCCCAAACCCTATTGTTTCAGGTAACAACTGGAAATACTGTTTTTGTCAGAACCATAATGGCTACTTCCTTTTCTGTGCGCTTACTGTGGAAAGAGCAGACAATGCTTCATCTCCTTCTCCCACTGCTCCCCCAGGCTCCTAAAGGTAGTCCTCCAGCATCTGGCAGCCCAAATTTCTTCCTTAGCTGTTCCAGGCCTGGGCAGCACCTGCCTGTTCACCACCATGTTCACAGGTATTTCTAGCGGCCTGGGCCGACAATTGGTTTGCCAATTTCATGGTACTAGACTTCCCTGTTGCCTGGAATCTCCCAGGACATAATAGACTGCAGCTGGTTTCCTTATGCCGCCCTAACACACGATACCGCGCCTGGCACAGAAAGGACATTCAGTCCTTCAGAAATGAGTGAATGAATGAAAGAAGATGCCAGTGTTGCAAGGGATAAAGAGGACTAGACACAGATCACCCCGCCCTCAAGGAGCTTAGAAGTTACTTATGAAGGCAGGATATATAAAGTCACAGAAATATAGCAAGAGAGAATGAGGCCTGCATGTTAGATTTCTCCTGTGGACCATCCAGCGGCCTGGGGCACTGTCAACAGTCTGGAATGTGAGAGCTGTCAAGTCCAAGGGCATGGCAGGGCAGGTCATAGAGGCAGCAGCTTGGATGAAAGGGGGCATTAAGTGCCAGGCTGTAACAGGACTAGGGGAGTTGGGAAAACCAGATGTGGGTTCCAGGAACCAGAGAACCAAGGTAGCAAAAGCAGGGTCAGAGTGGAGAAGATTCTGGAACTATGTCGCCAAGACCTAGATCATAGCTGCAGGGTCTTCTTAGTAAAACTGGAGGGGAAAGGGACCGGGGGTGTGGGGGAAGGCAGGGGCTACAGGAGAAGTATCTGAATGAGAACAGAAGCAGTGAGAAAGGAGTGATGGAGCCAGGACAAAAAATGGCCCAGGAGCCAATTCCATCTGGTGACTGAGAAGCTAATTTTGACGCTGAAATGGGCAAGTCGCTGGAGGGGTGTGAGTGCAGACAGGGCTTCTTACTCCTCAACTTCATGTATTCATTCACCAAACACATATGCAACACCCACGACACAGTCCTCAACCCTGTGTGTGTGTGTGTGTGTGTGTGTGTGCACGCATCTACACATTCTAACCTCTAGGGAACACTTGAGACCTCTCCTGCCCCTTCGCCTTAAGGGAGGACAAGCAGGCTCCCAGATCTTTGCTACAGGGTGTGCTCTGTGAAGAAGCTGGATCTCTATTACTCAAAAGCATGGTAGAAAATGAAGAATTTCAGGGGTGCCTGGGTGGCTCAGTGGGTTAAGCATCTGCCTTTGGCTTAGGTGAGATCCCAGGGTCCTGGGAACGAGCCATGCATCGGGCTCCTCACTGATTAGGAGCTTCTCCCTCTCCCGCTCCCCCAGCTTATGCTCTCTCTCTCGTCCTGTGTGTTTGTCAAATAAATAAATAAAATCTTAAAAAAAAGAAAATGAAGAATTTTAGATTCCACCCTAGACCTTCTGAAATGGAATCTGCTCTTCGCACTTCACTTCTTAAACATTAACATACAAACCATTATCTAGACATCTGGCTGTCTATGCTGCTGGTCCATGGATCACACACTGAATAGCAAGGAACTAGGCCCCAAAAAGGGACCAGTGTGCTGGGGATGGATCTTTCCGTGGGAGGGCTAAGGGAAACAGAGCAAGCTAGGGTTATAGGTTTACTTGTGGGGGCTCCTTCAGGCAGGTAGGGAAGTAAGTTCCTAAGCAGCCTCTCTCCCAGCTCCCCACCCCCAAAAAAGCTGCTCAGTGCTGTCTCTGGTCTGGAACAAAGCCTAGTGGCTCCCACATAATCTAGGCCAACTCTAGATGGGGTGAAGAAGGTACATAGTGGTTTGGGTCCAGAGCCCTGCCTCCCAGTAAAAGTCCTCTCAGCAGTATGTTCTTTGAGGACTTTGCACGGTCTACAGCTGGCTAAAGAACAGAAATTTTGGGACACCTGCGTGGCTCTGTCAGTTAAGTGTCTGCCTTCAGCTCTCAGGTGATGATCTCAAGGTCCTAGGATCAAACCCCAAGTCAGGCTCCCTGCTCAGGAGGGAGTCTGTTTCTCTCCCTCTGCCCCTCCCCTTCACTCGTGTTTTCTTTCTCTCTCTCTCTCAAATAAATAAAATCTTTATTTTCAAAAAAGACTTTATCCATTTTTTGATTCGTCAGAGAGAGAGACCTCACACAAACAGGGGGAGAGGCAGAAGGGGAGGGAGAAGCAGACTCCCCACTGAGCAGGAAGCCCAGACGCAGGACTCAATCCCAGGATCCTGGGACCTTGACCAGAGCCCAAGGCAGATGCTTAACTGACTGAGCCACCCAGATGTCCCTAATAAAATCTTCTAAAAAAAAAAAAAGGGTTGAAGTTTCGGGGGACCAGCCAACATCTCTTCCCATCACAGATACAACTAATGGAGGGTAAGAGAGGATTGCCCCAGCTCATGCTTGGTTGGAAACATAAAACTGATAGGGAAGCCATCTGTGACAGTGGGTTTTATAAGTTCACATGCATGTGGATTTTTTAAAGAAGATTTATGTATTTATTTTAGAAAGAAAGAGAGACAGAGAGAGTGTGCAAGTGGGGGGTGAGGAGCAGACTCCCCAAGCAGATTCCTCACTGAGCATGGAGCCCAGTGTGGGGCTCAATCTCAGGACCCACGAGATCGTGACCTGAGCTGAAATCAAGCGTCTGATGCTTGACCTACTGAGCTACCCAGGAGCCCCATGCATGTGGATTTTAATAACAAATCTTCAAGTAACTACATCAGGTAGTGAAAGCATGGGTGATTTTTCTTTCTTTTTTTTTTTGTGATACTTCTCCATGTTGACCACAATTAACCTGTGTTAGATCCATAAATCCATAATTAACAAAGACTTTATTTCAACAACTAAGTTAATACAAAGGAAAATCATGGCAATATACAAAGAAGTGCTGACTTTTGTGGTGTAATTGATTGTATGGGATTCAGAGGGAGATTTCCAAAGTGAAAGAGAGAGTGATGGGATGGAAAAGAGGTGCCTAAGATCGCTAAGCCTTTATTCTAAAGTTGGCCTGAGCCAAAGTCAAAACCCAGATCTCCTGGAATGCAAAGCTGCTAAACACTGATCAGGCCCTAACATGGGTAAATGTATTCATTTCTTGGATCAGAGATTCTTAGAACTAGAAGAATCTGAGCGACTACAGGGCCAACCTTGCCCTTTTCTTCTTATGGGATGGAATGGGAGATGCAAACAGGTGAGGACACTGAGGGCTCTGTACCTTGGCACAGGCTCTTCTCTCTGCCTGTATCACCCTCCCCTCCGGGCCTGCATGCCCAGCTAATACCCACTCTTCCTCAAGATTTGATTCAAGCCTCACATACTCTTGTGGGGTAGGCACCCTCCGTAATCATAGAAAACTCCGCGCATTTCTCTATTGCCCATTTGACAAAACACTCAGCACCCACTATGTGTCCGGCACTGTTGCAGACACCTGGGACACATTAGTGACAAAAAACTCCTGCCCTAGTGTGCCGTGATGAAGTCATATCACTTATTTCTTCAGCAAACATTAACAAATCACCTATGTGTGGGGCCCTCAGGGTAACTGTCTGTTCATAGATTTGGCCTCTTCCAGCTCACCTATCTTTAGTACCTTGTTGTCACCGTGAATGTTTTCTGAATCTATGAATGATGGCATGGCCAAGGTCACACAGCAGCCTCGAGATGGGTCTGGCACTGAAACCCTGGCACCCTGTTAGCCAAAGTGCTTTCTCCTGCCCTGCGTAATGGTCAGCCCAAATCTCTGTAACTCCCTGATCATTGGTGGGAAAGGTCCCAGGGGAGAAGATCAAGGGCTGCGACACCTATGGAGAATGATTTTGGGAAGAGGAGACCAGCCCAATCAGGGACCCTTTCTGGGAACGGGTGGGGGAAGTCGCCCGCTTCCATGGACTATACTCCAAAGCTTGCAGGAAGCAAGAAGAAGCTCTCCTCTCGGGAGAGGTCTCGGGAGACCCTAAGAGACTCAATCTCACAAAACAAACTGAAGGAGGGAGGTATGGAGAGGGTGGCTGGGTTATGGACATCGGGGAGGGTATGTGCTATGGTGAGTGCTCTGAAGTGTGTAAGCCTGCCGATTCACAGACCTGTACCCCTGGGACTAATAATACATTATATGTTTATTAAAAATTTTTTAAAAAAGAAAAAGAAAAAGAAAGAAGCTCTCTCCAGTAGCACCCCATCGGCGCCATCCCTCTGCACAGGGACTGATCATTTTCAGGTACACTTCACGTCTGTGTCAAAAACAACGCCACCGCGGGGGCTGCAGAGACATTCCCCACCTAGCTCACCGCCTGGGCCCCAATTCCCTTTCCCTCGCCTGCCCATGCAGCCACAGGAGCGGCTGCATTGCAGCGCCCTCTGCCGGGCGCGAGGCCGCCTCGGTCCATCAGTGGGGCGGGGGAGGAACGCGGGCGGGAGCGGGGCCGCTTCCAAGGAGCCTCTCCTTCCGGAGGTGCCGAGGGACCGTGACTCATCGCGCCGGCTGCACCCGCGCCACTCGCCGCCTCTGCACGCGCCCGGTGACGCACCAAGACGCGCAGAGCTGCTCTGCGCACGAAAGGAAAGCAGCCCCGCGTCGGCCCCCGACGGCAGCTGGGCGCCAGCACCTGCTCGGCCAGCCCCGGCCTAAGCCCGCCCCAGCCCCCGCGTCGTGGCCGCTTCCGCAGCCGGAAGCCCCGCTCACCGCCACCCTCGCTGAGTGTTTACCACTCATCTCAGCTAGGGGTCGTTTTTTTTACAGGGCCCTAATGGAATGGGAAAGTGAGGGTGAGAGAAAGACGAGATGAGGGCCAGCTTCAAAAAGCTAAGAAGCAGAGGGGCCACTAGATGAACCAGTTGCTGGACCCCAGAGTTCAAGGTGCGCTGCCCACAGCATCAAACTGCAGCGTCCTCCTAAGCACCCGCTCAACACACACAGGCAGAAAGGGAACGGCGGGCCACATCTTAGGGGACCTTCAAAATCAGCACTATAAGAAACACTGACGATTTGGGAAATAAAAGGAAAGGTATAAATGGCAGTTGGGAAGAAAGTCGGGGGCGGGGGCTGGGTTTGACTCTGTAAACATGTTTTACTATGGAGCAGAAGACACGATCAGAACTTTGAGCTGGGAAGATGCACTAAAGGAAAACAGATCAGAGAAATGGAAGTGTGGTTGTCCAGTAGCACTCCGTAGGGTCTAAATCGGAGGCATGAAAATGGGGGAGGGGGAAGAAACAGATCCAAGAGCGGGAGAAGAGTTAATGATAGATTGGATTTTAAAAGTGAGGTAAGTAGCGGCGACTGGGTGGCTTAGTCGGTTTAGGGTCTTGCCTTTGATCTCAGGGTCCTGGGATCAAGTCCCACATTCGGCTCCCTGCTCAGCAGGGAGTCTGCTTCTCTTTCTCTCTTTCTCTCTCTTTTTCTCTGCCCCTCCTCCCTGCTCGTTCTCTCTCTCCCTCTCTCAATTAAATAAATAGAATATTTTTTAAAGATTTTATTTATTTATTTATTTAAGAGAGAGAGAGAGAGAGAGAGCATGAGCAGAGGGGAGAGGCAGAAGCAGGCTCCCCACTGAGCAGGGAGCCCAACATGGAGCTCCATCCCAGGACCCTTGGGATCATGACCTGAGCAGAAGGCAGATGCTTAACTGACTGAGCCACCCAGGTGTGGCCAATAAACAGAATTTTTTTTTTTTAATAAACAGAATCTTAAAAAAAAAAAAACGAGGTAAATAAGATCCACATAGGAGCTCTGTACCTCTCATAAGGTTATTTATTGCCATTGATTTGCCTTCTTGACTAGAGCGATTGTTTGTTGGCCTTGTTAGGTGTCAAAATCCATAGGGTGGTGGCTTAGGCCCCACTACTGCCTTGGATACCATGACCTTGCGTGTGTGTGTGTGTGTGTGTGCATGTGTGTGTGTGTAGGGGGGACTACACATGTCCTGGGGCAGTGTCCATCCTCTCAACATGGGGAGGGGAGAATACCCTGCCCAGACAGCATCTGCACATTCCCAAGAACCTCTAAACCAGCCCCTACAGGATCCCTGGGAGAGTATGGAGGGCTTCAATGAAACTCCAAGCCTGCTTTATGCTACCGAATATCCTTCTAGGCCTACTGTTTGCCAGAGCAACTGAGGGGGTAACTCCATCCCAAAGCCAAGGATCAAGACCTTCCAACCGGCTGTGAGTGCCTGTTGCCAGCTGGTGACACTCCATGAACACACCACTGGGCAGGGAGCATGGCTCTGCTGTGGTAGAACGGGGCATTTTTACTCGAGGGTAAATTTTCTAGGCATCGGCACCCCTGCCAAGACAGAAATTCTACAGAACTGGGGAGTGTTATGTCAGCAGTGGACCCAAAGGGAGTCAGAACTGCCTTCATACCCACACTGTAGTCTGTCCAGAACATCAGGCCCGATAGGCCCAGCTACTAACTCAGCTCACCTTCCCCTGTTAACCCTCTATAGATGGACGTGAAGGAGAGCACCCTGCTGGGAATGGGTGGTTCCATATTTCCTCAGGACCTGACGCTTGGATCCCAGCAGCTTGGGATAGGGGGCCACCCCTAATTCCTGGTTCTTCCCATCCTCCACCACTCACACTTGCTATCATCCTGGGCTCTCCTGGATGGAGAACTATGACCCCAATGGAAAGCTTGGATGGCTCAGTCAGTTGGGCATCTGCCTTCAGCTCGGGTCATGATCTCAGGGTCCTGGGATTGAGGCCCGCACTGGGATCCCTGCTCGGCAGGAAACCTGTTTCTTTCTCTCCATCTCCCTCTGCTTGTGTTCCCTCTCTCCCTGTGTCTCCCTCTGTCAAATAAATAAATAAAATCTTTTTAAAAAAGTCCATGTTTCTAATCAATATTTACCCTGGGAGTTTGAAGTTCAGGCTTTTACAAATACACAGAAACAAATGTGTGTGTATGTGGGGGAGGGTATGTGTGGGTAATTTAGCCCCAAACACGTGGGCTCCAGTGTTCTTTGTGAAGGAGGAAAAGTTGAGTGGAAAAAAAGAAGAAAAGGTTTCAATTCTCCCTAAATTAATCTGTGAACTCATTATCATCCCAAGCAAATCTCCACAGGAATTTTTTTTGTGGAAACTGACACACTGATTTAGACAAGCATATGAAAAAGAACAGGCACAAGAAAATCTCAAACAATTTGTCGGGGTGGGGGGGAATGACAATGAAGGATAATTTATTATACAAAGTATCAAATCTATCATAATTAGTAAGGTATGGCTGGCTCAGAAATAGACAAAGAAAGAGTGAAAGAGAATGGAAAGCCCCCAAACCACACATGTAAAAATGTTAAACAAATGATATTAGTGGCATTTATAAGCCAGTGCCAAAAGGATGGATTATTCAATACAAAGTATTGGAATAACTGGCTTTTCATTTGGAAAAAAAACTAAATTAGATCCCTACCACATACTAAACACACGCACACACGCACATGCACACGTGCACATGACTTCAGATAGCTCAAACAACCAAATATAAAATATACCTATAACTACAATAAAAATATGTAGATGCATATATTTGTGACTAGTGCAGAGAAATCCCTTTTAAACAGCACACATACACAACTCAAAAGGCATAAAAGCACGGCTGATAAATATGAATCACCATCAAAAAACATTTCTTAGACTAAAGACACCATCAATAAAGGCAAAGGACAAATGATAAACTGGGAGAAGTATATGATTTGCAACATATGTAATATGTCAAAAATTAATCTCTCTTACATATATTGATATACATATCCATGATATTGATCTATATCTATCTATATTGACTCTGTAAGTCAATAAAAAAGGCAAACAACCCAAAAGAAGTATGGCAAAGTATATGGTCAGTCAATTCAGAAGGAAAGTTACAAATAGCCAATAGACATTTGAAAAAATGCTTAACCTCTAGTAATCAAGGAAAAGCAAATGAAAACAACTACCAGATACCATTTTTCACCCATCACACTGGTAATTAAATGTTTGATTATATCTAGTGCTGGCTTGGAGGTGAGCAAAAGTCGACTCTCATATACACTACTGGGTGGAGTGCAGGATCGCTGGAGGGAATCTGGAAGCATCTGCCAGTAAGTAAAACGCACAGCCCCTATTACACAGCAACTCCACTTCTTAGCATCCATCCTAAAGAAACTCTTGCGCATGTACACAAATATTTATTGAATGGCTGCTTGTGGAAATACCAGCCATCAAAGTTTAGAGACGATCTTAGTTCATAAAAACAAGTAAATAGTCAAATAAACTGCTGAAAGTCATAATCTGCAAAATTATGTAACATCTTTTTTAAAAAATTTTTATTATTTATTTATTTTAAAGACTCTATTTGGGGCACCTGGGTGGCTCAGTGGGTTAAAGCCTCTGCCTTCAGCTCAGGTCATGATCTCAGGGTCCTGGGATCAAGCCCCACATCGGGCTCTCTGCTCAGCAGGGAGACTGCTTCTCCCTCTCTCTCTGCCTATTTCAGATCTCGGTCTGTCAAATAAATAAGTAAAATCTTTTAACAACAACAAAAAAGACTCTATTTGAGAGAGAGAGAGAGTGAGGGAGAGTGAGCACAAGCAGGGGGAGTAACAGACAGAAGGAGAAGCAGGATCCCCACTGAGCAGGAAGCCCAATCCCAGGACTCGATCCCAGGACCCTGAGTTCATGACCTCTGCTGAAAGTAGCAACTTAACCAACTGAGCCACCCAGACATCCCTATGTAACAGTTTAAAAGATTAAGTCAGGACTTCTGCTTTTGGGAAGACATCGTAGATATACATTTCCTTATTCCACTAAGTAAAACTACAAACTAACAACTAAGGAAGTATACCCCAAACCCCTCGACATTATAAATAAAATAACACAGAAGACTCTGAAAGACGGAGGGAAAAAGGTACACCAGTAAGAGACCTCCTGACTACAGGAATGACATGGGGGTATGTTCCCTGGATCTCTGTTATGCTTCATATATCCCAGAGTTGAAGCTCAGAAAGTCGGCAATCTGGAAGCACCAACGGGGACAGAAAAAACCCAAAGCCAAACCAAAAAGCTTATGCCTCTAATCAAAGGACCAGAAAAGGAGGTACTAGCCTGGCAGAGAATTCTAGGCAATGACTACTTTACTTCAGCCAGATACAGGAAGAAAAAAAAAATGGGACCCCATCTCCAACCCCATCTGCAAAGGAAAGGTTGAAAACATAGACTTCTACCCTTACTAAGTTGTAGCTAGGCACCCCAAACCTCCCCACTGAGGTGACATCAGAGAAGGCTGAATGGGGAGCTGGACCTCCCTGGTGGAAAATCAACAAGGATATAGAAGAACTCAGCAACACCCTCACCCAACAGGATCCAATGTGACATTTATAGAGCACACCATCCAACAAGAGAATAATACCCATTCTTTTCAAAAGTACCCATGAGCATAGACCAGGTTAGAGAGCATCCTGTGCCATGAAACAAACCTCAATAAATTAAACAATGAAAAGAAAATGGAATGTATTCTCTAACTACAATGGAATCCAACTAGAAATCAATAATGACAGAGAGATTGCAGGAAAATATCTAAACACTCAGAAACTAAATGGCGCAGTTCCAAATAACCCATGGGTCAGAGATGAATTCTCAAGGGAAATTTTAAAAATACACTGAACTGAATGAAAATGAACGTACATCATCACAAAATTTGTGGGATGCAACTAAAGCGGTGGTCATTCAAGGGAAAACTATAGCACCAAACGCTTATACTAGGAGAGAAGAGGTCTCAAATCAATAATCTAATTTCCTAGCTTAAGAACTAGGGACTAAAGAAGCAAAACATAGCCAAAGCAAACAGAAGACAGGAAATTAAAAGAAGAGGAGAAATCAATAAAATTGAAAACAGGAAAACAATTAGAGCAAAATCAATGAAACAAAGTGCTGGGTCTTTGAAAAGGTTAGTGAAATTGGCAAACTCTAATAACACTTACAAAGAAGAAAGAGACAAAACACAAGTTACTAATATCAGGAACCAAATGAATATCATTGCAGACCCTTCAGAAATCAAAAGGGTAGTGAGGAAATACTAACAACTCTACATACTTTGAGAATTTTGATGAAACTAACCAAGTCCTTGATTAGTTTCGCAAACTCCCAAAGCTCACTCAATAGGAAATAGATGATTTGAATAACCCTATAACTATTAAGAAAATTGAATTCATAATTTTAATTTCCCCCCAAAAGAAACTTCCAGTTTCACTGGAGAATTCTACCAAATGTTAATACCAGTCCTGTACCATCTCTTCCAGAAA
The DNA here is from genome assembly GCF_020171115.1 of Neogale vison. Taxonomy (NCBI): domain Eukaryota; kingdom Metazoa; phylum Chordata; class Mammalia; order Carnivora; family Mustelidae; genus Neogale; species Neogale vison. The sequence goes on from NC_058105.1 coordinate 70,323,878, forward strand.
ATAGGAGAGGAGGAAATGTTTCCCAAATTATTTTATGAAACTACTGTTAACCCCCCATCCTTTTTTTTTTTTTTTTTTGAGAGCAGAGAGCGTGAGCAGGGTTAGGGAGAGGTGCAGAGGGAGAGGGAGAGAGAGAATCTTAAGCAGGCTCCATGCTCAGTGAGGAGCCCAACACAGGGCTCCATCTCATGACCCTGAGATCGTGACTTGAGCTGAAATCAAGAGTCGGACTCTTAACCGATTGAGCCACCCAGGCGCCTCTGAAACCACTATTATCTTGGTGCCAAAACCAGATGACAGTCACACACAAAAAAGAAAACCATAAACCAATATCCCTCATGACTAAAGAAGCATAACTTCCCAACACAACATTAGCAAATAGCATTCAGTAATATGTAAGAAGAAGTGGGGTCCATTCCAGGGAGGCAAGACAGTTTCAATAACTCAAAATAAGTCAGTGTATTTCACCATATTAACAGACTAAAGAAGAGCAGTCACATAATTATATCAGCGCAGAAAAAACACAACAAAACCCAACACCCATTATGATTTAAAAAAAAAAAGAGCTTTTCAGAAATAGAAAAAGAAAGGAATATCCTCAATGTGAAAAAGAGCGACTATAAAAAACTTACAGAAAACACTAAACTTAATGGTGAAAGACTGAATGCTTTCCTCCTCAGATTAGGAACAAAGCAAGAATGTACTAAAAAGAAAACCACAGGCCCCAAATGGCGGCACTTAGGCCAAGTCACCAAACCAGAGTTTAATACAGAATCTAACTGTACTATCCACCTCCCCTAGAAATGTAGTCTTAACCGGTCAGTCAAGAATTTTCTGATCGACACCAAGGGGATAATCTGTCACATGGGTTCTCCATTCCTCAAGGGAAGATAAAGTAATCCACCTAATAAGACTCCCTGCCCCTCCAGTGAACTAGCCCAAACAATCTTTTCCTTTCTTTTGATAATGACTTCTTGTCCCATGTTCCTTCCTACAAAAACCTTCCATTTTGTACAACTCCTCAGAGCTCCCCTCTGCTAGATGGGATACTGCCAGATTCATGAATCACCTGAGAAAGCCAGTTAGATTTTCAGATTTACTCAGCTGAGTTTTTGTTCTCTAACAGATGTCCGCCTTCCCTACTATAATTCAACATAGTGCTGGAAGGTCTAGCCAGTATAATTAGGCAAGAAAAGGAAATGAAAGGCAGACAAAGTAAAAAGGAAGAAATAAAACCGTCCCTATTTGGAGATGACATGATGGTGTATGAAGAAAATCCCAAGGGGCTACAAAACAATTCCTAGCACTAATAAGCGAGTTCAGTGAGGTTGTAGGATACAAGATAAGCAGAGACAAATAAATTGTATTTCTATATGCTAGCAATGAACAAATGGATGCCAAAATTAAAAAAACAATACCATTTACAATTTCTCAAATGAAATACTTTTAAGTGCAAATACAACAAGACATGTACAGGACTTGTATGCTATAGAAACTACAAAATGCTCATGAAAAAATTCAAGGAAGATCTAAATAAATTGAGAAATACAGGTTGTTGCAACGTTGGGGGTTTAGGGGGTAGGAAAAGAATAAATGGAACAAGATGGGTTTGGGAGGGAGACAAACCATAAGAGACTCTTAATCTCACAAACAAACTGAGGGTTGCTGGGGGGAGGGGGCTAGGGAGAGGGTGGTGGGGTTATGGACATTGGGGAGGGTATGTGTTATGGTGAGTGCTGTGAAGTGTGTAAACCTGGCGATTCACAGACCTGTACCCCTGGGGCTAATACATTATATATTTATTTAAAAATTAAAAAATTAAAAAAAAGAAATACAGGTTGTTCATGGATTAGAGGACTTGACATAGTAAAGATGTCAATCCTCCCTTAGATTTATATACATATTTAGAGAAATGCCTATCAAAATTTCAGGAGGGTGTTTTAGACACAGACAAGCTTATTCTAAAATTTATATGGAAAATCAAAGGAATTAGAACAGCCAAACAATTTTGCAAAAGAAGGAGAAAAACGGGGAGGCATTGCTCTACCCAACTGTAAGACTTATGTAGCTACAATAACAAAGACTGTATGGTCCCAGTGGGGGGCAGATACATAGTTCAACGGAGCAGAGTAGAGACCTAGAAATATACCTCCACAAACATGCTCAACTCATTCTCAGCAAAGGTGCAAAAGCAATTCAGTGGAAGAAAGATGGTCTTTTCAGATAGTGCTGGAGCTATTACACGTAGGCAAAACAGAGAACCTTGATCTGTGTAGTGGGCTGAAGGGTCGCCTCTGAAAACCTGTGTCCACATCCTTATCCCCAGAACTTGTGAAGGTTACGTTATCTGGAAAACGGGTCTTTGCGAGATGTCATGAAGTCCAGGATCTTGAGATGAGAAGATTATTTTGGATTGTTCAAGTGGGCCCTAATCCAATGACAAAAATTCTTATGAAAGAGACACAGAGACGTTGATGTGAAGATGGGGGCAGAGGTCGAAGTGATGTGGCCACAGGATAAGGAAGCCAAGGATTGTTGGCAGAAGCTGGAAGAGGCAAGGAAGGATTTCCTCCTAGAGCCTCTAAAGAGGGCACGGCCCTGCTGATGCTTTGCTTTCAGACTTCTAGGCTCCACAACCATGAGAGAATACATTTATCTTGTTTTAAGCTACTAAATTCATGGGAATTTGTTATGGCGGTCTCAGGAAACTAATGCATACCTCTAAAAAATCAACTTAAGGGACGCCTGGGTCAGTCTAGCTTCCCACTCTTCATTGCAGCTCAGGTCATGATCTCAGGGTTGTGAGATCAATCTGGCCCTGTCTCTGGCTCTGTGCGGGGCATGGAGCCCTGGGAAGATCCTCTCTTTCCTTCTCCCTCAGCCCCTCCCCCCCACCTCCACCCACGCTCGCGTGTGCACGTGCGCTCACGCTCTCTCACTCTTGCTCTCAAAAAAAACACCAAAAAACAAAAAACAAAAAACCTTAAAATGCATCACACAGGGGGCACCTGGGTGGATCAGTTGTTAAGTGTCTGCCTTCAGCTCAGGTCATGATCCCAGAGTCCTGGGATTAAGTCCCGAATCGGGCTCCCTGATTGGCGGGGAGCCTGCTTCTCCCTCTCCCACTCCTCCTGCTTGTGTTCCCTTTCTCTCTGTGTCTCTCTGTCAAATAAATTAGAAAAAGCTTTTAAAAAATAAAATAAAATGCATCACAGACTAATCTTATCGTGGTGATCATTTTGCAATATATATGTGTATCAGATCATCGCATTATCTACCTTAAACTCACACATCATACCTCAACTATATCTCAATAAAACTGGAAAATGCATCACAAACTTAAATGGGAGGTGGAAAACGAAATTTTTAGGAAGAGGAAAAATTTTTAGAATTGAGAGCTAGATCTTCTACTTAGCAATCAAAACATGACATGAACAGTCAATTCGCTGGAAAGGCTATGTGGATGGCAAGTAAGCACACGAAAAGATGTTCGATGGCTTGCCATTAGGGACATGCAAAGTAAAACCACGACAAGATATCACCACACACCTAACCAGAATGCCTAAAATTTTAAAAAAAACAGTGACTACACCAAATTGTGGTGGAGGTGCCAAGAAACTGGATCTGTCATACATTGCTGGTAGGAATGTAAAAATGATATGGCCATTTTGTAAGACAGTTTGGCGAGTTACTTTTTTTTTTAAAGATTTTATTTATTTGTCAGCGAGAGAGAGCACGATTACAAGCATGGGGAGCAGCGGGCTCCTCACTGAGCAGAGACCCCCTGATGCGGGACTCGATCCCAGGACACCAGAATTATGACCTGAGCCGAAGGCAGGTGCTTAACCCACTGAGCCACCCAGACATCCCCAGAGAGTTCCTTTAAAAGCTACGAGCCGGCCCTTGCATTTGTGGACATGTCTCCCAGAGAAACGAAAACTGTCTACAGTTTTATGACTATTCGTAGCAACTTTATTTATAGTAGCCAAGAAACTAGGAACAATCCACGTGTCCTTCAACAGGTGAATGGCTAAACTATGTGTGATATATCCCAGCCATGGAAAACTACTCGTCTGTAGAAAGGAACAGAATATCCATACACACAACTTGGATGACCCTCCAGAGAACTCAGCTGACTAAAGAAAACAATCCCCAAAAGGTCCTCTACTGTATGATTCTATTTACACAACATTATTGAAATGACCTTGTTTTAGAAATGGAGAACAGAGGAGTGGTTGCTAGAGCTTAAGCAGGAGGTAGGGCTGGGAGGAAAGTGAGTGTGACTCTGAAAGGGGGCCTTGAAGGATCCTTGTGATGATGGAAATCTTCTGTATCTTGACTGCATGTGTGTCCCACTTATGATACTGCACCCTAGTTTTGCAGGAGGTTGCCATTGAGGGAAACTGGCTGAAGGGTCTATGGGATTTCTCTGTGTTGGGGTTTTCTTAAAGATTTTATTTATTTATATGACAGAGAGAGAGAGAGAGAGAGAGAGCAAGAGCAGGAACACAAGCAGGGGAAGTGGGAGAGAGAGAAATGGGAGTGGAAGAAGCAGGCTTCCCAATGAGCAGGGAGCCCAATGCAGGACTCGATCCCAGGACCCTGGGATCATGACCTGAGCGGAAGGCAGACGCTTAACCAACTGAGCCCCCAGGCGCCCCTCCAAGATATACTGTTAAGTGAAAAAAGTAAGTTATCAATTGGTGTCTATGGTTTCCTAGCATTTATCTTTAATACCCACACACAACCATACATACATATGTATATATACACAGAAGAAGATGCGGAAGAGGGCACTCTACGCTGATCACAGTGGTTTCCTCTGGGGAATGGAGCTGGGGAGGGAAGAGGGTTTTGAACTGTAGCTGGATTATTGGTTTCTTTTTTTCCACAATGATAACATATTTACATGCTACTTGTATAGTGAAAACATCCAGGCCATAGCTACAGTGTTCTAGGAATCCAAACCTATTTGTTTTATCCTGAACCGACCAATCCCTGCTTCACCACCACCATGGCCAGAAGACCTGGCTCACGACTCCCCTGCCCTTGAGCCTCAAGGAAGTGGCTCCTTACCTAGCTTGGAGACGGGCCTGCCATAACGTACCACTAGTGAAGTATAGAAATACCACCCGGAAGGGCCAATGTGCCCGTGACCATGAACCTACCCACGGCTGATGACAACTTAAAAACCACACAAAGCTCTGCCCATGCTAATCAGTGCAACAGTAGTTTCTGTAAGGTTTAAGCTGACACACCGTCACACAGGTTGTCAGTCATGGGAGTAGCAAAGACTTCCCCTACCCTCTGACCCCAAAACATGGCAGCCTTTGAGCCTATTTGGAGGCAACTGAGAGCAGTGGGCATGACCAACAACTGGATAACTATGCTGTGCCTGGCTGAGAGCAGACTCACAGTAGGATGGTCCCTGAGAGCATCCACTCATTTACCATATATTTACTGAGCACCTACTATGAGCCAAGTAGTATTCTAGACACTGATCAACAGCACTGTCTACAAAAAAGTCCCTGCCCTCATGGGGCTCTCATTCTAGGCAGGGAGCAGATGATAAGCAGGATAAATAAATTATACATTAGGTGACATTAAGTGCCATGAAAAAAAAAAAAAAACCATAGCCTGGAAGGAGTATATAAGAAGTTCGGTGCCAGGGGTGGAAATTTTAGAAATGGTGGCCAGAGAAGGCCTCCCCGAGAAGGTAACGTTTTGGTGGAGATCTGAAGGAAGTCAGAGCGCCAGGTGGTTCTGGATGTCTTCCATTTCCCCACCAGATCTTCTCCACCCTTCTCCACCCAGCCATGTGCCCCGGTATGCTGACCTGTGCAGATTGCATTAACGGCTTCCCTTGCCCTCTGGCTTCGGGTTAAGTTTGACCAATGGGAGGCACCTGCAAGGAGATAAGAAAGAAAAAGAAGATGAGAATTTTTTTTTTCATCAGCTCTCTCTGTGCAGGTTCATCATGGGTTGGCCGCACCCCTCTACCAAAGCCCACAGCCCCCCCCCCCAGGTGGCCCTCTCCATACAGCAACCTTTCCCTGGTTCCCATGACCACTCGCTCCCGGGATCATGACTGCCACTGTGGTGGGGGAGAGGGGCGTCGGGGAACATTCTCGGCAGAAGGAAGAACAAGTACAAAGCACAAATATGCCCAGAAGGCTTAAAAAAGATCGACTGAAACAGAGTAGGTGATGGAGGAATCTGTAGAAGAGAATGTCCAGGACATAAGGTGGGGGCAGACGATGAGGCCCTTGCAAGCCACCATCAAGACTTCAGCTTTTACTGTGACTGAGAAGGGGAGCAGTTGGAGGAGGCTGAGCGAAAGACTGACATACTCAGCCTAGGCTTCAATAGCATCACTTGGAGCGCCTGGGTTGCTCAGTAGGTTGGGCATCTGCCTTCGGCTCAGGACATGATCCAGGGTCCAGGGATCGAGCCCTGTGTGGGGCTCCTTGCTCAGCAGGGAGCCTGCTTCTCCCTCTGCCTGCTGTTCCTCCTGCTTGTGCTCTCTCTCTCTCTCTCTCAAATAAATAAATAAATGAAAACTCTAAAAAACCAAGTAGCACCACTTGAGGAGACTGGTGATAGGCAAGATGGGACGATGGCTTGTACTACGGTGGCAGGAGATGGCAGCATTGGAGGTGGTGGGAAGTGCTTGGATTCCAAATAGATTTTAAAGGTGGTGCAGAGGGATCTTTTTTCAGTAAAATGACCGGAGCAAAAGCCCAAACTCAAGACCAGAGACTTGTTACCCTGCTTATCATTGTGCATCCCTGAAAATCCTGTTATTTGACACAATTCCAGAAGGCCCTGCAGGCAACATGATGATTCCCTGCCACTTCTAGGCCAAAGTTCAAGCCCCAAAGATCCCCAGACGGTGCCTGACTCCCGACTCCCAAGCAATTCCGGGGAACTATCGTCATGGGTTTTCTAAACAACCCCCCCACCCTAAAGCCACAACTCTTAAGGGGTCATACTGGGTGCCATTTTGTTCCCAAATGGGCTCCAGCCACTCTGCCTCCATCGGCCCCTTCGTGAGCTGGCTTAACCATGTCACATCAGAATTCTGGGCAACACTGTCCATACCTCCTCTCCTCTGCTCCCCATCACTCACAGCCTGGCAGCAGACAGATCACATGCGTCACGAATTAAGCAGACAGGGACAGTTTCCAGGGGTGCTCAGAACACGGTGTGGCCAACATCTCAGAGGTATCATGACTCTGATAGGGAATTTTACATTTGCCTGGGAAGACAGTCAACCATAAACCACAGGCAGGTCATTGGGAGGGAAGAGAAGTTGGAAAACTTGGCCCCACAGTCCATGAGCCCCTGGGTCTGCAGCATCTCCTGGGAACAAAAGCACCCTGCTGATCCTCGGGATAAGGCCTGTTGCTTCATAACTGTGAACCCCCAGCAAAGGCACCCAGCTGGAAACTAGAGCACAGCACATGATTCTGAAAGCTCATTCCAGAGCCAGGAAAAACTGATGGTATTTTGTTTATGTTCAAAGAAATCAATCCAAAGAGATCAGCCCCACGGCCAAAGTCAGCAAGACCGCAGAGCACACAGTTGCCAACTGGAGAAGGGACAACCTGCCCTGGAATCCCAGATCCAAGACTTTCGAGCTGTGTTCCCTCGGGCCACATTTTTACCTCTCCCGGGACCTCAGTTGTCTAATCCGTAAAATAGGGAAAACACCACTCCCCGCCCCCCAAGTTGCATCAAGGACAAAAATTAGCTCATGCGTGTAAAATGTATCTGGCATGGCCTATGGGATACTAGCTGCTTGCCACGTGTTGCTTTTCTTCTGGGGCCCGCTCTTCTTTGGCAAGTTCTAGGCCCACCGTGTGGGGGCAATGATGTGGTTCCGGTGGCCGCCCTGGTGCCCTTCAGAAGAGCTCTCGGAAGAATTCTCTAGCTCTTTCATGCCGATGCTGTTTTTGGCTCTTTACTAAATGAGCGTCCTGGGCAGCTGGCATCTGATCCCAGCAGGATATGGTTCCATGCACAGCGTGGCACCAAAGGGCACTAATGCCTCTTAATTAACTATACATTCAGCTGACCGGCCTAAGCAGCTGCTTGCATTTGCAGAATCCCAAATCTTTCTTATTCGGTTCCAAGTTCTTGGAACCCCCAAGGGAGGTAAGTTGATGATGCAGACCTTGGCTCTCCACACCCCGCCCAGCTCCTCCTTTACCCCCCCCACCCCCCCACCCCAGTCTCTCCTGTCTTCTCCACACCACTCCCTCTGCCTGGCTTTGGCCTTGGCTCTGCATCTTTTTCCTTCGCTTCCCTAGCTCTTTAATGAATCCTCATCCAAGGACCATGGTGATGCAGGGAGAGCAGTTAAAAGTGGCTTAAGTGGAGCCACGGTAAGGCCTGGGGGAACCCATCCCATGTCCTCTTTGCCCTGTCCTACCAGACTGTCCCCCAAGCCTACTTTGCCAGTCATTCACACCGAGCTGGGTAAGGGGGTTACAAAGCAAAATAAGACATGGCTGCTGGGACACTTGGGTGGCTCAGCTGGTTAAGTGTCTGCCTTCAGACTCAGGTCATGATCCCAGGGTCCTGGGATCGAGTCCCATGTGGGGCTCCCTGCTCAGAGGAGAATCTGCTTCTCTCTCCCTCTGCCTGCTGCTCCCCCTGCTTGAGCTCTCTCCCTCTCTCTCTGTCAAATAAATAAATACAATCTTTGGAAAAACAATATTTTTTTTCCTGCTGCCCTCAGAGAACTCCTAGTCTAGTGGGAGAGAGAGCCCGGTGGTGGAACTGAAGAGGTGGAGAGGGAGCACTGCAGTGGGAAAGCATTTGCTTGCCTCTGAGGCGTCAGGGAGAGGAGACCTGGCCTGGTCTTGAAGCCCGGGTGCATTTTTCCAAATGGAGAGAGATGTCAAAAGGCAGCCCAGGCTTGGGGGGGGGGGAGTTGGCATGGAGGTGAGAAGGGCAGTGTGTGTTTGGGGCTCCATGCGGCCAGATGGTAAGTTCTAGCGGATGAGCCACAATGAGCCTGGGCAGGAGCACCTGGAGCCTGCTTGCCAAGAGACTGCCAGGTTGATGGGAAGCTGGACCACAGGGGGTTAAGATGCAGGGCTGGAGAGGCTGGCCCTGGTGAATGTTGGGAAGGCAAAAGACAAAGACTGTGTTTTAAGAAGAGAATTCTGGAAGGCAGAGACCAGAAGCATGGAGGCCATGTAGGAGGCTGCTGCAGTGGTCCTGGCACAGGCCGAGACCCTGAACTGGGGTGTTGACTGTGCCCATGGAAATGAGGGGGCTGGAGAAGAGATACCAGTGGGGCCTGTTTCCCTAGCTCTGGCCTTTATCCTGGATTCATTCCTTCCTCTTCCCTCAGTATCTTCTCCTTCGACAATCTCAATGGGTCCTGGGCTTCAACTCTAACTCCAGCCTCAATGTGGATTTATCCCAAATCCATTATCTTGGGATCTGACCGGTCATCTGGCCCTGGGACCAGTTTCTGCTGGCTTCCTGGACAGTCCCAAGTAGCCAACTCATCAGCATTTTGAAAGCTGCCAGCATGGTGCCTGCACCTGAGCCCTGACCCAGCTTGGGAGAACCACGTACCTCAGCTACAGTCTGGGCTTCAGGGCCCCAACCCACTGACTGAAGGAGCTTTTATAGCTTTGTAGAGCAAACGTGATTTCCCAGTTCTAAGCCACCCGATTTACATGAGGACTTAGAGGACTGCATGCATTCATACCCTGGGAATGGCCTTCCTTCCCTGGCTCACTGCCAAGTTCCCCTGCAGCTGGGAGAGGGAGGTGTCCTTCTGCCCCCTGGAAGTATTTGGGAATGCGTAGGGACATTGAAGGTAGTCCCAGTGACTCCAGGAATCAGGATGTGAAATATCCTACAATGCACAGAGAGCCCCCCCACACCTGCAGAGACTGGTCTTCCTCCAAGTGTGAAGGCTAATCTCGTTGAGAAGCACTGTGACCGTGAGCTCAATGAGAGCAGGGACTCTGGTTATTTTGTACTTTACCGTGTTCCCAGCATGCAGCAGAGTGCACAGACCAGGAGGGTGTGCGCTGTTTGTTAAACTGATGAATCAACTCACCCCTTCATATAACCAACACCCACGGAGTGTTACGATTGGCACTGGGGATAGAAAGACGAACAAGGTGGGGCGCCCGGGTGGCTCAACTGGTTGGCCATCTGCCTTCGGCTCGGGTCATGATCCCAGAGTCCTGGGATCCAGCCCTGTGTTGGGCTCCCAGCTCAATGGAGAGCCTGCTTCTCTCTCTTTCCTCTGCAGCTCCCTCTGCTTAAGCTCTTTCTGTCAAATAAATAAATAATAATAATAATAAAAAGAAAGATGAACAAGACTCAGGCAGTGCCTTTGCACCTTGGCTGGCCTTTGCTGGAATCTCGAGATGGGAGGCCAGAAGTTAAGAACGCCTCATCTTCCATAACCACCATGGGGCCCCTTCCTACTAAGAGGAATGCATTACCCGTTAAATGCAGACTTGAAAATCCATTCATTCCTTCAAGCAACACTTGAGTAGACCGTGAAATGTCCTGAAGCCCTTGCAAGACATCTTGCAGGAGCGGGGCTGGGAGGAGAGGAGGGTTGGGGTAGGGGCTGGAAGCAGGGCGGGGGCCTGAGGGGTTCCTGCCGAGCTCAGGGCCGGAGCAGACAGGCCCAATCAGATGGTCTCTTGGGACTGGGGTGTGGGGGTGGGTTTGGTGTGAATGGAAATATGTGCCACATGGCCTGAATTGCAGGGGCCGGCCTCAGGCTCCCTCAGCCCCAAACACTTCCAGATGGATTTATTTATAAATCCCAAACCAGAGCGGCTCTCAGCTTCTTTTCCTCACTTTCCTCCCCACTCCTGGAGCAAGCCTGGGCCGCCCCTTTCCACTCCGGAAACCAGCAGGAGATGGGGAATGTGCAATACTGCTCAGCCACAGCCCTGGCATGGGCTCCTGGTCACTGTCTGTCCCCTAGGTGGCAACAGCGGCTCACCGTGTGGGTGTGCCAACAGAGTGGCCCATCCGTACTCCCACCCACCCGGTCATCTGGACTCTCAGGCCAGCCGCTAAATGGGTTGTACAAGCTGGGCGCATTTACTCCAGCAAGTCTGCATCCCAGACCGGCCTCCGCTTTGTGTCACACCCCTGTCTTCTCATCCTTTGTCTCCAGGAGATTCTGAGCTCCCTCCCCTCCACCTTCTCCCAGGGGATACTGCTTCTCACCATATAGGCTGCCAGAGGCTTTGGACTCGGACATTTTTTCAGATTTGGAAACAGAAGCTCAGAGAAGTTGAGTCACTAGCCCAAGGTCGCACAGCATGTTTCAAAGCAGTGCCTGGAGTCTAAAGCCCCAGGGAGCTCTGTCCCTGACACTAGGGCTTTCTAAACCTATGTTTCTCCGTGTATGAAGTGGGGTTAATGTCTGGCAGGTGGTCCAGTTCTAAGTGTCAGTTCTGGAGCCGCTCTGCCTGGAGCTCATGCTGCTGCTGTCATTTGCCAGCTGGATGACCTTTGATGAGTCACTCTTCTGCTCCGTAATTCAATTTCTTTATCTTTCCTTTAAGAATCAAAAAGATAATGGAGGTAAATGGTTTAGCATAGCATCTGACCCACAAACCCACAACAAATAATAACCGATCTAATAGTTTATTGCTCATTTGCAACATTATAGAGCTCAACAGCTCCCATCTCTTGAAATATGGGCCAGGCGCTATACAAACACTGCCTCCTGACTCCTCACCACATCACATCAGGAGCAGTAAAATTGGGTTTGGCAAGATTAAGTGACCGTAAACTCAGCTCTAGGTGATTCCAAGGTGATAGATTCCAGACTTCCTACAGAGTCTGCAGGATAAAAGCCACCCGTGAGTGTCCTTAGCTGATTCTCTGCCCACCTTCCCCACCCTCCCCTGCCCTATATTGCCTCCTCTAGGACTGGTCCGAGAGCTTCCTGGCCACCCAGCAGAGCCAGAGCATTTCGGGGGACCCAAGCAAGGCCTGTGAGCTCTTTGGGCCTGCAAGGAAGCTGGTGGCCCTGGGGCTGTGGCTCCCCACTTCCCTCCTCTCCTAGCCATGGTTGGAACTGGTGGTGGCTGGAGGGGACAGGGTGGCAGAGAAGGCAGACAAGGGCTCCAGAGTCAAGCTTCTGGATGCACTGTATCGGTTTTCTGTGCAACCTCTCTGCTCTCAAAGTTACTCAGAAACAAGGTCTGACTTGGGGAGTCTGGTGGCGGGGGATGGGGCTCAGTCAGTTAAGTGTCTGCCTTCAGCTCAGGTCATGATCCCGGGATCGGGCTCCCTGCTGAGTGTGGAGCCTGCTTCTCCCCCCTTACTTGTGCTCTTTCTCTGTGTCAAATAAATAAATAAAATCTTAAAAAAAGAAAAAAGAACCAAATTTTGACAAACCCACTTCTGCATCCAAAGGTCCAGACAAATTTGCCTGCCGCTGTTCAGCAATACCTGACATCAGGTTTCTGCCCCAGTGGGAGTTTTCGGGGCTCTCAAGTTCCTTTCTGTTTGTTGCAGTGCAGGTAAACACGCGTACCTTCTCTGTTTTCCCATCCCGCCCCACACACCAGTATCACCAGCGATGGCATGAGGGAATAGCACAACCTCTGAGCGCATCTGGGCCAGTGAATCAGCGGAAACTTCTCTCGATTAAACATGACTCACCAAACGGGCTCTAAATCCCATCAAGGATTAGGCTCAATCTCTCTGTATTTCCCTCATCTTTTCAGTAGGTTTTCCAAGGTATTCCAAATTCCTGATAGTCCAAGAATAAGTGCAGAGTTATTTAATAAATGCCCAGAATGGAAAGGGCATTTTACAAATGTTTGATTTCTATCCAGACAAAATAACTCACAGAGTTTGTGTACAAACATTCCCAGAGAGCAGCGGGGCAGCTCCCCTCTGCTCTTCCAACATGGACGCCTAGGAAAGCTTGCTCATCGGAGAAAAGTATTGCCCCTTACCCCTGAAACTACGACATCTACAGCCCCAGCCCTACTGTATAGGGTCTCTGAAACTTAATTTCCCTCTCTGTTGTTCGGATGCAACTAACAGTCAGCAGATGTTGCATTTATAAAGCTTTACCTTAGAGTGAAAGCAAATTTTCACTGATTCTAGAACACCTAGAGGGTGACCCCTCTTTCAGGAAATTCTTCATTCTCTCAATATTTAGCAAGCATCTACTATGTACAGAGCAGCATGAGAGAAACAAAAGAAATTCAAAATTCATAATAAAGATTAGAGCAGAAATAAATTATAGAGAAGCTAACAAAACAAAACAAAACAAGAAAATAGATCAACAGATCAATGAAACCAGCAGCTGGTTCTCCGAAAAGATCAACAAAATTGCTAAGTATCTAGCAAGATTCATTAGAGAGAGAGAGAGAGAGAGAGAGAAAGAAGATCCAAATAAACAAAATCACTAATGAAGGAAGAGAAATGACCATGAACACCACGAAATACAAGCAATTGTAAAAGACTATAATGAAAAACTGTATGCCAACAAAGTGGACAACTTAGAAGAAATGGATCAATTCCTAGAAACATATAACCTACCAAAACGAAAGCAGAAAGAAATAGAAAATTTGAACAGACCAATTTCTGGTAATGAAATAGAATCAGTAACCCCAAAACTCCCAAAAAACCAAAGTCCAGGACCAGATGGCTTCACAGGTGAATTTTACCAAACATTTAAAGAAGAATTAATATCTATTCCTCTCAAACTATTAAAAAAAAACACAAGAGGAAGAACAATTTTCAAAATCATTCTATGAGGCCTATCACCCTCATACCAAAGCCAGACAAAGACACTGCAAAAAAAGACAACCACAGACCGATATCTCTCATGAACACGGATGCAAAAATCCTCAACAAAATACCAGCAAACTGAATTGAACAATACATTTTTAAAAAAATCATTCACCATGATCAAGTGGGGTTTATTCCTGTGTTGCAAGGGTTGTTCAATATTCACAAATCAATCAACACGATCCACCACATTAATAAGAGAAAGGATAGGAACCATACGCTCCTTCAATAGATGCAGAAAAAGCATCTGACAAAGTACAACATCCATTTGTGATAAAAACCCTCAACAAAGTAGGTTTAGAGGGAACATACCTCAACGTGATGAAGGCTTTATATGAAAAGCCCACAGCCAACATCATACTCAACAGGGAAAAACTGAGAGTTTTCTCAAGGTCAGGAACAGGACAGGAGTTCCTACTCTCACCACTTTTATTCAACATAGCACTGGAAGTCCCAGCCACAGCAATCAGACAGCATAAAGAAATGAAAGGCATCTGAATTGGTAAGGAAGAAATAAAATTCTGATATTTACAGAAGACATGAAACTCTATATAAAAAACCTATATAGGGGTACCTGAGTGGCTCAGGTGGTTAAGCATCTCCCTTCGGCTCAGGTCATGATCTCAGGGTCCTGGGATCAAGCCCCATGTCAGGCTTTCTGCTCAGCAGGGAGCCTGCTTCCCCTGTTCTCTCTATCTGCCTGCCTCTCCGCCTACTTGTGCTCTCTCTCCCTCTGTCAAATAAATAAATAAAATCTTAAAAAAAAAGAAAAACACATATATAAAACTCTATATAAAAAAACCTTAAAGATTCCACCAAAAAACTACTAGAACTGATAAACAAATTCAGTAAAGTCTCAGGATATATGCAAAACAGTGAAACTGGACCACTTTCTTTCATCATACACAAAAATAAACTCAAAATGGATTAAAGACCTAAATGTGAGACCTGAATCCATAAAAATTCTTGAAGAGAGCACAGACGGTAATCTCTCTGACATTGGCCATAGCAACATTTTTCTAGATATCTCTCCTGAGGCAAGGAAGAGAAGAAATAAACTACTGGGACTACATTAAAATAAAAAGCTTCTGCACAGTGAGGGAAACAATCAACAAAACTAAAACGCAACGTACTGAATGGGAGAAGATATTTGCAAGTGACATATCCGATAAAGGGTTAGCATCCAAAATATATAAAGAACTGATACAACTCAATACCCCTAAAAGACAAATAATTCCACTAGAAATGGGCAGAAGACATGAAAGGAAGACATACTGATGGCTAACAGACACATGAAAAGATGCTGAACATCACTCATCATCAGGAAATAGAAATCGAAACTACAATGAGCTGTCACCTCACACCTGTCAGAACAGCTAAAATCAACAACACGAGAAACAATGAATGCTGGTGAGGATGTGGAGAAAGAGGAACCCTTGTGCATGGCTGGTGGGTATTTGAACTGGAGCAGGCACTGTGAAAAACAGTAAGGAGGTTCCTCAAAATATTAAAAGTGGAACGACCCTATATTCTAGTAATGGCACTACTGGGTATTTACCCCCAAAATACAAAAACACAAATCCAAAGAGATAAATGAACCCTGATGTTGATTCAGCATTATTTACACTAGCCAAACCATGGAAACAGCCCAATTGTCCACTGATAGCTGAATGCATAAAGAAGATGTAGTGTATATATATGCAATGGAATATTACTCAGCCGTAAAAGGAATGAGACCTTGCCATTGCAACGAAATGGGCAGAGCTAGAGAGTGTTATGAGGAGTGAAATAAGTCAGCTGGAGAGAGACAAATACCATATGATCTTACTCATATGTGGAGAGAGACAAACCAAGAAACAGATCCAACTATAGAGAATAAACTGATGGTTACTGGAAGGGACGTGGATGGGGGAAATGTGGGAAACAGATGATGTGGATTAAAGAATACATTTATCATGATGA
The DNA here is from genome assembly GCF_020171115.1 of Neogale vison. Lineage (NCBI taxonomy): Eukaryota > Metazoa > Chordata > Mammalia > Carnivora > Mustelidae > Neogale > Neogale vison. Next base: position 70,339,658 of record NC_058105.1, read on the forward strand.
AAAATAAGATAATAGGGATGCCTGGGTAGCTCAGTTGGTTGAGTGGCTGCCTTTGGCTCAGGTCATGATCCCACAGTCCTGGGATCGAGTCCCGCATCAGGCTCCTTGCTCAGCAGGAAACCTGCTTCTCCCTCTGTCTGCTGCTCCCCCTGCTTGCGCTCACTCTCTCTCTCTCTCTCTCTCTCTCTCTGGCAAATAAATAAGGCCTTTCAAAAAAAAAAAGAAATGCAAAATGAGGAAATAAAGTTTCATTCCTCCAAGAGACTGTGACACAGCTGGACATTTGCGCTGGCATGGAATATTTCAGAATGCCTCAGGAGCCGGTCAAATAACTGTAACTGAGTGAAGGAGACTGGAGTGAAGGGTGTAAGGCAGGGGGAGTGGGGAGCTATGGTGAGCTGGAGAGCACATGCTCCATCTAAAGGGGGAGCCCCCACCCCAGTCCCAGCTAATTACCACCCAGTGGGAATGCACAAGCAGTATTACCAGACTTTTTTGTTTTTCAAAGAAGCCAGAAATCCTGACTGGATGGGAGTATTACTGATTGCCACATGGTTAGCAAATAATTTTTTGAAACTACCAAACCACCTGGGTCGCCTGGATGGCTCAGTCGGTTAAGCATCCAACCCTGGATCTCAGCTCCGGTCTTGATCTCAGGGTCATGAGTTCAGCCCCGCATAGGGCTCCACGGCCTGTAACAAAGCAGGTGCAGATCAAATAAAACACACCTGTGGGTATTAGTTGCCATCTCTCCCACCGCCAGTCACCAGTTTGAGACCTGTCCTTAATGGCAGATGATAAAGTGTCAAACCAAGTGTTACCGACGGTAAGTCCCATAGGTGCTCAGAGGAGGACAAGAGTCCCTTGGGATGGTAAAATCTGGAAAGTTGCCCTCAAGGTGGCTGGATTCAGACAAGGCCCACGTGTGGGTGTGAATCTGAGAGGCAGAAGGGAGGGCATAATGCTGTCGTCAAGGATGGAGAAGGGGGAGATAAGAAGGCTGTGGTCAGAGCTCAGAAGCAGCAAAGAGGGGCTTCTGGCTGCTATAAAGGCTTTGTGGGGGGCAGCTCCTGGCCATTGGCTGATGTCAGTGGAGGAGGTTTCAGGTCTGGGATCTCAGGGTGGCAAAAACTAGAGAAGGTGGAGGACTACTACTTAAAAAGAGTCTGATTCTGGAAAGCCAGTCAGAGAGCAATATTAAACACAGACAGAGATGCTTCATCCATGGGTGTGGGCAAGGAACATTTTAGTCAAGTCCCAAGGCTTTTCTAGAATACAGCCAATGTAAATGCCTGGGAGAAGAGCAAATAAATAGGGTGTGAGCCTGGGTGGTGGCCAGAAAGTGAGGCGTCAGTAAGAGCACAGGTGAAATATATGCCCAGGGGTAAAAGCCCCAGGGATTCTAAACCATTCTCTCCAGGGCTCTCTGGCAGGCTGGGAGACTAACAGAAGGAGAGAAGGTATCTTAGCCCCAAAGTGGAAAGCACAGGACGTGTGGCCTATAGGTGTCAGGGAGAATGGTATCAGTCTTGCAATGGATTAGGCAACTGCTAAAACAAGAGGCAAGGTAGTAGGTAAGGGTCATGGAAAAAGCACCACTTGTGTGGTGGATAAAATCATGGCCCCCCAAAGTCGTCCATGTCCCAAGTTGCCAGAACCTATGAATATGTTAGAATAAATGGCAAAGTTTAGAAACAAAGGGTTTGCAGATGGAATTCAAGTGGCTAATCAGCTGACCTTGAGATGGGGGAGAGGAGCCTGCCCCTTCCAGGTGGGCTCAAGGTCACAATCAACAGAGAAGGATCCCTATAAAAGGGGGGTAATCCAGGCAGAGTCAAGATGCCAGATGGAGGGTCAGAGGACTGAGATGTGAGAAGGACTCGACCAGCTATTGCTGGTTTGGAAGATGGAAGAAAGGGGAGAAAAGCCAAGCAATGCAGGTAGCGTCTAGAAGTGTCTAGAAGCAGGCAAGGAAGCAGATGTTCCCCCCTCGAACCTCCAGAAGGAATGCAGCCCTGCTCACACCTTGATTTCGGTCCATTGATCCCCGTGTCAGACTTCTGACCTCCAGAACTGTAAGATCATAAATCTGTGTTGCTTTCAGCCACTACAGCAGCAGTAGGAAACCAATACAATGAGCTTTGGCTTCAGATGAAAGTAGGGTTTGATCCTGGCTCTATGCTGTACCAAGGACTTGCCCTTAGTCTGGTCACTTCACCTCTTGGAGCTTCAATATCCTCATAAACGGTGTCCATAGTACTTACACTTCACAGAGTTGAGATGAAAAGCAATTGAGATGATGAGCAGAAAAGACACAGCCCAGCAGCTGGGCACAGAGAAGGTGCCAGCAAAGTTCTTTTCTTTCCATCAGTGCATTTGAGGAAACAACGGGTTAATATTTGGGACCAGTGGTGTTTTGGTAAATGGTTAGCAACTGGCTCTCAAAAAAGAATGCCTATTTATTTATGCGCTATGTAAGAATGTGAAGCATAGAGTTTATGAATAATAATGAAATATACAATACTCTTTATTGCAAAATCCATATAGCGGATTGATTTTCATATAATGTTTTCATTGATTTTGCTGAATTCTTTTCTTTAAGATTTTATTTATTCACTTGACAGAGAGAGAAGGAGAGAGAGAGAGCACAAGCAGGGGGAGCGGCAGCAGAGGGAGAAGCAGACTCCTCCATGAGGAGGGAGCCTGATGCAGGGCTGGATCCCATGACCCCCGGGGACCATGACCCAAGTCGAAGACAGACACTTAACTGACTGAGCCACCCAGGTGCCCCGATTTTGCTGAATTCTAATATCCATTGCCAATCTACAATTGCAAGAGAAGAACAAGTGTAGTTCCTACATGAATGGTGGTTGATATTTTAATTTATGTTAACAAGCAATAAGGGAAACAATGAAGCAGTGTTGGAACTTGACAAATTTATCAGTGATTTGAACAACTTCTTTGCTGAATCAGACAATAGTTTCCAAGTATCAGAAGCATGCTTCCTCATTTTTTTGGTGTATGCTATTCACAAAGCAACACACACTTACTCTTAGACACAAATTAGTTTAACATACATTATTAACATTTTTCTCCGCCGCTTTCTTGAAGTCTAGACTGCAATGAACAAAACAAGAATCCAACCTCTGATTTGTAGCATTCTCAGATTTCTGAAACACAAACACTTTCACTTTGGCCTATTTCAAGCTACCTATGCAACATCACCAAACACGGAATGGGCAAAGATGTACATCATTCAGACGTAATGGATGTGAAGCAGCCTAAGATCATGGTAAACTCATTAGGAAGTAAACTAACAGGGAAGAACTAAAGTAAACTAATTATCTGAGTCCCAATAATAAATACTTATTATTCTTTTTAAGTAGAATTTATTTAATTGGAGATTATATATCATTTAATATTTTTGTTTAATAGTTAAATTTTCATTTTGAGATAATTTGAGACTTACAAAAGAGTTGCAGAAGCAGTACAGAGAGGTCCTCATACTGATATCCTACATGATTATAAAACATTGATCAGGGGCGCCTGGGTGACTCAGTTGGTTAAGCATCTGCCTTTGGCTCAGGTCATGATTCTGTCGTCCTGGGATCGAGTCCTGTGTTGGGCTCCTTGCTCAGCAGGGAGCCAGCTTTGCCTTCTGCCTGCTGCTCCCCCTGGTTGTGCTCTCTCTCTGACAAATAAATAAATAAAGTCTTAAAAAACAACTTTGATTGAAACAGAGAATTAAGCCTCAGTACATTAATTAATTAAAGTATAAAATTTATTTGGACTTCAGTTTCCCCACTAAAGTCTTTTTTCTGTTCTAGGATCCAATCTAGGGTCCTATGTTGCATTGAGTTGGTCATCTATTTGATAAAAAAGAAAATGTCCCTCATCATTGGTTTGTCTTTTGTTGTCTCAAATAGCTCAATTTTTAATGGTGGCCGTGTTTCACAATCAGCTCACGAGTTTCCTAAATATGTAACGATTGGTTCTCAAGAGCTACAACAAGCCGGCTCCATCCAGCTCCACACCACTACCTAGCGCACTCGAAGCAAAACTGATAATTCATTCGCTGTTTGGTTGGGTTTTTGTTTTGTTTTGTTTTTGTTTTTGTTTTCATTAATTCCACCAATATTTATTGAGCCCCCTCTAGGAGATAGGCTGAGGATGCGAAGATGACCAAAAAACAGTCCCTGCCACTGAGAAAATGACAGGCTAGGGATTTGACCTAACCATAGCAGACAATGACCCTGGCGAGATCAAGGCTCTGATGGGGAAACAGAAAGTGCTGGAGCCCTCAGGTGGGAGGGACCGACCATGCGCCTCGGGAGGCTTCGAAGAGGAAGAAAAGGATGAGCAAGAGCCTTTATACGGTTTAACATTTTTTGTTTCGCAGCTAACTGAAGCAAGGGAAGCAAGGAGATAAGATGACCTGTGAACTGCCTTTTCATGTTGGAGGAGGAATGAGCCAGTCAGCTGAGGAGTGGAAGGAAAAACAGCTACCCAAGTATCCTTTCATTCGCTAAGGTGTCATTTCTGTCCTGGGCTCTGGGGATGCCCAAACCTGTAATGGACGAGGACACCCAAGTGTGACTAGGATCAGGATGGCACAAGACAGTGCCTGGACGGTGTTCGAGCAGGGGGCACGAGGACACTAGCCAGCCGCCTTCTCCCTGGGAGCGCAGAAGGACGTCAGGAAGCTTTCGGCTGATACCATCATTTCACCCAGCGTAACTAACAGCTTCGGCCAGAGGACAGAGGATTCCAGAAGCTTCCTACGCAGGCAGTACCTGTGCACGGCCCCCTTCTCTCCAGCCCCTCACACCCACACCCCCACGTACAGACCCCTTAGGAGCTCCATTTGGCAATGATCCCCTGCCTTGGGCAGACAGCATATACATGCTCGCAAGATGAAGTATTACTGATACGGTATTGAAGACCAACTGAAGGCAAGGGCCCTCGATCTGAGACCCAGACCCCCAGAAGAGGTCCTGCGTCACTTCCTCACCCCCGCAACATACACACTACAGCCATCCTCTATCCCACTGCACTGCTTTATTTTTTCCAGAGCATTTATTACTATTTGAAAGTATTGAAGTGTCTACTGGCTTCTGCCTGTCTCTTTCCACTAGACTCTCAGTTCCTCAAATGCTGAATCCTTGTCTATCTCGTCATCTGTATCTCCCCAGCTTGCTGCTCAGGGCTGGGCCCACAGGGGCAACAGGGCACTATTTGTGGAAGGGACAAGGGAATGGACAAATGGGAGGGGGGATGCTATTGGCTCAGATCTGAGGGCTGCCTTCATAACCCTCTGTGGCCCAAACTGTCTCCCTCGATTTTAAGTCTTTAGTACCACGACTCCAAACTTGAACCTTACACAGAGGAAGAAAACTGCCCTGTGGGAAATGCAGAGCGCTCCTCTTGGAACTGTTGTGAGAGCGTGAGAGACAACAACTACCAATGTCGAACTCCCTAAGTATCAGTTCCCATTCGAAGCCCTTTATATATATTTCATAAAGAGTTGCCAAGTCTCTGCTAGGGGCCAGACACTGTTTAGGCCTGAGGGATATGGCAGTAAGGTAAGACCAAAGTCTCTGCTTTAGAGGAATTTAAATATTAGCTCATTTAATTTAAAAACAACCTGAAGGGATGCCTGGGTGGCTCTGTCGGTTAAACATCTGCCTGGGGCTCAGGTCATGATCCCAGGGTCTTAGGATCGAGTCCTGAGTCTAGCTCCTTGCTCAGTGGGGAGTCTGCTTCTCCTTCTGCCTGCTTCTCCTTCTGCCTGCTGCTCCCCCTGCTTGTGCTCTCTTTAAAGAGTAAAAAACTTTAAAGAAAACCCTGAAGATGTAGATCTTGTGACTATTCCCATTTTAAAGATGAGAAAACTGAGGCACAGAGGCTAAGTAGCTTGCTCAAGATCCTACAGCTGTAGGATAGCAGAGCCAGGTAGTCTGGGCCCTAAGCCGGCATTCTTTTTTTTTTTTCTTTTTTTACTTATTTGACAGACAGAGATCACAAGTAGGCAGAGAGGCAGGCAGAGAGAGAGGAGGAAGCAGGCTCCCTGCCGAGCAGAGAGCCCGATGTGGGGCTCGATCCCAGGACCCTGAGATCATGACCTGAGCTGAAGGCAGAGACTTTAACCCACTGAGCCACCCAGGCACCCCCCGAGCCGGCATTCTTAACCACTAAGCTACCCAGGGTACAGTGAAGTGCTTGACAAACTGAATGACATCGACAAATTCGAGTTCCCATTATTCTGGGTGGGAGGACGGTGCACTGTAGGGGCAGAAAAGAGATGGGGCCAGGGGCTCAGAGGGTGAATGGAATACAGTGGTCCTGGAGGTGCCTTTAGCCCTTCTTGGGCCAGGAGAGTGCTGACGGTGCCGTGTCTCTGGGGGTCCTGCAGCCCCTTGCTGGAGACTACCAGACTTGGCTGACCCCTGGGAGGTACGGCTGCATAAAGGGGACCATAATGCCTTCCTACCAGCTAGTGCGGACTTTGCTCTTTGTTGTTTTGTTTTGTTTTGCTAGAATCCATCCTGGTCTCCCCCTTCTACTGATTTATTGCCCTCATGGGGGCAGGAATCCTGCCCCACCACCCCCCTTCACATAGTCCTCCCATTTAGCCTTCTAGCCTGAGAGGACAAAGGAAAGTTTGGCCAACCCCCACTGGCCTTTTCTAGTTTTGTTTCCATTGGAACAAAGCACAGCTCACCCAGTGCTCTCTGATCTTTGGAATGAGAAAGGAAAATAGTTCATCATACGGAGTACCCCCCCCCCACACACACCACCCCCATTGCTCACTGGACACCCAGATTCCTGGCAGGGCTGGGCGGGGAAGGCGCCTCCCTTCTGCTCAGCCCTCAGGGAGCTGGGGGGAGAGTGATGACTTCCATCTGGGCTGGCTCATTTTCTCCCCCTTTGGGCTCCACCTGCGGCCTGGATGGAACAGAGGGAAGAACTGAGTTCTTCCCTGCTGATTCTCTCCTGGCTCAAACTGCACCAATGAGCCTCCCAGACCACGGTCAGCAGATTTCCGAGGGGTTCCTGCAGAAAGAGGTGATCTGGGACCTTGAGCCAATTCCTTAACCCCTGCAAGACCCAGTGTTCTCCTCTGAAAAAAAATGTGTATAAGAATGCCTGCTTTGTACTGTTATTGTAAGAACTAAAACTTGAAGTGAAAAATGCTTGAAGAACGCGAGGCCCCAACTAGACTGGGTAGCAGAGTTTGGTCTGGGATAGAAGACAAGAATCATTCCAGAGACGGACCCACCTGCATAGTAGGTGTGGTAGAAGGAGCTGCTCTGGAAACTGGGGTGGGACATTATCCCACTGTGGGTCTCTAATAGGCTTCTGCCCTGCACCAGGCCTTTGAACCAGAGCCAGGCACACGCCAGAGAACACAACAGGCTCAGTTGAAGGTACATGATGGGCAGCCTTCTCCCTCCCCACCTCCCACCAGGTTGAAAATAAGATGGCATGTTGGAGGAGGTCAGGGAGGAAAATGAGAATGACAGGGTTGAAGACCTCTGCCCTCGTGCCCACAAGGTCTGAATGGCAACCCCAGTTGGCCAGGCCCTCACCTTGCCCCATACAGATCATCACATCTTATCTCTCACCTGATAAATGAGCAAACGGAGGATCAATGAGTGGAAGGAACTTGCTCAAGGTCACCCTGGCGAGACCCACTAACTCCTACGGTCCAGTGGGCTCTCTGCTTCCAATTGACAGCCTGCTGCTGAGAATCCCAGGTTGTACGGCCCAGAAATGAACCGGGAAAACCTCACGGGTCCCCACAGTCGACCTGTTTCTTTAGTTAGTCCTTAGCGAGTGCCTCCTATGCGCCAGGACCTCTTCTATGCGCTAGGAATACAGCATGGGCGAAAACAGACCAAAATTCCCGTTCTCATGAAGTTTTACATTCTGGTGGAGGGAGACAGACAACAAATAAAGTAACTGAGTACAACTATAGTAAGTTAGAAGGCGATGTCTGGTTTAGAGAAAAATGAAATAATAGAGAGGCTCAGGAGACCAGCAGAACTGGGGTGCTGTTTTAGAATAGGACAGTCAAAGGAGGCTTCATTAAGAAGGTGATACTTGAGCCGAGATCTGACTGAAGTGAGGGAGTGAACCACAAAGACATGCGGAGGAAATTATTTCTAGGCAGAGAGAACTGCAGATGCAAAGCCCCTGAGGTTGTTTGGGGAACAGCAAGGAGGCCAGTGTGGCTGGAGTAGAGTGAGCGAGAGGGACAGTGATCAGATATAAGGTTGGACAGGTCATGTGTAGGGTGCAGATCATGTAGGGCTCTGTGGGCCACTGTAAGGACTTTGGCTTTGGGTCTGAAATAGAGAACCATGAGAAGGCATCGGCAGGGGCAGGACATGACCTGACTCGTGTTTCATCAGGATCACTCAGGCTGCTGTGTCGTGAGCAGACTGTAGAGGATCCAAGATGTACTAATTTGATAGCACAGGGAGACCTCCTTGGAGACTTGCAAATATCCAGGGGAGGGAAGATGGTGGCATGGACCATGGACTTGGTAACAAATGGCTTGCTTCTGGATATTATGAAGGGGAAAACAATGTGATATGCTAATGGAGTAGACACAGAATATGAGAAAAAAAGAGGAGCCGAGAATGACTTTGAGGTTTAAGTCCTGAGCAATTAGAAAGCTGGGGATGCTGGGGCACCTGAGTGGCTCAGTCAGTTAAGCGTCTGCCTTTGGCTCAGGTCATGATCCCAGGATCCTGGGATGGAGTGCAGCATCAGGCTCCCTGCTCAGTGGGGAGCCTGCTTCTCCCTCTCATTCTGCTGCTGCTGCTCTCTCTCAAATAAATAAAGAAAATCTTTAAAAAAAAAAGTTGGGGATGCCATTAGCTGGGCTGGGGGAAACTGCAGGAGTGGCAGGTTTCTCTGGGGGGACAGTCAGAAATGTGCCTTTCAACATGGCAAGTCGGAGATGCCTATGAGACACCCAAGTGGGTGCCTGTGAAAGCCAACCCCTACTTACCCCATGACAGAGCAAGTGGAATTCCCTAGGAACACCAGAAGCAGCAGCCCTATACATCCCAGCCCACCCCGATCACTCAGTGGTTCAGCAGGTGCCGAGTTAGCAGGCCCTGGCGCTGGGGATACGGCTCCCTTCTAGCCACCCGGTTATCAGTCTCTGGCCCCTCTTGTCTGCCTCACACATGCAGGCTCCAGTGAGGGCCTTCCAAACCCGAGGTCGGCTGCATCACTCTCCTGCTGCAAGCCTCAGCTGGCTTCCCACTGCCTCTAGGGTAAAGACCAACATCCCAAGCATGGGCCCTCCAGCCCTAAATGATCCGCTCTGTTTCCTGCCACTCCTAGGAGACACATCAGTCGCCAGGGCCAGAGTGGGCCCTCCATAGCCATAATTCCCAAGGGTCTGCTCTTGGGCCTCCCTGGGCTAGAAAAGGACCACTAGGGAAAAACTGCCCTCAGCTTGGTTTACTCTGTTGTCTTCTCCAGTACCTGCGCAGGCCACCCCCTCTTACCGGAAGCCTGCCTTCCTTAGCTTTTACACACTCACACAGAGGGAGCCTCCCTCAGGGAACTCTAGAGACTTTGCACATTTGCACATTCAAGAGTCGCTATCTGGTCTCCCATCTCTCCCCACCCCCCAGCTGTGGACTAGTTGCTCCCCTAGGGCAGAGGTTGTTTCTTATTTATTCGTCTCTGTAACCCCAGCATAGTCCTTGCCAAAGTATTCAATACAGTTTTATTGAATGAATGAATGAATGAATGAACGAATGGATGAATGAATGAAAGGATGGATGAGTGAGCGAGTGAATGGTCTGACATGCTACGAGAGAAATACAAAAGGATCACATTTGTATTTTGTGGGGTCAGAGAGGATCACAGAGATGCCCTTTAAGCTGGGTCAGGAAGGTCAGCCAACATTTTAGCAGGGAAAAAAAAAGAATTCTCAGGGACATGACCCATGTGACATGGGTCACAAACTAGCCGCCAGGAGGCTGAAATATGGTTTGCAGATGCGCCTGGTCTGGCCATTTTTTTGGCCCGTGCAGTGTTTTCAGAAGTACCATGATGAGAGAGGCGTTGTGCTTTGTCACACCATGAGTTGTCCTACACTTAGCGAACTCTCATCCTCATGTTACCTGCCAAGGGCAACTTTGGTCAGAGAGGCCCTGCACGCATATGAGTTGGCCTCCTCTGGTCAGGGAACCCCAGTGTCTGCTCACTGGCCCAAATTCCTATTGCTAGGGGGAGAACAAACTCAGCTCATTCAGGCAGAGCCCACATGCCACGTAAGCAGCGTGGCCAGGCCAGGCAGGCTGGTTCGGGCCATGAGGATGAAGGCCCAAAGGCCCGCCAATGGCAGGACCATCATTTCTACCTCAGATTCTCCAACGTGTGCAAGAGCTCTCCTCACAAGGGCAGGAGGGGACACAGCTGCAGAGCCCAGGCCAGGGCTTGGCTGGCCCTATCCCCCAGTTACTCCAAACAGAGAGAACACAGCAACCCCAGAATTTCTTCCGGGACTTCTGCCCTGGCAGGGAATTGCATTTCAGGAAGAAGCCTCGCTGTGTGATGGTGATGATGAGGCCCTTGGTGGAACGGCACACCCAGGTGTGGGTGTGCGAGCTGAGGCCCAGCCTTCTTCCCTCTACCTGACCTGTGAAGGGGCTGAGCTTCAGGGACACTCCGGGGAGCTGAGTGTGCCACGGACGGCACAGCCCACCACATGGAATGCCACGGCTTTTAGAGCAGGTGCGGAGCCCCTCCGATGCGGTCAAGTGCTGCCAGGCAGCGGCTCAGCTGGCTACGTGGGGATGAAAGTGAGAGCACCCCACTCTGCACCTATTCAGCAGACACCGTGGGGGGAAGGGCTCCTGTGGCTTGCTTGCTTCTGTGGCTACCAAGACATCCTGGCTTCCACCTGCACGCAAGAAACCCACCACAGCCAACAGCTGCTTCGCCAGGCCCCCAGCCGTGTCAGCAACATCTGTGTAACACACAACACAGCCACAGACACACCAGCCCCCGTGTCACATCCCCCTGCACGTGTTTAGCCTTCAGTCCTGGCTACATCTGAGCCCCCGGGACAGCCAGCTTCAGGCGCCCCTCAGCAGCTGTACCCACTTCCACTTCCACTTCCACGAGTAGGCATGCCCACTTCTCCTTGCACATGCCACACGTTGGAGGCTCTCACCCCACACCTTGTTGACCTGAGTTGGTTGGAGTGGTGCCAAGGAAATCAACAACACATGCCCAAAACCTGAAACAATGCTTTGAAGGCTCTGAAGTGTGTTCCATCAAGTTTCTTTGGAAAAGTGTCCCTGCTGCATTCTCTTTGGGTTCAATAGACAGTACGAGGGATCTGTCTCCCTGAATTCATGAGTTGCTGAGCAGCACAGGGCAGAACCGCACAGAATCGATCCCTTTCACCCCAGGAAGCTCCCTAGAGTTGTTCCAGACACATGAAACAGTATCTGTCTTCTCCCTTCTGCCTCCCTCATCCTCCCCTGCCCTGTCCCAGATGGTCACGACAGCTACAGATGGGGTGGATTTGCCATGTGCGTCCCCTAACTGAATGAATAGCCCCTCTACACCCTCTACACTGAGCTTGGGGGGCTGTCAGCGGTTTTACCCAGGGACCATGCCCACTGCTGGGCCCACACCCCCACACCCCCACACCAGCCCTCTGCCCGGCTCTCAGTACCTTTCACCCAGATGCTGCCCAAACGCGTGGGATTCCAGTGCTGTCCCAGCTGGGCCAGTGCCTTCCAGCAGTGGTTGTTATTCTAGCATCCCCTGGGGAACCGGGCCTAGCCAGCCTGTGGCCAGGCAGATTTGCAGCTCATGTGGCCCTTGGGACTGGCGACTGCAAAGGAACCCGGTGGTGAGAACGCCATTCTTTTTTTTTTTATTAAAGATTTTGTTTATTTATTTGACAGACAGAGATTACATGTAGGCACAGAGGTAGGCAGAGAGAGAGGAGGAAGCAGGCTCCCCGCTGAGCAGAGAGCCCAGTGAGGGGCTCGATCCCAGGACCCTGAGATCATGATCTGAGCCGAAGGCAGAGGCTTAACCCACTGAGCCACCCAGGCGCCCCCGCCATTCTTGACCTTCCCTGGCCACCCCATGCTTCTCAGTGGAGTTTCACTGTGGACTGGGCCGCAGAGAGCCAGGCGGAGAGCGAGGGAGCAAATGCTTGCTAGTACACACTCCACATTCAGCACTTTGTCCTGGAGAGGACCCTGCCAGGCAACGTGGGCTAAATTCATACTTTGTGCCTGCAGCCAACGCCCCCTGTGTACGCCCTGCTGGCTGCCAATGGGCATGCGGTGCCGGGGTCTTTCTAGGCCCTAAGTGGGCCCCGCTTGTACTAGGCTGCATGCAGATGATCACTTTCAATGGCATGCCATCTCTGCAGCGGACTGCCAAAGCCAGGAATACTAAGGGCACACACCACTGTTCTTTCCTGGCCTGTCTGAGGGGGGCATAGCCAGTCAGGCCTGGCTGCTGTGTGTTAGACAACATTGGAAACCACTTAAGCAAAGCAATGGTAGTTTTCACTTCAAAGCAGGTCAGACAGAGAATCCCTACCTCCCCAGGTGTTGAAAGGTGCCGAAACACCACATAATCCAAGGGCCACAAATGTAAATGCCTTTAGGCACCAAGCAGCTAATGAAAATGAGAGGGAAGGGGAGCTGTGAGCAGTTTGGGGAGGGGCTGCCGATCTACAGCACACAGGCCTTAAAAAAAAAGGCATTTAGGATCATTCTAAGGAGTCAACCAAAAATGCATGTCTTCAGGCCCTTAGGGCTTTTAGGGCCTAAGAACTATAAATTTGGGATTGCTGTTGGAATGTCGTGCAATCCAGAGGAAAGGATTTACCCAAGGTCACCCAACTGGTCAGTGAGAGAGACCCCTCCCCACCTATCTGGCAGAACCAGTCCCAGGATATCCTCAATCTGGTTCATTCTTTCCTTCCTTCAGCCGACAGGTTGAGACCCCGCCCCTCAATGTCCTAGGCATCCTCCTGGACTCTCAGGGCCCCAGCAGTGAACCAGACATGTTCTTGATCTTCAAGGAAGTCTCAATTCAGTAGGGAAGTGGCAAGAACTAAGCCTGGAAATCGAGTTGGCAAGCGGGCAGTGTGGAGCCTTGAATGCCAAGCTGAGGCACCTCGATTCCATGCTGTAAGCAGCAGAGGAGCCTTGGGCAAGTTATGAGCGGGTTTCAGAAAGCTGTTTTGTCAGAAGACTCATCCAGCAGCCGTGACACAATGGATCAGGCCAGGACAGCAGGATGGGAGGCGTCACTGGAGGCACAAAGAGTGGCTAATCCAATACTCTAGACCTGAGGTCATGAGGTCGGAGGTCACTGAGAAGGCAAAGGCTGAATGTGTAAGACACTGCAAATCAATAGGGTAGGGCTTCTAGGGGTATGTGCCTATGTGTGAGTCTATCTATGTGTGTGTGTGTCCGTATGTATATATGTAAACGGGCCTGGAATGAAGGAGATGCATTGGCGAGAGACAAGAGGAGAGAAAAATCAAGATGACTCCAAAATGGTGTGAATGGCTGGAATACCAACAGAGAGGAAGAAACCCGGGGACCTGAGCTGGGGGAGATTGGGTGGGTGAAGATGTCCAAATGTCTCTCTACTACAACGAATGGCCTAAAGACCAATAAAAAGAATCTGGGATTGTCTGTTTAGTGTTATTATAGCCTCTCCATCCCCAGTATGGAAAAATTGAGCCAGGGCCTCCTGACCTCTCGACTCTTCCATATGCCCGGAAGTGACCTCTGGGGAAATCCCACTTGGTGCCTCTGGTTGCAATGGTCCAACGATTTAACAAATACTAATCAAATAAATAACAAAAATACATTCTCCACCCCCGGCCTCTTTCTGTCCCCCATTCTGAAACAGCTCTGTGGGAAAGTCAGTTTGGGAATTTCCCACATGTGTCCATGACCACAACGCTAGAGCAGTGGTCTGAGTCAGCTACAACCTTCAAAATTCTGCATTCACTTCTCATATCAAAGGCAGAGTGCTGGCTGGAAGAGCCCTAATGATGCCATAACATCAGCTCTGGGGCTACCCGAGACTTCTATGCCAGCCTCCAAAGGTCCGGGCGGCCAGGTAGAGAGAGTGCACAGGGCACATGACTGACCCATCAAGTCCATCCAAATGATCCACTAGCCTCACACACCCCACAGGGATGACCCATTTGCCTTCCATTAATTGCTTCCACAGCTGCCCATTTCCTACCTCTGGGAAGAGACAGCAGCAGCAGCGAACAAGCCAGAACCCAAAATAGATGAGCGCTTCCAGTCCAAGCATTGGCCACAGAAAGTGGACTGGAAAACCTACAGGTAAAGCTGAAGCTGAAGGATGGGTGGCCTCTGGAGAAAAGAGTAGGAGCTCTGGGGTCCCACCATGGTTCAGCTCGCAGCTTGGCTTCCAACCAGGTCTGGCCATAGATTTCTCATGTGTAAAATTGAAGTTACGGGGTGTCTGGGTGGCTTAGTCAGTTAAGCATCTGTCTTTGGCTCAGGTCATGATCCTGGAGTCCTGGGATCAAGCCCTGCGTCAGGCTCCCTGCTTGGCAGGGAGCCTGCTTCTCCCTCTCCTACTCTCCTCTGCTTGTGTTCCCTCTCTCCCTGTGTCTCTCTCTGTCAAATAAATAAGTAAAATCTTAAAAAAAATAAAATTTTGATTATGAACTCCCTTTGAGGATTACTCTGAGGATTACATGCAATGCTGTATGCACAGTTCCTGGCACATAGTAAATGCTCAATAAAATTTTGTTTCATCTTTCATTGCTTCTGCTTTTGAAGGTGAGGTCTTTTTTAATACCGACAGCTGTTGGACAGAATACCACCTAGTAGGAGGGATGAGTGGGGAGGAGAGCCGAGGGGAAAGAAAAAAGTGCCAACATCTCATTTTACCAAGTGGGGATTCAAAAAGTGTCCCCAATAGTTGATGAAACAAAAACATAAAGGTGCTTGGTACATTGCAAAAGCTATGAGAATAATTACTAAAGGGATAAGAAAGTGGCAACACAGTCACATAATTGTGAGGCGTCCTCGACCAGCTTAATAGGAAGTCAAGAGAGAACTTCCAATTACAGTAAGTTCAGCGACATCCGTTTTCTCATACCCGTAACAAGGAAAAGAAAGAAGAAAAGAAGAAGGGGGACACACTTCTTCCTTGTTATGAGCGCTCTTGAGATTTACTCTTAGCGGCCTTCCTCCGGCCACGCTCACCGCGTGCTGCGTTCCGTCCCTCGTGCTTCTTTGTCTTGTACCTGGAAGTCTGTGCCTTTTCACCACCTCCCTCCAACTTCCCCCCTCTCTCCCCGCCTCTGGTCACCACCAGTGTGATCTCTGCTTCTGCGAGTTTGGTTTTGTTTTTGTTGTGAGATTCCACATAGGAGTGAAATCAGATGGTCTGCGCCTCTCTCGTCTTTCTCGGTCTGACTTCTGTCATGGAGCATAATGCCCTCGAGCTCCATCCACATTGTCGCAAAATGGCAGGATTTCCTCGTTTGTTTTTACTGCCGGTCACGGTCTGTCGTGGATGCATCTCCCAGCTTCTTGGCCCACCCACCCACTGATGGACCCCGAGGGTGTTCCCATGTCTTGGCTATCGCGGATAACGCTGCTATGAACATGGGGGTGCAGATCATTTCGAGTTAGTGTTTTTGTTTCCTTTGGATATATTCCCAGAAGTGGAATTCATGGATCATAGTGCAGTTCTATTTTTAATTTTTTTGAGGATCCTCCATACTGTTATCCTGCGTGGCAGTGCCAATATACATTCCCACCAAGAGTGCACGAGGGTTCCCTTCTGTCCACGTCCTCTCCAACACTTGTTATCTCTTGTCATTTTGGTGAGGGTCACCCTAACAGGGTTGAGGTGATATCTCATTGTAGTTTTAATTTGCATTTCCCTGATGATTAATGATGTTGAATATCTTTTCATTAACCTGTTGGCCTCCCACATATCTTCTTTGGGGGAAATGTCTATTCCAGTCCTTCGCCCAGTTTTTAATTAGGTTATTTGGCTTTTTGGCTATTAAGTTGTAAGAGTTTTTTAAATATGTTTTGAATATTAACTCCTTATCAGATATATAGTTTGTAAATACAGTCCATTTTGTAAGTTGTCTTTTCACTTTGTTGGTGGTCAGGTGGTTCTTTTCTCCTTCCATTTATTTTATTTTAATTGCTTTATTTGAGAGAGAGAAAGACGGTGACAAAGATAGCAACAGATAGCACAAGTGAGGGGGAGAGGGAGAAGCAGGCTCCTGCTGAGCATGGAGCCCGACATGGGACTCTATCCCAGGATCCTGAGATCATGACCTGAGCCAAAGGCAGACACTTAACCAAATGAGCCTGCCAGGTGCCCCCCCATTTTTTAAACAGTTTTATTGAGATATAATTCACAATATGACACAATTCAACCAATCAGGCAATTTAATGGCTTTTAGCATATTCAAAGTTGTGTGCATCCTCACAGTCAACTTTAGAACATTTTCATCACCCCTCAAAAGAAACCTCATACCCATTAGTTCCCTATTCCACCTCCCTCACAGCCCCTGGAAAACACAAATATATTTTCTATCTCTGTGAATTTGCCTATGGAACCATAGAATGCATGGGATTTGGCCTCTGGCTTCTTTCCCTTAGCACAATGTTTCCAATGCTCATCCGTGTTGTAGCATGTATCTGTACCTCATTCTTTTTTATGGCTGAGTAATATTCCAGTATATGGTTCTGGATATACCATATTTTTAAATTCTGCTCACATGCTGAAAGACATTTCCCTCTGTTGGTTACGATGACTAGTGCTCCTATGAACATTGTACATGCTTGTGTGTGGATGTTATCTTTCCATTTCTGTTGGGTAGAAACCTACAAGTGGAATTGCTGGGTCATATGGGAACCCGGATCAGATTCTTAATCTTTTGACAAATTGCCAGATGGTTTTCCAAAGTGGCTGCACCATTTTACATTCCCAACAGCAGCATTCGGGGCTTCCAATTGTTCCACATCCCAGCAAACACTGGTTTTGTTCCCCATTTTTTACTTCAGATATCTTATTAGGTGTGAAGTGGTATCTGGTGGCTTTGACTTGCACTTCCCTCATGGCTAATGATGCTGCACACCTTTTCATGTGCTGGTTGGCCATTTGTACACCTTCTTTGGAGAGTCATCTCTTCAGATCCTTTGCCCAATTTAAAATTGGGTTCTTTGTTCTTTCATTATTGAGTTGGAAGAGTTCTTTTTTTTTCTTAGTTGTAAAGAGTACTTTATGTATTCTGGATACAAGTCTCTTATCAGTATATGATGTACAAAAGTTTTCTCCCATTCTGTGGGTTGTCTATTTACTTTCCTGGTAGTGTCCTTTGAAAGGCAAGCATTTTTTACCTTCAATAAAGTTCAATTAACCTATTTGTTCTTTTGCCACTTGTACCTTTGGTGTCATAGCTAAGAAACCATTGCCTAATCCAAGGTCATGAAGATTTATACCTACACTTTCTTTTAAGAGTTTTAGTATTAGCTCTTACATTTAAGTCTTTGATCCGTTTTTGAGTTAATTTCTGTATATGATATGTGCTTAGGGGTCAGACTTCATTTTTTTTTAATAAGGATTCTTCCTTTTTATTTTCAAGGGCAATGCCCAAGTGGAAAACTGCGTCTAGGCAAAATGTGACCTATGATAATTACAAATATCATCAATTAGCTCTCCATGAGGTGTTAATATATGCTAGCTCTTATTTCCACAGCAACACGTCAAGGCAGACCCTCATACAATTCTCATTTCCCAGGTGATAGAAGTGAGATGGATTAACTTGTCTTACACTGCACAAGGGGCAAGAGGCAGGGGAAGGGTTGGTATTGGGCCCACCTGTCTCCTAGACTCCCAGTGCTGCACCGGGCTGAAGTGGATGTCATTCTGTTCACTGCCCTCTTCCTGTCAACCTGTCCACACACACACATAACACATGCACGCATGTGTGTGCATGCACATGTGCAAACACACACACACACAATCTGGAATGTAATGCCTGCTTGGGATATGTTGGTCGAATGACTAGATAAACACAGGTTGTTGACAACAGTTGATACTACATAGGATGTGATCCCAGGGTAGGTAAAACGTTCCAGAGCAACCTGGCAAAAAAAAAAAAAAAAAAAGGAGCAGTAACCTCAGCACTGAGTGATGAATGTACCAGCAGCTTCTGGTCCAATGTCAGGGTGTCGTTCCATTCTCCTGGACTGAGTTAAATGCCTATTTTGGAAACCTCTTTCTTCCACCCCACACAGAGTGAAGTTAAAGACCTGTAGTGGTTTGTGGGGCCTGGCAATCCATGGGAATTATCTGTGAAGTGGTTCTAAACAGAGTCCTGGCACCAAATGAGGGCTCCAGAGATGGGGCTCAGTACAAAGCACTGAAAGGCAGCGGGTAGCAGGGCCAAGGGAGGATCTGATAGCAGTCCAAGAGTCCCCTGTAAGGGACAGCACTCTAATCAGAGGCAGAGAATGCATGGGCACTTGACAATTGGCTTGGAAAGGAAAACCGAAAAGAAAAATTTAAGAGATGCTTAATGATTTCTTCGTTTATTTTCTGTTTGTACAAAGATTGTATTTATTGGGGCACCTGGGTGGCTCAGTCAGTTAAGCGTCTGCTTTTGGCTCAGGTCATGATCCCAGGGTCCTGGGTTCAAGCCCCGCCTCAGGCTCCCTGCCCAGCGGGAAACCTGTTTCTCCTTCTCCCGCTCCCCCTGCTTGTGTTCCCTCTCTTGCTGTGTCTCTCTTTGTCAAATAAATAAATAAAAATATTTAAAAATTTTATTTATTCATATGAGAGAGAGACAGAGTGAGTAAGCATGAGCTAGGAGTCGGGAGAGGCAGAGGGAGACAGAGAAGCAGACTCCCCCTTGAACAGGGAAGGCTGACACTTGGGGCTATATCCCAGGATCTCGGGACCATGACCCAAGCCAAAAGTGGATGCTTAACCGACTGAGCCACCCAGGCAGGCCCGTTTTCGTTTATTTTCTAATAGTAATAATAATAGCTACTTAAATTGAGTTTTTTTTTTGTGTGTGACAGGTATTGCACTAAGCACGTCACAAGTGTTAACTCATTTAATCCTCACAAAAACCCCACAGTATCGAAACTGTCATGATCTCTTATTTCCACATGAGAAAAACGAGGCAAAGAGACTTAAGGTAACTTGCCCACAGTCACACAGAAGTAAGTGGCTAAGCCAGATTCGGAATGTAGGCCTCCTGGCTCCAGAGTCTGTGAACTTAGACTGCTAGGCTGTACAGATGCAAATAGTGGATAAATGAGGAAAGAATGAGAAGGAAGGTCACCTCCTTCTAGAAAGTTGTATTAAGATTTCAGAAACTTTCTATCATTCCCCTCGAGAGGTGTCTGGCACTCTGAAAGTTTTTTTTTTTTTAATTTTTAAAAAATTTTATTTATTTATTTGACAGAGAGAGACCGCGAGAAAGGGAACACAAGCAGGGGCATAGGGAGAGAAAGAAACAGGCTCCCTGCTGAGCAGTGAGCCCAACGTGGGGATCGACCCTAGGACATGAGCCAAAGGCAAATACTTAACAACTGTGCCACCCAAGCGCCTTTCAGAAAAGTTTTTAAAGGTTTACCAATACACGGTGGAATCACAATCAGGACTATGGTTTTAGTTACTGAAACAGGTCATGAAAGAGAGAACACGTAACCCCAAAGTTTCCAATGCCACCTGGCATGGGCACACATACTCTGGAAGGGCAAATACTAGCTAAGGACTTACTGTGTACAAGGCAATATTCTGAGAGCTTTCACGGACCTCTGAATTTAATAATCACAACAATCTTTTGAGGTAGGTGCTATATTAGCCCCAATTTTATAGGTGAGACGATGAGACGGCATTACACAGATCATAGGGGCAAAACTGAAATTCGAACCTGGGCACTCCATCTTGCCATGTGGGGCACCTAACAGCGGGGCTAAACCTATCTTGCCAAGATCCTGTAGGGACATCTTAACCACACCTGCTACAAAAGGAGTCAGACTATGAGAGTATCTTGTTGTCCTCAAGCAGCCAACCAATCCATGTCTTGTTGGCAACTTGTTTTAAACCTACTTTAAAAAAGTCTCTTAAGTTGACTTCAGCAGTTTTCACAAGCAGCAACATATTCTGGCCCCGACCTGCCCCGATACCATCGTTGTGCAGTCATATCACCCTTTTTATTGGTTTATCCTAGAGAAAAAAAGCAATGCCTTGTGATTTCGCAGAGGGAAAAGTGGATCTCAAGTCTCTTCCTTGTCCTCCTGCCCCTGCATGTCTTTCCCTCTCTATGATACAGCGGAAAGACAACAAACAGGTTTTTGGGTAGACAGATCTGGATTCATTTTTTAAAAGATTTTATTTATTTGACAGAGAGATAAATAGCAAGAGAGAGAACACAAGCAGAGGGATTGGGAGAGGGAGAAGCAGGCTCCTCGTGGAGCAGGGAGTCCGATGTGGGGCTCAATCCCAGGATCCGAGCTGGAGACAGATGCTTAACTGACTGAGCCACTCAGGCGCCCCACAGGTGTGGATTCAAATCCTGCTTCCTCCACTTCTAGACCAGCACGTTTGGGGCAGGTCACTTTGCCTCAGTTTGCTCCTCTGTGAAATAAGGATAATCATAGCAGCTACTTTGTCCCCCAGCTCCACCTTCCTCCTTCTCGTCCAATGTCATGCACAGACTGAGTACCTTCACTGTCCCAGGGACTTTAGGGGAGAGAAGAAAAGGAATAAGGCACAAAAACACATTTGGGGAATGACAAAAAGTCCGGTGTCTTAAGCAGTGTAGAGGAGGAGGAGGTAAGGAGGGCGAAGGACCAGAGGAAGACGGTCTTGAATGCCTCAGACAAAGGGGCTTAACTGTATTTGAAAGCAATGGAGCCTTTGAAGTTCTTCACACAAGAGATGACACCACGGTGATGAACATTTATTGCGTGCTTATTCTAGGTAAGCATGGGTCTTCACTAAATCCTCACTGCCACAATTTTTCCTGTTTGGCAGATGTGGAAACTGAGACTCAGAAAAATGAACTTGACCCGAGACCACACAGCTCAGATACGGCAGACCTGGGACTAACTCTAGACAGCTGGATCCCACAGTCTGCTCCTTCAACCAAAAAGCTCTGTTATTTTGAGGTAACTAAACCAAGCAATGCTGTAACTAGTAGACTTGAGGGAAGAATAAGAAGCAGAGACCGTTTAGGAAGACATTACAGTCAACCAAGAGATGAAGCCAGGAAAACGGAAACAGCAGTACAGACTGTGAGGCAGAGAGTCTTCTAGAACTGGATAACTGAGTTAATGCGGGAGGTGGGGGGTTGGGACACTAAGCCAGAAATATGGTAGGGTTTTGTCCCCCCATGTTCCTGGGGGGAAAAATGAGTAGTTGTGAACATTTTAGTTTTTTTCAGGATTTGCTTTATTTATTTGAGAGAGCATGAGCAGGGGTAGTGGGAGAGAGAGAAGCAGACTCCCTGCTGAGCAGGGAGCCCCACACTGGACTCAATCCCAGGACCCTGGGATCATGACCTGAGCCAAAGGCCGGCGCTTAACCAACTAAGCCGCCCACATGCCCCAGTTGTCAACATTTTATAACGGGACAGTTTGCATTAATATCTGGATTTTTGTCTTCCTTTAATGAGGCAAAAGGTTTGACAGCACTGGGCTCTCATTCTCATAGGGCACCAGTCGGCTGGGTTCCTGCAGCACTTCCCCTCCTGAGACAGAAGCGGGTGCTCCAAGGTCCTCCGGGGTCTACTCCCCTTCACCTTACCTGGCTGGCCAACATGGTTATCTAGAGTTCCTGAACTTTTTTGGCTGTAAATCCAAATGCTGGGAGGAATGGTGATGGGGGGTGGCAGGGAGGTTGACAGGCAAAGGAGCTGATTTGGGAAAGGAGAAAAAATGCTGTCTCTGTAAATAAAGAAAGCTCAGGGGCAAGAGAAAGAGAGAAAGCAGCTAGGGGAAGGGGGCAGGGAGCAGGCCTTGAGAGGATAATTGGCATGACAAGAAGGGTCAAAGGTCAAGGGAGGTGAGGGCAGCATGGGGTCCAGGCATTTACTGATGCAACTTAAGGCTTTTAGTGACAGGGAGGGGTAGTTAGGGAAATAGACAGACCAACAGAAAGGAAGGTGGTGGAAGCAATGTTAAAATCCAAAGTTTCTGGCAAAAGCTGAGGCCATCCTGCAGTTGCGCTGGGAAGCTGTGGGAGGAAAGAGGGCGTGCTCTGAACAGAGAATCAAAAAGTGAGATATCGGGATACCTGGGTGGCTCAGTTGGTTAAGCAGCTGCCTTCGGCTCAGGTCATGATCCCAGGTGTGGGGGTCGCGCCCCTAAGCTGGCGCCAGCTACACAGCCCAAGCAGCAGGGATAGCCCAAAAAGAAAAAAACCATCCTCCCTGGCCACACGTGATCTCGTGCTCCTCACAAGAACACCGCATGCGGCCACTGCCTACGACCCCGGATACCTTCTGTAAACGTGAACACTTCTGTGATTGGCTGTATACCTCCTGCTCATGTGAACACCTCTGTGATTGGCTGTTATGCCCTATATAAGTCAAGGGAACTTCCCCCACAGGGGGAGGAGAAAGATCAACCGGGTAATAAACAGGAGCTTCTGCATCGACCTGTGTATGGGTGTTGGTGTTGCGTCATCTCTGCAGGCAGGGAGAGCACGACATTTGGTGCCGAAACCCGGGAACTGTGAGTATATTTAAAAATAGCAAATTCTGATACTGGTTGAGATATGTTCTGATTTACTGATAATATTGAGGTATATTTAACTTTTTAATTTTATGTGCATTGATCTCACATTGAACAGTTTTGTCAAAGTGAAATACAATGTTTCCATTTTTGTTTACTTGATTTTTAGAAGTGGTAGTTCTTTCTTTCCTTTCCTTTGTTTTCTTTTTTAGAAGTGGCAGTTCTAACAGGAAGATTTCATAGAATAGAAGTTGTGCAGGTTTTTAAACTTAGCATTTTAGGGAGAAGGTGGGAGAAGGCAATACGTGAGTACCTTTTCCCCCTCATTATAATGCACGTTCGTCACTAAGACGACCACAAAGGAAAGGTTAAAAGTTTGCTGAAGAGCAACCACAAAGGGACAGCAGCTGTATGTTCGCGGATCGCGACTCTAAAGGTAAAAGATAATGGGGTCGGAAATTTCTAAACTCCGAATGGAGAGCCCCTTGCAGGCACTTTTAAAAGCTAACGGAACCCCTCTTAAAGCTCGAACTGCTCAAGCGTTCCTAAAAGAAATAGAGCATCAAGCTCCTTGGTTTTTAGATGAGGGCCTCTTAAGTGTCCCACAGTGGGAACATTTGGAAGAAGATTTGAGAAAGGCTGATGCTCAGCAGCCTTTGCCAACAGGCACCATGGCTATATGGGCTCTTGTGAGGAGCTGCAAGGAGTTCCACTACCTTGAAGGGATTAACTGTGCACCCAGGTGTTATTGATTCTGATTTTCAAGGACGAGTGAAAATTATGGTATCCTCCCCAAAAGGCATAATGGTCATAACCCCGGGAGATAAGATAGCTCAAATGCTTATTCTACCTAGCCAACATGATCTTTACGCATATAAGAACACCCCCCGAGGAACTAAAGGTTTCGGTTCCTCCGGGGAGAGCCTCTTGCTTGTTTAACCCTGGGATTACAGGACAGGCCGTTATTAACCCTAACCATCCGAGGAAGGGACTTCCTGGGTCTGCTTGATACCAGAGCTGACAAAAGCATTATAAGGTCCCTTGACTGGCCTAAAGATTGGCCTTTAGTCAAAGCCAACCAAACACTACAGGGCCTGGGAGTTGCACAAAGCCCCGACCAAAGTGCAGCAACATTGCAATGGAGGGACAAAGAGGGCCATACTGGACTATTCCAACCATACATTTGTGCCCTACCTATATCACTTTGGGGGTGCGATATCCTAGCACACATGGGTTTAAAACTAACCACGGAGAATTTGTTCAACGGTCCTGTCAAGGGAATGATGCAGTCAATGGGATATACAATGGGCCGAGGGTTAGGGAAACAAGAGCAAGGCATAACTCAACCAATACCACTCCCAAAGCACTTCCAGAAGAGTCAAGGTCTGGGTTTTTAATAGGGGCCACTGAACACGCCATACCTTTAAAATGGAAAGACGATAGGCCTCGCTAGATTCCTCAGTGGCCCCTAACTAAAGAAAAATTAGAGGCAGCCAAAGGTTTAATAAAGGAACAATTGGGTGCTGGGCATCTTCGCCCTTCGACATCTCCTTGGAATACACCCATATTTGTTATAAGGAAAAAATCAGGTAAATGGAGGCTACTCCATGATCTCTGAGCAGTAAACGCTCAAATGTACTCTATGGGCCCTATCCAATGTGGCTTACCTCTTGTTTCTGCAATACCAAAAGGATGGCCCACAATTATTATAGATATACAAGATTGCTTCTTCTCCATTCCATTACATAAGGATGACTGTTGGAGATTTGCATTTACCTTGCCAGCAATTAATCACTCCCAACCAGATCAGAGATATGAATGGACAGTCCTACCACAAGGTATGACCAATAGCCCTACCTTATGCCAAATGTATGTTGACAAGGCTTTAAGAACAACTAGACACAAATTTCCCACGTTGTTACTATACCATTATATGGATGATATTTTATTATCGCATAAAAACAACCAAGAGCTTGAATTAAAGGAATGGCACCTCACCATGGCACCAGATAAAATACATAAAGGAGATCTACAAACCTATTTAGGCACACATCTTTCGTCCACGATGGTAAGGCCTCTAAAACTCAGCTTTAGGCTGGACAATCTAAACACCCTTAACGACTTTCAGAAATTGTTAGGTGACATTGCCTGGCTTCGACCCTACTTAAAACTAACTACAGCGGAGTTAAAGCCCCTATTTGATATTCTCAAGGGTGACGTAGATTTAAGCTCAAAAAGAAGTCTTACCCCCGAAGCTAGGCAAGCCATCACCTTAGTCCAACAACGATTAGAATCATGTCAGATCACATGCCGTGATCCAGATCAACCCTTATTATTAATAATACTACCAGACCCTCATAGCCCTACTGCCATCATTTGGCAGGGTGGCCCCTTACAAAGCGTTCATTTACCTAGCTCCCCATCTAAAACATTACAACCTTACCCTGAAGCCGTAGCCTTGCTTCTACAGAAGGGGCTAAAGGACTGCCTAGCCACATTTGGCTCACAGCCACATACTATCATTACCCCCTACGGACCAGACCAAATTAATTGGCTTATCAATCATGACACAAATTGGGCCATTCTCCATTTCACTACTATTGCAACCTTCAATAACCACTATCCAAAATACCCATGGATTCAATTCTGTAAAAACACCCCTATTGTCTACCCACGAATCACAAAAACAACCCCCTTAAAAGATTGCTTAACACTCTTTACTGATGGCTCAAAAAATGGAGTGGGAACGGTAGTAACTGCAGGAAAAAGCTATACAACCCTGGTACCATCTGGCTCTGCACAACTTGCAGAACTGGCAGCAGTCATTCTGGCTTTTTCAACGTTTCCTGACGATCCCTTTAATCTACTATCAGATAGCAATTATGTCATTAGCTCTCTATCAGTTCTAGAAACAGTTCCTTATATTGCACCTGCCTCCACTGTTGCTTCTTACTTCAAATCCCTACAAAAACTGACCTTACAGCGTACACAACCCTTCTTTGCAGGACACCTTAGGGCTCATACACGTCTTCCAGGACCCTTATCTACGGGTAACGAAAAGGCAGACTTTATCACAAAAACACCTTTTATATTCTCCATAGAAGAACAAGCCAAATTATTCCACGAAAAATTCCATGTAAATTCCACTACACTCCACAGAAAATTTCAAATACCGAAAGTCCTTGCTCGACAGATTGTTAAGTCTTGCTGGCACTGTGCCCCTCTTATCCCAGCACTCTCCTTTGGAGTAAACCCACGTGGAATACTACCCAATCATGTGTGGCAAATGGATATTACACACATCCCTGAATTCGGCAACTTAAAATATGTACATGTCTCAGTAGACACATACTCGGGGGTCATTATGGCCTCCTTACATACAGGAGAAAAGGTCAGAGATGTCATTCAACATTGTTTGACAAACTTTGCCTCTTGGGGCATCCCAAAACAAATCAAAACCGACAACGGGCCTGCTTACACATCACACAGCTTTAGAAAAATTTTGCTGATACATTTCACATACATCTAGTCACAGGTATACCCTACAACCCTCAAGGGCAAGGAATCGTCGAACGTGCACACTTGACCCTGAAAAATCAATTAATAAAACAAAAAGGGGGAATAGGGGCCACCTACAAGTCCCCTAAGGACAAACTCAATACCGCTCTCTTTACTTTAAATTTTTTGGTCATGGACGCAATAGGACGATCGGCAGCAGATCGCCACTCGCGTCAGGAGGTCAATCTCAATGATTGGGTAAAATGGAAAGACATTCTGACAGGACTATGGAAGGGTCCGGACCCGGTCCTATGATGGGTCCGTGGTTCTGTTTGTGTTTTCCCTCAGGACCAGCCGACTCCGGTTTGGGTTCCAGAACGCCTGACACGACGGAGTACATCCAAATTCTCTCTACCAGTTGTATCCAGCCCTTATCGGGAATATGCATCACATCTAACTTGTATTCTAATCTCTCCCCAGCAGCGAACCTCTCCTGAGAATTATCTCAGATGTTCAACGGCACCTGGTCAGCCAAATTCCACAATCTGACGGCCTCCCTCTGGATGGAGATTCTGCAGATCAATGCGACGAGAGCCAACCCTCTCATGGCCTCCCAATTCCTACAACTATGCAGGCAGTGGTGGCTTTTGGGAAATCCTGGTTTGGGACTATTGCACTCGGCTGTATTGTGCTCTTCATCCTCCCCCTGGCGCTGCATTGGATAAGGGCCCTCCAACGCACATTAGCCAGAGACTGGCAGGCTGTACATCAAG
The DNA here is from genome assembly GCF_020171115.1 of Neogale vison. Lineage (NCBI taxonomy): Eukaryota > Metazoa > Chordata > Mammalia > Carnivora > Mustelidae > Neogale > Neogale vison. The sequence continues at coordinate 70,366,716 of NC_058105.1, forward strand.
CCTTGGTAGCCATCGAGCATGGTAGCTCACCCCAAGTATGGCTTAGCATGCTGGACCGGTAGTCAATGACGGGTAATGAGGACGATAACGGCGTACCTACCTAAGACAGAAGCTGCAGCATGCTCTGCAGTATTTGATGACGGGTAAGGGCGCAAGTTGATCGTCCCAACCTAAGACAGGCACGGTCCCTTATCCATACAAATAAATAAAGAAGGGGGAGCTGTCGGGGTCGCGCCCCTAAGCTGGCGCCGGCTACACAGCCCGAGCAGCACGGACAGCCTAAAAAGAAAAAAAACATCCACCCTGGCCACACGTGATCTCGTGCTCCTCATGAGAACACCGCATGCCGCCACTGCCTACAAGCCCCAGATACCTCCTGTTCACGTGAACACTTCTGTGATTGGCTGTATACCTCCTGTTCATGTGAACACCTTTGTGATTGGCTGTTATGCCCTATATAAGGCAAGGGAACTGCCCCGCAGGGGGAGGAGAAAGATCCACTGGGGAATAAACAGGAGCTTCTGCATCGACCTGTGTGTGGGTGTTGGTGTTGCGTCATCTCTGTAGGCAGGGAGAGCGCGACACCCAGGGTCCTGGGATTGAGTCCCACATGGGGCTCCTTACTCGGCAGGGAGCCTGCTTCTCCCTCTGCCTCTGCCTGCCTCTCTGTCTGCCTGTGCTCGCTCGCGCGCTCTCTCTCTCTGTCTCTGACAAATAAATAAATAAAATCTTTTTTTAAAAAAAAGTGAGATATCTCGGTAAAAACGCATCCATAAATAACATGGCAACTGGAAATCAGTGGAAATCAGAGGGAGAGGAAAACTCAGAGGCCAGGGCGCTGTGGAGGCCACGGTGTCAAAGTCTTCATTCCTCAACATGCCCGAACTTCCCTTGCAAAAGCAAATGCGGGGGTGTCCCCTGAGGACAGGTAGGCCAGTATCTGCCCTTCCAGCCCTGTGGTTCCACAGTCAGGGTATGAGGGGGGCCAGATTTGGGCACAAAAGAGCAGGGCCTGCCCCGAATCAAGGACGCACAGGCTGAATGAGGGGGAAGAAATGTGAGGAAGGTCAGGGCCGCCTTTTCTCTTTGGGGTCCCACACTTCTTTAAAACTCCCCGTTCCCTTGACAGAGTGGTCAGGATGCGGAGGCCAAGAAGAAACACCATTTTTTAATAAGACTTTATTTATTCATTTGTGTGTATGAGAGAGAGCACCCGAGCAAGGGGAGTGGCAGGCAGAGGGAGAGGGAGAAGCAGGCTCTCTGGTCAGCTGGAAGCCCGATGGGGGGCTGGATCCCAGGACCCTGGGATCATGATCTAAGCCGAAGGCAGACATTTAACCAACTGAGCCACTCAGGCGCTCCAAGAGGAGACACAATTGAAGAGACGGTGTCAACCTGGAAGAGGACATCTCTCCTAGTGGCGCAGCTTTATCATACTCTCCACTGAGGTAAGAGTTTCCTAGCCTGGCTGGTGTTCAGACTGCTACACCACAGATGGAGAAGGCAAGGCAGAAAGAAGAGAAATGAGCTTTCTCGGCCGGTCTGTGTGGAAGGGGTCACCACAGCAGTTAAAAGTCATGGCAAGGTCATAGTCTGCTTTTCTACATGTGGGGACCAAGAGCCTGGACATTTCTAGAGACCGGATGAGGGCCTATGTGGTGCTCTTGCCAATATTTAATAAAAAATATTTAATAATTAAATATTTAATAAAAAAGTGAAAGAAAATTTCAAAACCATGGCTGAATCGGCAGCAGAGCAGGCCCCACAAAGCAAGGATGAGATTATTCCCGCTGCTCCGGGGATCAGAACGTTTTACACATAATTACCGCTGTTTCCCCTTCTGATTCATGCCCGATTCTGGAGAACAGCCACTCTGCAAAGCATCGGCACCTAGTAGGTGATAAACCTCAAACTATTTATTGGATTTCTTTTTGAAATGTCTTATGTTATAACCTCATTTCACCATTTGGTATGCTTTCTTCTCCCCACCCCCAAATAAAATCTGGGGTTTGGTCTCACTTGAGTTCTAGTAGAGATAACATGTGGAGAAAAAGCCCCCACTGAAAATAAATGTGTCCACTGGAAACATTTTAAGTAAGAGTGTGGGATTTCCAGAATGACTGTATGGGAAACCGGTGTTACTCCCAAGTGAATAAAACCACCATTTTGCTAGTGAAAAGGATTTAAAAAAAAAAAAGAACATCACTTCAAGTCTCTGGAGATTGTCCTTGGGGCACACAACAAGTAGAGAAACATTTCCTGAGGAAAATTTACTAAATCTTGGTAAGAACGGTGACCTATGATATTTGAGCCACAAGGCACACCAATTCTGCTCCCAACCCGACCTCCATGTTATAGAAACACTATCTTGGACAAGGGTGGCCAAGTAAACAGGGCTCCCTCCTCACACCCTCAGCTAGGGGCTCTAGTCTCAACTCAGGAGAATCTGTCATCTCCCCTAGCTCAGTACTGCAGAGGGCCTGTTCTGGGTGAGAGTGGCCAAGGGATTGGGCTGTCCTCTCCCAACCAGCCCCGACTTATGGGGTTTAAGAGGCCATACCTCAGGCTTGGCAGGCCAAGAATAAGGGGACCTCAAACATCCTACCCCAGCTCCCTCACAGGATGGGGTTTCCACACGAGGAGACACAAGCTGAAGAGACCAAAGGCGTCTTCTCCCCAGTGCCATTCATAGAGCAGAGGGTATCACTTCCAGGAAAAGTAGGCACAGTCCCCAACACCAGCTTCAGTGCAGTGGCCCAGGGGTGAAGGCAGACCACAAGGATGGAGAGCTCCACATCTAACTATGTAGAACGGAGCATGGAGGAGCCTCTGCTCAAGGCACTATTGGTGCTAAGAAGTCAAGGGGAGGCTGATAGCTCCTGGAAACTAGGACCAAGAAAAATGTCAGACCAGTCAGAGGAGAAAGGGAAAGGGAAATAGACAGCCAAGGAGACCCCCTCTGGGATCACACTCATCCTTATGGATCCAGAAGGCTGTGTACATCGCACCCACTTCGGGAGCAAGCATGGAAGAACGTGGTACAACCTTGAAAACAATCCCCAAACCACACACAAATTAAATAGCAAAGGGCAGAAGTCTTGCTGGCTCAAGGGGCTTAAGTAAAACCTTTGACCAAGCACCGACTGATCAGTGAGCTACTCTGTCCCAGGGGCCACTCCTAGGAAGCCAGGCTTAAAATTAAATCACACCTATCCCTTGCAGTCTGGAAGTCTGCCCTCTCAGGAATGGCTGAAGAAAGAACTTCTAAGCTACTGCTTGCTGGGTGAAGGGGGAGAATTGTAAACTCCCTTAACCGTGAAAGCCATCTCCAAGTCATACACGTACAGTCTGTTGCAAAGAGAGATCAATAGACATTCTTCTCTCTGAAGGAACAGCAAATAGAAGAAGAGAGAGGAGGAGCAAGAGAAGATGAGGGGAAGAAGAAAAATTAACAGAGCTTCAGGGAAATGCGATATCGTTAAGTGCACCAACATATACATAATGGGAGTACCAGATGGCGATGTGACAGGCGAGATATTCAAGGACGTACTGGCTGCAAACAATCCAAGTTGGCTGAAAAACATTTATATACACATTCAAGAAGTTTGTTGAACTCCAAGTGGGATAAACAGACAGATCCGCATCCAAACACATCATAGTTGTTGAAATACAGAAATGTTGAAAGTTAAAAAAAAAAATCTTGAACGCAGGAAGAGAAAAAACAACTCACAGCGTCAAAGGAAACCCCAATGAGACTAAGAGCTAACTTCTCATCAGAAGCAATGGAGGCCTGGGGCATCTGGGTGGCTCAGTCGGTTAGGCATCTGCCTTCGGCCCAGGTCATGATCCTAGGGGTCCTGGGATCGAGTTCCACATCAGGCTCCCTGCTCAGTGAGAAGCCTGCTTTTCCCTCTGCCTGCCACTACCCCTGCTTGTGTTCTCTCTCTCTTTCTCTCTCTCTCTGACAAATAAATAAAAATCTTTAAAAAAAAAGAAATAGAAAGAAAGAAACAATGGAGGCCAGAAGGGACTGGGATACCATATTCAAAGTTCTGAAAGAAGAAAAACTGTCAGCCCCTAACCCAACGTAACTGTCTTTCAAAAATGAAAGCAACACAAAGACTAAGAGAAGCCATTGCTACCATACCTGCCTTCCAAAAATACCAAAGCAAGTTTTTCAGGCTGAAAGGAAGTGACACCAAAGAACAATACGAATTCACACAAATAACCAAAAAGCTCCAATAAACGTGACTATGTAGATAATGATAAAGGACAATTACATATTTCTTTTTCTTTCTTGTCTTTACTGATTTAAAAAAAATTTCATAAGTTCCTATATAACGGTATCATTTGTCTTATGACATCTAGAAATGGAATATATTTGACAGTAACAGCACAAAGGAGGTAGCTGGGAAGAAAACTGTTTTGGTAAGGAAGTGACACCAAAGGTTAATAAATCCACAGGAAAAATCCAGAGAAGCACAAATGGTAATTAAAAACATTAGTACTTTTAGTTTATTTATTTTTTAAAGATTTTATTTATTTATGTGACACGGAGCAAGCACAAGAAGGCAGAGTGGCAGGCAGAGGGAGAGGGAGAAGCAGGCTTCCCGCTGAGTAGGGAGCCCGATGTGGGGCTCGATCCCAGAACCCCAGGATCACGACCTGAGCCCAAGGCAGATGCTTAACCGACTGTCACCCAGGTGCCCCCGTAAAACATTAGTATTTTTAAAAAACTATATATAAATATATTTGTGCTCTCTTTTCTTCTATGAGTTTCTTTAAAAGACATAAGATTAAAAAAAGCAATAATTACTACTAGGTATTGTATTTGTAACAGATATGGACACAATATACATAATGATAATGGCACAATAAAATGGGAAAGGGAAGGGAGCTATATAAAAAGAAAGTTTCTGGGGTGCCTGGGTGGCTCAGTCGTTAAGCATCTGCCTTCTGCTCAGGTCAAGATCTCAGGGTCAGGGATGGAGACCCGCATCGGGCTCCCTGCTCGGCGGGAAGCCTGCTTCTCGCTCTCCCACTCCTGCTTGTGTTCCCTCTCTCACACAAATAAATAAGTAAAATCTTTAAAAAGGAAGATTCTGTATCTCAATGAAATTAACTTAGTGTAAATTGGAAATAGACTATGACAAGTGAAGATGTATATTATAAGCCTTAGGCCAATCACTAAGAAAACAACTCAAAAATATTGTTTAAAAATCATGAAAGAAATTGAAATGTTACAGCAGAATATATTTACTTACCGCAAATGAAGGCAATAAATGAGGAAGTAAAAGAGGAAGAAACAAACAAAACAAAAATGGCTTAAGATACCCCTTAGAGAGGGGCACCTGAGTGGTTCACTGGGTTAAGCCTCTGCCTTCGGCTTGGGTTGTGATCCCAGGGCCCTGGGATAGCGCCCTGCATCTGGCTCTCAGCTCAGCAGGGAGTCTGCTCCCCACCCCCGCCTGCCTCTCTGCCTACTTGTGATCTCTCTCTGCCAAACAAATAAATAAAATCTTTTTAAAAAGATACCCCTTAGAGAAAGAAAAGCAAACCAAACTGGCAGCAAACGGAAGAAAATAATAAAGGCTAGAAAGGAAACAACTGAGGTAGAGAATAGAAAGACAATACAGAAAATCAAGAAATTCAAATGCAGCTAGTCAGACCCAGAGAAAAAGAGGTAAAACCTATTAGCACTATTGCTCTTATAGAAATAAGAGGTGGAAATAAGAGGACACTATGAAGGACTGCATGGCAACAATTTAGATAACTGAAGTGAAATGGGCAAATTTCTAGAAAGAACAAGTTCGAAAACTGACTGAAGAAATAGAAAATCACAGGGCACCTGGCTGGCTCAGTTGTTGGAGCATGCTGTGAGTTGTGGATAAAGTTTACTTAATAAAAAAGTTTTTTAAAAGATTTTATTTATTTATTTGACAGAGAGAGATCATAAATATGTGGAGAGGCAGGCAAAGAGAAAGGAGGAAGCAGGCTCCCCGCCGAGCAGAGAGCCCAATGTGGGGCTCAATCCCAGGACACTGGGATCACGACCTGAGCCGAAGGCAGAGGCTTTAACCCACTGATCCACACAGGCGCCCCTAAAAATTTTTTTTAAAAAAGAGAACATCTGAAAAGATTTATAAGAAGAGATTGGATTAATAGTTTTTTTTTTCATTTTTAAAGTAATCTCTACACCCAACATGGGGCTCAAACTCATGACTTTGAGGTCAAGAGCTTCATGTTCCACCGACTAGGTCAGCCAGGTGCCCCAAGAGACTGAATTAATAATTTTAAAAAGTTCCCATGAAAGAAGTCCACGCCCAGATGGCTTCACTCATGAATTCTACAAAACATTTAAAGAAAAATTAACACCAGGAGCACCTGGGTGGCTCAGTCGTTAAGCGTCTGCCTTCAGCCCAGGTCATGATACCAGGGTCTTGGGATCGAGCCCCACATTGGGCTCCCTGCTCAGCGGGGAGCTTGCTTCTCCCTCTCCCACTCCCCCTGCTTGTGTTCCCTCTCTCGCTGTGTCTCTCTCTTTCAAATAAATAAATAAAATCTTTAAAAAAGAAAAATTAACACCAATCCTTCATATACTCTTTTTCTTTCTTAAAGATTTTATTTTCTATTTTAGGGAGAGAAAGAGAGAAAGTGTGTGCACGTGCTCAGGGAGAGGGGCAGAGAGGGATGGAGAGGGAAAGGGAGAGGATCTCAAGCGCACTCCGAGATGACTGTGGAGCCCAATATGGGGCTTGATCTCACAATCCTGAGATGATAACCTGAGCCAAAACCAAGAGTTGGACTCTTAACCAGCTGAGCCACCCAGGTGTCCCCTTCATATATTCTTTCAGAAAATAGAGGAAGAACAAATGTTTCCAGACTCATTCTGTCAGGCCGTCATGGTCCTGATATTAGAGAGAAAAGGACCTCACAGGGACACCTGGATGGCTCAGTTGCTTAAATGTCGCCTTTGGCTCAGGTCATGATCCCAGGATCCTGAGATCAAGTCCCGCATTAGACTCCTTGCTCTGTGGAGAGCCTGCCTCTTCCTCTGCCTGCCGTTCCCTCTGCTTGTGTTCTCTCTCTCTCTGCCAAATAAATGAATAAAACATTTTTCTTTTTAAAAGACTTAACAAAAGAAAACTACAGAGCAATAACCCTATGACTGTAAATGCATAAATCACAAAATATTGGCAGACCCAATCCAGTAACCTATAAAAAGAATGATACACCATGAACATGTGGGATTTAACCCAGGAATTTAAGGTTGTTTCAGTATCTAAAAATCATCAAAGGACAAAAACCATATGATCATTTCAGTAGATTCAGAAGAAGCATTTGACAAAATCTAACACCTTTTTAGGATTTAAAAAAAAAACACTCAATATACTAGGAATAGAAGAAACTCTTGAACCAGATAAAGAATTTCTATGAAAACCAAAACAAAACAAAATAAACGACAGCCAATATCCTACTGAATGGCGAAAAAAATGAAAGCTTTTCCCTTAAGATAAGGAAGGATATCTGCTCCCACCACTTCTAGTCAACATTGTAAAAGGGGTTCTAGCCAGGGAAATTAGGGAAAAAAAGTATAAATAAGGAAAGGAGGGAGGGATGGAGAAAAGGAAGGAAGGAGAGAAGGAGGAGAGAAATTTTTTTAAAAAGGAAAGAAATAAAAGGCATCCAGATTAAAAAGGAAGTAAAACTATCTCTCTTTGCAGATGACACAATTTTGTAGGTAGAAAATCCTAAGGAAATCATGAAAAGTCTATTAGAACCAATAAACAAATTCAACAAGTTCATAAGATACAAGATCAAAATACAGTTGTCTTCTTTCTTCAGATGCTCACTTTCACATTGGGGACAAGTACCTTTTCTTGAGTATCTCAAAAAATTTCTAGGCAAAGATAGGGAACATATTGCTATGTTTATATCAGCACATAGAGAAATAGCTCATTCTTTTTATTCTACTATGTTCTCCTATAAATATGCACAATACTTTCTTTATGGCACTAAATAAGAGACATTCAGATAGTTTCCTAGTGTTTTAGTATCACAAATAATATTGCAATGAGCATTTTTAGGCATACGTGTATTTCTATGCTCTGTATCCCGAGAAATGGAATCGTAAGCGCAAAGGTTATGTACACCTGTAATTTTGACAGCTATTGCCAAATGATCCTCCAAAGAGAGCAGACATGTCTACTGACAGCACATTTGAGCACTGCTACCCCGCATCCCTTCAGCACTGAACTATCAAAGCTCTTGATGTTGCCTAATCTGCTAAAATTTGATACTTCATTGTTTCAGTTTGCATTTACCTGTGAGAAAAGTTAAGCATCTTTTCAGATGTTTCATTTCCTCTCTTTTTCTTTGGACTTTGCCTCTCTTTTCCTTTCTTGGCTTGTTGGTCTTAGATTTACTAGAATTCTTAATTCACTAAGTAAATCAGCCTTTTGGGGTGCCTGGGTGGCTCAGTCAGTTAAGCATCTGACTCTTGACTTTGTCTCAGTTTAGGATTTCAGGGTCATGAGATGGAGCCCCACACCTGGCTCTGTGCTGGGCATGGAGACTGCTTAAGATTTTCTGTCTCTCCCTCTCTCTCTGCTCCTGCCCCCCGTTCTCTCTCTCTCTCTCTCTCACAATCTCAATAAATAAATAAATAAGCCTTTTGTTGTTATACATAAGCTACTCCCATTTGTTAGGTTGCAAAATCTCCCCTTCCCACACCAGGACTTTATTTTATAATTTCTCTTTCCACATTAGTTATGGTATATTTCTCCTTGAGGAAAATTTTTAATTATATGTTGTCAAATTATTGTTTTTTTCCCCTTTCAGTATGAGCTTACCTCCACATTAAGATCACAGAAGTAAGTCTCCCATGTAACCATGGGATACATCCTTCTAATACTTTCATGTTTTTACTTTTTAACATTTCAATCCCTGAACCAGCAGGAAGTTTCTTTCTTGCAAATGGGTAACCAGTTGGTCCATCATTATTTATTAAATAAATAAATCATTATTTATTAAATAACCAGTCCATATAGCTCAAAAATGCCACTTACTTCACCTACTAAATTTCCCCATGGATTGGGGTCTCTTTCAGGACTTTCTTTTCTTTTCCACTGCTCTGAATGTCCATTTGTGTACAGAACCAAACTGTTTTATTATAGATTCCAATTGATTTCTAACAGATTTCAATATCTAGTAGTGCTAATACTTGATTTCAGAGGAAAAAGGTGGTTCTCACTCAGGCTTGTACAACAGGCATAATATTGGCCATGTGGATCATGAAGCCACCTGTTCAGAGCCAGAAAGGGCAGCCTGTTTGAGCTTTCTGAGAGTTACCCTGGCTCATATTTCTAACATTCATTGTATTGGATAAAGACCTTCACTGAGGCACAAAAACTTGGACCTGGGGGTTGGGGGGGGATAAGCCAGCAGGTCTACTCTCTCCTCTGACAAAGGGTCTCATTTCAGGGCGCCTGGGTGGCTCAGTCTGTTGAGCATCTGCCTTCAGCTCACATCATGATCCTGGGGTCCTGGGATTGAGTACTGCATTGGGCTCCCTGCTCAGTGGGGAGCCTGCTTCTCCCTCTCCCTCTGTCTGCTGCTCCCCCTGCTTGTGCTCTCTCTCTCTCTCTCTTTCTCCAACAAAGAGATAAATAAAATCTTTTTAAAAATAAAATAAGTAGGGGTGCCTGGATAGCACAGTGGGTTAAGCCTCTGCCTTCAGCTCAGGTCATGATCTCAGGGTCCTGGGATCGAGCCCTGTGTTAAGCTCTCTGCTCAGCAGGGAGTCTGCCTCTGCCTCTCTCTGCCTGCCTCTCTGCTTTTTTGTGATCTCTCTCTCTGTCAAATAAATAAATAAAAATAAAATCGTTTTAAAAATAAATAGAATAAAATAAATAAAACAGGAAAAAATATCACTGGCTTCTCATTTCCAGTCTACCATATAAGGAGCTTAGACATCACCACTCTATCCTAACAAGTAAAAAGATGAACAAACTGAAAATTAACTTTTCTTAGATCCATCAAAGAATTGAGGTCACAGGGCAAACTGCTGGCCCCAAAATTACAGAAAGAGAGATACAAAGAATGACAGCACATGGGAACAGATGACCAGTACCATGGTAGGAAAATATGAACTGAAACCAATGAATCGTTGGTGGCTCAGTGTGGACCAATCTGAGAATTAAAAATTCCCAGGGGACTCAGTCATAGGGAGGGCCTCACAAGTTTTGTGAGTTTTGCCTCCAGGAGCTTGACCTTGTTCTCACAGAGAAAAATCCTTTAGGGTTTCCAGCAGGAGGAGGAATAAATGAAATCATTTTGAAATATGCTAAACCATTCTGTTCTTCTTCTTGTTGTTGTTCTTTTTTAAGACCATTCTGTTCTTACCAAGGTCTGTCCTCAGAAGAAACTATTTTACCAGAGTCTAACCTGCTGGGGTTTTATCAGAGCCTAATCAACCTATGCGAAGGGACATATGCAACTCCAGCCTGCTCTAGACATCCACATGGGGGAGGGGAAATGCGCAGGTACAGCTCCATAATGATGAAGGGGTCAATTCTCCAAGAAGGTCACGGTCCAAGGGTGCAAACTCAACAAAAGACTGAGACCTTATCATACGATTCTAGAAAACTTCCCTTCCCCCCACACCTCACAGAGGCCTATTTACCACTGTTCCTTGGACCCAGTACATCATGTCAACCTTCCAAAAAAAGTTATAGGGCATACTAAACAGTCAAAAAGAGACTGAAGGGAAAGAGCAAGCATCAGAACCAGACCCAGATATGGCAGGGATGTTGGAATTATCAGACTGAATTATTTATTTATTTTTAAATATTTTTAAGAATTTCTTTGTTCATTTGTTGCGGGCGGGGGAGACAGCACACAAGTAGAGGGAGCAGCAGGCACAGGGAGAAGTAGACTCCCACTGAGTAAGGAGTCTAATGCGGGACTCGATCTCAGGATCCTGGGATCATGACCTGAGCCGAAGGCAGACAATTAACCGACTGAGCCACCCAGGCGCCCCTATCAGAGAATTTAAACCAACTATGATTAGGGGATGCCTGGGTGGCTCAGCTAGTTAAGCTACCAACTCTTGATTTCACCTCAGGTCCCGATCTCAGTGTCCTGGGATGGAGCCCCTCCTCAGGCTCCATGCTCAGTGGGGAGTCAGCTTGAGGATTTGTCTCCTCCTCCCTGCCCGACTCCTCATGCTCTCTCTCTGTCTCTGAAATAAATTAATTAATTTTTAAAAACCTATGATCCTTATCATAAGAGTTCCAATGGCAAAAGTGGGCAATATGCAAGAACAGATGGATAATGTAAGCAGAGAGCTGGGAATCCTAAGAAAATGTAAGCAGAAAGCTGCTGGGAATCCTAGCAGCAATGCTAGAGACCATAAACATCATAACAGAAATGAAGACTGATTTGAATGGCTCTTTAGTGGACTGGACAAGGCTGAGGAGAAAATCTCTGAGCTTGAGGATACGTCAATAGAAACTTCCAAAGCTGAAAAGCAAAGAGAAAAAAAAACTAAAGAAAAAATAACCCACAGAACACTGTATCAAAGGACTGTGGGACAACTATAAAAGATGTAACATATGTGCAATGGAAATGCCAGGAGAAGAAAGAGAAAAAGGAACAGAAGCAAGATCTGAAGCCATAATGACTGAAAATTTCCCCCAAAGATATGTTAGATGCCAAACCACAGATCCTGGAAGCTAAAAAAAACACCAGGCAAAATGAATGACCCTAAAAATCTACATCTAGGGGCACCTGGGCGGCTCAGTGGGTTAAAGCCTCTGCCTTCGGCTCGGGTCGTGGTCCCGGGGTCCTGGGATCGAGCCCCGCATCAGGCTCTCTGCTCCACAGGGAGCCTGCTTCCCTTCCTCTCTCTGCCTGCCTCTATGCCTACCTGTGATCTCTGTCAAATAAATAAATAAAATTTAAAAAAATCTACATCTAGGCATATTATATTCAAACTCCAAAAAAATTCCTAAGCTTAAAGAAAAAAATCTTGAAAAAAGCCAGAGGGAAAAACCCCTTGCCTTTATTTTTTAAAATACTTATTTATTAGAGAGAGAGAGCACGCACATGAGAAGGGGGGCACAGAGGGAGAGGAAGAGGGAGGGGAAGAGGGAGAGGCAGAGGGTAGGGGAGAGAATCTTAAGCAGACTCTCTGCTGAGCATAGAGTTGGATGTGGGGCTCCATCCAATGACCCTGAGATCATGACCTGAGCTGAAGGCAGATGCTTAACCGACTGAGCCACCCAGGTGCCCCCAAAACACCTTACCTTTAGAGCAAAAAGAAGAATTATATCTCACTTTTCCTCAGAAACCATGCAAGGAAGAAGAGAGTGAAGTATTTACAGTGTTGAGAGAAGAAAACTACTAAACTCTGATTCTTTACCCTTCAAATATGGAGAAAGACTTTCTTAAATAAAAGCCAAAAATTGAGTGAATTTGTTTTCAGTAGACTTATCTTGCAAGAAATGGTAAAAGTTCTTCAGGGAGAAGGAAAATGATATAGGTCAGAAACTTAAATCTACATAAAGAAAGGTAAAGTAAAAAACTTGTGTTTTTCTTATTCTTAATTGATCTGTTAATAGCAGTTTGTTCAAAATAACATTACAGCACCATATTCATTTATGTATGCTCAGGAAGATAGACAGACAGATGTATGTAACCATCTTCATGTATAAGTGAAATGAATGACAGCAATGATACAAGAACAGAAGGGAGAAATTAGGAATATTTTGTGATGATAAAGTACTTGCATTACCCATTAAATGGTATACTGTTATTTGCAAGTGGACCTTGATTAGTTGTAAATATCTATTGCAAACTCTAAGGCAACAACTAAAAAAAAAGTATAACTGATATGCTAAGAAAGGAGAGAAAATAGAATGGAATCATATAAAATGCTCAGTTAATATAAAACTACAAAAGGCCAAAAAAGAGTGGAAGACAAAAATAGGAACAGCAACAAAAGCAACAAATAGAAAAGAGTAACAAATATGGCAGCTATTATTCCAACTGTATCAATAATCACTTTTAACATCAATGGTCTAAATATATAGATTAAAAAACACATATTATCAGAATGGATTAAAAATAAGACCCAACTATATGTTGTCTCCAAGAAACCACTTGAAATATAAAGACACATATAGACTAAAAGTAAAGAGAAAGAGAAAGGCATACCAGGCTAACAATAATTAAAAGAAAGTGGGAGTAGTTAAAACATAGCTCAAACAGAACAGAATTCAGAGCAAGGAAGGTTATCAAGGACAAAGAGGGGGAATTACATAATGATAAAGGGGTCAATCGTCCAAGAAAACATAATCCTTAATGTGTATGAACCTAACAACAGAGCATCAAAAATGTATGAAGTAATAAGTGACAGACTGCAAGGAAATATAAGCAAATTAACTATTATAGCTAGAGACTTCCAACATTCCTCTTTCAGGTATGGACAAATCCATCAGGCAGAAAACAAGTTAAGGATATAGTTGAATTCAATAGCACCATCAATCAACATGATACAATTGACATCTACAGACTACAGACTATTCATCAAAAACAGCAAATTACAATTCTTCTTCTCAAGTTCACATGGAAACCTCCCTGGTGGTCTAGTGGTTAGGATTCGGCTCTCTCAAGTTCACATGGAACAACCACCAAGGTACAACAAATTCTGGGCCATAAAACACATCTTAAGTTTTGAAAAAATGGAAATCATATAATGTCTGCCCTCAGACCAGAGTGAAATTAACCTAGAAATCAGTAAGAGTAAGATTGCTGGAAAATTCCTGAATACTCGGAGATTAAACAACACACTTCAATTTTTAAAATATATTTTATTTATTTATTTGTCAGAAAGAGAGAGAGAGAAGGACAATGCACAAACAGAGGCAGTGGCAGGCAGAGGAAGAAGCAGGCACCTTACTGAGCAAGGAGCCTAATGCAGGACTTGATCCCAGTGATCATGACCTGAGCTGAAGGCAGACACCTAACTGACTGAGCCACCCAGATGTCCCTAAATAACACACTTCTAAATAACGATGGGTCAAGGAAGAAATATCAAGAGAAATTTTTAAAATAAGTGAAAATGAAATCACAACTCATCAAAACTTGTGGACTGCAGCAAAAGGAGTACCTAGAGGGAAGTTTATAGCATTGAATGCCTATATCAGACAAGAAAAAATATCTAAAATCAATAATCTAAGCTTCTACTTAGAAAACTAGAATAAAAAGAGCAAATAAAATCCAAAATAAGCAGAAGAATAGAAATAATAAAAATGAGAGCAAGAAACAAGCAATGAATAGGGAAAACAACAGCAAAATCTGGTCCCTTGACAAGATCAATAAAATTGATAAGCCCTTAGCCAAGCTAACTAAGAAAGAAAGAAGACAGAAATTATTAGTATCAGAAAGGAAAAGTGAAATCACTATAGATCTCATGAGCATCAAAAAAGATAATAAAGGAATATTATGGACAACTCTCTTCCCACAAATTTCATACCCTATAATGAAATGGACCAACTCCTTGAAAGACACATTCTGCCAAAACTCACACAAACAGAAACAATCTGAATAGGACTATATCTATTACAGAAACAGAATCAATAATTAATAGCCTTCCAAAACAGAAAGAACCAGGACCAGATATGTTTCCTGATGAGTTTCATCCATTTCTTTTCAACATCTTATGGAAAATTTCAGCTAATACAATAAGACCCAAAAAAGTATATAAATAATATGAATGATTAAAATTAATAATTAAATCTTGGTTCACAGTGACACGATTGTCTACACAGAAAATCTGAAAGACTGGACAAAAAATTCTCCTTAAACTAATAAACCGTAACAGCAGGGTTGCCAAATACAAGGCTAATATACAAAAGTCAATCGCTTTCCCATACACTAAGCAATGAACAAGTGAAATTGGAACTTGAAAACACAATACCCTTTACATTAGCATCCCCAAAATGAAATACTTGGTATAAATCTAAGATCTATATGAAGAAAATTACAAAACTCTGATGAACAAAACCAAAGAAGAGCTAAATAAATGGAGAGATATTCCATGTTCATAGACAGGAAGACTCAGTATTGTCATGATGTTAGTTCTTCCCAATCTGATGTACAGATTCAATGCAATCCCAGTAAAAATCCCAGAAAGTTAATTTGTGGATATCAACAAACTGATTCTTAAGTTTAAGTGGAGAGGCAAGACTCAGAATAGCCAACACAACATTGAAGGGGAAAAACAAAAATAAGTATCAGTGGAATGGATTAGAAGGCCCAGAAATAGATCCGCGTAAATATAGTCCACTGAGTTTTGGCAAAGGAGCAAACACAATGCAATGGCACAAAAAGAGTCTTTCCAACAAATGGTGCTAGAACAACTGGGTATCCACATGCAAAAATGAATCCAGACACAGACCTTACACACTTCACAAAAAAGTAACTCAAAATGTATCACAGACCTAAACACAAAACACAAAACTATAAAGCTCCTAGAAGATAACAGCTAGGAGAAAGTCTAGATGGCCTTGGGTATGGCAATGACTTGAAGATCCATGAAAAAAATAGTTGATAAGCTGGATTTCATTAAAATGCAAACGTTTTTGCCCTGCAAAAGACAATATAAATGGAATGAGAAGACAAGCTGTAGAGTGGGAGACAATATTTGCAAAAGGACTGTTATCCAAAGTACATAAAGAATTCTTAAAACTCAACGATAAGAAAACAAACAATAAAAAATAGGCCAAAGACTTGTTGGTGAGGGGAATTTCGAGATGAGTGTGGCTGAGAGGCAAGGACTCCTTTCTTTCATACCGGCCCCCACTTGTGGGATATGGAGACTCTAACTAGGGAATGGCACCACTGAGAATAAGCAGACCGTGACTGTCCTTTGACCTTGCTTATGAGTTGTGGATACCACTCCAAGAGAGGTAAGCCAAGCAGATCTGAATGCTGCCTTTCCCTCCACTGAGCACTCATCTCCTCAAGTGGGGGGTGTTATTCAGAACCACACCATTGTCCCTGACCATAGCACCAGAGTTGTGGCTCAGAGATTTTGTCCCTTGGGAGAAGAGGACCATAGAACGGAGACCTCTGAATCCTTCCCCAGAGGAATGGACTTTATTTATAACAGAAAGTGGAGAAATTCAAAGCTAAGTTTACTCTCAAAAAAGGTGGAGGCACCTGGGTGGTTCAGTTGCTTTAGCATCTGCTTTCAGCTCAGGTCATGATCCCAGGTCCTGGGATCGAGCCCCAAATTGGGGTCCCAGCTGAGTAGGGAGTCTGCTTCTCCCCCAACCCTCTCTCTCCCTCTCTGTGTCAAATAAATAAATAAAATCTTAAAAAAAAAAAAGCGGAGAGGGACGCCTGGGTGGCTCAGTTGGTTGGGCGGCTGCCTTCGGCTCAGGTCATGATCCCAGGGGCCTGGGATCAAGTCCCACATCGGGCTCCTTGCTTGGTGGGGAGCCTGCTTCTCCCTCTGCCTCTGCCTGCCTCTCTGTCTGTGCTCGATTGCTCTCTCTCTCTCTCTCTCTGACAAATAAATAAATAAAATATTGAAAAAAAAAAAAGAAAACAAAAAAAGCGGAGGTAGGGGCACCTGGGTGACTCAGTCGTTAAGCATCTGCCTTCGGCTCAGGTCATGATCCAGGGATCCTGGGATCAAGCCCGGAGTCAGGCTCCCTGCTCAGCGGGGAGCCTGCTTTTTCCTCTCCTGCTCCCTCTGCTTGTGTTCTCTCCTGCTATGTCTCTCTCTGTCAAATAAATAAATAAAATCTTTTTTAAAAAATGGAAGTGATGGTAAAGGGCGGCTGATAGGAGAATGATAGATTCATTGGCAATGGAGACTAAATTGTAGACAGGATAATTTGCTGGAGAGATACAAGGAAAGAGACAGCTGAGAAGAGTCTTCCTGGATTAGAACAAATTTCAGACTCTGATCTAGGAAACTCTCCCTTCAAAGGCGGCCCAATTTGATTGGACCAGATTGGGGAACAATATATGCTTTAGGGGATTATTGCAAACACTAGAACAATTTGCTGACAATTAGAGGAACTTAATAGCTGATTGTGGCCAAAGAGAGCTCTGCCAAAACCCAGGATGTTTGTGGGCATCCTGGGGCTGTGCCCCCAAGGACCATTAGAGGTTTCACCCTAGGACTGTGGGGTGATTAGACTTCACTAAAATAATTCAGTCAGTGACTAAACAAGCAAACAAAAAACTAACATAAGTGAGCCCTAGGGTCGGGGTGGTGAGACCAGCACCCCAAGTTGCTACAGTGAACTATCTAAAATGTCCAGTTTACAACAAAATGGTATGAGACAAAGAAACCAGAAAGAATGATCCACACATCAACCCACCAAAATCAAGCAACAAAAACTACCTGTGAAAAGAAGCAGATATCAGCTTTAATGGGCAAAGACTTCAAAAAAGCCATTGTAAATCTGTCCAAAGAAGTGGATGAAATTATGAAAAGAAGTAAAAAAAAGAACTATGGCAATGTCACATCAGTAAAGAATATCCACAGGGGCACCTGGGTGGCTCAATCGGTTGAGCATCCAACTCTTGAACTCAGCTCAGGTCTTGATCTCAGGGCAGTGAGTTCAAGCCCTGTGTTGAGCTCCATGCTGGGTGGGAGCCTACATGAAAAAAAAAGAATACCAATAAAGAGAAATTATTAAAAATAATGAAACAGAAATTCTGGAGTTGAGAAGAACAATAATGAAAAAAAGATATCTGGTGGTGTATCAGCTTCCTAGGGCTGCTGGAACAGCCCAGGCTGCTGGAACAACAAAGTACCACAAACTGGGGGTCTTAAAAAAACAGAAATTAGGGCTGCCTGGGTGGCTCAGTCATTAGGCGTTTGCCTTCAGCTTGGGTCATGATCCCAAGGTCCTGGGATTGAGCCCTGCATTGGGCTCCCTGCTCAGCAAAGAGCCTGCTTCTCTCTCTCTCCTTCTGCCTGCCTCTCTGTTTACTTGTGCTCTCTATCTCTCTGTCAAATAAGTAAATAAAATCTTTTTAAAAAAATCAACTACATAAAACAATATGTACATAGTGTATTGTTGGGATTGTACATGTAGACATGTAAATATATTTGCCAATGAGACCACAGAGGAAGTGGGTGGAGGCAGAGCTATTTTGAACTAAGGAAAAGACTCATGATGGAAACTCAAATCCTCTGGGATAAATGAAGAAAAGCATAAATGTACTGATTTTAGGGTTACAAATAAATTTTAGCAAGTAAGCAAATTTATAAATATGGAATCCATAAATAATAAGAATCAATTATGCATAGGAGTAGCATTTCTATATGTCACTGGAATTATGTTAGTATAAATCTGAAGCTGAGTCTGAAAAGTTAATCTGTATATAGTAAGCCCTAGAATAACTAATAACTCAAAAATATAGTGTAAAATCTTTTAAAAAATTAAAGTGCTACATTAGAAAATATTCACTTAACATGAAAGAAAGAACTAAAGGAGGAATAGAAGATAAGAAGACATGAAACAGAAAAGAAAAAGTAAAATGACAAATGTAAGCCCAACTGTATCAATAATAATATTAAATGTAAATTAATTAAATAAACCAATCAAAATGTCTATGCTACTTAGAGTGATCCACACATTTAATGCAATCCCTATCAAAATGCCATCAACTTTTTTCACAGAAATGGAACAAATAATCCTAAAATGTTTATGGAACAAGAAAAAAACAAATAGCCAGAGGAATGTTGAAAAAGAAAGCCAAAGCTGGTGGCATCACAATTCCAGACTTCAAGCTCTATTACAAAGCTGTAATCATCAAGACAGTATGGTACTGCACAAAAACAGACACATAGATCAATGGAACAGAATAGAGAGCCCAGAAATGGACCCTCAACTCTATGGTCAACTAATCTTCGACAAAGCAGGAAAGAATGTCCAGTGGAAAAAAGACAGTCTCTTCAACAAATGCTGTTGGGAAAATTGGACAGCCACGTGCAGAAGAATGAAACTGGACCATTTCCTTACACCACACAAAAAAACAGACTCAAAATGGATGAAAGACCTCAGTGTGAGACAGGAATCCATCAAAATCTTTGAGAACACAGGCAGAAACCTCTTTGACCTCAGCCACAGCAACTTCTTCCTAGAAACATCGCCAAAGCCAAGGGAAGCATGGACAAAAATGAACTATTAGGACTTCATTAAGATCAAAAGTTTTTGCATAGCAAAGGAAACAGTCAACAAAACCAAAAGACAACCAACAGAATGGGAGAAGATATTTGCAAATGACATACCACATAAAGGGCTAGTGTCCAAAATCTATAAATAACTTATCAAACTCAACACCCAAAGAACAAATACTCCAATCAAGAAATGGACAGAAGACATGAACAGACATTTCTGCAAAGAAGACATACAAATAACCAACAGAGACATGAAAAAGTGCTCAACATCACTTGGCACCAAGGAAATACAAATTAAAACCACAGCAGGATATCACCTCACACCAGTCAGAATGGCTAAAATTATAAAGTCAGGAAATGACAGGTGTTGGTGAGGATGAGGAGAAAGGGGAACCCTCCTACACTGTTGGTGGGAATTCAAGCTGGTGCAGCTACTCCAAAACCAGTATGAAGGTTCCTCAAAATATTAAAAATAGAGCTACCCTATGACCCAGTAATTGCACTACTGGGTATTTACCCTAAAGATACAAATGTAGTGATCCGAAGGGGCATGTGCACCCAAATGTTTATAGCAGCAATGTCCACACTAGCCAAACTATGGAAAGAACCCAGATGTCCATCAACAGATGAATGGATAAAGAAGAGGTGGTATATATACACAATGGAATACTATGCAGTCATCAACCCCCCCCAAATCTTGTCATTTGCAATGACATGGATGGAACTAGAGGCTATTATGCTAAGTGAAATAAGTCAATCAGAGAAGGACAATTATCAGAATCTCTCTCGTTTCTTGAATTTGAGAAGCAGGGTGGGGATTTGTGGGGGGAAGGGAAGGAAAAATAAAACAAGATGAAACCAGAGAGGGAGAAAAACCGTAAGAGACTCTTAATCTCAGGAAACAAACTGAGGGTTGCTGGAATGGAGGGAAGTGGGAGGGAAAGGGTGGCTGGCTGATGGACTTCGGGGAGGGTATGTGTTATGGTGAACGTTGTGAATTATGTAATAAGACTGATGAATCATAGACCTATACCCTTGAAACAAATAATACATTATATAACATATAATGTGGCAACATTACTACCAGCCTTATAGAAATAAAAAGGATTATAAGAGAATACTATGAACAGTTGTACACTAACAAATTAGATAACATGTAATGGACAAATTCCTGGAAACACACAAACTACCAAAACTGACTCAAAAAGAAATAGAAAATCTGAATAGACTTACAACAAGTAAAGCCATTGAATCTGTAATCAAAAACCTCCCAATAAAGAAAAGTCCGGGACCAGATGATTACACTGTGAATTCCACTAAATATCTAAGGAATAATTAACACCAATCCTTCTCAAACTCTTCAAAAGAGTAAAGAGGACAGAACACTTCTTATTTCATTCTACAAGGCCAGAATTAGCCTGATTCCAAAGCCAAACACATCATAAGGAAACTCCAGACTGATGTATTTTATGTAGATGCAAAAATCCTCAAGAAAATACTAACAAACCAACAGCATATTGGAAAGATTATATAGCCTGACCAAGTGGGATTTATCCCAGGAATGTGATGGTGGTTCTGCATCAAAATCCCAATCATAATAAAACACCACATTAATAGAACAAAGAAAAAGGCCACATGATCATCTCAAATAATGCAGAACAAAACCTTTGATAAAACTCAACACCTTCATGATAAAAACACTCAACAAATGAGGAATGAAAGGGAACTTTCAAAACATGATAAGGCGCACACATGAAAAACCTCCACCTAATAACACACTCAGTGGTAAAAGGCTGAATGAAAGCCTTCTCCCTTAGATCAGGAACAAATAACGATGTCCTCTCTTGACACTTCTGTTCAAAGTTTGTACTGAAAGTTGTAGCCAGAGCATTCAGAAAAAAAAAATCATTGAAATAGGAAAGGGAGAAGTAAAGCTTTTTCTATTTATAGATGACATGATCTTATATACTAAAATCCTTAAAAACCCACCAAAAAACTATTAGTGTTAACAAATGAAGTCAGCAAAATGGCAGGGTGACAAGGTCATACCAAATTCAGATGTATGTCTATACATTAACAATGAACAGTTCAAAAATAAAATTAAGAAAAGAGCTTTATTTATGAAAATGAGCAGTTGGGTGGCTCAGTCAGTTAAGCGTCTACCTTTGGGCTCACATCATGATTCCAGAGTCTGGGACCTCTGCTGTCTCTCTGTCAAACAAATAAACAAAATCTTTTAAAAAAGAAAATGAGCAGCATTGAAAAGAATAAAATACTTAAGAATACATTGAACCAAAGAGACACAAGATTTATACACGGAAAATTTCAGAACACTGATTAAAGAAATTAAAGCCCAAATAAATGGAAACATGCTCTGTGTTCATGAACTGAAAGACATAAATACTACCCAATGTGATCTACAAACTCAATGCAATCCCTATCAAAACCCCAATGGCCTTTTTTTTTTGCATAAATGAAAGAGCTAACTCTAAAATTTATATATACTTGAAGGGGACCTCAAAGAGCCACATCACTCTTGACAAAGAACAGCAAAGTTGGAGGACTCAACACTTCTGGATTTCTAATCAGACTGGGAAGCTACAGTAATCAAAAAACCACATGGTATTTGCACGAATACATACAGACAAGTGGGATAAAACTGAAAGTCCAGTAATAAACCCATTCATCTATGGACAACTGATTTTTGACAAGAATGCCAACACTATTCAATGGGAGAACAGTCTTTTCAACATATAGTTCTGGGAGCCATCTGGGTGGCTCAGTCATTAAGCTCTGCCTTCAGCTGAGGTCATAATCCCAGGGTCCTGGGATGGAGCCCTGTGCCTGGCTCCCTGCTCTGCGGGGAACCTGCTTCTCCCTATCCCACTACCCCTGTTTGTGTTCCCTCTCTTGCTGTCTCTCTCTCTTTCAAATAAATAAATAAATAAAATATCTTTAAAAAAAACACAAATTGTTCTGGAACAACTGGATAGCCAGGTGCAAAAGAATAAAGTTGGACTCTTACCTCTCCCCTCTCACCTATACAAAAATTAACTCAAAATGAATCCAAAGAACAAAATATAAGAGCTAAAATTATGAGGTTCTTAGAAGAAGACATGGGGATAAATCTTCATGACCATAAATTTGGCAATGGATTCTTAGATAGGACACCACAGCATCTGCAACAAAAGATACAATCGAATCAACTGGACCTCCCAAAATTTAACACTTTTGTTCATAGAAAGACAGTATGGAGAGAGTAAAAGGACAACTCACAGAAAACACTTGCAAATCATATATCTGATTAACAGTCTAGTGTCCAGGATATATAAAGAACAGTTACAATCCAACAATAAAAAGACAAATCACCTAAATACAAATGAGCAAATGGATATTTCTCCAAAGAAAATATATAAATGGCCAACAAACACATGAAAAGATGCTTAACATCATGACTATTAAGGGGATTCAGATCAAAAGTACAATGAACCATCACTTCCCATCCACCAGGATGGTTATAATCAAAACAATACTCAATAACAAGTGTTGATAAGGATGTGGAGAAATGGTACAGCCACTTTAGAGAACAGTTTCACAGTTCCTCAAAAGGGTCACATATGCCTCAGCAATCCCACTCCTAGGCTCCAAGAGAATAAAAACATATACCCCCACAAAATCTTGCCAATTCAAAGGTCCATCAGTGGATAAACAAAATGTGGTATACCTATGCAATTGAATATATTTCAGCAAAAAGAGAGGAATGAAATCCTGATACGTCCTTCAACATGGATGAATCTCAAAAACATTATGCTTAGTGAAAGAAGCAATTGACAAAAGAAGACATATTTGGAAATGTCCAGAATAGGCAGATCCATAGGGGCAGAAAGTATACTTGTTGTTGCCTACTTCTGGGGTGCAGGGGAGCAGAGCAGGGGGAGGGGTTGAGAGCAATGGCTGAAAGGGTACAATACTTATTTGGGGCGTGATGAAAATGTTCTAAAATTGATCATGGTGACGCTTGCCTTAACTCTTTAAATATCGTAAAAACATTTGAATTGTACACCTCAAATGGATACATAAATTACATTTCAATAAACTGGTTAAAAATAATTTAAACCAGGCCAGTTTTTGTATAACTACCTTTCATAAATACACTAGCCCTGACCCTCATACTTGTGTATAGGCAACAAATATTTGTGGATGAAATCTGCTTAGGGTAAATGGCCCCTCTCTGGAGGCCATCTATGATTGACTTCTCAGTCTTGAGGAGAACAGAGCTGTTCACGGTTGCTTGGATGTAGCATGGTGGGCAGGTGAGAACCTCGATGTATGGGGGCTCCAACTCCACCCTTTTCCCAAAGGCACAAATGTGAGCCTTCTAGACTCTTCCATTCTGCAAGTGGAGCCTCCAGTTTTCTTCTCTTTTTTTTTAACAATTTTTTTTAATTTTAAAAAATTTTTTAACGATTTTATTTATTTGACAGAGATCACAAGTAGGCAGAGAGGGCAGGCAGAGAGAGAGGAGGAAGCAGGCTCCCTGCCGAGCAGAGAGCCCAATGCAGGACTTGATCCCAGGATCGTGAGATCATGACCTGAGCCGAAGGCGGCCTACAATTTTCTTTTCCTCCCTTGATCAACTTATTCATCCTGGAGGCACACTCTGGTCTGGTGGTTGCCTAACTTCCATTTCCCCTTTTCTTCTCCTTTGTCTAGTCCCTGGATTTTGGTTGTTTGTAATTAATTTATAACTCCCAGCCTTCAGAGTGTCTGCAGCTGAGAGCCTGAAGTGGGGAGACCTGGCTTCAAATTTCACCTTCCTAGCTGCATGCCCCTGGCAGGTCACTTAAACATTTCCTCCTCCACGAAGAGCAAATAACTACTTCCATAGGTTTGTTTTGAAGAATTGAGGACATACTATATTTGAAAGTGTCTGCTGAATTGAATCCAACATCCTGTCCCATGTCAAGTGAAACCATTTAGTTTACCGGCTAACGACAACTAATTTCATTTAGACAGGTAAGAGAGAGAGAGGCAAGAGCAGAGAAGTGGCTGAATTATATTCCCAGGCTCATGCCTATGGATAGCACAGCCAGGAATGCTGCTCTCCAACTCCTCACTATGTAGTTTGGGGAATGCCCAATGCACAATCTCATACATGATAATGGCCCTTCCCGGCTCCTCTGTACCCCGACTCAGCCCCATGGCTGCCCAGAAAAGGCCCATCACAGCCACATGAATTACAGATGAAGCCAGCAACTGTTGTTCCCTGTGTGGCCTTCTCCCAGACTCAAGGACCTTTGTTGTTTCTAGCAACATGATGAGCTGGGAAGGAACACTCTCTTTGGGACTCTACTGCCATGCTACCAGGATTGGCCACCTCTTCAGTTTGGGCTACCAGGCCAATAAGGCACCGCGGGCCCTGGCTAAGGTCACAGAGCTACTTTGGGGCTCAGATCAAGGCATGATGGGAAGGAGATTGAAAACGCTAAACTACACTGAAACTCTGGGATTATCAGTGATTTGCAGTTCTCTGTGTTCTCTGGGGACATCCTCAGGGAGCTCTCTGGCCCTAAGCCTGCTGCTGGGGCCTGGAATGCGGCCCATTCTCTCTCCCCTCCTCCACCACATAAACATTCATGATCCACTCTAGAAACCCCAGTCCCGCTTCAAGATCAGCTCAAATGTCATCTCAAGCAGGAAGTTTTCTCTGGAGCCCCTTCTCCCACCTCTGCTGCCAGATGTAAGCTTCCCTCCTCCCTTGATGTCTTTGTCTTTCTTCTCTGAGGGCATTTATCGCATTCTGTCACACCTAATGGTTATTTATGTGTTTGTCTATCCCTCCTTCTACCACAGTCAGAGTCTGGGACTGGTTCACACAGTAAGCGTTTCTTTATTCGGTCAACAAATAGTTACTGACCACCTGGTAGTCAGGGTGCTTGTTGAATCCTCAGGAAGGAGACCCTCTGGGCCTGCTCAGAGTCCTGCCACCACCTCAAATTCCCCTTAGCTCGGGCTTGTCTCCAAGGCACTCCTTTCCCACCTTTCCCACCTGGAGGCACAGCGGGCAGCCAGGGGGTCTCTAAAAAGAAGGGAGGTAACTGGCCCTCCCATGTTCCCCCAGGGAGCTACAAAAGGTACAGCTGATGGGAGCATCTGCTTGCCCCAAAATGACTGTGGGCAGCTCCAGCCAGTGCTGTCTCAACCCCAGCTCATTCCGGGTCCCCTTGGCACCCATAGGAAATCCCAAGATTTCCACCTTTTCCCACTGACCCCGTGATCCCACCCCTGGTGGTTGTTAAACATCTGCCTGCATATGGTCCCAGGAGACTATATATATATATAGAACTACACACCCAGAGAGTTTCTGCTTTCTGGAAAACTCCAGTCCAAGAACATATAAGGCCAGAGAATCGGCCTGATTCAGGGGTTTGGGAGGGCAGGGAAGCACACTTTTTTTGCCCCTTCGCCTGGCCAGAGAGGCCTGCAAAATTGAGTTAGGGCTAGCAGACTGAGCCAGATGGAAAGTAGTACTATCTGTTGGATGCAAGAGCCCTTACCCATCCCAGCAACATGGAGAGAACTAAGCCTGCATTCTTAAGAGTACTATCTTTGAGTAGTGTGCAATTGGGCCCAGAGCACTGGATTAAGAGGCAGGACTGGATTTGTACCCCAGCTCAGCTACTTATTAACGGTGGGTAGACAATCTCTCCTTTCCAAGCCTCAGTGTCCACATCTATAAAATAGGGTAATAATCCACTCAGAACCCTCAGAACCCCACAGCACTCTGGTCATCAGCCAGGACCCTACCAGCATGTAACTCAGGGCCTGAGGAAACAAAGATTATACTTCAAGATTTTTAAAAAGATTTTATTTATTTATTTGAGAGAGAGAGAGAGAGTAAAAGAGGGGGGAGGGTCAGAGAGAGAAGCAGACTCCCTGCTGAGCAAGGAGCCCAATGGGGGGCTCGATCCCAGGGCCCTGAGATCATGACCTGAGCCAAAGGCAGCTGCTTAACGACTGAGCCATTCAGGTGTCCCTTTTCTAGACTTTTTAAAAATTGCTGTTTAGAAAAGGCTGTCACAGAAAGAGCCTTTCAAGCCAGGATGACAGGAATCTTAGAGATCTTACCCAACTGTCTCATTCTATTGATGGAAAAACTGAGGCCCAGAGAGGAGAAGGTGTGCCTTGGGTCAGACAAACAGTACAGTTCCAGAGGAATGTGCCTATAACAAGCACCACAAAAGCTGGCTTTCATGAAGAACTGACTTTTCAAGGCTCCGTGGGCCTCAAGATCCAAAATCCAAGCCCGCTGCTCCCGAACATCTTCTAATCTAAGAAGGGCCTATCATCACCAATAAACCCATGCTCTTTTCTCAACTTATGCTGTGAAGAAAGATCAAAGGTGACCCACAAGAGAACATTTGGGGATAATGGAAACATTCATTATCTTGATTATGTGGATGATGTTATGGGTATATACATATGTCAAAACTCACCAACCTGTATACTTTAAATATGTGTCATTTACTGGAAGTCAAATGTACCTCAATCATTGTTTAAAAAAAAAAAGAGCAGAAGGACCCAAACGTCGAGCCAGAAGCACTTAGCAAGGCCTGGGTATTGCTAATGTGGACTTGAAGTAGCCTTGTTGTTCAAGATCTGCTTTCCTTTCACCCTAGTCCATGGAGGCACCACAGAGAGCTTTAAAAACAAAACAAAAGTCATATCTGGGGCGCCTGGGTGGCTCAGTCAGTTGAGTGACTGCCTTCGGCTCAGGTCAGGATCCCAGAGTCCTGGTATCAAGTCCTGCATCGGGCTCCCTGCTCAGCAGGGAGTCTGCTTCTCTGACTCTGACCCTCCCCCTTCTCATGCTCTCTCTCGCTCAAATAAATACATAAGATCTTTGAAAAGAAAGCGGTCTTATCTGGCCTCCTGAAGCCCTGAGGTTTCTCTCTGCTGCTCAGCTGTTGCAGAATATGAGCCCCAGTGGGCAAGGTGTTCAGGCTGTGTCCTGCTCCTGGGCTCACCCCGTGGTTCTCTAGGGCAGGACAGGGGTGAGTGAAGGACTCACTTATCCAGCTTCTTTCTTCCCAAGGATTCCCGGGGTGGAACTCTGCAGCCTGAACTGAATGAAAACTCAGAAAGTTTAGGAGTCAATGAAACTGGTTAATGGAAGTCATTCAAAAGATTTCCATCACCCCCTTGTCTAGCCATCCCACTCCCACCCCTGTCATTCTCCCTCTCCTCCCAGCTCCCAAAGGGAACACACAGGTGTTGCTCTATGTCGCAGAAGCAGCCTTTTCTCTTCCTGCTTCCCGGGTTCACTACATGCTTTTTGAGAATTTATTGTGTGCAAGGTTTGGCCCTCTGGGGAAAAAGATGCCTAAACCACTTCTCTGCCCTCCACATAAACTCTTAGCCTTGGGTACAAGTACTTCTTGTGCTAGGCAGCGAGGGGTGCACGCCATGATGAATGTCCAAGTACTGTAGCACCGCCAAATGAGGGAGTGTTCTCTCCCACCCAAGGCCTCAAGGAACCTTTACAGGGGACCTACGACTGAGCTGAGCCATGAAGGATGGGTCATTGTCCTTCAGCAATAAGAAATGGCATTTGGGGAGGTGCTTGGGGGGCACAGTCAGTTAAGCGTCCGACTCTTGGTTTCAGCTCCGGTCCTGATCTCAGGGTCGTGAGATTGAGCCCCACATCAGGCTCTGCACTTGGAGCAAAGTCTGCTTAAGATTCTCTCTCCCTCTCTCTCTGGCCCTCCCGCTCATATTCTCTCTCTCTCAAATAAATAAGCCTTTAAAAAATGCCATTTAGATGGTCCTTTACATTTCACAAAGGGTTTTTCATATCATTGTGTCTCATCAAGACCAATTTAAAAGGTAGGTGGGCTGCTTTGTTAGCCCCCACCCTTTTTAAAAGATTTTATTTATTCATTTGAGAGAGAGACAGAGAGAGCACAAGCAGGGGGAGAGACAGAAGGAGAGGGAGAAGCAGACTCCCTGTTGAGCTGGGAGCCCGACGCAGGACTCGATCCCAGGACCCCGAAATCATGACCAGAACTGAAAGCAGATGCCCAACCATATAAGCCACGCAGGCGCCCCTCATTTGTCCCATTTTAGAGAGAAGTAAACCAAAACTCACAGACGATGAGCCTGAAAGGGCTAACATTCAACTCAGGGCTTCGGATTTTTTTTATTCTAATGCCTCTCACTATCCCATGAAGCTGTTTTTAATAGGCAGAGACAGTAGGAGCAGGGAGGCCAAAAAGTCGGGAACCATTAGGCCATGGTGGGTACTTTGGTCAGCAGGAAAATGAGAATTGCATAAGGAAGCGGTAGATCACAAGACTGGACAGGCCGCTTGGAACCCATCTGTTGGTAGCTTTAAAGGCAAAGATAAAGGTCTATATATTTACCAACTGTGTTTTATAAGAATAGGGATAGGGGTTATTAAGACTTACTGTGGCGATCATTTTGCACTATACAAAAATATCAAATCATTTTTGGGTACACCTCAAACTAATATAATGTTACACGTCAATTATACCTCAATAAATAAATTTTTTTAAAAAGAATGGTTTAGAATTAGTGACTGGAAGGGAGGTGGGAACAAAACCAGTGATGAACGTAAGGAACTGCCCTTACTCGTCTTTAGACCCCCAACAAAACAAACACTATTAGGGTGACCCCGGTCCACCTCCTTCATCCACAAGTAGATTTCCAGAGAAGGCACATGGAGACACTTATCCAGGTTAAATAACAAAAGCCAGTTTCCTTCTGAGCAGCTTGCTCTTCAGCTCCCATGGAAGGGGCAGTGGGGTCAGGGAGCAGAAGGCAATGAAAGATAAAGGGAGGGCCAGGAAGGGAAGTCAGGCTCCAGGCCACATCCTGACAGCCAGCCGGGCCCAGCCTGAGGCTCTCCAGAGATGCTCTG
This sequence comes from Neogale vison, assembly GCF_020171115.1. Lineage (NCBI taxonomy): Eukaryota > Metazoa > Chordata > Mammalia > Carnivora > Mustelidae > Neogale > Neogale vison. The sequence continues at coordinate 70,395,869 of NC_058105.1, forward strand.
GCCAGTTTCCCACTAGGACAAATTCAACTTTAATCAGTCTGTTTTCCCCTCCAGCTCATTGTTGTTGCAGGCAAAAGAGAAAGCCCTTGTGTGGAGACCTTTTGCTAGTCATCCAAGGGGCCAACAGCAGCAGCACGCACTGGACTGGAAAGGGCAGGCGGCCCCCTCACCCCTGCCCACCCCCCCGCCCCTGTTTGTACTCCCAGCCTCCCCTGCCCCGTGCTGGCATGTGGAGAGTGCACATGAGCAGGGAACCTGGGGCAAGTTACCTCAGCTTCTCTGAGCCTCAGTTTCCTCCAGTGTCCCATGAGACTGAATGGACTGGTAGGGGAATGTGGTGAGCCCAGTGAGACAGAGGCCCAGTGGCATGCTTGGCTCCTGGTAGGGACTCGGTCAATACCAGCTGCCTCGGTTCCCTCCCGCCGCACCAAGCATGGCCACCAGGTAATGCCCACCACACTGCAGAGCCAGGAGGCCCCTCACAAGCAGAAGTAGATGGGTCTAGTGTGCACTTGTTTTGGCCCAAAAATATCAGTGCATCCCATGTGATGTTACAGGAGGCAACAGGCTAGGATGGTGGGGAGGAAAAGGAGAAAAGATTGGAAAAATCCTCTTTCTGGAGGGTCCCGCCTGGGGTTGGGAGGGAAGCTATTCATATTGTTTTTTTGGTTTTTTTTTTTAGATTTTATTTATTTATTTGGGAGAGAGATAGTGAGAGAGAGAGATAGAGAGAGAGCATAAGCAGGGGCAGAGGGAGATCCAGGCTCCCAGGGATTCTGACGTGGGGCTGGATCCTAGGACTCTGGGATTGTGACCTGAGCCAAAGGCAGATGCTTAACTGCCTGAGCCACCTGGGAAGGTAAACTATTGAGCAGAAGAGATTCTGTCAAAGCAGAGAAATCTGAGGTGTGGCCACTACCATTTCCTCCATTTCTGCGTTGACTTTCTCTTTTTTTTTAAGATTTTATTTATTTATTTGACACAGAGAGAAAGATCACAAGTAGGCAGAGGCAAGCAGAGAGAGAGGGGGGAAGCAGGCTCCCCGCTGAGCAGAGAGCCTGATGCAGGGCTCAATCCCAGGACCCTGAGATCATGACCAGAGCCGAAGGCAGAGGCTTTAACCCGTTGAGCCACCCAGGTGCCCTTGTGTTGACTTTCAACAAGGAAATCATTAGAGGAAGCTAATGAAGAAATAGGGATGCCTGGGTGGCTCAGTCAGTTAAGCATCTGCCTTCAGCTCAGGTCATGATCCCAGGGTTCTGGGATCGAGCCCCGTATCAGGCTCCCTTATCAGCAGAGAGCCTGCTTCTCCCTCTCCCTCTGCCTGCTGCTTCCCATGCTTGTGTTCTTCTCTCTGACAAATAAATAAATAAAATCTTAAAAAAAAAGAAAACATAGTGTTCATCAATCGATGAATGGATAAAGAAGATGTGAAATATATATACACACACTGAAATATTACTCAGCCATTAAAAAAATGAAATCTTGCCATTCATGACAACATGGAAGGATCTAGAGGGTATAACAAGTGAAATAAGTCAGTCAGAGAAAGACAAATACGTTACAATTTCACTTCCATGTGGAATCTAAAAAACAAACAATAGCAAAAAAAAAAAGAAAGAAAGAAAACCACCAAAAAACAAAAAACCCACCCCAGAAAGAAACGGCCTCATAAATACAGAGAACAAAGTCGTGGTTGCCAAAGGGGGATTTGGGGGTGGAGAATGGACGAAATGGGTGAAGGGGATTATGAGGCACCAACTTTCAGTTTATGAAATAAATAAGTCACGGGGATGAAAAGTAAGGTATAGGGAATATAGTCAACAGTATTGTAATGTTCTTATCATGGTGAGCATTTTATAATGTATATCATTGTCAAGTCACTATATTGCACATCTGAAGCCAAATTAACAGGGATCGACTATACTTCAATTAAAAATAAATACAAAGGGGCACCTTGGAGGCTCAGTCAATGAAGCATCCGCCTTCGGCTCAGGTCATGATCTCAGGGTTCTGGAATCAAGCCCCGCGTCGGGATCCCTGCTTGGCAAGGACCTTGCCTCTGTTTCTCCCTCTGCCGCTCTCCCCGCTTGTGCTCTCTCGCTCTCCGTCAAATAAATTGAATCTTTAAAAAAATAAATACACAAAATGTAGTTGATGGCCCAGTTACCGGTGCTCACAGAGGAAACGAAGAGCCAATCTATCAGATTGAATAGATTAGAAAATCTATTCTAGTTTTTCCTTGCTCTCACCAGAGAGAGCATCAGAGGTCCAGAAATGAGAAGGTCCCAAGAACTAACTGTTGGTAATTCCTGTCACACAGCCCTCCTGACAACTATCTGCTCTTAGGTCAACTCTAAGGCAGTGTGTCCTATTTGCCAGTCACCTGCAGACCACAGTCCCAATATTTTTGTGGGTTTTTTTTTTTTTTGAGTGGCTGGAACCTCCATTTTTTTCTTTTTAAAGATTTTATTTATCCATTTGTCAGAGAGAGTGCACACAAGCAGGGGGAGCGGCAGGCAGAGGGAGAGGGAGAAGCAGGCTCCCTGCCAAGCAGGGAGGAGTGGGGCTCCATCCCAGGACCCTGGGATCATGACCTGAGCCGAAGGCAGACGCTTCACTGACTGAGCCACCCAGCCATCCCTAGGACCTCCTTTTTTCCCCCCATCATCCTGATTTTTATCATATCCATGTACCACCTGAACTATTATTTAATGAAACTTTCCCTTTAAATTTCTCACTCTTCCGGGGCGCCTGGGTGGCTCAGTGGGTTAAGCCGCAGCCTTCGGCTCGGGTCATGATCTCGGGGTCCTGGGATCGAGTCCCGCATCGGGCTCTCTGCTCAGCAGGGAGCCTGCTTCCCTCTCTCTCTCTCTCTCTGCCTGCCTCTCCATCTACTTGTGATTTCTCTCTGTCAAATAAATAAATAAAATCTTTTTAAAAAAATTTCTCACTCTTCCACTTAGAGAAGCTTTTGTATCACTCAGGTAAATGGGAAATCACTACCACATGGCCTAACTTAAAGAACACCATAAAAACAAATGCTCTGCTATTAAGATAGAAACATTTGCTGGTGTCCCCTCTGAAAGCATGAGATGTACTCCCTCTCCCAGGTAAACATGAGCCCACTTCAGAAAGCCAGCTCTAGAGAACCAGATCCCTGCATTGAGACAGACCCGTCGGCCGACCTCCTGTCCAGACAGGATACCAGGCTAGAGTGGGAGGGCTTCAATGAGCAGCTGGTTTGGGGTATGGTCTCTTTGGGTCCTGCCTTGGACTCTCCTCCCAGATTATGGAATGTTAGATGGCACCCACCCCCTGGGAACAGTCAAGGAGCCGGGCCAGAAAGCAGGCAAGTGACGGAGCACCCTCGATGCCCTTGGCTATTAGTGGCTCACATGGCTTTCACTATTGGATCCAAAGCCCGCACTTAGGAAAATTGTCTATGTGATACACTGCTAGTTTGTGGGGGGGGTTGCAATAATTTCCTCCCTGCTTTCCTGTATTTTATAAATTTCCTGTTGAGAATGCTAGATGTCTCAGGAGCCCAAAGAGAAAGCTGTGGGTCTGAATCTGGGTGGGTTAATAAACAGTACACCTCAGGCCACCTGGGGGGGAGTAGGGACACTGGGGTCAATGAGAGGACTCGAAGAGGAAGGCGATACTGAAGAAATGCATCCCTTCTCCACCTGGAAACCCTCCTACTATAACTTGCCTGCTAAGAACTGGAGAGGGCTTCTTTATGTCCTTACTTGGGTTTTCCATGAGAGTCACCGGTTCCTTACACTCTCTCAAAGAACAAATAGCAGTAGAAATTCCTGGGTGACCTTTTTATTGCCAAATTCAGGCATTTTGATAGTTATCCTCTCATAGGTCCATTTTCTATTTCTCTTCCTATAAAAATGCAGAGCAGGCAGGTTTCTTTTTTTTTAAGATTTTTATTTACTTATTTGACAGAGACAGAGAGTGGAGAGCACAAGCAGAGGGAGGGGCAGGGGCAGAGGGAGAAGCAGGCTCCCCGCTGAGCAGGGAGCCTGATTCTGGGCCCAGGACCCTCGGATCATGACCTGAGCTGAAGTCAGACACCCAATAGACCGAGCCATCCAGGTGCCCCGAGAGCAGGGAGGTTTCTAACACAGAAGAGCTTGATACACGAATAAAAACAGGCTTTTTGTATGGAGGGAAGGGCAGATTTACCCACTCTTTTTTTTTTTAACCAGAAAATGGGTTCAAAGAAATCTGCCACCTCCTACCTTTTTCCCTTCTTCTGTGTTCCCTGAGTTTTTTCTCCCCCAGTTGCCTGGCTGGCTATCAAAGTAGGTTGGGACTAAACAGGTCAAAGATGATAGAAAACAGAGAATCAAAGAAATCCTAGGGCTGAGGGAAGGCCAGACCTACAAGCATGGCCAGAGAGTAGAGAAAGGCTAGAGGACTGGCTGGCTGTGGGGTCGCAGGCTCCAAACAGTGCAGAGTCTGGAGGTAACTGGTAACTGGAGGTAAAAACTTCTTTAAATCAAGGGAATCCCAGACCTACAGAACAATGGGCATTTCCAACTTCCAAGACTACCTGGAAAACAAGGCTAAATGCACAGCTTCACACGCAGGCCCAATCTCACCTGCTCGGCCCATGAAAAGATGCCCAACATCGTTAGTCATTAGGGAAATGCAATTCAAAACCATAATGAGGTGAAACTTGGCACCCATCAGGGTGACTATTATTTTTCTGAAAGGCAAAAAAATAACACATGTTGGCGGGATGTAGAGAAATTGGAGCCCTTGTGCACTGATGGTAGGAATCTACAATGGGGTGGCCACTGTAGAAAATGGTAGTCGAGGTGGAAGCAACCTAAACGTCCACCGATGGGTAGAGGAGTGGTGGGCCACCCATTCGATGGAATAGTATTCAGCCCTTAAAAGGGAAGGAATTCTGACACATGCTATGACATGATGAACCTTGAGGGCATCATGCCAAATGAAATAAGTCAGACACAAAAGGACAAATATCGGGGCATCTGGGTGGCTCAGTCAGTTAAGCATCTGCCTTTGGTTCAGGTCATGATCCCGGATCCCTGAGCGAGGAGCCTGCTTCTCCCTTTCCCTCTGCCTGCTGCTCCCCCTGCTTATGTGTGCCCTCCAATAAATAACTAATAAATAAACTAATTTTTTTAAAAGGAGAAATATTGAATGATTCTACTTGTATGAGATACACTGAGTAGTCAAATCCAGAGTCAGAAAGTAGAAAAGTGTTCTGTAAGTGGCTGGGACGGGGAGAGGGTGGTCTGTTTAATGCTTGGAGTTTCTGTTCTGGAAGGTGAAAATTTTGTAGAGATGGAGGAACACTGCTGAACTGTAAGCTTAAAAAGAGCTAAAATTGTAAATTCGATGTTATGAATGTTTTATCACACACACACAAAAGGGACCTGTCCTATACTAAAGGGAAATGAAGAAAAAGGACATAGAATGATCCCAGCGCCCTAAGACTCTTGCTCCTGCTCATAACCCAGAGAGACATCTGGTGGCGGGGTCGGGGGGACATACCACTCCAGGTGCTCACTGGAAAGAGAACCTGAAGCCAAGGAAGAAAGCAAGGGCTCCCCCAGGTGCTGCACTCCACAGAAGGAGGTCAGGAAAGGAGAAACAAGGACACAGAAAGCCAGGAGGAGTGTGGGGTGGGGGGCAGAAAGGGGAAGGGCTGCAAGGAGATTCTGTGGGTGCCGCTTGCAGACAAGTATTTGCCCTCCCCAGTGAGAAACTCTGGGGCTTCCAGCAGCCCCCCTCAACGAGAAGGCACCCATTCCCATCAGTTCTTCCGAGAGTTGCTATCAAGTGCAGGTTCCATGCTAAAGGCTGCTGGCATCAAGATGGAATCAGAAAAAAAACGTGCTTTCGTGGAACTCACAGATGTGTAAGGAAAACACCCCCAATACACCACTAACTATACTCCAAGAGAGGTAGCACCAGAAGGCCTAGAACAAATCTGAATAAGGGCTGTGGAAACAGAAAGGAGGGAGAAATGCTGTCCAGCTGGAACAGGCTAAGGGGATCTTGTGGAAGAGGTGGCCTTTAAACTGGGCACTGAGAGAACCTGGATGGCTCAGTCAGTTAGGCAGCTAGGCAGCTGCCCTTGGATCAGGTCATGATCTCAGATTCCTAGGATGGAGCTCTGCATCGGGCTCCTCTCTCAGCGTGCTTCTCCCTCGAACCCTCCCCTCACTCGCACTCGCTCTCGCTCTCGCTCTCTTTTGAATAAATAAATTAAATAAATAAATAAATAAAACCTTAAAAAGCACTACTAATAAAAAAACTGGGCATTGAGAGATGGGCAGATCAGAGTGTGTGATTCTTGTTTTGTTTGTTTTTCTTGAGAAAGAAGCCACTCTTATGCTCCCAATTTACAACTCCCTAGACTGAATTTCCTCCCCCTATTTCTAATGGCAGAGCTTCACATTAGCTTTACATCTAAAATCTCAGCGACAGCAAATTCGTTGACATACCTGAGCCTTTCAGCGCAGGTAAGACTTGGACACGTGGCGCAAAGACACCAATTCTTGTATCAAGTACTGGTCCTCCACACTACGTTTAGACCCACAGAGCTGGGCACTTTCGTCAACTTGCAAATGAAATTTGACACTATACCAGTGTCTCCCAGCCATCAATACACAAATCGAAACCAAAAACGGTGTATCCACTACCTACAGATTTCGCCAACACGATACCAAATGTACAGGTATTTAGGGAATATATATATACATACACACATACATATATATGTGTGTATGTATATATATATAGAGAGAGAGAGAGAGAGAGAGGGTTGGAGGCAAATATATGTGGTATTGGAATGTTGAGCACTGTCAAAAATTAACTGTTTAACTCTTTGAACACCAAGCTCAGGAGTGTGGGCTCAACTTGAATACCACCATCAAAACAAGCCTTAACCCCTCCCCCACCCCGCACCACTCCTGCCCCCCCCACTCTCCCCTGCAGACTGCGCATGCTCAGGTGGCCGCACTCCACCCCCCTCGCTGTCAGGACACACCAGAACTCAGTAAGCGTGGCTGATGGCCACCCGCAGAATTGGCTGCCTGGCTCAGTGTAGGAATGAGAACGAGAGCCGTGCCAATCAGGTTGCAGTGATGGGGAGACCTTGGAACCCTCAGGAAAGACCCAGCATGTCCCAGGTGAGAGCAGAGCTATGGCACAAAGAGACGCTCAGCCAGGCCTTTAGGAAGACCTCTCTCCATAGCAGCCACCCGGCTGTAAGTCAGGCTCCGGCTGGAACTGGGGCAAAAAGTCCAGCCCTCCTCCAGGTTTCAAACCCCTCCCCTAAATCTCCACGCTCAGGCTTGCTTGCTTCTTTTTTTTTTCCCCAGTCCCACTGCACCAGCAGGCAAAATACCCAGGCAACCCGCCCTGACCAGGGAGAGGAGACTGCCCAGTACCGTGGGCCAGGTTAGTCCGGCCAGGCCATGGGACCAGCGGCTGCTGCAGCAGCGACCTAGACTGACTGTTTTGCCTGCCCCAGCCGGCTTCCACTTCCTCTGAAAGTTCTCCTTTGCCTCTTGCCTCAGCCAGCTGAGCAGCTGGCAGGCACCTGGCCCATGCCCCTGGTTGGACAAACTAGTGGCTGCCCCTATGGGCCAAGGAACTCCAGGTAGAAAAAAGTACTCTGATGGATGGAGCAGAGGTCTGGAGAAATCCACAAAATGGATAATCCAGACCCATGGCTTGGAAGGCGAAAGTGCGTGCTGGGGCCGTGGGGGGGGGGCATGCTCGGCCCCTTCTGACTGGTCTGGGCTTCCCAGACCTCTGGGGCCTCCTGCTGCCTGCCTGCAGGCAGTGGTGTGGTCAACGAAGGCCAGAGGTCACACAGCAGGCCTTGGGGAAGTGGGCTGCCCCCCCACCCCCCGGCTGCCATGTAGTATCCTGCGGGAAAGAACCAGCCCACTACCCACCCTCACCATTCCCTGTACGAGTGTTGGTGTGTGAAGAGGGAGGGAGGATTTTGAGTTTCCAGTTAGCCTGTATGTTGGAGATGTGGGATCTTGGCCTTCCTGCTGCAAAGCAGAGTGACTTCCGCTTTACTGATTCTGCTGGGGCAGCGGAGAGGGGAGACAGGAAGCCAAATCAGGAGAGCTGGGGATCTGCTAGAGTGTGGCAGCGATTTCCTGGGCCAAGTGCAAGAAGCAGCCACATCTGGGGTGGGGTGGAGAAGCTCAGTCACTGCCTACTGTAGTGGCCTGGAGCTTTTCATCCCCCTCTGGGAGCCAGGCAGGTCTGGGACAAAGCAACTCACTCCTCAGCTCCAACAGCTTGGGCCAGGGAGGCTCAGAGGTGCTTACTTGCTGGGAGCCACCAAGACCGCAGGCTCTGATCCTGGCCTGGGTTTCCAGACTGTGTCCTTCCCACCCTTCACGGCCAAATGTATTCCTGTTCATCTTTCTGAACTCTTCTCAGACTTCTCATCCTCCAGGAAGCCAAGGACACAGTGCTTCTGGGCCAAGCCTGGCCCAAGGTCCTCTCTCCTGGCACCCCTATGCTACCTCTGTCTCAGGGGGCTCTGACGGAGCAGCAATAGCATTTTATTTGGTCAGGTACAGGCATTTTTTTAAAAGCTGCTATTTACTATAAACACACTTGCATAAACAGGAGGATGTTTTAACATCAAAAGTTTGGAATGACAATTTCAGAAGTTCCAAAACTGGGCGCCTGGGTGGTTCATTCGGTCAAGCATCTAACTTCAGCTCAGGTCATGATCCCAGGGTTTGAGTTCCACATTGGGCTCCCTGCTCAGTGGGGAGTCTGCTTCTCTCTCTCCCTCTGCCTGCTGCTCCCCTTGCTTGTGTGCTCTCTCTCTTTGTCAAACAAATAAATAAAATATTTTTAAAAAATTAAAAAACTGAACACATGTGGCTTTATGAAAAATGAAATCATCATTTTTCCTCCTTTTTGACTCAGAAAAGTGAAACCTTTGTGAAGGAGGAGCAGCATTTGGCCCTGGGGAACTCTAGGCTAAGACAACAACTAGATAAATAAAAACCTGTCTTGGAGAGCATGTGAGCCCCGCCCCCCCGCACTTGCACTGCACTGTCAAGTTCACCGAGCTACCCTGTACAGGCTCATGACTCCTTGCCTTGGAGTTATCCATGTTCCCATTTTACACAAAGAGGAAACTGGGGTTCAGAAAAAAGAAATCACTTGCCTAAAGCCACACACCATAGTGAAGCCCCAACTCCTTGACCTCCTTAGGCCACACTGCCTCAGTGCAACGCTGCCTGCCATTCAACATAACAGACACGTGTTGAGTATAGACGCATGTTTGTTCAGACATGAAGTCAAAGCCAGCTTGTCCCATACGCTCACAAGAGCTCACAGGGCAACGGAAGCTCCAAAGATAACTTGAATCCGATCACCACCTCTCAAGGGCATCGTGACAAGGACTGAGAAGACTTATGAAGGCCCCTGGCATCAGGCCAGGCATCCAGTAGACATTCAATAAGCATTAGTTTCCTAACATCCTTCCTTTCCTTCTTCTAAGCATCAGGGAGTGATGAGGAAAATAGCCCTATTGTCAAGAAACACCCATGCCCCCCAGCCTCAGGGCGAGCTGCTTGTAGAGCCCGTGAAAAGTGCTGGGGACTTCTAAAACTGTGTCCCTTAAACTTTTGATGCAGTTCCTTCCGGGTCTTCTGGTCCATTTTTTGGGAGCTAAGGGTAAGTGTATCTGAAGGACAAGGTCAGGAAGGTAGGCCCTTGGCCCAAGAAAGTTTCTTGGAGAAGCCAAAAGTCAAGGACCAGCTCGAGTGAGGAGAGGGCCAGTTCTGGAGGACTGGCGGGGGACAGGAATTCTTCACTCTTGGTGTGAGAGAAGCCTGAGCATGGGGCAGAAGAGAGCAAACAAAGGTACCATTGTTCAATTTTGCCAGAATGGAAGGGAGTGGGGAGCAGGAAACAAGGGAGATGAGGGAGGCTGGGTGCTTGGGTGAAGGGTCTGAGGCTGAGGATGGAGGTTGACCAAGTCAAGTCTTCAGTGAGCATCTCTGTCACGACCAGCTACCCTATAGGAAGATCCTTGGCAGCCTCTCCACTGCCAATAAAAATGGAAAAGAAAGGCCAATGGTGAGTCAGGCCCTACGCTGGACCCTTTATCATATGTGGTTTCCATGGAGTCTCACGAATCTGGAGCAGGAGGTAGTAGTAACCCCATTTTATAGAAGAGGAAACTGAGGCTAAGAGAGACCAGGAAACTTGCCCAAGGTCACACAGCCAGCAAGTGGGAGAAAGGGAGCAAATGCTTGAAAACCCATACTCTTCCACATAAACCCTCTGCACTAGCCAGATTTTTGGACTTGCCCGGTTCTCCAGTTAGCAGAGAAGCTATGTGACTCTGGAGGAAGACTTGAGGGGCACCTGGGTGGCTCAGTCAGTTAAGTGTCTGCCTTTGGCTCGTGTCATGATCCCAAGGTCCTGGGATTGAGCCCTACATTGGGCTCCCTGCTCAACAGGGAGCCTGCTTCTCCCTCTCCCTCTGCTGTTCCCCCTGTTTGTGTCCTCTATCTGACAGATAAATCAATAAAATCTTTTAAAAAAGAAAGAATTGAGAGGTGGTGATAAGTGGCAAAGATTATTGGAATAGGCCCGATGTCAAACAATATGGGCTTCAAGCAAGAGAGGGGTAGTAGAGCTGGAGAACACAAGCTGGGGGTGACTGCAAAGCCAGACAACTGCTCCTTTTCAGTCTCCTTTGTGAGCTCCTCTTTTCTACTTAACTCTTGAGACTCGCTGGGGCCTGGTGCTAGGCCCCACACCCTGTACAACGTCCCTTGGTGATCTCACTCACAACCACAGCTGAGCATGCCGAATGTGCTCTTCGGCCACTGTTGTTCTCATAAACAGGCTGGAGTGGGGGCAGAGGAGGGGATGTCAATTTGCAGCATTTGCCAACTTCCTTCCTTGGTATAAACACCGGTTTGCAGCAACCCACCGTTTGATAACCAGCTTGCAAATGTCCTCAATATTTAGACAACAGGCTTTCAGGAGCCAGTGAGAGCCATCTTGAGAACACCACGGAATCACTGAAGTGATCCCTCTCCTCTGAAGTCTGGCTCTGTGTATCTGAATGGCCTGCAGCTCACATGCCCCCTATCTACCCTGGGTGTTTCGATGGCACCCCAAAATTAACAAGCCCCAAAACGAAGGCATGATCTTTCCCCCACAAAACTCAGTGCTCTTTTGGAGTCTCTAGAACATAACCACCATCTCTCTACCTAATGTGCAAGTCGGAACTCGAGGAGCTTTTCTTTTTTTATTATTTTTTTAAAGATTTTATTTATTTCTTTGACAGACAGAGATCACAAGTAGGCAGAGAGGCAGGCAGAGAGGGAGAGGAGAAGCAGGCTCCCCGTGGAGCAGAGAGCCCGATGCGGGGCTCTATCCCAGGACCCTGGGACCATGACCTGAGCTGAAGGCAGAGGCTTTAACCCGCTGAGCCACCCAGGCGCCCCTAGGAGCCTTTCCTGACATCTCCTTCTCGGCCTCTCATTCAACCCAACACCTGATTCTGTTGGTTTTCCTTCCTCCACCCCTGCAGTCCTTCTGTGGCCCCCAAATGACCACCCAAGTCCAAGCCACCACTCCATATTTCTCCGCTGGACCTTGGCAGCGGCTCCCTACCTGGCCTTTTCCAACAAATCTCCACACCGAAGCCAGGGTGACCAGAGGGATGAGTTTCGAGCGGCAGACAGGAACATAACATCCCCTGCCTGAAAACGTGCAAGGGTGAAACTGGAAGTGGCCTGTAGACCTGGCCTGTGTGAGGGCTTCAGACCCGCCCCACACATGCTGCTCTCCTGCCTCCTACCACACTGGCATTCTTTCAGTCCCTAAATACACTGTGTTCCCTCCCACCCTAGGGTCTTTGCATATGCTCATTCTTCTGTCTGGAATGCCATTCCTTCCCTTCTTTGTCTAATTAACTCTGGTTCCTCTTTCACATTTCGTTTCAACTCTCACTGCCTCAGAGAAGCTTTCTCTGACCTCCCTGCACAGCCCGAATCCTCTATTCTAGGCTCGTTTAGCAAGTGTACATTTGTGTGTGTGATCATTTGGCTAATAGCTGCCTCTTGGACTGTGAACTCTATGAGGAACAGAGACTGGGTATGGTTTTGTGGATCATTTTACCTCTAGTTCCTAGCACATATGATATCCTCAGTAATCACATACTGAATGCACAAATGAATGAATGAGCAAGTGAATAACTGAGTCCCTAGGCAAGGCAGCACAGAATACTGGAGTGAGACTACCTGAGTTCGAATCCCAGCTCTGCCGCTCACTAGCTGTGTGGTTCTGGTCAAGTTACTTATCTCTCTGTGCCTTGGTTTCTGCCTCTGGAAAACTGACATAATAAAAGCAGTTCTGGGGGCACCTGGGTGGCTCAGTTGGTTAAGCGTCTGACTCTTGGTTTCAGCTCAGGTCACGATCTCAGGGTCCTGGGATGGAGCTTCGCGTTGGGCTCTTGCGCTCAGCATGGAGTCTTCTTGGGATTCTCTCTCTCCCTCTCCCTCTGCCCCTCCGCTAGTGCTCACTCTCTCTCCCTCTTTCTCTCTCAAATAAATAAATAAATTTAAAAAAAATAAGAATAAAAAAGCAGTTCTTATAAGAATTAAATAAGTAAATATTTGTAAAGCACTTAAACAGTGCTGAGATAAGGTAAAGTGTATACATGTGTATGCGGTACTCAGTTGAATAAATAAATAAACAAATTGTCCTATCCCACTGGCTCAGTGGCAACAGGAACGCATTCATTTTCCAGTATGTTCCAATGCCCCAGATCGCAAGTCGGGCTGCAGGAAGGATTTACCGTCAGCCTCCTTTGGTAGAGAAAGAAAGCCAAGGTATCTGGAGCTCAGCTGACCTGACTGACTCCTTCCTCCTTTTCTTCCCCTACCTCAAGTCCATGAGGAAGCGCTGTCAGCTCTACCTGAAAAACCGACCCTGCATCTGCCTCCCTCGGGTCTATGACGCTGAACTAAGTCGACATCGCGATACCTCCACTTCCACTCTTGTCCCCTTACCACCCATTCTCCATCCAGTGGCCAGACTGATCCAAAGAGAGTGCCAGTCAGATCTTGCCACTCCCCTGCTCAAAGCCCTCCTGCAGATCCTCATGGGACCCAGAGTGAAACCCAAACTCCTTTGCACTGTTCCCAGGGCACTCCCCACACAGCCTCTGCCTCCCTCCACTCGGCTCCTCTCTCAACCTGCTCTGCTCTAGCCATCCACACTCGACCACACTCAGGAGTTTCTCCAAGCACTATGCTCTCTCTTGATTCTGGTCCCTTGTGGCTCTACACCTTCTATTCGCATCACTTATTTTCCCACTACGGGCTTCACTCACCAGACTCCTGCTCCCCCTCCAGATCCAGCCTAGACCTCACTTCCACTAGGAAGCCTGCTGCTTCCCCACCTCCTGCACGCCCTCCCCCAGGCTGTGATGGGTGCCCCCCTGCCCCTCCTCGGCGCTCCACAGCATCAATTTCATCCCCATCACAGTACCGACCAAGCAGCACTATTCCCCCAGGCCTATAAGTTGCTGGAGGCAACGACCAAGGTCTTGCGCACACCTCGTGCCCAGCACCCAGCACAAGGTTTGTCCGCACAGGCAGTCCCATGAATGGTGGCTGGGTGAATGCTGTCTTCACCGTCCCCTAGGGAAATTCCCTGGGTAAGTTCTCTCTGAGCCTGCACCCGCAAGCATGAAATGAAATGAGAGGATGCTACTTTGCCAAGTTGCCAGGCTGTTGTGAGGAGTCCCTGAGATAACACGTGTGGAAAGCACACGCCGCAGAGTCAGGGCTCAAGAAATGGCAGCTATTGTCGGGCGGCAGCCGGTCAGGAAAAGAGAGAAAAACAAGTCTCTCCTCCCTGCTCTCCCACATACACACCCATCCTGCTTCCCTCATCTTCAGTCTCTTGAATAAAGCTGGAAAACCTGACCTAGCAAAAATAATCCCCCTCAGTAAACTCTGGGGAAAGAACTATCTTCTGTATCAACAGCACACCCTTCTCTCAGCCTCCAGTGGACTAGCCCCAGGTTGGAGGTCTGGCTTTTTTTTTTTTTTCCACCCCGTCCAGATATTTACAGTGTAAACCTTGGATGATGGGGAGGGGCACACAGCCTGTGCCAAGAAACCTCAGGAAGGAACTCACACTGGGTTTCCACACAGTAACACACACTGTTCTGGAATGGAAGCAGTCTTCCAATCGAAATACTTTGTTGGCCGCGGGAGAGAGGAAAGGGCTCTTCTCTGCAGTGAGGAGGACAGGCAGAGGCTGGGTCCCTCCCTCCAAACTCTCACTGTAGGCTTCTCTGTCCAACAGAGAAAAGACCCAAGTTCTAGCTCTGTAGTAAACTTCCTGCCTCAGTAGTAAAAGACGGGAACGGTATTGGGAGTCCCACCTCCCACTTCTAGGCTTCAGCTGAACGGGAACCTCTGATGGGTGACCTCCAACTGCCCCGAGGTTGGCATTCGATTTCAATACATATGTACTGGTTGCCTCCTAGCTCCAACTTAAAACTGGGAAGATGTCTTCTAACACGTGTCGCATGTACGTTTTACACAGTCCATGTGTACCTGCTGCTTTGCTCGTTTTCACTTCACGTCATTCCATAACAATATTTTCTTATGCTAGTGGAATTCATGAAGTTGTCAAACCAAATATACAAAAATTCACAGTCTGCCTAGCCAAATCCCAATCATTGGCTGTTTGGGTGGTTTCTTTTTGCTGCTGTAAGAAATTGTGCTGTGTACAATTTGCATTTGGATAAGTCCATTCACTTCCCCTTCAGTCCTGGAACTAGAGCCACTGGAGGGAGTCACTAAATGGGACACTGTGCCCAGAATCTTCCTTTAAGCTGCAGGGGGCAGAGCGGGGAGCCCACGAGTCTGACCTTCCAACTCAGAGCTGGGGACACTTAGGTGCAGTTGTGTGGGCACAGAGAAGATGGCCTTTTCTGGAAACCTCTTGGTCTTGGACCCTCCTCGTCCCAGAACCTGACTCAGAACCGGAGCAGGCTACTTGGTCTCTAAACAAGTCTTTATTGTGTTCTTTTGTACACACTGCCAGTTGCCTATCTAATAGCCATCCCTTCCTGCTTCTTGCTTGCTAACAGAACTTCAGTTTGTTTAGGTAATTGGAAAAGACCCTTTCCCTGATATGAAAGGATCTTTGTCAGCCCAAGTCCCATGCTTGAATTAGAATTGATCTAAACCAGTTGTTGGTCTAGCAGTGAGCACATGACACAGTTCTCGCTAGTGAAATGAAAGGGTCAGTCCCCTGGGAAAGCATCCCCTTCTCAAAAGCAGGACAGAGTTACCCAAGGAGAAGGCCTTCACTCCTTCCTCCTCCTCCCTGCTGGAATTCAGATGTGATACCTGGAGACACAGCAGTCGCCTTGTGACCATGAGGCAACAAGTATGAAGGTGAAAGCCAATTCACTATGGATGGTAGAGCAAGCAACCACTTGCCTCTACACTGTTTAGTCTGTGAAAAAAAATAACCTCTATTTGTTTAAGCTGCTGACAGGTTGGGTTTTCTGATACTTGCACCCCAAAGTATACCCAAATGCATCTACCATGTGCCTAGCACTCTGCTAAGCACCAATGGAATTATGAAAGGGATGGAGAACACACTCCTTTACTTCAGAAGCTGAGTCTATGCACGGAGATGCACATCCACAAAACCCCCAAAATAACACTATATGACATATAAGAAAGTGATCAAATGAGAAGGACTGAGAAAACTATTTTGATCAAGGTCTATAGAAAAGAGCTAGAATTAGAAGCAAGCATAGTGTATCTGGGGAGCAGTAAAGACCTAGATGGGTCCTAGAAAAGAAGGGGATATATGGGCACATCTTAGGCTGAGGTCATCCAAGGACTTGGGAATGGCTCCTTCAGGAGTTGGGTCATCTTCTGATACTCTGGGTAGAGAACCAATCCAGGAGAAAGTCAGGGGGAAAGTTACGCTGGAGAAAGATTAATTGGATAATGAGGTGTAGACTGAGGCTGTGGAACCTACTGTGGGTGATGATGACAGTTGAAAGAGACACAGTACAAGAGGTATGGTGAAGGAAGTGGTGCCTGGGTGGCTCAGTCGTTAGGCGTCTGCCTTCGGCTCAGGTCATGATCCCAGGGTCCTGGGATCGAGCCCTGCATCAGGCTCCCTGCTCAGCGGGCACTCTGCTTCTCCCTTTCCCACTCACCCTGCTTGTGTTTCCTCTCTTGCTGTCTCTCTCTGCCAAATAAATAAATAAAATCTTTTTTAAAAATAAAATAAAATTTAAGAGGTACGATGAAGGAAGAATTAACAGGATTTGGTCAGTGAATGAGCATGAAAAAGGGAGAGGGATGAGTCAGGAATATCCCCAACTGCTAGCCAGGAGAGAGAGGGAGGGGAAAGGGAGAGAGAAGGAAGGAGGAGAGGGAAAAGGCAGAGTGGGGTTGGGGGAGAGAGAAATGAGAGCCCTCAACAGAGACCACAAAGTCAAGAAAAGGAGATGAGGCTTTCGGTTTTGATCTGGTAAGAAGAAAGTTGCCCAGACAGATTAATGTGTCTACTAGACAGTTTTCAAAGCAGAAGCCCCAAGTTTGGGAGGGGGGCAGGAGGGGGGCAGAAGAAGCAATGGAAAAGGTAACGTGATTTGTTGAAGACCAGCGTTTCCCAAACCTCAGTCATCTGCATACTACCTTCCACTTTGGCCACCTGCTTAAAACCTGCACTATCTACTTAATAATTTTTCTTTAAATAAACTTCTTTTAAAAAAATACTTCAGCATGGTTCTAATAGGTAATTCCCTTGAAGCCACCAATTTTCATGTGCTACTTGTATCTTTTCTAATACATGTTAAAAGAAATTTGTGACTGTTGAAGTTAAAAACCCGTTCAGCCATTTCCACCTGGAATTATCTCTTGTACCACCAGTAGCCTGCCCCCCATCCTTGGGAAATCACCAGCTTGGACAAAGCCCCTCTGGGACCTATTTCACGAGAGTGGGGCATTTCTAGGAGCCTACTCTCTGGGCAATGGACCTCTTGAATCTACTCATTTCCCCTAAGTCAGCAATTTGCATTCTTTTCTGGGGAAATAAATCTTGACCCATCTGGGTCAAGCCGTAGGGAAGAGAGAGAGGAAGAGAGTATATCCTGACCTTCAAGGTACCTGGGGAGGTGTTGCTCACATACCAGCCATCTTGGGCCACATACCAGCCATCTTAGTTTGTGAAGAAGTAGTACTGGTTCCCCTCTGTTGCAGTCTGGTCACAGTGGGGCCTCAAATCCCCTCACTCCGGTTCTAAGGAAAGATTTCCTATAACTTGAGCTAACCAACAAACTCAGAGGCTCAGTTGCCGCCTTCCTCCTCCCTTTTGTCCCCCCACCCCATCCCTACTCCCCAAGCCCCCTTCCAAATCAGAACTGGGCTCAGCATAAGAGAAGCATGACTCACGGAAACCAAGGACTTCACTAGAGAGGTCAGGCTGCCAGGATTCCTCCCCAGCTGATGATGAGTAGACATGGCAGCTCAGTCCTCAGCCCACTGCAGACTCACTAGTCAGAAAGCTCTGGGGCCTCGGAGATCATAGGGTGACAAACATCCCCGGAGGGAAGGTCAGAACACCTCAAAATGGCAAAAAGCCAGTATGAAGCAGGGACACCTGGGTGGCTCATTCAGTTAAGCGTCTGCCTTCAGCTCTGGTCATGATCCCAGGGTCTGGGGATTGAATCCCCGGATCAGGCTCCTTGCTCAGCGGGGAGCTGGCTTTTCCCTCTGCCCCTGCCTGCCGTTCCTCCTCCTCGCGCTCTCATTCTTTCTCTCTCTCTCTCTCTCTCTCTCTCTGACAAATAAATAAATAAAATCACTTTTAAAAAGCTGGTGGGAGGGGCGCCTGGGTAGCTCAGTGGGTTAAGCCGCTGCCTTCAGCTCAGGTCATGATCGCAGGGTCCTGGGATCGAGCCCCGCATTGGGCTCTCTGCTCAGCTGGGAGCCTGCTTCCTTCTCTCTCTCTCTGCCTGCCTCTCTGCCTGCTTGTGATCTCTCTCTGTCAAATAAATAAATAAAATCTTTAAAAAAAAAGCTGGTGGGAAGGGAAGACTGTGTTCTTTCAATTGTGGTGGGGTTCAAATCCGGCCTCCCCTAATGTCTTGTCCAAAAGCCTATTAGGCCCTAAGTGCCTTCCTTCACAGTAAAATGATCATAATAGTAATAAGACTACTAATAAGTAATGCCTACAGGGAAATAACCATGTGCCAGGTGCTGTACTAAATGCTTTTTGTGTATTATCTTATTTCATTCGCACGAAGACCTTATAAGGCAAGTACTCTTACTGAATCCATTTAAGACATGAGAAAACTATGGATCAGAAAGGGACAGCAAATTGCCCTGGGGTCACGCAGCATGTGGGACAGCCTGGATTTGAGCCTAGACATCTGGTTCCAGAGCTTCCATTCTTAACCATTCTGCTTGTCTTACTCACGGCACCTTCTGAACAACGTTTGCATTTGATACAGCTGGACGAAGCAGACACAGGTCCCTGACTCAGGGCAGAAAACCCATGGGTTGGCCAGCAGTCTGAGCTAGCTGAATAATGGAATCACTCAGAGAGGCTCTCCTGTGGAAACTGGACAGGAGACATGGAGGGGACAAGAGCTTCTAAATCGAACAGCCTGGCAATTACAAGTCCATCATTTTAACTACTCACTTGCCACTCTACTCATCTCCCTGATGCCGCATGTCCATCTTGCAAATTCCTAAGCTTTCAGTCAATTCAGATACCTACGCTTTCTGCTCCTCCCCCAGGAGCACTGAGCGCAGCTTGGAGAAAACATTCCAACCTTGCAGATGGGAAACACTACCAGCGCACAGTCTCGACCTCCACGGGGCCTTCAGTGTGGCCGGGCAACCTTTCTTTGAGTCCCCGCTGGGCTCCCTCTCCTGTTCTCTCCAGTGACCTCCACGGTCATCCCCCAACTTCTAGCCTTGCCACATCCCCCTCACCTGATTTCACAGAAAAAAGAAAAAGAGAGAGAAGCCATCAGGCAAGAACCTCCCACAGAGAAATCTATAAGCTCGCTCACCACATCCATACTTTTTCCTCCTTCCCTCCAATGACTCCTCCTGCCCGAGGCTGACCTCTGAGCCTGCACTCTGCATTCCATCTCCTCTGGCCCTCTCAGGGCCCTCAAGCCTCAGTTGCCTCCTCTCTCCCCTGTACCTTCCATTTCTCCCTCTCCACCATCTGCCCTGTCTCCACGGCACTGAAGGACGCCCTCCCTCCACCCAGAACCCTCAGTCATCTGTTCTCACTTCCCTTTCACAGACAAACTCCTGGAAAGAGCTGTCTGCACCTGTTTTCTCCATTTCCTCACTCCCGCTCTTCAACCCAATGTAGTCTGATGTCCAGTTCTACCATTCCACTGAAGCTATTGTCACCAACAGCCTCTTTGTAGCTAAAAGCCACTGTCCGTTTCTCCATCTCCTCTTACATGAGCCTCTCCAAGCCTCGCTGCCACTGGCCACCAACTCCATCTTGAAACATTCGCTCATCTGGGCCTCTGCGATGCCGTGCCCTCCCCCCGTTTTTTCTCCTGCCTTTCAGGCTGCTGCTCAGCCTCCCCAGTGTATTCTTTTAGCTCTGTCCATCCCACAAAAGCCAAGGCTTGCTCACACCCTTCTCTCCTTCTCTACAAATTCTCCCTGCAAAATCTCCTAAGGTTTTGGGGCGACTGTGGGACGCAGTCGGTTAAGTGTCTGACTCTTGATTTCGGCTCAGGTCATGATCTCCGGGTCATGATCTTGGGCCCAGTGTGGAGCCTCGCTCCAGACAGATGCCTCAAAACACTTTATGTATTGTTTCCCTTAAGCATTATAAGGCAGGTAATAGTAATACCCCCATTTAACAGCTAGGAAAACTAAAGCCCAGAGAGGTTAAGGAACTGGTCTAAGGTCACAGAGATGATCATTGGCGGATCTGGGATTCAAACCCAGGCAGTCCGGCTTCAGAGCCACTGCTCTTAACCATCACACTGTACTCCTCCTAACACCACTGCTCTCCAGTTGTACAGGCCAAAAACCTAGGTATCCTTCTGGACTCCCAGTTTCCCTGTACTGTCCACATGTGTCTACTCAGGTTACCCATCTATCTTCTAAACGTGCCTCAGATCCAACCATTTTTCTCTAGTCCCATTCTGGCTCTCTTAACCAGTCACTATCACCTCTCATTTGGACCCATCCCAATCCACCTTCCATGCTGCTTCCACGGTGATGTCATAACCAAATGGCAAACCATTCCAGAGCTCCCTGCTGCCCTCAGGATAATGTCCAAGCCCCGCCACATGGCATCCGTGGTGTCCTCCATGATCTATTCTCTGCCTGCCTCTCTAGGCTCAGGCCTTCCCACTGTCCACCGCAACCAACCTACTAACTTTCTACAACTTTCCTCCTTTCTACCTGCCTCCACCTGGCTAACACTTCCTTTTCTTCAGTCCTCTGTCTAGATGAGGAGCTACTCCCAAGCCTCCCTTGACGCCCTACATCTATCTCAGGTGCCATTCCTTTACTACCCTGAATTTATCCTTGTCAGAGCACTTTGCAGGCCCTGTATCATTTATGTAATCATTTTCTTTCCCCATTAGACTGTAAGTTCTGTGAGGCCAGCCACTTTGTCTGCCTTGCTCACCTCTGTACCCCACCTAATCCTGGCACTGTTTGGTGTAAGCTGTGGATGTATGATTCATGCCCAAACTCCCCTCTTTCCTCTCCTTTCTCCAGGCCACACTCGGTGGTCTACGGAAGCACCCTCCCGAGGTGGAGACTTGGGACCAGCTGCCTGACACAGATCCTGTGCTCTGAGGCCAAGGCTGCGTATCCTGGGCTGTTGGGTTAGGTTCCTTCCCAAGAAGTACGGCCAAGAGCCAGTGCTCCCTCTTCACTCCATTTCCTGGACTTGCTTTGCATTACGAATTTTGGTTATCCCTTAGCTTTTAGAACCGGAGTCCAGTTAAATGTCTTAGTTACTGACTCTTTTAATAGCCTTGTGAGATCAATGGGAATGCAACGGAAATAATAGTGATGACTCACTCACTCAGCCCATCTCCTCTCCCCTCACCACTCTGCACAAAATCCAGTCTCGCCACTGTCAACTCAAGTACCACTCCAGGGGAAGTAGCAGCAGCTTCGTCATCGGAGAAGTCATGCCCAGAGGAGGAGGAAAAGCCCAAGTGAGCCCACACGCAAGATGCCAGGCAGACCCCGTGGTCAACCGCCATCTTGGACTCTGAGCCCATGAAAGACAGACCCTGGCAATGGGTCTAGCAGGATAGGAATTTCCAAGGAGAAAGGGGGTCCTCACTGGGATAGGTGCCCAAAAATTAAATTTTGAGTCACTTCCAGGTTGAAATGCTTTAATGCCAGTCTGGGATGCCACAGAGCTCTCCTTCCCTCTGTCACCGGCAAAGTTTGAGATGATGGCTTCTCTGACCACCTGGGTTTTGAGGTGAAGAGATAAGGAGCAGAGCTCCCAGCTACTCATTATAGACACATGACAAGAGCAAGGAATATACCACAGATACCACAGCACTGATAAGAAAGATA
Organism: Neogale vison; assembly: GCF_020171115.1. Lineage (NCBI taxonomy): Eukaryota > Metazoa > Chordata > Mammalia > Carnivora > Mustelidae > Neogale > Neogale vison. Next base: position 70,417,516 of record NC_058105.1, read on the forward strand.
GTGATTGGAGCGCATGTGTGGCTCAGTGGGTTAAAGCCTCTGCCTTCGGCTCGGGTCATGATCCCAGTTCCTGGGATCGAGCCCCGCATCAGGCTCTCTGCTCAGCAGGGAGCCTGCTTCCTCCTCTCTCTCTGCCTGCTTCTCTGCCTACTTGTGATTTCTGTCTGTCAAATAAATAAATAAAATATTTTAAAAAAAGAAAGATAGTGATTTATCAAAACCACAGAAAATATCTAGCACCTTGGTAAATGTAAGTTACTCGCAACATTTTAGATCACGGTTTGGGCGGTGGGCTCAGACATGGTTGTTATGTTATTAAATTGCTGAGGCAGGCTAAAATACTTTGCCACAGGTGTGATGATCTCAGGATGCAGCCAGCAATTCTGAATTACACAGCATGATGCAAGAGTCCAAAAGGATCTAGTCAAGGACGCAGGTCCTAAGAGGCACTCAGTCTTCTTGTGGGGCCCCTGGGTGGCTCAGTCAGTTGGGCGTCTGCCTTCAGCTCAGGTCACGATCCCAGGGTCCTGGGATCAAGTCCTGCATCAGGTTCCCTGCTCGGTGGGGACCCTGCTTCTCCCTCTGCCTGCCACTCCCCTTGCTTGTACTCACTCTCTCTGTCAAATGAATAAACAAAATCTTTTAAAAAAAATTCTTTTGTGCAGGCACACATCCAGGCCCTTCCTGGCCTAGCTCTGACTCTCCAGCCCCGTGGTTTTTCTCCCCTTGGTTCTTCACTCCTGATGACAGCCCCCTCTTTCGAGTCCCTTAACCACCAAGAACATCAGTTCTCCTTACAGCTTCTCCATGGATCCTCCTAGGGCTCTACCTGCCTCCAAAGAAAGCTGCTATGGGTCCCCTGGCGCCCACTGACCTATAACTCCTCGACCCTCTTTGAGGAAGGATGCTCCCAACGGGAGAGGCTGGCAGTTTGAGGTCAAACAGAGCAGGATTTGAATCCCAACAACACAATTTACTTGCTAAGTGCGCTTGGATAAGTCATTTTGCCTTTTTGAGCCTCAGCGCCTTCATCTTTAAAATAGGAACAGGAAGGCTCAGAACCAAAGGGGTTGTCCAAGCACTCTGTGAGTGAGACTACAAGCAGAAAACACCAGGACGCAGCAATCACCCACCATGATGTCCCCGTCACTTCTCAAGGTTCTCCTTTTCTCAAAATGGCAACTCTCTAGAACTAAAAAGCTAATCTTGTTTTTTTTCCCCTCTTGTTTTGTTTTCCTCTTCGTCCTTCCAATCCAAACTCCCCACCCCACACCGCCCCGCCCCCCGTCCCTGCCACCACATATACATACGACCATCACACCATCACCACTCTCCCTGCCAGCAGATGCCTTCATTCAAACTTGTCTCTCCTTCACTGTCTCATTCAGGGGCTGAGAGGTGTTCATTCTGCTTATTTTTGCTTCTTTGTTTGTTTTTAGAAGCGGCACCTTCTGGCCAACAAAATCACCTGTAGATCTGCAATATGTAAGATAGGAGGAGAACGGCTCACGGCCGCCCCTGAAAAATCTCTGAGATGCCGGAAGGGTTCAGTGCCTCACACACTGAAAACGGCCAGGCTCTTGGCCCCTGACAGATCCATAGAATGTCTGCGCTGGCAGACCTCTTAGAGGTCATCTGCCAATCCACCACCCAAGTTTCCGGACAGGGAAACAGGTCCGGGGATTTGTAGCGCTGTTGCGTGGCAGGCCTGGAAAGAACCCGGGAGGTCACCCAGGCCCCAGGCTGACTGACAGGTAGCAGGCGCAGAGCAGTGAGGGAGGCCTCCCGCTCCCATCTCTGGCCTTTGGGAGCACAGCCTGCCTCTTACCATGCTCAAGAAGAAACTTCGTGTCATCCAGGGCCAACAGCCTGAGAGCCTGGAGTCAAGGCCCCCAGCTCTGCCACTCAATAGGTGTGTGGCCTCAGGCAAATCACTTTCTCTCTCTCAATTTTTCTCTCCATGAAACAGGGTAATGAGTCCTACCTCATAGAAGCCGTTTGTAACTATAATACTTGTCTCTCTGTAAACCACTCCCAGGGAGATCTGGTTTTCAGAATCTCTAGGAAGGACACAGACAATGGCAGCGGGACAGAAGAGGGACACCTCACACATTCTTCCCTTTCCCAGGCAGGAAAGGGAAGCCTTCCCTTCTCTCCACAGAAGCCTGGTTCCTATCTAGGAGAAGCCTCTGGCTCCTGACAAATCCCCTAGGCTTTTCCTTGCAAAGAGGAGGCCTCACCGTCTGGCAGGTGAGGCTCAGGCTAGGCCCTCCTTTTGTTCCACTTGCCCTCAAGCACACAAGCCGGAGGACCTAGGACTTTTCTGAGCAGTTTGGTGGCTTGAGTCCATTAGTACCTGTTTCCACCACTGATGCAAAGTCCCGCCCTGAGGCCCTGGAAACACTGAGCTATGAAGTTTAGCTCAGTCAGAACTGACTCTGCCTGGAACCAACCCGGTCAGTGGCCTAGCCTCATTCATTCTATTTCCAGTTTTTTCTACAGCTCCCTCTCCCTGTAATGAGCCACGCAGGCAACAGGCTGCATGGTTAGCTAGCAATTACACTAACCACAGAGTGCACCTTTGCACTGTGCGCATTTAGCTCAATAAATGTGCCTCTTGCTATGGTTTTCACACTTCTCAAGGCTGGAAACCACTTGGACAGGGCACAGGGCTCACTGGTTGTTGCCACCTCCTCCCGGGAGCAAAGGAGCTGCTACCCAGAGGGAGGCCCTCAAAGGCTGTGACTCTTGTTTTCCAACTAAAAATCTTTAGCAGAAGGTCCATTCCCACCAGAGACAAAAATTTTGACAGGGCCATGCTAGAGGGTTTGAAGGAGCCCCAGGACTACTGCTGTGTGAGATCTAAAAAGAACTGCTACAGTGGCATGTGATGTGTGTGTGTGTGCACGCATGCGCGCACATGTGTGTTTGAAAGCATGGCCATGCAGGTATATGGGCATGTGTGTCCATGGTCAAAGAGCTCTCCCAAAAAACCCCAGAAAAGGCCCCACCACTTCAACCCTTACAAAACACCAGGAGAGACATGCTTAAGAACACCCTAAGCTGAGCCTCCTTTCAGTTGTCACTGAGATATGTCTTGTAAATTCCAAGGGATTCTGTGGTTTCAGTGACAGTTAGGAATGGACACGACCCACCCATATGTTCAAGCCAGAAACTGAGCAAGCATCCTTGACTTATTCTCCTTACTCTCCTTATCCAACCCCTCAGAAAATCCTGTCTGTTTCACTCCAAAATATATCCCCAATCCCTCCATTTCTCTCCACCTTCACCACCATCAGTGGGGCTCAAGATGCCACTATTTTTTTTAAGTCATCATCTCTTCTAACCCAGGCTAAGCCTCCTCAATTTTCTCCCTGGTTCCGCCCTTGCTGTCCCACAGTCCATTCTCTACACAGCAGTCGGGGGATTTTTTTTTTAACATTAAGTCAGATGATATGTCCTATTTCCTGTCACAGAAATTATGGAAGCATGTGTTCAAAAGGGAAGTTCCACCAGCTTGGATCACTGAGTGACTGACTGATGGACAGAAGCCTCTCCCCTCCATCCATCTTGGACAGTTTCTCTGAGTGAGAATTCAGACTGTTACTGCAGCATAACTTGGCCTAACCTGATACATTGAATTTCTGCGTATTGCTTAGGCAGGCATTATGGCCCCCGGTGATTCCTAGAGAAATCAGGGGCCCCAAATGATTTCCATAACCACTGTTCTAGAAGGAGGGGAGCTGGCTGAGTGAGGCATAGCACTCAGAGGGTACCATGAACAGACCTGGTTCCGTATGCCGCGAGCAGGGGTACCACAACGATGAAATAAGTCAGGCAAGCAGATGGCTCAGCAGTTAAGCAATCTGTACCTCCATCAGGACTGGACAGGGCTTCAGTCCAAATGGGGAGCGGGGAGGAGGACTGGAGTACAAAGCAGGGCGACTGAGGAGAAATTGGGAATAGGAATCAATATGGTGGGGATGGGATGGCAGGGCAGGGGGAAGGAGAGGAAGAGGAAACAACTTAGAGGTAACATATGGATCTATAAGGGTCGCTATTGGAGGTGCCTAATCTCCTATCAAATTGGCAGCAAGGAGACTGAGGAACCAACGCAGGACCCCAGCTGCCGTCACAGCTTCTCCAGCTCCTGGGTCTGCTGAAGGTAATGGGCTATCCCTGCTTCAGGCAGGGCTGGCTCACTGGCTGGTATGGTGAACCAAACTGGCCACAGTGAACCTACCTGGGGGACAGCTGGGGGAAGCAGAAGCAGGAGAAATGAGGGGAGCTTGTGCCATCACAATAGCTGACAGGGACCCAGCACTTTTCACATCCCAGGCACTGCGACAAGAACATCACATGCATGCTCTCTCCATAATCCTTTCACAAACCCCATAAAGTTAGTACTATTTTATCTCCTTAGAGATATTTAGAGACATTAAGTAACTTGCCCAAGATCATACAGCTAGTAAATGTCAGAGGCCTGATTTAAAATGAGGACGAATCTTTCCTAACCTTTGTCTTTATTTATGTCTATGTCCTATACACTCTATTTTCTCTTCCTCCTACTCCTTGAATTTATCTATTTGTTTTCCTTTCTCCTAGTTCCTCATTCTGTCCCATTTCCTACCACCTGCTCAATTCCTTCTCATACTCTTCTACTTGACATGAAAAAAATCTGAGTACACCTTGACTTGTTAATTACTATTCATTTTTCTTCTTCTGTCATCCACTTTGTGGCTCAATGTCTCAGCATTTCAGCTTTCTGTAAGCTGACCACTGACAGGTGATCCTTGTCTGTACCCACAGTGCATACCAGACACCTCTGGGACCAGTATATGACAGCAAGAAGCAGGAAGAATTCCCCTCACTGGGAAAGGAGACAGGGCAGCTCTCTGTGCATAGACAGCTCTGGGTCAAAGAATCAGACACTTCTGGAGGGAGCTTGGTGGAGATGAAGGTTCATAGAAAGGAGACTAAGGTTTCCATGGGAGCATAAGTCTTTGAGTTTTGAGAAAGACTTGGTGTGTCGGAAGGGAGACAATTTCTAGCACTGACTCCCTATGGTTATTTGAGACTATTTGGGATGGACCTTTCTAAGAGGGTCAGCTCTGGTGTCACAGAAAAGAAAGAGCACGGGTTGTTCTTAGAATGATGGAATTCTGATCTGGCTTCACCACTAACTGATTGCCCAGAATTAGCCAAGCCATGATTACCTCTGTGGTACTCAGTTGACTCATCCATAAAGTGAAGACAAGTGTTCCTTCAAAGAGAGGATTTGGTGAGGCTCAAATAACTTAATGACGTCACCAAGGCACCTCAAACTCAAGAACATTAACCCCGTCCCCAAAGCTGCCTTCCCTCCAGTGTTCTTCATCTCGGTGAAGACCACCCTTTCCAACACTGTCACCACGGTCAGAAACCCTGTCGCCTCCCTGACTGAAGGCTCTCTCCAAAACTTCAATTTCTTTGGCATCTGTGAATCGGCCCACTTTTCTCCCCAGAATCACCGTCACCACCCTTGTCAAAGCCATGATTTCTCTCTCAGGCCACAGCAATCCCCTCCTACCTGGCTCTGCTCTTGCCCATCCCCCTCCAGCCCACTCTTTGCACAGCAGTCAGAGTGAGCGTTTTGAAATCAAAATCAGTTCATGTTAATTCTCGGCTTCAGTGTCTTCCTGTTGTTCTTAGGATAGAATCTTGAGACTTCTTCCACAACCCACAATACCCCATGGGATTGATCACCCTCACATGGCTCTCTTGTTCCCTTGTCTTTCACCACACTTGCCTCCTTGCGGTACACTGAAGGCACCATATTTCCTTCAAATTCCCCCCTTTGCACATGAAGTTCTCCTTGCCTGTGATACTTTTGCCAAACCCCCTCCAGCTCCAGGCACCTTCTTAATTATCAGTTTCTCCAGGAGAGATTTCTCTGATCTCCTGAGATTAGGTGACCTCTTCCTGTTATCCATTTTAAATTTGTTTAGGTGATTATTTGATTAATGTCTGCCTCTCCCACTAGATTCTTTGCTACCTCAAAGAAAAGATCATGGTTATTTTTTGTTCATCATGGTACCCCCAAGCACCTGACACAGTGCCTGTCACATGGTATGTGTTTAATCTGTATTTGTTGAATGAATAAATAGTTAAAAAGAAAGCTGGGCAAAAATAAATCAGTGTTGCAGAAATGGATGAGCTGATCTTAAAATTCATGTGGAAATACAAGGGACCGAGAAAAGTCAAAGCAAGAATGTTGAAAAAGAAAACCAAAGTTGGAGGAATAACACTTCCCAAATTCAACACTTAGTTACTAAAAAGGTATAGTAATGAAAAAAAGTGGGCTAGTGGCATAAGAACACACACATATATCAATGAAATAGAACCAAGAGTCCAGAAATAAACCCACATAGCTGGGGTCAATCAGTGTTGCAGAAATGGACAAATTGATTGGGGTGTCAATATCATTCAATGGGGAAAGAATAATCTCTTCAATGAAAGATGCTAAGACAAATTGGATATCCACATACAAAAGAATAAAATTGGATCATTACCTCACACCATATACAAAAAAACAAGTCAAAATGGATCAAAGACCTAAACGTAAAAGCTCAACTATAAAACTCTTAGAAGGTTCGGGTGCCTGGGTGGCTCAGCGGGTTGGGGCCTCTGCCTTTGGCTCAGGTCATGATCCCAGGGCCCTGGGATCGAGCCCCACATCAGGCTCTCTGCTCGGCAGGGAGCCTGCTTCCCTCTCTCTCTGCCTGCCTCTCTGCCTACTTGTGATCTCTGTCAAATAAATAAATAAAATCTTTAAAAATAAAAAATAAAACTCTTAGAAGGTAACATAAATATAAATCAGTATCTTTGGATTAGAAACAATGGCTTCCTATATGTGTCACCAAAAGGATGAGCAGCCAAAAAAAAAAAAAATAGGTAAGTTGGAAATTATCGAAATTAAAAACTTGTACATCAAAGGACATTATCAAGATAATGAAAAAGGCAACCCAGAGAATGGGAGAAAATATTTACAAATCACATGTCTGCCAAGAGAATCATATCAAGAATACTTAAAGAATGATAACTCCACAACAAGACAATAAACAATCCAATTCAAAAATGGGCAAAAGACTTGAATAGACATTTGTTTATTCAAAAAAGATGTACAACGGCTACTAAGTACATAAAGAGATGCTCAACATCATTAGTCGTTAGGGAAACGCGAGTCAAAACTGAGATCAGATCACTTTACACCCACTAGGATGGCTACCCAAAAAACTAAGGGAAATACCAAGGATGGACAGAAACTGAATGTAGCAAGAATATACCTCAAGCAATATACCTCAAGAAAGAATATACCTCAAGAAAGAATATAGAGAGATTGGTACTCTCATCTATTGCTGGTGGGAATCTAGAATGGTGTATCCTCTGGGCACCTGCGTGGCCCAGTCGGTTAAGTGTCCACCTTTGGCTCAGGTCATGATCCCAGGCTCCTGGGTTCGAGCCCCACATCCAGATCCCTGCTCAGCAGGAAGTCTGCTCCTCCCTCTCCCTCTGCCCCTCCCCACTGCTAATGCACTTGTGCTCTCTCACTCTTGCTCTCTCTCTCTCCCTCACTGTCTCTTAAATAAATAAATAGATAGATAGATAGATAGATAGATAGATATTTTTTAAAAAATTAAAAAATAAATAAAACTGTACATCCTCTGTGAAAAAGAGGCTGGCGGTTCTTCAAAAGGCTGAACATAGTTACCATATGACCCAGCAATTCCATTTCTAGGTTATATCCAAGAGAAATGAAAGTACATGTTGATGCTAAATTCTGAGCATGAGGGTTCATAGCAGCATTATTCATAATGGCCCAAAGATGAAACAACCCAAATGTCCTTCATGTAAGGTATGAGTGGCTAAACCAACCATGGTATAACCCTACAACAGACACATGCTAAAATATGGATGAGCCTTGAAAATCTCATGCCAAGTAAAAGAAGCAAGATACTGAAGACCATATATCATATGATTCCATTCACACGACATGCCCAGAATAGGCACATCTATAGAAACAGAACGTAGATTAGGGGATACCAGAGGCTGTTGGGGGTGGGGATGAGGAATTGGGAGGTAATGACTAAGGGGGAATGAAAATGTCCTAAAATCGATCATGCTGGCATTTGCCCAGCTCCCTGAATATACTAAAAGTCCATGCACTGTACACTTGAAATTGGGGAACTGTACAGTGTGTGAGTGATATCTCAGGAAAGCTGTTATTTTAAAACAGGTGTGAACACGAAAAGAGAGCTCGAAAGGTCAAGTATGAGCCACTCGTACAAAGTTCTGAGGGATGAGTGTTCCAGCCAGAAGGATCCTGAGGCATGAATCAGTTTGGCTAGGAAGAGAGATCAGGCCAGTGCAGTTAGTTGCAGTGGGCCTGGGTGAAAGTGGTGAGAGTCAGCGTCTGAGAGCTTGGCTGGAGAGACATCCTTGCATTTCACGACGAGGAATGTGAGATCTACTCTGAGCATCACGAAGAGCCACGAGAAGCTTTGGAGCAGGAGAGTGACATATGACACTGGCCCAAGCAAGTCACGTGGCCACAGCTAATGGCAAAGGGGTGAGGAGGTGTAGTTCTGTCATGTACCTGAAGAAGGAGAGCCAGAACTATTTGGGTTTTTTTTTTAAAAGATTTTATTTATTTATTACTTGACAGAGAGAGATTACAAGTAGGCAGAGAGTCAGGCAGAGAGAGAGAAGGAAGCAGGCTCCCTGCTGAGCAGAGAGCCTGATGCGGGACTCGATCCCAGGACCCTGAGATCATGACCTGAGCCGAAGGCAGCGGCTTAACCCACTGAGCCACCCAGGCACCCATGGGTTTTTTTTTTTAAAGATTTTATTTATTTATCTGACAGAGAGAGAGAGAGAGAGAGAGCATGCGCACGAGCAGGGGGAGGGGCAGAGGGAGAGGGAGACAAGCAGCCTCTCCACTAAGCAGGGAGCCCAATGCAGGGCTCGAACCCGGGATCCTGAGATCACGACCTGAGCTGAAGTCAAAGGCTTAACCCACTGAGCCACCCAGGCGTCCCTGGAACTATTTGGATAGAAGTACTAATGACAGTCACCTGCTCATGTGTCCCCAGGCACATACGATCATGAATGTAGTTTCAGTTCCTAGAGCAGGATTAAGATCCCACACTGGGTTGGTTCTCCAGCATCTGTTTTGCCGTAGGGCAAGGACTCTTAACCTGGGGGCCCATAGGATCCCAAGAGCTACATGCAGATGTTCAGGAGGCCTGTGGGGAAAGATATTACCTCTTTACTTCCATCAACCTCTAACTGAAAGGATGAGTGTAGGTGACCAGCCGAAGAAGTGTTAGCAGCACTTGTGACTTTATCAATAACTGAAATCACAGAGATCTACAGGAGCGCCTGGGTGGCTTAGTTGGTTAAGTGTCTGCCTTCGGCTCAGGTCCTGATCTCAGGGTCCTGGGCTCGAGCCCCACGTCAGGCCCCATCCTGCTCAGCGGAGAGCCTGCTTGTCTCCCTCTCCCTCTGCCCCTCCCCTCAATTGTGCCCTTTCTCTATCTCACTCACTCTCTCTCAAATAAATAAAATCCTTAAAAAAAGAAAACCACAGAGATTTACATACCATATGACTACCGTTGCAGGGATCTTGACATTTCATTTGCACTCCTTGAAAATTAATGGTAATCATGGAATTGCTGTTAGATCTTGTCATTTAAAAGGTATTAGCAAAGAAGCACATATATCACTGTATCACAATTCAAACAACATTTTGGTGACTGTATTTCAGTACAATTGTTTTCCTTTGTAAGTCTACCTTATCTGAAGCATTTAAAAATAATATTCTGGAAAAGATCAGGAACTCCAACGTCCCTAGGGGTTAACATTCACACGAGGTCCCTCGCTGCCGTCTTCTTTCAACTCACCCTGTGCTGCCTCCATGGCAGGTCTGCCAAGCCTCATGGTCAACTCTTAATCTATGACAGTCCGGGGAGTTAAATAAAGCAGAAAACTTGGAAGCACGTTCTGAAGACTAGCGGGTACCATAGGACACTCAGGGTCTACTGAATGTCACTGCTGGTAAATGGCCCAGGCTCTCATGCATCACCACGTGGCAGAAATGTTGATTTGATACAGCCCGCCCCAGTTTATTGGTGCCTTGCTGGGGCCAATCCTTTCTCCTCTCTGGGCCTCAGTTTCCCCATCTGTTCTATGAAGGGTTTGGACTAGATGGTCTTCTTAGAGCCTGTCCAGCTACGACAGCCTGAGTTTCTGCCTCTACCCTCTCTTCTTCCATGCCATCCCTAGAAAGAGGCCCGGGAGCACTAGGCGCCCCTTGCCCTTGGCACCAGGTTTGAGAGGCCTCCAATGATTCCTTGCAATGTGGGAGAGGGGGAAATGTGCTTTCCCCATCCCCCCAAATGCCACCCACAGACTTCTCTCCTTACTTTGCCCATACAGCTCCCTCTGCCCAGAACAGTCTCCCTGTGTCTGTCAAGGACACAACCCCAAGCCGGGCATCATGACAAAGCTGTCACGGCATGACATGTGACAAAGCTCTGAACTCCCTTGGCACCAGGAATGATGCACCTTTTACTGGGATCTTTTTATACGTATGCCTGCTGTCCCTAACTACGGTGAGAACTCCTCCAGGCAGGACCTGGCTTTCATTCCGTTCTGCATCCCTAGGGTCCATTCCTTTATCAGTGGGCCTCAAGGCCAAGATAGATAATGGCTGGTGTCATTACTCAGTATGGTCTGGGGGTGAGTGGGCACTAAGGAACCAAGCCCCCTGGAGTCAAATCCTGGCTCCGAGACTTACTAACTAGGTTATTTTTTCCCCAGTGACCACACCTCTGTGCCTCAATGTCTTCATCTGTACAATTGGGAAATAGTACCTACTTCATGTAAAGGTTAGGGAGCAAATACAAGTAGAGTGCTGGACACTTAAAACCACAAGTTACAATTTTTGTGTAAAAACATTAACAGTGTGCCAAGTTTGTAATCTTCGTGACCTACCTACGAAGTCGGGTGTCATTATGGTGTCATTATGGTGCTCCCCAACTCACAGATAGGGAAACTGAGGCCAAGAGATGTCAGGCTATTTGTCCCAGGTGAGAAAAAAAAGCAAATGGCAAAGTAAGGATTCAAACCCCGGTTGAGTGGCCCTCAGGGTCCACACACTTAACCACTCCGCTAACTATGCTGCCTCGTAATAGCAAGCATTATTGTCTTTCTTCCACCAGCCCAGACCAGCCGTAGGTGCAGAGAGAACTAGGTCAAGTGGCAGGCTGTCTTCCTCTAGCTCACTTTCTGCTGCTCCCAGGTGCTTATGAGCTTCAAGGCGCACGTTTTTCTGCCTCTTCCCTCTGGTTGACTTTCAGAGTCTGACCCTGCTGAGTCCCCGCCTCCCCCCACCATCCTGCCCTTGCACGCCCATCTGTGTTGCCCACTCAGTGGTCAGCAAGACAGTGAGGGAGACAAAGGACGAAGAGTCCATCTGCTCCTCGTGGACAGATTGCTTAATGTGGGAAAAAGACTTGTCCACACATTTTTGGATTTTCATGAATTTCCTTCTCTTGGCTGTAACATTCGGGACTGTCGAGAGGACAAATAAGTTAATCTGGGTCTCTAAGAGTGAGGTCTCTGAGCCATTAACATTCCCAGCCCAATGTCCCTGGTAGAATTATAGTGTTTGAGCTTCAGGAAGCCTGAGGGATGTCCAACTCTATCGTTACACAGAGGGAGGAATCAGGACTCAGGAAAATAAAGGAAAGGACGCAACAAGGGTACATACTAAGTGGTAAATAAATATCTGTAGCAAGAATGAAAAATTGGGGGCGCCTGGGTGGCTCAGTGGGTTAAGCCTCTGCCTTTGGCTCAGGTCATGATCCCTGGGTCCTGGGATCGAGCCCCACATCGGGCTCTCTGCTCAGCGGGGTGCCTGCTTCTCCCTCTCTCTCTGCCTGCCTCTCTGTCTGCTTGTGATCTCTGCCTGTCAAATAAATAAATAAAATCTTAAAAAAAGAGTGAAAAATTAATCATCCATATGCTTGAGAGGTGTGGGGACTATCTGAGATCATGGGACCCAGTTGTTCCTTGTCCCAAGAGCTTTGTGCAAACCCCACACTTTATACTCAGTAATACTCTTTGAGTGGGCAACATTTCAAAATACAAATGTCAGGACACAACCGCAGAGATTATAATTTAATTTGCCTCAGAGGTGAAGACCACAGATTGGTATGTGTGTGTGTGTGTGTGTGTGTGTTTTAAGTTCCCAAGAGGATTCTAATAAGCAGCCAAAGTTGAGACTCACTGTTCTCAACCAATGCTTCTCAAGCTTGACAGCACACTAAAACCCTGTAGAACAGGTTTCTGTTTCTCTCTCTCTCTCTCTCTCTCACACACACACACTGATGCCTGGGCTTCACCCCCAGAGATTCTGATGAATTGGTCTGAAGTGGGACACAGGCATAAGTGTTTTCTTTCTTTTTCCAAAATGTGCCAGATGATTCTAGAACACAGCCAAGGTTCAAAACCAATATCCATTACCTGACAGAGGGTAATTGAAAAGAAATAACTCCTATTTTCTCTAAATTATAAGTTCCATGAGGACAAAGAGTTTTGTCCATTTTGTTCACTGCTGCATTCCTAGCACCTAAAACAGTGCATGGTACATAGTAGGTGCTCAGAAAATATTTATTGAATGAACGAATGGTTTCATAGACTTTATAACCTTCCCACTTGCCACCACGGGCAAGTCAGTTACAATCTTTCTGGGTCTATTTTGTTAATTTCTCAAATAGGAGTAATAACTCATGGGGCTGTCATGAGGACCATATGAGATAACATATGTAAAAGTGGGGCACCTGGGTGGCTCAGTGGGTTAAGCCGCTGCCTTCAGCTCAGGTCATGATCTCAGGGTCCTGGGATTGAGTCCCGCATCGGGCTCTCTGCTCAGCAGGGGGCCTGCTTCCCTTCCTCTCTCTGCCTGCCTCTCTGCCTGCTTGTGACCTCTCTCTGTCAAATAAATAAATAAAATCTTTTAAAAAAATCTTTAAAAAAATATGTAAAAGTGCTTCAAAAATTAGGAAATGCAAAAATGTTAGTTAATTTCACAGAGAATATTTCAATTTCCTGTTTTCTCTCCTTGGCTCCTCCAAGAAATTTTAACTGTCTCTTTAGTCCCACCAAATTGAGTCCTGCTGACTCTCCTGGGTCCCACTAGAAAGCCTTCCATCTGATCCTACCCAAACCTCAGCTCCTCCCTGAGGAGGTAAAAACACACTCCTCCTGCTCCTGGCCTTCAGTACGACCTACCGCCCCTTCACTGTCACTGGGAGCATGCATAGAGGTTCAAATTCTAGATCCGCAGCTCACTCCACAACTCTTAACCAAATTAGTTACTCTTCTCGGAGTCTGTTTCCTCACTAAGAAAATGGGGATAATAACAGTAACTATATCCCAGAACTGTTGTGAGCAATAAAGGAGTTAATGATTCACATATTGCCTGGCACACAGTAAGCTCTTAAGACTATTAAAAGCCATGGCTTTCTGTCCAAACGTTCTTTAATTTAAAAGGGGGGAGTGGGGAGGGTCATCTCAATGCTAAAGTAAAGTGAAGTAATCTGTGACATTTGTCACATTTTCTGGTATCTGGAGTTGATTTGGCTGGTCAAATGAAAGTGTGAAAACACGCTATTCCCTTTTCCCGTTAGTCAGTCAGCAAATATCTATTGAGCACTTACTGCATACCAGGGCCCTGAGGGAGCACAAACATGGATAGGATATAGCCCCTACCCTTGAGGAGTCTGGTGAGGGACCTGAGCTCTTTTTTTATTTTAAGATTTTTTTTATTTATTTGAGAGAAAGAGTGAGACAGAGACAGAGACAGAGAATGAGCAAGGTGGAGGGGCAGAGGGAAAGTGAGAATCCTACTTCCTGCTGAGCAGGGAGCCTGATGCGGGGCTTGATCCCAGGAAGCCAGGATCACGACCCTAGCTAAAGGCAGATGCTTAACCGACTGAGCCATCCAGGCACCCCAGGACCTAAGCTCTTAAGACAAAGTTCCTAGCCTAGGCACCACTGTCAATTTGGCAGCAGGATATCCTGTTGCAAGCAAAAATATTGAGGAGCCCATAAACCATCTCTCGCGTGTTCCGAGATTCAGAGTGTTGGTGATGTCAGAAATTACAGAACAGCTGGGGGCATTAACTAGTATAACAGATTTATTAGATACCATGGAAATGTTAAAATCAATACAAACACCTATATCTTACAAGGCCACTCAGTCATTCAACAAGCGTTTGCAGTGTGCCTACTTCCAAACCAGATGCTGGGGAAAGAGGGATGAGTCAGCCACTCTCCCTGTTCTCAAGGATACTAATTCATAAAATTTTGGGGGTGATTTTTGGTTTAGAAAGCCTTTCACATACAGGATTTCATTTGATTCTCCTGATGAATAGAAAACAGAGGCTCAAGGGGTGCCTGGGTGGCTCAGCCGGTTGAGCGTCTGCCTTTGGCTCAAGTCATGATCCTGGGGTCCTGGGATCGAGCCCCATGTCCGGCTCCCTGCTCAGCACGGGAGTCTGCTTCTCTCCCTCCCTCTGCCTCTTCCCGCCACCCCGCTGTTCTCTCAAATAAATAAATAAAATCTTAAAAAAAAAAAAAGAAAGAAAACAGAGGCTCAAAGACTGGAATTAGGCATATACCTAGGGCAAAATAAGTGAAGTAAGACAGACTCATGACCAGCACTTCTTTCTCTCTCTGAAGGCCTGTCCATAGTCCACAACAACCTAAACCTAATGTAACTCCGATTTCCCTCTCAGTGGAGGAAACCCTTCAAACTCATCTGAACTTATCAGGATCCACAGGCCACCATAGGTCTGTCATGTTTCCAAATCCACCCCCCCAATCTGTAAGACAGGCTTTTAAACTCTTCCAGGAAGAATGGTAACTTCTAGCTTCCAGTTCATCTTAAGCCCAGGGATGGCCAGGCTGCTCCGGCAAGGTCCAAAGAAAGGGGTCCAGTTACTTTCAAGAGGCGGTGAAGGGAAGGAAAGAAAAATGAATTCAAGAAGGGTCCGTCCATATTTGGCATTCTCTGTCTCAACTTTATCCTCGTAAGATGGGCCGCCTAGACGAACCAAGGGATGCAAAATGTCGGGGACCGCCTCCAGCCGGGAAAGTCCCCGCCATTACAAGATGGCGCTTGGCTCACTGCCAGCAAAATACGCTGCAAGTGAACACCGAACTTTCTGGTGAAGCCCACCTAAAGGAGGACATAGTCACTGGCTGTTTCAAATTTAATCAGCATAGTAACAGGACTCTCATTGGCTCTCCCCATTGCTTGGCCCCTTATTGGTCACCCTGCTCACTGATTGGTCATATAAACGTATATAAGTGTGTAGACTTGCGTAAATAAAGAGAGAGAAGATACATCTGAACCGGGGCTTCTTGTCGTCCTTGCGGGTCGAGGGCGACAGCAAAAGGGACCAAGACACAGAAGAAACACAGCAGAGCAAGTCAGAGAGGGCTATAAGGGGGAGGAACTGTTGAGTGGGAGTCTTGACAGATGAACAGAAGCTTTCTGGAAGACAAGACAGAAAAGGGCTATGGAAGCCCCCATTCCCCCTCCAACTGCTGTAATTTGTGCTTTTCACATAGGACCTAGCAGCCTGCCGTGGGGCTGTCTCCTTCCACACTGTCTTCCCAACTAAATGTGAAGACTCAAGAAAAAAGTAAGTCTCATTGACTTGGTGTTATTAATCCCTGGCCCCAGGCCTTACACGGTCTTAGTGCAATGAGCTCGGGAGGAATTAGCCCTTGCAGCAAGCTCTAAATCACCAGATTAGAGATAAACTGCTTTCCTTTAGGAAAGAACCCAAAAATTAAAGGGGAAACTATTCCAGCTATGCCCAAACCCACCATCGAAAAGCATAGCTAGACAGCTCGCGACAGTTTTTCAACAGATAATTGAAGGGTGAGGCGACGGTCACATTTGCCCCTCCAGCTCCCAGAAGCAGCGAGCCCTCCTGACAGACAATTCTCCCTGGTTGTTCCTTGTGGAGAGCAGACATTTAGCACGGAGCTGCAGACAGGAGCAGCACAGCCAGCAGCCCGTGCATCTGGAGGGTAGACATTTTGTCACCATAGAAAGAAACTCTGCCAGGAGGGATGCGGCAGGGGTGGAGCTTGCAGCAGATGGGGTGAGTTAAAGAGGGTGGGGGTTCGGAGAGGGAGTCTACAAATTCCTGGAGAACAAGGTCTAGCTCTTGCATGTATCTGTACACCCAGTGCCTGGCCTGGCCCTGTGTACCACAGGACTGCCTCTACTGTTACCTGAGCTATATGGTTAACAGGGCACCCTGCCAAGGGGTCCCAAGTTAGGGACCAACCCCAGCCAAGCCCAGTGCCCTGTCTGAGGGCACGGGGACAAAGGGCACCTTTATGTAATTACTATGCCCAGAGAGGGCGACTTTTAAAAACTCTTCCACCCGGGGCGCCTGGGTGGCTCAGTGGGTTAAGCCTCTGCCTTCAGTTTAGGTCATGGTCCCGGAGTCCTGGGATCGAGTCCCACATCGGGCTTTCTGCTCAGCAGGGGGCGTGCTTCTCTCTCTCTCTCTGCCTACTTGTGATCTCTGTCAAATAAATAAATAAAATCTTTAAAAAAAAAAAAAAAAACAAAAAACTCTTCCACCCAGGGCGCCTGGGTGGTTCAGTCATTAAGTGTCTGCCTTCAGCTCAGGTCATGATCCCGGGATCCCGGGTTCGAGCCTCACCTTGGGCTCCCTGCTCAGCGGGAAGCCTGCTTCTCCCTCTCCCATGCCCCCTGCTTGTGATCCCTCTCTTGCTGTGTCTCTTGCTGTCAAATAAGTAAAGAAAGTATTTTAAAAAAGAAAATTAAAAAAATAAATAAAAACTATTCCACCCAGAGGATGCTCTCATTTTCAACAGTTAGAACAAATGACTTGTTCTAACTGCTATGTGCAGAGAATAGGCCTTTGTTCCTAAAAAGTGGCGGAGGTTCCAGTAGGTTCCACCAAAGCGAGTGGGTTTTTCTCAGTGGTCCATCCAGAGGGGACCGCCTTCACACCATCCCTTTACCTAGAGGGGTGTCCGATTTGCCATATATGCCATCAGCTCCACTGGCATCTGACAGGAGTCCAGTACGTGCTTGCAGGGAGGGAGAGTCCTCACTTTCACGGTCTCTTCCTCCTCCCTCACCACCTCCCCCCAATGTGCATCAGAGAGTTTTGAAACTACAGGCCCAAGTGGAAAATCTCCATGTAAGTCAATAATGCTTCTTTCCTAAATCTACCTGTTTCATTAACTCGGAATTATGGGGGGGGACGAAGAGTTCATTGTGCCATTTCACGACAGGGAGTAAACTTATGTAACTCATTATTAAATACAGGTTAGAAATTGAAACACGGCGATGCTCAGCTGTCCAGAATCCTCAAAATATGAGTCTCTCTTGATGGCAAAATCTCCTGGGAGCTGGAGCCTCCCCACCTTTTGGTACTGAATTGTTTCTTCAATTTTCACCATTTTGAGCAGAACTCTTCCTGAAAACACACTCTTCAGCCTTGTTACACGGATTCCTTGGAAGAGGCTACTGCCTCCTTTTTCTTTTTTTAAGATTTCATCTATTTATTTGAGAGAGAGAGAGAGAGACAGCATGAACAGGAGGAGCAGAGGGAGAGGGAGGGAGAGAATCTTAAGCAGACTCCATGCTGAGCATGGAGCCCGACTCGGGGCTTGGTCCAAGGACCATGAGATCATGACTTGAGCTGAAACCAAGAGTTTGACACTTCACCGGCAGCACCATTCAGGCGCCCCACTGCTGCCTCTTCTTAATGCCTTGTTTCTCAACCTTGGCATCAGTTATTGCTTGGGAGGTAAACTAGAAAAGATGCCTTTAGCATCCTTCCCCTCTGATCGCAGCAAGGAGGAGGATACTAAAAGTGCCCCCATTATCCTTATCTTCCTTATCCCTCTTGTCCCAGCCATTTCCCCAGGGGCTGCCATTTCCCAGCCTAAGTGGTTGCCCTAGGACCCCAAAATAGCCACAGGAGAGGTTCTGCACTGGGAATCACTGCAGTCACCAACGCTGGAGATGCCTTTGGACCAGTCCTCTTCCTTTCACTGGGTTAGCTAGTGGCCTAGATGCAATTTCTAGAACTCTATTTCTACTGGGATCATGAAGGGGAAAAAAACTTGAAGATAAATACTTTTTCTTGTAAATTGCATTTGTTGAAGTAGATAATAGGTTTTTAAAGATGTTAAATGCATAAACAAATAAATAAATGTGCTAAATGCATCTGTACAGAGGCTCTCACCATTATGCGTTATTATTTTTTTTAAGATTTTATTTTCTTATTTGACACAGAGAAAGAGATCACAAGTAGGCGGAGAGATAGAGAGAGGGGGGAAAGCAGACTCCCCACTGAGCAGAGAGCCCGATGCGGGACTCGATCCCAGGACCCTAAGACCATGACCCGAGCTGAAGGCAGAGGCTTAACCCACTGAGCCACCCAGGTGCCCCTTATGCGCTATTATTAATGCAATAGTCTACCTGCACTACGAGATCGTGGGCCGTATCAGAAAATGTGGAGGGGCACCTGGGTGGCTCAGTGGGTTAAAGCCTCTGCCTTCGGCTCAGGTCACGATCCCAGAGTACTGGGATCGAGCCCCGCATTGGGCTCTCTGCTCAGCAGGGAGCCTGCTTCCCTCTCTCTCTGCCTGCCTCTCTGCCTACTTGTGATCTCTGTCTGTCAAATAAATAAATAAAATCTTTAAAAAAAAAAAAGAAAATGTGGAAAAGCATGGAGCCAGAGCTAGGCATTGATTCAGAGGCAACCATTTCAACTCCTATTTGTGATTTCTGGCATAGTGTAGTTTGGAACACTAAATAGGAAAAAGTGGAAGTGTCTTTCCTCTTCCCTGCACTCCATCAGCCTTGTGTATAGGAGACTCTATATTCTCTTGCAAAGAGAGGTAACTTTGGGTTGACCTGACATAGGGGTCCAAACCAGTAACATCATGTGTTGTATTAAGTGGCTGAAACATAAAAAAAAGTACCACTTTAGTGGTTTGGGGGCGCCTGGGTGGCTTAGTCGGTTAAGCGTCTGCCTCCAGCTCAGGTCATGATCCCAGGAGTCTGGGATCGAGTCTCCTATCTCCCTCTCCCTCTGCCCCTCTGCTCTGCTTGTGTTCTTCCTCTCGCTCTACCTCAAAATAAATATCTCAGATAAATAAAATATTTAATTATAAATAAATAAAAATAATAAAAAATTTTTAAAAAAGTAAAACGTTAGTGGTTTTGGGGGCACCTGGTTGGCTCAGTCAGTTAAGCATCTGCCTTCGGCTTGGATCATGATCCCAGCAGGGAGCCCCGCATCGGGCCCCTGCTTCTCGGGGAGCCTTTTCTCCCTCTGCCTGCTCCTCCCACTGCTTGTGCATGCACTTGCGCTCTCTCTCTGTCAAATAAACAAATAAAATCTTTAATAAAAATAAAATAAATAAACATCAGAGGTTTTTGATGACATGTTAATAAACACAAAATGTACAATAAAATATGATTTACTTTACCTTAACATATATTTATTCTTTTTATTAACAACATAAATGTTTTCATTTTTAAAATCTCTTTTGTTCTTTCATAAAGTTAAAAAATATATTACCTAAAGGTATTTTTTACTGCTTGCCGCTAATTCATCCACAAGACCATTTTCTGTCACTTAATTTAATGTATACCTGCATTATATTTCATGCTCTTTATCCATAAATACATTGCAATTTTTCAAGGACTATGTGGTCAGGTAAATTTGGGAAGCTCTGACTTGGTCTCTTCCAGTTTAGCCATCTATACCATAACCGTGTTTTTCAGCACTAGCTACACATCAGAACCACCATGGGATCTTTTACAAATCCTAATTCCTGGGCCTTATCACCCAGAAATTCTGGCTTTCCTGGTATAGGTTGGGTTCATGCGTTAGTAATTTGTTTAAGTTCCCCATGTAATTTGGATTTGTAGCCAGGGTCTATGTTTCTGTCTGTAATTTAAAAATGGGGAAAAATGCAACCAGCCAGTCTACCCAAGGAGGTGACTGAAGTTCCTGGTGGTTTGGGCATGTTGTAGACACTACCAAGGTGTGTTCATGACCTTGAGGCTGCCTGGTCATGAGAACAGAGCTTACTCACTCCGTATCCACACTGGTAAGAGTCAGGCTTATTGGACTCTCAGGCAAACTGCCAAGTACATCACTGAAACCACCTTAGGCCCCGTAAGTTTCTTGTGAGGTGTTTCTTCCCCCATCAAGCAAGCTGGTTCTGCATAACTGGTACGTAAAGCCAGGAGCCACATAGACATCCCAAGGGAAGAGGTGAACGGAACCAGCAGGATGCTTGCATAACAGCTCTGCCCAAGGCAGGCGACACTGCCTGCATCCGTCCTCTGCTGCTTCAACAGAACTCCTCGCTGGCGTCCCAGCTTAGTGGGTCCTGTGGTCAGCCAACACCACATACTCTCGGTGACAATAAACACCTCATAGCTGCCAGCACTCTTGGTGATGCCTCGGCTTCAGTTCCAAAGAATGCTTTCCCCCTTTGGTTGGCAAGGCAGGGAACAGATGTCAGTGGGGGAGAATGAAGGGAGGGGTCAGAGGAAAGGAAAATCCTTGGGTTGGGAGAGATGAGCTGACAGCCTCAAAAGCTAGATGCTGCTCCTCCGTGGGCACACAGGCATTCTTTACATAGTCTGGAAAAGGGAAGAATGGCTGCAATTCTGAGCTGTCTAGGAAACATTCTTATTATAACTTCATCTTGACAGTACCCACATCCATGCATTTCAAACAGCTTCATGGAACGTTAGCTCCGTAAGTTGGTATTTAGCAATCATGTGTGTGATCATGGTGTAGGCACCAGGCAATTTACCTACGTTATTTTGGATCCTCACAACAACCCTCTGAACTGGGTAGTATTAACCCCCTGTTACAGATGAGGGAGTGGGGCTCAGAGAGACCAGAGTCAGCTAATAAGCGCAAGGCAAGTGGGATTTCAACCCACAGCTGCCGCTTCCAAATTCCAATATTCTCTTCCTTAACATGGCACTCAATGGGGGTTTTTTCCTGCTTATTAAAAAGCAATACACATTTGGGATGCCTGGATGGCTCAGTTGGTTAAGCGTCTGCCTTCGGCTCAGGTCATGATTCCAGGGTCCTGGGATAGAGCCCCACATCAGGTTCCCTGCTCAGCAGGGAGCCTCCTTCTCCTTCTCCCTCTGTCTGCCGCTCTTCCTGCTTGTGCCTTCTCTCTCTCTGACAAATAAATACATATAATCTTTTTAAAAACATTAACACACGTTCATATAGGACATTTGGAAAAATGTGGAAAGGTCCAAGAAAAAAAGAATCACACCCACTCTCATGATCTCATAAAGATAACCACTGTTCCTTTTGTTATCATCGTTATCACCCCGAGATAAGCATTGCTAACATGAGGGCATACACCCCTCCAGTTTCTTTTCCATATACATGTGCTTTGCTTTGGAGAATACTGTACAGGCCTATTTTGGATAATACCATACATGACACTTTATGCCCAGCCTTCCCATTTAGCACTATCACCATACATTTGGGTTTTTTGGGGGTTTTATTGTTTTTTTTAAAGATTTATTTATTTAGGGGTTCCTGGGTGGCTCAGTTGATTAAGCGTCTGCCTTCAGCTCAGGTCCTGATCCCAGGGTTCTGGGATCGAGCCTCACATCAGGCTCCCTGCTCAGCAGGGAATGTGCTTCTCCCTCTGTCTGCTGCTCCCCCTACTTGTGCGCGTGCACTCACTCTCTCTCTCTCTCTCTCTCTCTCTCTCTCTCTGTGCCAAATAAATAAAAATATTTTTTAAGGATTTATTTATTTATTTTAGAGAGAGAGAGCATGCCTGCACACATGCAAATTGGGGAAAGGACAGAGGCAAGAGGGAGAGAGAGAATCATAAACAGACTCACCAATGAGTGCGGAGCTGCCTTGGGGCTTGATCCCATGACCATGAGATCACTACCAGAGCGTAAACCCAGAGTCCAACATTTAACCAACTGCACCACCCAGGGCCCCATCACCATACATTTGTTTTTTGTTGTTGTTGTTGTTGTTTTAAGATTTTATTTATTTGACAGAGAGAGAGATCACAAGTAGGCAGAGAGGCAGGCAGAGAGAGAGACAGAGAAGCAGGCTCCCCACTGAGCAGAGAGCCTGATGCGGGGCTCGATCCCAGGACCCTGAGACCATGACCTGAGCTGAAGGCAGAGGCTTTAACCCACTGAGCCACCCAGGTGCCCCCATACATTTGTTTTAAGCCTGATTTTTCTTAGCTATCTAGTATTCTATCATACAGACCTGTCCAAATTTAGATAACCATGCCCCTATTGATGAATGTTTAAGTTACCTTCATTTTTTTTTCAGTTAATATAAATAGCTAACAGATGCAGGGAGCATCCTCAAACATTTTCCCCCGAATATCTGAGAGCGCAAGGCCCCGGAAGTGGAATTACCGGATCAGAAGGGATAAGAGTACAGGACACCAGCACGGGAACTGCTGACAACCGTGATACATGGCCTCCTGCCACAGAACAGAGCCCAAGGTCTGTTGATAAAGGAGACCTCACTCCCTCCTCTCCCTCGGGGCCTGCTAGCTAGGGAGGATAATATGAGTTTGGCTATTTTGAAGATACTTGGAGTCTGACTGTAAATTGCCAGGAAGTTAACTACGCTTGTTCTCTGAAGCAAATTTCAGTCAAAATAAAAACAGCTGAATCATTCTTTCACCTCATATCCTCTTTGAGTCCATTTCCCAAAGAAAAAAGTATTCTTCTGATTTTCCCCCAGATGAATCACAGGCCATTCTTAAGAACCTATGCTATATAGAAAGAAAAAATAAAAGACAGAGTCAAACCTCCCATGTCCCCACTCACAAAAAAAGAAGAGGCCACGGAAACTCTAGCCTTTTCTCCCTCTTTCTTTCTCACTGTGGCTTGGAGCCCCTCCTGGCCTGGACCTCTTAGGAAGGTACCCAGGATCTGGCTCTTCAAAGCAGGGCTCATCTGCCCAAGGACAGTGAAAACTTGAATGCAGATCAAGAAAATCCGCAGTTACTCTTAGAACATCGCCTTAACCTTCCCAAGACTCTCTAGTATCAGGTCCTTGGCCAGCAAACAGGATGTGAGGCCTTCCCCACCCCACCTCCCCACTGAGGCCTCATTCTGAGCCAAGACGCTCCTTGCACCCTTCTCTTCCTGAATCACTTGAGTTAGTTCCTCCCCCTCACCGGCCTTCTCACATCTCCTGGGCCTTGCACAGGCTACTTCCTGCACCAGGAATTTCCTCCTCCTCCTTCTCCTCCTCCTTCAACTGGCCTGCTCCTGATCACCCTTCAGAACTCAGACATCACATCGTCCAAGAAGCTTTTACAAGCCTGCGGGCTGACTCAGGTGCGCCTTCTTAGCATTCCCTTGACCCCCCCAGACTTGCCTCCACAGCAGTACAACGATTCAATGTCAATGTTCTCCATGCCGGACTGCAGGGCTGCATTCCACTTAGGCTGTTTGTTCCCCAAAACCAGCATGGGGCCAGGCCCAGAATCAGGTGCTCAATAAAATGGGATGGCTCATTAGGATGGTACCTTCCTAAGAGGTTCAGGTAATGAACCCAGGGTCCTGGGATAGAGTCCTACACCAGGAGTCTGCGCTTCCCTCTCCCTCTGCCCTCCCCCCGCTCATTCATAGTCTCTCTCTCTCTCTCCCTGTGTCTCTCTCCTTCTCTCTCAAATAAATATATTTTTTAAGATTTTATTTATTTATTTGACAGAGAGAGATCACAAGCAGGCAGAGAGGCAGGCAGAGAGAGAGGAGGAAGCAGGCTCCCTGCTGAGCAGAGAGCCCGATGCGGGCCTCGATCCCAGGACCCTGAGATCATGACCTGAGCCGAAGGCAATGGCTTAACCCACTGAGCCACCCAGGCACCCGCAAATAAATATTTTTAAAAATAATTAAGTAAATATGTATGTGATGGCTAGAAAAAAGGGACAAACTGAACTTAATAGGCATTTATTAAGTGCCTGTTAGATGCCGAGTGCTATTTTAGGGGCTGGAGAAACAGCAGTAGAAACAGATGAAGATCTTGGGGCCCCTGGGTGGTTTCAGCTTGGGTCCTGGCCTCAGAGTCATGGGATCGAGCCCCGTGTCAGGCTCTGAGCTCAGCAGGGAGTCGGCTAAAGTTTCTCTCTCCCTCTGCCCTCTCCACGTGCATGCACTCTCTTTCTCAAATAAATAAATGAGTTTTTTAAAAAGCAGATGAAGATCTCTGCCCCTGAGGGGCTCACTTTCTATTGAGGAGCTCACACTTTAGAGAGGGAGGGACAGGGAGCTGCCCAATTGCTCAAACCTCCCAAGTGAAAAGACTGATGCCTAGGGTCTTGATGCATGTTCAGACCCACTGCCTTGCATACAGAGCCTGCTTGCGAGCCTACTTGTGCCAACACTTAGTTAACACACCTCCTCTTTGTGGCGTTATTCATGTTGCATTGTCCTTTCGGATATGACCATCCTGGGCACTCTCACTTGAAAACTTCAGTGAGAGCTGGTCAGAGTGAAATCATGGAATTCTGTGGAACAGGAAAGAGCTGATAGCTTGAACCATCAAGGTGAAACTAGTGGCTTCCAGTGGAAGAGAAGATGATTCTAGAAGGCCATGGCATTATCCCAAGTCTGGGAGTCTGCAGATCCACCAAGCGTTGTCCACCTACCGAATAAGCACTACTCTGCCTATGCGGAAAGATAGGTCATCAATTTTAAATCTACAGATTCGTGTGAAAGCACTGCTGAATTCCCAGTACCGGTCTATCACTGCTTGGTTTTTATTTTTGTTTTTACCACAGGGGATTCTAAAAGTCCAAGTTCCATTCTTGGACCCCAAACCAGACTGAATGGAAAATCCTCTGGGGTGTGAACTGGGGTCCTGGTTTTTGCTATCAGCTCTCCCCCACCTGGAGGAGGAGAGGACCTGATACCCTGGCACCATATGCTGGTGTGACGGGAAATGAGATGGCACCCACCCCTGCAGTGGGAGCTCTTTCTTTTTTTTTTGAGACAGACAGAGAGAGAGAGAGAGAGAGAGAGGAGGGACAGGAGGGACAGAGGGAGAGAGAGAATCTTAGGTAGACGCCACACTGAGAGTGAAGCCTGATGCAGGCCTCGATCTCACAACCCTGAGATCATGAACTGAGCCAAAATCAAGAGTCAGAAGGTTCACTGACCGAGCCAACCAGGTGCCTCCAGTGGGAGCTCTTTGAAGAGAGAGACTAGGTCTCATTTGCCTCAGAGTCTTACCACTCAGCACAAGGGTGGGGGAAAGGTAAGGGAACCCAGACAAAGTTGTGTCCTCTTTGCAAGGCCAGAAGGTAATGACCTGAGGATAAGTTGATTTGAGGCCTCCAGAAAGGGTATATAGAGCAGCAAAGCTAGTAAGCCTGTTAAGTTTCTTAAGCTTTGAAGAATAATAAATCCATACCTTGGAAATATGTATGCTAAATACATTTTTGGTAATAATTTTACTTTCTCATTCCTTGGTTTTTAATAAAAATGCCTTTGGAAATGCCAACCAGTCTCGGCTATAATAACAGAAAATAGTCATGATGTGGGTGTGTGACAAGGAGTGTCCACAATTGGATTATAAGCTATGAGGGAAAATAGCGAGTATAAAGAGGACAGAAGGATTACGAGTGAAAGACCCCCACGGGAAAGGTGACCTTCAGAAGTCCATGCCGGGGTCACACGTCCAGCCGCCCCTTCCCACCTGAAGGGTCTCTTTCTAAGCTATCTCCCACTCAAAGCTTAAAGGAGACTACGTTTTAACAAGGAAGCCTGTTGCCTCACATCTATCCCCTACAGGATGCAAGGCTGACCTTCCTTCTTCCTCTCCACCTTCAGCTCACCCACCAAGTCCCAACTACAGAAACCATAGGGAGCTCATTCTTTAGAACATCCCTCAGTTGGCAAAGGTAGCGGGAGTCATTAATTATCCTGGACAAATTCCAGCTGGAAAAACTGCCAGGGTGGTGACTCTCAGGGAACAGCTGATTTTGAACTTAGCAGCACAGAGCACTGGTTTCGATGTCAAGAGGCCTGGCTTCTAGATCAAGGCTTTCTGCCATTTATCTGCTGTGTGACCTAGCAGGTGCCACATTCCTCAAAGGGGAGATTAAGTATGTGCTTAGGTCCCCGACAACGGGAGTACGAAAGAGAGAATGAAAAAAATCTATAAGCCATTTTAATTTCAACATACCTGTGGAACTCTGAGTAATCTCAAATATAACATTTTATTTATTTTTTTTTAAGTAGGCTCCACGCCCGGCATGGGGCTCAAACTTAACAACCTTGAGATCAAGACCTCAGCCAAGATCAAGAGTCGGGCACTCAACCGACTGAGCCACCCAGGCGCTCCCCCCAATAACACTTTATCTGAAGGTTTAGCATTGCTTTCATTTGGAATTACATATGGGGAGACATTATAATCTTTGCGGCACTTAGGGCTATTAATGGGCTTGACCCAGCTGGGTACCTTTAGACAAGTCCCTTCCTTTTTCTGGGCCTCAGTGGTCAAGTGTCGGGACACCGATAATGGTTAATGACTGAGTTTTTGGTGCCACACCGTATAAATCCACTTCACCCAAACCAGAGAACTGCGTGGCAGACGATGCAAATTCACCCCTCTCCTCCTGACACATAGCCAACTGCATAAAGGTCAAAGTTGAGCCCAAAAGCCATAACTTGAATCTTCTCCTCTACTCTACTATTCCGTCATCCTGACGCTTTTAGCACCTTAGCTGCTCATTTGTCCAACAAAAAAAAAAAAGGAGAAGATTAAATTTCTTGTTTCTGAGGTGGAGGAAATTCTAGTAGACATTTTGGTGTCCAAATTTCCAGGGAAGACGTTTTCAACACATGGAAAAACCACGTGGGCAGACCAGGAATTTCATGGTATTTAAAAGAAAATGGGCTTGCTTGCTTGCCTGCCCCACCCTGTCAAGCTACTGTCCCAAGGGTCTCTAGGGATGACAGGTAGGACAGAGACAAAGTGAGCTCTGGCAAGTGCCTGTTCCAAGTCCCGGAATTTCCCCCTGCTCCATCGAACTCAAGCAGGCCGCATCCCCGCCTCAGTAGCGGTGACAGTCAGGTTCATCAAATGACTTCATCGAATGGGAAATCTGGTTGCAGTCTAAAGGTGCAGCTCTCATTTTTCTCATCTCCATGTAGATTTACAACCGTCTCCTCCTGCCCTGGAATGATGATTTAAACATAAATAAACCAGCTGTCCTTTCTGATTTGGAGCCAAAGTTGCCACAAAGCTGAAAAACCAAGAGGTGGGAATTTTACATAAAGATGAAGAGGGGAGTTTCCACCATTGACCCAACAGGCTGTATTCAAGCCAAAATAATTGCAAGAAGGAACAGAGCATCTTTCCCCATAGTAAGTTCATAGGCTAGCCTAACACGAAAGCTCCCCAGCGTTATTAAACATACCTCCATGTATCTAGTGCTTTGGTGACTTCCTTTTTCGCTCCGGAGATATTATACCCCTAAGCCAACAGGCTGATTGCTTTTGTAATGATCATTTAAGCACCTACAAACATTAACTAGATCTCTAAGGGAGGAAATGGAAAGCTTGGATTGACTCAGCGTCCGACAGCAGGCATGGAGCTATTTCCCTCTGGCTTTGACCATGCCATCCTTGAGATGAAGACCCGAATGCAATAAAACAGGTCACATTCCAAGCCAGTTTCGAGGAGAGACTCCAGTTATAGGCAGGGCCATGCCAAGGGTGTGGCAAAAGCCACAGATCCATAACCTCAGGAGCTTGGTGCAATCCTTCAGCATGCCCTCTCCGCCTTCCACCCTCCCATCCCCCACCTCGGGCTGGTTACAGGATCTTCTAGGGCAGTCTCAAAGGGGTTCAAGTTACCGAAGAACAGCCTTCAGTGGAGGAGGTGGTGTTGCCAAGCAACCGGCCCAGCCCAGTCCCACCCTTGTAACCTTGAAGATGGCAGGGCTGTGACCCCTGGCTGTAGGGAGGAGCACCTCAGACTCCCTCAGCATCAACTTTCTCCTCCTCCATCTCCCTCTCCTCCCCCTGCTGCCTCCCAGGGGCCTGGTAGAAGCATGCTGTCTGGTCTCTGCAAGCCTGAAGGCTCTGGGCCAGTCTGACTTGCCATTGTTCCTGCAGGTGGCAGCCAAGCTGTCCCCTGCAGGGAGGCTACAAGCTGCTGGCCTGTCAGGTGTCATTCACTCCAGTTATGTGGCTTCCAAACCTTCTTTCCTCCTACCCAGTTCTTGCCTGCCCCCCGTGGTCAAAGAAATAGCTAAAGGAAGAAGGAGGGGGCAGAAATCCAGCCAGATGGAGGATACATAGGGTAAAATGTTGACTGGGGAGTGCTGACCACAGGCAAGATGGTCAGTAAAGGAGTAGGAGGGCTAGGAGAAAAGGCACTAGGAAGAAAAAAAGAACAAGACCTGACAAGAGTAAAAAAAATTTTTTAAAGGCGGGCTGGATATTTATTTGGGGTCAAAATATAATATGTAGCCTGCTGAACACCTTCTTGGAGCTTATACCTGAGCGATGAGGGGCTGGCCAGATGGTGCACTGACTGCTCCCTATCTCTCCTTGCATTTGGCACTTAATGCTCAGATTATTGTCCGGAAGGCCTAATTTAAGTGATACGCAGTCAAAGCACCTGAAGAGAAAAGTGTGCCATGGGATCCTTAAGGGGAATCTAGGGTAGGGCATTAGACCAGAAAATGGAAAGCCAGAAGTTCTTGCCAGATTAAGGGAGCTGGGTTCCATTGGTGCAGAGACCCTCAGAAACATGGACCTCTCAGAGGCAAGAGGACACATCAGAGACAAGAGACGGCCACTCTCCCAGCTCCTGCAAACTTCAAAGAAACCAAACCAATGCCATTTCTCCTCAGAATTGCTCCCTTCCTTGAAAAGATATCCATTGCACAAAGCCATCTCCTTCTAAACCAGCAGATTACTGAAGAGGTCTAGGTCCCAACGGTGACTTGGTGAAGCCATGCCTTCCCTCAGGTGGAAAGGACTCTCCGATTCAGTGGATGGAAAGGTCCAAGCTGGAAAAGCAGAGCCTCCTTTCTGTCCTCATCTTACCCTGCTGAACTGAGTAGGTGGCTCTCTGTAAGCTGTGTGGGCATTCTGAAAACTACTCCCTGAGCTGACTTACCAAATTTCTCCCAGGCTAATCCTGGTAGTCAGTGGGACCCAGGCAAAAAAAAAAAAAAAAAGAGAGAGAGAGAGAGAAAAGAGAGAGGGGGGGAGGGAGGAAGTAGAGAAAAGAAAAGAAGAAAAGAAAAGAAATCAACAGTGACCTTCTTACCCTCTTTGTCAGCTGAGAACTAATCAGACCCAGGGCCCCAGCTCTCTTGGTCCCCTGCCATGCAGAGGTTTCTCACCCTATGTCTACATTCCATCTGGCAGTCATCTGTGTCTTCCACCTTCCTGCTCACCCAGAACCCAGTTCATTTTTCTCCACTAGTGACCTCCACCATCTACCTCAGAAGTCCCACGCCTCTCTGAAGAGGGGTCGCAGGGCCTCTGACTCCTGTCCTGCCAGAAAGGGTCAGGACAAGGTGGTGCCTGCAACTGAGAGGGGCTGGCCCAGCCAATCCTTCCCCAAGGCAGGGGAGTCTTGCACTCAAAAGTCAGCCCATAGCCACCTTCTGCCTCCATCTGAAACTTTCTGGTCACATTGTGCCTTCTCGCCCCTTTCTGGTGGTGCCAGTTGGCCTTGGTACCTGGCATGCCCCAGCTGTGGTCGGCTTTTCCAGCATATTCAGTCCCCTTTGCTTTCAGCACGAGTTCCACACTCTAAAGGAGCAGTGCATTTCCACCAAGTGAGGATTCCCCATTCGAAATACCGAAGACCAAAGTTGTAAGGGTCAAAGGCTCGCACAGCGCTGGTACCATCTCCAGGGTGCTGCGTTCTCAGCCAGGGCACCTCTGAGTTTCTCAGGCATGGCTAATTCCTAAACAAATCATGAAACTAATGACAGTCACTTTAAGTGCTCCTCTCAAGCAAATCTGTGCAGCCAGAGACCCTAGGCACACGGATCAGCGAAGCCGGAGGCAGTCCCTCCTTTCCTCCACACCCCTCCCGCCGCTCCTGGAGCAACGACCCTGAAATCGCCGACCCCGGAATCGCCGGGAGAAGCAGGCGAGAGGGCGCTCCGACACTCCTCTGAGTGCGAGCCGCGAACAGGCTGTGGCGCGAAGTTGCACAGGTTTAAATCCAGCACCGCCGCTAAGCTCCCAGGGCAGCGTAGGTGGCCCGCGGGCCGGGCGCGCTTTCCAAAGGCGCCGAGCTCCGAGACCGGTGCGAAGACACTGGCAGCGCGGCCGTTTGGTTCCCGACGCGGCGGAGACGGGGACGCCCCGGGCCTGGGGACCGCGCCGAAGCCGTCCGGGACCCAGTGGCTCCCGGAACCCCGCGGGACCCCTCCACCCCCGCCTTCTTCCCCTAGGTCCCCAGAAAACGGGTCCCCAGAAGGCACCGGGCCCCTAGGGACGGCCCGGCCGGCTCCAGCAGCAGGAAGTCCCAGAGGTAGAGCGGCGGATGGGGAGTCAGGGAAACGGGATTCCCCTCACCCCCGAAAGAGAAGGGAGGGAAGGGAGGAGGAGGGGCAGGGAGGGCCGGGGAGGGGGTGGGCGCCGAGCCGGGAGCCCACTGGCGCCCCCAGAGGCGGGGTAGACGCGGGGCCGCGAGCCGCCCGGGCGCGGTTTACCTAGCTCTTCGTCGTCGTCCTCCGGGCCGAGCAGGCGGCAGGGCAAGCGGCGGCGGAGGCGCACGGTGCGCCGGCACAGGCTGTCGGTGCGGCGCCCTAAGGCCAGCAGGTGCCCCTCGAGGTCCTCGAGCAGAGTCAGAGAGTGGCCGCAGAGGTCGGCGAGCTGCCGGAGCAGGCTGAGCGCAGCCAGGTGGCTCACGTCGCGGAGCTCGGCGAGCGGCTGCGGCGAGTTGCGCGGGCACAGGCGCTGGGGCACCACCGTGCGCCTGTAGAACGGCATTCCGGGCGCTGGTGCGGGGAACCAGCCCGGCGGCGCGGCCGGCTCACCCGGAGGGGCGCCCCTGGCCCGAGCAACCCTGAGCGGCGGCCCCTGCTCCGGGTGTAGCAGGCCGGGCGCAGGCCCTCGAGCGGGCGGGCGCCGAAGACGCCTGGCGGGTGGGCGGGCTGACGGGTTCCCAGCCTGGAGCGCCGCTCCCCCCAGGGCTGCACACTCGCCGGAGCCACCAGTCCCTCTGACTCTGGTTCGCAGGGCTCCTCCTCCTCCTCCCCGCCTTTCTCCACCTCCTCCTCCCTTGCTCTGCTACTTCAGGATCCCCCCACCCACCTTTTTTTTTTTTCTTTTGCGGTCAGAGATTCGCAGATTAACGCTTGATCCGGGAGAGGAGGGAAAGGGAAGTAGGAGTAAAAAGAGCGAGCTGGAGCGTGAAAGAAGGAATGTTTGCGTGAGGTGTGTGTGTGTGTGTGTGTTCTGTACAATCTGTGTGCCCGCGTCCTCCTGCGGAACTCGAGTCTTAAGGTACTGGTGGTTAAAAGTTGTGTTCTGCTTTGTTTCTGCAACTTAAACTTTCCCTTCATAAATAATAAAAATTCAAGCGCACCCGCACCCACACCAGCAAGTAATCGGTGGAGACCCACTGAATAGTCTGATTTCATTCATCTAGCTTTCCTTTCCCAAACATGGGCTCAGTGCCACGCACGGGCTAGGCTAGGCTGTGAGTCCAGCTTTCTAGCGCCCAGGAGCTTGGAAACGAGGAGGAAAGAACCAATTATCTTATTGGACTGCCAGGAGGGCAGTGCCTCTAGGTACTCTCGTGGTGCCTGGACTGTTGTAAAGACTGTGGAATGGATGAATGAATGAATGAATGAATGAATAGAAAAGAAATCCATTCTCTGGAACAATAGATTCAGTTCAGAGGGAGGAATGCTGCACCATATTTTATGCAGAAATAGAGCCCAGGGCCACCTCCGTCTCTGTCCCCACTGGGCTCCTGAGATGCCTGCGGAACAGGCTGGGGTAGGTATGCTACATCGCAGGAAACCCTATAGTCACGTCCTGATTTCTCTCTGTTGTAGAAGTTAGAAGAGAGGGAGACACTGACGGATGTCCTCAGGAAAGCAGAGTGCCTAAGTGTGTGTGTCCCTGTGCACTTGGGAAGTTTCCACTCCAACCACTTAATTTCAACACACTGAGCTCCCATCTAATTCTGCTCTAAACCGCTTTGACTTTGGCGTGGTTCCGTTTCTTTCTTCTGGTAATTCTCTCATCTCTCCTCCTAAAAATGCTCCCATCCTTATAATCCTTTATAATTTACGAGTAAGACACCTTGAACAGACTATGTGTGTCTGCACAAATGATCCTGAGCGTGGCCTGTTTACATTTACTCCTTACAGAATTGTTCCCTAAGCAGTCCAAGAAGGCTCTACAACCAGTTAAGAGTAATTTGATTACCTTTCTCAGCAAGTATCTGTTCCCTGTTCCCAAACTTGGAACACAGATACCAAAAAAGTTGGGTTCTATTACAGTAAGAAACTAAATAGTCAAAAGACCACTCCTCTTCTGAGCGTTAAACCCGATTACAGAACAGGGACCAAAAAGTCTGTATTTGGTAAGCTCAAACCTGAGCCAAGAGAGTGACTGGCAGGAAGTAGGGACTTGGCCAGACTCTCTGGGGGTACTTGTCCTTGACCTATGGGCTGTTTAGATTGATCTTCATTTGGGAGAAAAAGAAATGAGGTAAGAACAGATTGAAAGAGACTGTGTGGGCAGAGCTTCCCTGCCTGAGGGTGGCAGGCCTGGGTTGGGCCTGGTGTCTGAGCTGACCTCACGACTTTGATTCCGGAAGCTGATGAATCTTTCAGGGCTCTAAAATAACAAGCTCAACTCCAAGCAAATCAGCACTGGCCCCACACCCTTCCCCCCCCCCAACCCAGCCAAGTCTGTTCATTCCAGGCTCTTCAATGTGCTGGCCCTGGCTTTCATCAAGGAAACATCAAGGACTTACAATGGGGCCACCTCGGAATAGAGCCCCTCCTTTCTTCCCAGGACCAGAGCTGGACTGCACGTACTGTGGACGAAGTCAAGGGAATGTAGGTTTTCACCTTCCTTCTTTTCTCCAGTATCTTCCCAACAGGAAATCAGAGACCTTGAGCGAGAGGCAAGCCTGGATGTAGCGAGCCCCCAGGAAGGAGCTCAGGGGCCACCTCTGGTCTGTGGACGGAGAGCTGGGGTTCTAGAAGTGCCACATTCCAGCCATGCTGTCCGGGGCAGGTAAGCAGCTAAGACCAAGTGTCCCATCCCATACTCCCACATCACCCTCCAGCACAGGATTCCCACAATCATCCTTGCTTAATAGTAATCATAATGCTTTTGTAATAATATCAGCTTCTCTGGTTAGGCTGTTAGCTCCATGGGGGCAGGAAGCATGTCTGTCTCACCCACTTCGTATGTTCAGTGCCAAAGCCAGTGACTAGCGCACCGTAGGTACTCAGAAAATATATGTTGATGAATGAATAAATAAAGCTGGATTATAGGAAGAGCCCAATATGAGGAGCTTTACTAAAGGATCTCACCTGGCCCAAGGCCCCATAGAGAGTCATTGTGTATTCTGGAGCAGAACACTGCCGGAAGTGGGGAAGGAGATGCTCGAGAACTTTTCATCTGGAGGCAGTGGGAAGAGGCAAATGTTGAGGGCAAGACTGCTGTGTCCCACCTGTACCCACATCCCCAGAGCCAAGGAGCCAGAAAGTGCTCTGTGAATTCAGTGTTTGTCTTGATTTGCCTATAAACCCTGGCACTGCACATTCTGAAGGAAAATGAGGGAAGGTGCCAAGAGGAGAAAGGAGAGGACCCTAACAACCAAGCCAGATCTGAAAATGCTGGGTGCTTCCTACCCACCCAACAACTCCCAGACTCCAGACCTATAGCTGTTCATCTGTCACTGTGCTCAGACTTCTAACCTGAGCCTAAGCTGGCCCCACTTGTACAACTGGACATGGGCCTGGCGTCGAAGTAGTGACTGGGAAGAGTGGCTAGAGGGCACTTGGGTGGCTCAGTTGGTTGAGCAACTGCCTTTGGCTCAGGTCATGATCCTGGAGGACCTGGATCGAGTCCTGCATTGGGCTCTCAGCTCCTCGGGGAGTCTGCTTCTCCCTCTGACCCACTCCTCTCTCATGCTCTCTCTCAGTGTCTCTCTCTCAAATAAATAGATAAAATCTTTTTTAGAAAAAGAGTGGCTAGAGAGGGAGAAGGAAATGGGAGAGTAGACCACCCACAACCAGCAAGGCCCCTGCTTTCCTTCCCACCCTCTGTCCTGCCTAACTAGCTGCTGCTAAGAACCTGGAATTTCAATAAAAACTGGATTTTGAGGGGTGCCTACGTGGCTCAGTCGGTTAAGTGTCTGCCTTCAGCTCAGGTCATGATCCCAGATTCCCAGGATCAAGCCCCACATTGTGGGGGGGTCCCTGCTCAGTGGGGAGCCTGCTTCTCCCTCTGCCCTTTCCCCTGCTTATGCTCTCTCTCTCTCTCTCTCTCTCAAATAAATAAATAAAATCTTTTAAAAATTTTTTTAAACTGGAGTTTGAAGGCATAAATAAGTAACCTAGGCTACACCATTTCTCTTCCTCCAAGTGGGCAATCTCCACAGCAGCAAAATGAAAATTCATGAGCACACATGCCACCTCCCCAGTTTCCCAGCATAGCCCTCGATCTTATTTCAGGATGAGAATCAAGAAAGGTGCCCCCATGTTGCTACCTCTCAAATTTGCCCAGATGGTAGCATCTTGGAAGCCAAGCAGCAATGCCATTTTTTTCCCTTGCCATTCCTCTATAGTCAGACAACTGTTTTATCTAAGTTGTAAAAACAGGGGCTCCTGGGTGGCTCAGCGGGTTAAAGTCTCTGCCTTCGGCTCGGGTCATGGTTCCAGGGTTCTGGGATCGAGCCCCACATCGGGCTCTCTGCTCAGCAGGGAGCCTGCTTCCCTTCCTCTCTCTCTGCCTGCCTCTCTGCCTACTTGTGATTTCTGTCTGTCAAATAAATAAATAAAATCTTTTTTTAAAAAAAGAAAAGAAGTTGTAAGAACATACATTCTACCCTCAACACCCTCTTGCCATGAGACTCAAAGCAGATACTTTCCCTATGAATGAAAAATTATAATATATATATAGCCAGTAGGGGATAAAAAGGCTGTTCCTCAGTCCCAACGTCAACATCGCCTTGTTCCCTGGTGCTAAGTGTCTGCACCAAGAGAAACTGACAAGAATAGGCAAATATTAGATTGACTCTTTTTTTTATGTCATTTATCCTTTTCAGTATTTTAACGCTTGGCTCTACAGTTAAGAACACAAGTAACCTACCTCCTCAGACAGGGCCTAAGAAAGCAGCTGAAGACAACAAACTGGTGGCTTTTAGCCTTAAATCAGAAGGGATCCCAGGATGCAATCAACAATGCAGATAAAACTCAATGCTTATCAGCACCTTACTCAGAACACAGTGGGACCGGTCAGTGCCTCCCGTCAGTGCCTAGATTTGAGAGGAGAAAGCAGACTTCTGCCCTTGAGGCAGCCTTCAGAGTGGGGAGGGGAATGCCCCAGAGCTGGGCCTCCAAGGCTGGACTGGAAACTTACACAGCCATCAATCACCTCCTAGGGCAATAGGCGTGTAAGCTGAAGACGGCTCAAGGTCCTAAAATAAATTCCTTTCAGCCCAGACTCAATGCTTCACAGACATGCAGGGCAAACCCTTCAAGAATTCCATGAGGAAATAAACCTTTATTTCAAAAATAAACTTTGATGTTGTTTGAACTTTGGCCCTGACTCTGAGCCCCGGCTGAAACTGCAAGAAGAGATTTGTGGTATTTTGAAAGAAACTACAGGAGATTTAAGCAGAACATGAACAGATCCTTTTTCAGCCCCTCATCCTCATGTTGGATGTGGACTCCCCCGACAACACCACCAGTCCGCCCCACCCCAGCCCTCTACCATGCTTTCCCTCATTCCCTCCCTATCTTGTCTGCATGAGACTGTAATTAGGAACATTCAAATGCTGCTACATTGGATGTGTAATTTTATTCTAACGTACTTGCTTTCCCCAGGAGAAATTTTGGGACACTCCCTGACTGTCCTACTCCTGACCTGACAACCACCACCCCTCCCCTGCAAATTCCTGTCTCCCCACAAAATCCTAAAGCAGTAAGGGAAAGTCCTTAATCTCTCCAGAATGTGCTATGTCCACCACACGATGACAGGAACCTGAATAAGGAATGTTTCACCTTTGGATGAACACGGGCTCCACCTTCCCTCTCTACTAGGAAGCTATGCAGCCCAGCATTGTCACAGCCAAAGGCAGGCTGTGGGGACCCACTGATCGGCATTTAAGTCACCGGCTCCCCAACTGTGTGTCTTGGGCAAGTTACTTAACACAAACTGTGCCTCAATTTCCTCATCCATAAAATGGACAAGATCCATACTCAATTGATGTGCATGAGTATGGCTGTACCGATGGTCTCCAGGTGTCCATTCTGTTTGATCAGGGCCTATTCCATTCTGGCTATTCAATATTGGCCTTGCAGGATTGCTCTGAGCACTGCGTGAGATAACATACAGAAAGTGCTGGGCACAGAAGAAACATTCAAGAAATGTTATTAGCAGTATACATAGTAGTTTCCTGACTATAAAAAGGGAGGCACTTTTTTTCTCTCTTCTCCATTCTAAGTTACCATTAGCCTCATGCTCTTGAGTCAAAGTTTCTGTAGTTGCAAAGAATATATCGGGATGCCTGGGTGGCTCAGTCGGTTAGGCCACTGCCTTCGGCTCAGGTCATGATCCCAGGGTCCTGGGATCAAGCCCACATTGGGCTCTCTGATCAGCAGAGAGCCTGCTTCTCCTTCTCCCTCTGCTTGCCACTCTGCCTGCTTATTCTCTCTCTCTCTCTCTCTCTCATAAATAAATAAATAAAATCGTGATCAGGAATAGTTGAATTCTTGTCTCTTACCCAATTGCCTTTTAACTGCCCAAATGCTTCTTGACATTCAGGTGTCTTGACTTCTTTATCAAGCCCTTTCTCAGCCAATAAATGAGTAAGGGATTTATTGAATTAAACTAGGTTCCAAACCTGTGGCAATAACCAATGCCAGGCCTCACCTGCCACTTTTTGTATGGGTTACTCCATTTCCCAATCGTCTCAGCTGTATCTTAAGTAAGTAGGAGTCTACTATTGCTATCTAGCCCCAAATCATCACTTTGAGCAATCAAAATGGACATTAACTCAACTTCTTAGAAGCCCAGTTCCTGGAGTGACCTGGAGAAGTCTCCAAGCATCCCAGGTGAATTTCCATATTTACATTAAGAATGGCCATCTCAGGGGTGTTTGGGTGGTATAGTTGGCTAAGGGGCCAGCTCTTGTTTCGGTTAGGGTCATGATCTCTGGGTTGTGGGATCAAGCCCTAAGTCAGGCTCCTTGCTCAGCACAGAGTCTGCTTCAGACTCTCTCCCCTCTCCTTCTGCCCGTCTGCTCATGCACGCTTGTGTGCTCTCTCTCCCTCAAATACATAAATCATTTTTTATAAAGATTCTCTGGGGTGCCTGGGTGGCTCCGTCATGATCCCAGAGTCCTGGGATTGAGCCCCATATTGGGCTCTCTGCTCAGTGGGGAGTCTGCTTCTCCCTCTGCCTTTGCTGCTTCCCCGGCTTATACTTGTGCGCTCTCTCTCTCTCTCCCTCTCTCTGTGTCAAATAAAATAAATAAAATCTTTGAAGAAAAGTTAAAAAAAAAAAAAGATTCTCCCTCTCCCTCTGCCCTCCCTCTAAATAAACTGCTACCTCATCACCATTTTTAATTGCAAGATCATACATTCCAAACAAAGTACAGTTGACCTTGACACAATGCAGGGGTTAGGGTTCTGAGCCCCCAGGCAGTTGAAAATCTGTGTATAATTTTTGACTCCCCCAAAACTTAACGAATAGCCTCCTCTTGACCAGAAGCCTTAACAATAACATAAACAGTCAATTCATCCATATTTTGTATGTTACATGTATTATATATTGTCTTCTTGTAATAAAGTAAGTTAGAGAAAAGAAAATGTTATTTTAAGATCATTAAGGGAGAGAAAATATATTTACACAACTATGCTGTACTTGTGGAAAAATAATTGTGTGTAAGTAGACCCATGCTTTTCAAACACGCGTTCAAGTTTCAACTGTATATACCACAATCACATAAACCAATTATATACATCCTATTGGCTCTGCTTCTCTGGCTGAACCGTGACTGATACAGACCACTACCTCTCACTCCCAAGGGCCTCACCATCACTATTTTTCTGGAAACCATCACAAATAATCTCAACATGGCTTTTCTCTATTTGTGTCAGTAGCCTAAGACTCCCAAGTCATGTTTCTCTTTGAGGGTAGCCAGACAGCTTGGTATATCGCTTTTATGACTCCGTATCCCTCCTCCCCAACTTCTGAAACCCTTTTACCATCTGTAGAATTTGGGGACAGATATCATATTCCCCTATATCTGCAGCTGCATCTTTGTATATCCCCTCATCTTCTCCCTTAAGTGAAATCAAACTCTGAGGTCCTTAGTGTCCCCAAATCCTCTTAAATGGTGCTGTCTTCTCTCCCACACCTCTAGCTCCACAGGCCTGGAAGTGAGAAAGGTGTCCTCCTCATTGTTCCTTCCAGGACATTCTCCTCCATCCTCAAAACAACCCCCAGCTTTGAATCTCCTGTCCTCAAATTATATCATTCGCTTTTTGTCCTCAGGGAGATCACTGACCCCTGGATCACTCATACTTACTCCTGGAAGATTTTAGTACCTGGTTCACTGTTACTCCCTCTAACACTATTCCTGTCGTAATTCTTGCTCAGTTCAGTCTCCAAATAGATGATCTCCAGCCTCTCAGTTCCTTGACCTCCTCTCCCCTAGATATCATGCCCTCCACCCTACTTTATCCACTAATCCACTAACCCACATGGCCATACCACTGACCTTATAATTAGTAACACAAAACAAAACTAACAAAAAAACTACTCCTCTCTTTTCTCAACTTCAGGCATCCCACTTTTCAACTAACACTTTCTCCTTTCTAATTCTAAAATAAACAATGTTTATTGTGCCTCTACCCTAACAGTACTTTGGCCCCACTCATTAAACGTCCTATTCCCACTTCCTTTCATGTCAATTCCCTCCCTCCCCAGCTTAAATTTCATGGTCAATCATTGTATTAATTCCACTACATGTGCTCTCAGTGATTTGAGATTTTCTTTTCTAATAAATATTTAATGCTATAAATTTCCTGCTAAGCACTGCTTTTGCTACATCCCACAAATTTCAATATGTTTTCTTTTCATTTTTGTTTAATTAAAAGTATTATCAAATTTGCCTCAAGAACTTCCTTTGACCCCTGGGTTATTTAGAAGTATACTTTTCAAGTTCCAAAAACTTGGGGATTTTCCAGATATCTTTCTGGTAGTAATTTCTAGTTTAATTCTAATATGGTCTGATTTGTATGATTTCTACTATCTTAAATTTATCAAGTGTTGCTCATGGCCCAGAGTATGGTCTAACTTCATGGTTGTTCTGTGTGCACTTAAGATCTGCATTATGTTGGGGCGCCTGGGTGTCTTACTTGGTTAAGCGTATGCCTTCAACTCAGGTCATGATCCCAGAGTCCTGGGATCGAGTCCTGTGTCGGGCTCCCTACTCAGCAGGGAGCCTGCTTCTCTCTCCCTCTCCCACTCCCCCTGCTTGTGTTCCTCTCTAGCTGTCTCTCTGTGTCAGATAAATAAATAAAATCTTCAAAAAAAAAAAAAAAGATTTGTCTTGTCTTGGGTGAAAGGTTCTCTAAGTGTCAGCTGGGTCAAGTTGGTTGCTAGTGTTCTTCAAGTTATCCATAAGCTTTTATTTATTTATTTGACAGAGAGAGATCACAAGTAGGCAGAAAGAGAGGGGAAGCAGGCTCCCTGCTGAGCAGAGAGCCAGATGTGGGACTCGATCCCAGGACCCTGAGATCATGACCTGAGCCAAAGACAGAGGCTTAACCCGCTGAGTCACCCAGGCACCCCTTCACTGGCGTTCTGCCTACTTGTTCTCTTAATTATTGAGAGAGGAATGGGGGATTCTCCAACTATAATGGTAGATTTGTCTATTTCTCCTTTAAGTTCTATGAGTTTTTGCCTCATAAATTTTGAAGCTCCTTTGTTAAGTACATACATATTTAGGATGGTTATATCATCTTGAAAATTGATAACCTTTATCATTACACAATGTCCCTTTTTATCCCTGAACACATTCACTGCTTGGAACTTGGCTTACTCTGAAATTAACATAGCTAGTTCAACTTTCTTTAGATAATATCTTTCTTTCATTTTACTTTTAATTTGTGTCTTTATAGTTAGAGTGGATTTCTTGTAGACAGCATGTAGTTGTGTTGCGGTTTCTAATCCAGTCTATCTCTTTTTTTCTTTCTTTCTTTTTTTTTTTTAAAGAAAGCTCTACGCCTGACATGGGACTAGAATTCATGACCCCGAGATCAAGAGTCACATGCCCTACACATTGAGCCAGGCAGGTGCCCCTGACAATCTTGTCTTTTAATGGGTGTGTGTAGATCATCCAATTTAACATGATTATTGATATGTTTGAAATACAGTCTATCATTCTGCTAGCTGATTTCAATTTGTTATGTCTCTTCTTTGTTTTTCCCTTCTGTTTCTTTCTTCTCTTGGGTTAATTGGAATTAGCTTTTGTAATAAAAGATGTATGATGTAATATTTATGATTTTAACAATTCTAAGTGTACATGTCACTGGCATTGATTATATCCACAATATTTTGCAACCATTATCACTGTATGTGTCCAAAACTTTTTCATCACCTAAAACAAAACCCTGTAACCATTAAGCAATAACTCCCCGTTTCCACCATGCCCAAGCCCCAGGTAACCTTTAATTTACTTTAATTTAATTTATTTTCTTATCTATATGGCATTACTAATTCTAGAGATTTCAGATAGGTGAAATCATACAATATTTGTCGTCTTGTGTCACTTAGCAGAATGTTTTCAAGGTTCATCCATGTTGTAGTGTGTATCAAAACTGCATCCCTTGTTTTGGCTGAATAGTATTCCATTGTATTATGTATCATATCGTGTTTATCCATTCACCTGTTAATGGACAATGACTTGTTTCCACCTTTGGTTGCTGTGAATAATTATGCAGTGAATGCTGGTGTAAAAGTTTCTCTTGGATACTTTTTTTTTTTTCAGTTATTTTGGGTATGTACCTAGGAGTGGAATTGCTGGGTCATGTGGCAACTTTATGTTTTACCTTTTAAGGAACTAGCAGACTGTTTTCCACAGCAACTACACCATTTTACATGACCACCAGCAATGCATGAGTGTCCAATTTCATTGTATGCTTGTCAACACTTGTTATTTTCTGTTTGTTTTTTCTATGATAGCCATCCTGGTAGGTGTGAAATGGGATCTCCTTGGGATTTTGATTTGCATTTCCCTACTAATGATGTTAAGCATCTTTCCATGTATTTATCTGGCCATATGTATATCTTCTTTGGAGAAATGTCTTTTCAAATGCTTTGCCCATGTTTAATAGGGCCATCTTTTCACTGTTGAGTTATAGAAGTTATTTATATACTCTGGATATTAAACCCTTACCAGATATATGATTTGCAAATATTTTCTTCCATTCTATAGGTTTTTTTTTCACTTTCTTAATAATATTCTTTGATGCTCAAAAATTGTGATTTTGGTCAAGTCCAATTTATTTTCCCTCTTGTTGCCCAAGTTTCTGTTGCCATATCTAAGAATGCATTGCCAAATCTAAGATCATGAAGATTGATTGTTATGTTTCTTTTAAGATTATTATAATTTTAGCACTTATATGTAGGTCTTTGATCCTTTTGGAGTTAATTTTTGTATATAGTATGAGGGAGGGGTTAAATTGGTCTTTTTTTTCCATTTAATGGTCTTGACACCCTTGTTGAAAATCAATTAATCATAGGTATGTCATTTTATAACTGGACCCTCAATTCTATTTTATGTTTCTATGCACCTATCCTTCAATTCTATTTTATGTTTCTATACACCTATCCTTATGCCAGGATTTCATTGCTTAATTACTATAGCTTTGTAATAAGCTTGAAATTGGTAACTGAGTCCTCCAACTTTATTTCTTTTTAAAGATTGTTTTGGCTATTTGGATCTTTTCCATTTCCATAGGAATTTGAGGATTGGCTTTTCCATTTCTACAAAAAAAGTCACTTGAATTTTGATAGAGATTGCATTCAATCCTAAGACTGCTTTAGAAAGTACTGGCATCTTAACAATATTAAATCTTCCAATCCATGAACATAGGATGTGTTTCCATTTATTTGGGTCATAGTTAATTTATTTCAGAAATTTTTTGTAGTTTTCAGTGTATAAGTATTTATCTTCTTGATATATTAGATATACCCTGATATTCTTGATATATCTTAATATTATATATATATCAAGATATATATTATATATATTCTTGATATATCTTGATATTCTTGATATATTAGATGTTATTTTAAATGGAATTGTTTTCTTAATTTCCCTTTTGAATTTTTCATTGCTGGTATAGAAACACAACTAATTTTTGATTGTTGATTTTGTATCTTGCATCTTTTCTGAATTTATTAGCTCTAGAAGCTTTTTTAAAAGATTCTTTGGGATTTTCTTTACATAGGATCATGTCATCTGTGACTAGAGATAGTTCATTTCTTCTTTTCTAATTTGTATATTCTTTATTTATTCTTCTACCTAATTGCTCTGGCTAGAATTTACAGTATAGTGTTCAATAGCAGTGGTGAAAGTGGACATTCTTGTCTTTTTTTACTAAGATTTTTTATTTGTTTATTTGTCAGCAGGGGTGGGAGTAGGGAGGGAGAGCATGAGCAGGGGGAGAGCATGAGCAGGGAGAGGGGCAGAGGGAGAAGCAGGCTCCCCACTGAGCAAAGAGCCTGATGCAGGACTCAATCCCAGGACCCTGGGATCATGACCTGAGCCGAAGGCAGAAGCTTAACAACTAAGTCACCCAGGTGCCCCTGTACTGGGTCCTTTTCATGCTACTATTGCTCTGGTTCTCCCTCTTCTGACTCCCTCTTCCACTTTTCAGGATGCTTGTGATTATACTGGACCTACCCAGATAATCCCGAGTAATCTCTCTATCTTAAAGTCAGCTGATTAACAACTTTAATTCCATCTGCTACCTCAGTTCACTTCAGCCACATGACCAGACACTGTCATAAGTTCCCCAGATTAGAACATGGTTGTATTTACCTGGCCACCAGTCTGTCTACCATACAACCAGACACACTGTCCTATATACAGTAAGATTCCATGTACATAAATTTTTTTATTTAAATTCAATTAATTGGGGTGCCTGGGTGGCTCAGTCGGTTAAATGTCTGCCTTCAGCTCAGGTCATGATCCCAGGGTCCTGGGATCGAGACCCATGTCGGGCTCCCTGCTCAGTAGGGAGTCTGTTTCTCCCTCTGCCTCTCCCCCTGCTTGTGCTCTCTCTCTCTCTCTTTCTATCAAATAAATAAATAACATCTTTTTAAAAATTTTTAATTCAATTAACTAACATAGAGTATATTATTAGGTCAGTAACTCATCAGTCTTATATAATACCCAGTGCTCCTTAGTTCCCGTGCCTTCCTTAATGTCCATCTCCCCAGTTACCCATTGTCCACCCCCACCATAATGTTTTTTAAAAGGAGAAAAAGAGTAACGTTTAACAGTGTTCCTTATAACTGCACGCAAAACTCTAATGAAAAACAAAGAAGTGATTACCATGAAAGTTAAGATAGTTGTTACTTTTTGGAAAGGGGTAAGGCAAACTGATTGAGAGGGGACAAAGGGAAAGCCTCTGAGTACTCGTAACATTCTATTTCTTGACTTTTGTGGTTGGTCCAAATATGTTAGATTTATGATCATCCATTGATTTTGGTGATCATCTTATGTACTTTACTTTTCACAATAAAAAAGCTTAGAAGTGTCACCTGGGTGGCTCAGTGGTTAAGTGTCTGCCTTCGGCTCAGGTCATGATCCCAGGGTCCTGAGATAGAGCCCCTCATTGGACTGTCTGCTCAGTGGGGAGTCTGCTTCTCACTCTCTGTGCTCTCGCATTCTCTCTCTGTTCTCCCTCTCTCTCTCAAATAAATAAATAAAATCTTTTTTTAAAAAGGCTAGAAAATGAAAGAA
This sequence comes from Neogale vison, assembly GCF_020171115.1. Classification (NCBI taxonomy): domain Eukaryota; kingdom Metazoa; phylum Chordata; class Mammalia; order Carnivora; family Mustelidae; genus Neogale; species Neogale vison. The sequence goes on from NC_058105.1 coordinate 70,461,903, forward strand.
AGAAGAGTACTTCAAATTTGAAATCACTAAACAGTGTGTGGTGGAGAGAGTATGATCAAACACTTACACAAATACAACTTGCAGTCAGCATGTTAGTGCCTCAAAATGTACTATCAATGGACTTCCAGGGATCCTACAGCATTTTTTTTTTATCCTACAGCATTTGAATAAGATCTCCAATATGAGGGACACCTGGGTGGCTCAGTGGGTTAAGCCTCTGCCTTCAGCTCAGGTCATGATCTCAGGGTCCTGGGATCGAGTCCTGCATCAGGCTCTCTGCTCAGCAGGGAGCCTGCTTCCCCGACCCCTGCCTGCCTCTCAGCCTACTTGTGACCTCTGTCAAATAAATAAATAAATAAAATATTTTTAAAAAAGATCTCCAATATGAGAGGAACCAAGACAAATAGCAAAGTAGACTCCAGAGGAAGCAGATATAGTATGAGGAACAGAAAAAAATGCTTTTTATAAAACCATAAACCCCAAGTCCTCTAAATAATATCCTAGAGAAATGAAAGAAGATACTGCATCCATGCTTTAAAAGAGGAACAGAAAATTTAAAAAAAACTTGTAGAAATGAAAATAGAAGAATGGACATTTAAAACAAACCACAAACCTCAATTAAAGGTTGAAAACTAGGGACGCCTGGGTCGCTCAGTTGGTTGGGCGGCTGCCTTTGGCTCAGGTCATGATCCCAGCGGCCTGGGATCAAGTCCCACATCGGGCTCTCTGCTCGGCAGGGAGCCTGCTTCTCCCTCTGCCTCTGCCTGCCAGTCTGCCTGCCTGTGCTTGTGCTCTCTCTCTCCCTTTCTCTAACAAATAAATAAAATCTTAAAAAAAAAAAAAGGTTGAAAACTAAAGCTTCAGAGGTATCCCAGAAACCATGGAAAGGGGACGGTGAAATGGATAATGGAAGAGAAGAGCTTAGAAAATTTCACTGTCAATCTCAAAATCCAGTCTGCTGGTCTAGGAACGGTGTTCTTGGCTCTATGGATGTGTGGAGAGCTCACCAGCATGGAAATGCTAGCAGTTCTAAAAGAAGAGAAAAAAAGAAAATGCTGGAGAGGGAAAATTAAGACAATGCTATAGGCTGAATGTTTGTGTCCCCCCAAATTCAAAGGTTAAAACTTAAGCCCCAGTGTGATAGTATTTGGAGATGATGCTTTTAGGAGGGGATTAGATGATGAGGGTTGCGCCCTATAAAATAGCCCTTATAAAAGTGACCCTTTAGTGCCCTTATAAAAGAGACCCAAGTGAGCTCTCTGGCCCACAATCACATGAGGATATTGTAAGAAGACATTGTCTGTGAACCAGGAAGTGGGCCCTTACTAGTTACCAAAACTGCTGGTACCTTGACCTTGGACAATCCACCCTCCAGAACTGTGGGAAATAAATCTGTGTCATTTATAAGCCACCCAGTCCATGGTATTCTATTACAGTGGCTCAAATTGACTGAGTAGAAAAGTTACTGGAATGGAAAGACACACATTTCCAGTGAAAGGGTATACATACTAAATACACAACAAAATGCACATCATAAAAAAAGTCACCAATCAAATATTTCCAGATTCCAAGAATACAGAAAATATATTGCTATTAGTCAAATAGGGGGGAAAATGGTACTATGAATAAGTCAATGCACATAAATTGAATAGCTTACAAGAAATAGGCCAGTATCTTGAAAACCTCAAATTACCAAAAATTATCCAATATTGAATAGATAACTTGGATACTGCTATAAAGAAACTGAATTCATTGCTAAATACCTTCCAAAAAAGAAAATGATAGGCCCAGATGGTTTCACTGGTGAATTCTACCATACATTTAAAGAATTAACATCAATTTTGTAAAACTTCTTCCCAAAAATAGAACAGGAGAGAAGAGCTTCCAACCACTTTCATGAGACCAGCATTACCCTGATACCAAAACCAAAGATAAACAAACAAACAAACAAAACAGGCAAGCAAGAACCTGCAGACCAAAAATCTCATGAACATAGACACAAAAATCCTCAACAAAATCTTAACAAATCAGGGGCACCTGGGTGGCTCAGTCGGTCTGCCTTCCACTCCAGTCCTGGGATTGAGCCCCATGTCCAGCTCTCTGCTCAGCAGGGAGCCTGCTTCTCCCTCTCTTTCTGCCTGCCACTCGGCTTGCTTGTGCTTTCTCTCTCTGTCAAATAAATAAACTCTTTTAAAAAATTTTTTAATTAAAAAATATTAACAAATCAAATTCAGCAATGTATATAAAGAAAAATATATCTCAAATAAGTGATGCTTATTCCAGGAATACAAGGTTTGTTCAATGTTAAAACAATCAATTAAAGCCATTATTTTTTTAAATTTATTTATTTGAGAGAGAGAGAGAGAGTACATGTGCACACATGAGTTGGGGGAGGGGTAGAGGGAGAGAATCTCAAGCAGACTCATCACTGAGTACAGAGACCACTGAGGGGCTCAATCTCACAAGCCATGAGATGATGACCCGAGTCGAAACCAAGAGTCAGATGCTTAACCAACCTCAATTTAAAGCCCTCAAATTAAAGACATTATATTAATATTTTATAAAAGAAAAGTCATGCCATCATGACAAGTAATTAAAAAAACACCTTTGACATCTATTCAAGACAAAAACTCAGCAAACTATGAATGGAAGGGAACTTCCCCAACCTACTAAAGGGCATCTATAAAAAACCTACAGCTAACATACTTGATAGTGAAAAACTAACTGGTTTCCCTCTAAGATAAAGAATAAGGCAAGGATGTCCATATTTACCATTCTTATTCGACATCATACTGAAAATCCTAGCTAGTATAATAATTCAAGAAAAATAAATAAAAGACATTCCAATAGGAAAAGAAGACATAAAACTGACCATATTCATAGGCAATATGATTATCTAAATAGAAAATCCCATGAAATCTATTTTAAAAATTCTCATAACTAACAAATGAGTTCGGTAGGATCACAGGATACAACATCATTAACAAAAATCAACTGTACTTCTGGGACGCTTGGGTAGCTCAGTTGGTTAAGCAGCTGCCTTCAGCTCAGGTCATGATCCCAGCGTCCTGGGATCGAGTCCCACATCGGGCTCCTTGCTCGGCAGGGAGCCTGCTTCTCCCTCTGCCTCTGCCTGCCAATCTGTCTGCCTGTGCTCACTCTCTCCCCCTCTCTCTCTGACAAACAAATAAATAAAATCTTTTTTAAAAAAATAAACCGTACTTCTATATACAATAAATGTACAAATGGAAACGAAAAATTTAAAAACCAATATAATTTACAATATTTAGGGATTTATCTAACAAAATATATACAAGATCTTTATTCTCAAAATCACAAAGTACCGGCGAGAGAAATCCAAGAAGATTTTGTCATAACCTGGGGATATAGGAATAATTCTAAGACATAACACCAAAAACATGTAAGAAATAATAAGGAATGAGTGTTAAATTATATTTCATGAAAATTAAAAATGTTTATTCTGAGAAAGACCCTGTTAAGAGAGAATAAAAAACAAATAAATAATACATAGAAATATTTGTAAATTATATATTCAGCTGTATCCAGAGTATATAAAGAACTCTTAACACCCAACAATAAAAAAATCAACAGCTTGGGGCACCTAGAAGGCTCAGACGGTTAGGCATCTATCTGCCTTGGGCTCAGGTCTTGATCCCAGGGTCCTGGAATTGAGCCCCATATCAGACTCCCTGATCGGTGGGAAGTCTGCTACTCCCTCTGCCTGCCCCCTCCTCGTGCTCTCTTTCTCTCTCACTCTCTCACAATCTCTCTCTCTCTCAAATAATAAAATCTTTTTAGAACATCTAATTTTTTAAAAAATGAATAGTTTAATTAAGAGTGGACACTTCACCAAAGAGGATATGAGAATAGCAGTTGAGCACATGAAAAAGTGTTATTAGCCATTAGGAAAATGCAAACTAAAACAACAATGAGATACCACTACATACCTATTACAATAGCTGAATTAAAATATACTGACAAAACCAAGTGCTGGGTAAGATTGGAGGTAAATGGAATGCTAAGATATTGATGAAGGGAATGCAAAATGGTACATCTGCTCTGTAAAGCAGTTTGCCAATTACTTACACAAGCAAACACGGAATAACCATAGCACCCAGTAATGTCACTTCTAAGTGCTTTCCCTAGAGCTAGAGAAATGAAAACCTATGTTTACAAAAAAAACTTCTCCATGAATGCTCATAGCAATTTTATTCATACTAGTTCAAAAATTAAAGAAATCAAGATGTCTTTTAACAGATGAATGAAAAGCAAACTTTGATGCATCCATAAAATTGAATACTACTTAGCCAACATAAAGGAGAGCACAATTGCTATTTGCACAATTTTGATGAATCACAAATGCATTTTGCTAAATGAAAGGACAAGACACAAAAGATAACGTGCTATCATTATGCTTGTATACAATTCTGGAAAAGGTACAAATATAAGAATGGGAAACATATCACTGGTTAGCATAGATTTAGGATGGGAAAGAGGGTTTAAATAGAGGGTAGAGTGAGGGGAATTTTAAACATAATGAAAATATTTTATATCCTAATGGTGGTGAAGATTACACAAATTTATCCGTAAACAGGATTGGGACTAATAATAGCATTCAGAATCACGGCACACTTCTTAAAAATGATATGGAAGTTACTAAGAAAAAAAACAAAACAAAGAGTAGGTCAAGGCCTTCAAAATTCCTGGGGGGAAATTTCAGCCTGAAATTTATTCATCTAGGTATCAATTAAGAATGAGATCAAGACAAACTTTGCCCAGGTAAATTCTCCAAAGAAGTCACTTAGCATGTATCTTTTCTCGGGAAGTACCCAGAGGATGTGTCTCATCAAAAATACTGTAGTAAACAACAAGAAAAAAGTGGGTTCCGAGAGGCCCCAGACCGCACTTGGGTGCCTAGCAAAGGAATGTTCTAGATTGATGCGCACCCTTAGCAATCAACAAAGATTGGAGCATGCTCTGGGAAGGCATACTTCAAGAACAAAGGAATGAAGATATTTGAAGATTTGGAAGAGAAGGATGATAGGTCCATGACAGAAACAGAAGTTCCTTTAGCCCTGTTCACCGATGTAGCTCCAGGTCTTAGAACAGTGCCCAGCAGGTGGCAAGCATTCAGTAACGCTTTGTGAGATTCGAACAGAGAGGAGGACTGAACGGGAGGAGAGGAACTTGAAACAGTACGAACAACTTATTCTTTAAAGATTTATTTTCCTATTAGAGAGAGAGAGAGAGAGAGGAAGCATGATCAGGAGGGGCAGAGGGAAAGAGAATCTCAAGCAGACTCCAGGCTGAGCGCCCAGCCCAACACAGGGCTCGATCTCACCAGCCTGAGACCACGACCTGAGCCCAGATCAAGAGTTGGATGCTCAGCGGACGGCGCTACCCAGCTGCCCTGACACAACTCTTCAAAGGAGTTCTTCTGTAAGGCCGAACAGGGAAATGTGGGGGCGCTCAAATGGAAAGTGGGATCAGAAGAGGGGTTTTTTAAGTTAGGAGAAATGACATGACAGTACATTGATATGAGTGATCCCAAATGGAGGGACACATTTATAAGGACGGAAGGAAGTTTTCTGCCAGTTGCCCTCTACTCTCAGGAAAATGGGAACCAGGGTCATCAGGTGGGAGTGAAGAGGGTGAGTGAACAGAAAGGACCCGAATATCCTCAACACCTCCAGATGTCCCCCAAATCGTCCTCCTTGACCCGAAAGCTGGCTGTTCCCTAAGATCATTATTTTCCTTGAAGCATTTCTTGGGTGGTATTGAGTCTCACACACTCTTCTACCACGAGAGCGTTAAATCCTTGCATAATTTAGATCCCTTCAAAGCTGTTGAGATCAGCTTCATGGCCCTCAGCGTGTTCTATCCCAGGAAATGGGCATGTGGACTTGAAAAGAATGTGGAATAGAAGAAACAAAATAGGCGAACGTAGGAGAAGGGAAGAAAAATTAAGGCAAAAACAGAGAGGGAGGCAAACCCGAAGAGACTCTTAACTCTAGGAAACAATCCCCGAGTTCTGAGAATTGCTGGAGGGGAGGTGCGTAGGGGATGGGGGAAGTGGGAGAAGGGCATTGAGGAGGACACTTGATGAAATGAGCCCCCGGTGTTATATGCAGCTGATGATGAATCACTAAATTCTACCCCTGAAAGGCATAATGCTGTATACATTAACTACGTTGAAATTAAATACGAAATTAAAAAAAAGAAAAAGAAAGAAAAGGAGGTGTGCGCAACAGCTCTTGAATGGAGCATCCTGTAGGTGTCCATTAGTTCAAGCTAAAACCAAGACCGTTCAGGTCTTCTATATCCTCATAAATTTTCTGTCTAGTCCTTCTATCAATTATTGAGACAGAGTATTAAAGCCTCCGGATACCACCGTTGAATGTGCTAGTTCTGCCATCAATTTTGTCAAGTTCTGTTGTATGTATTTTGAGGCTCTGTACTTTTGCGCATCTAAGTTTACAACTGTGATGTCTCCCATACTTGTGGGTCCTTTTATCATTATAAACTCTCCAATTCTGGGGGCGGCTGGGTGGCTCAGTTGGTTAAGAGAATGCCTTCAGCTGTGGCCATGGTCCCACGGTCCTCGGATCGAGCCCCACCTAGGGCTCTCTGCTCAGGGGGGCGTCTGCTTCTCCCTCTGTGCGTGCACTCTCTCTGTCTCAAATAAATAAATAGAATCGTAGAAAAAAAATGTCCAGTTCTGTCTCTGGGAACACGTTCTGCCTTAAAGGGCTACTTTGTGTGTTGTGATGATGGCCACGACGGCGCACACTAGAGGCTGAACTCTCGGTAGATCGTCCTCAGCCTTTTCCCTCTCAGTGGGTTTAGGGCGTTATCGGAAGAATCTCGCCTGACCAGAGCATACAGTGGAATGCACCGGGTCTTACACTGGGTGGACCCTCTCTATACCTGGCGATTAATGCATTCAAACTAGGGGTGAATTTACAGATGTTGCTTTGCTGTGACTTGTATACATTTCTTACGTCTTTTTGTACCTCTGTTTCTCCAGGACTACCATCTTTTGGGTTAGATGTGTTCTCACATACCACTTGACTCCTTGGTGCTGGGGCCCCAGCCCCTGAGGCCTCGGAGCTTTCAGGGTGGCCCTTCGCTCCCTAGCAAGACCCAGCATGTGCCCTGTGCTGATAGACGCTGTGGAGAATGCTCCCCGCCAACCGCAGGGGCCCCTCCCAGCGGAAGCCCTGATCTTCTCTCCATAACCTCGCTGGGGCTACGCCAAGCCTGATAAGGGAGAAAAGAAATGATACACCGAGGCAGTTTCCAGAAATAGCTGCTCTGTACTGGCAGGAGCAGGGGAAATTGCCTTGGGATTGGAGTTTGAGGGTGCTGGATCAAGAGGACAGGAAGAGAAGACCGGGTAAGCAGGTTTTACTGAGTGGGGGGAACTTTCTCATCCCACGGGATTTCCCATACTGGCAGGGACTCCAGGAGAGGGAGCAAATTCACCACCAGCATGGCCCTCCAAAGCTTTAAGAAGCTGAAGGCCCACACGGAGAGAAGTGCGAGTCCCTGCCCTGGACGAGCAGGTGGCAGAGGAAGGAACAAAGAGGTTGAGTGAGGCAGGCCTGGTGGAACAGATAGAACACGTGAGGCCAGAAGGCTATGCGCGCCACGGGTGGGCCCAGAGGACACACCATGCACCAAAGCCATCAGGAGTGTTCTGGTGGGGGAGGGGGCAGCATCACCAAGAAGTTCGGCGGTTGCTCTCCTCTGCAGGCCAGGGCAGATGACGGAAGGAAGGTGGTCCTGGCCCGGGCTCATCCCCATCCATGGGAGTGAGGGAACGCTGACATAACAGAGGGCTGGGGTGGCTCTTGACTAAGAGACTCCAGGAGACCATGTTTCTAGTAACAACTGGCAAGGGCGACTGGCATGGAGCTGAGAGGATGGTTCCAAAAGCCTGGCTCCCTCGGAGCAACAGCGGCCCGAAAAAGGCAAGAGGAAGAGGCTGGTCGTCCCAGGAAAGAGTCACAGTTTCTTGCTCCGTTCCTGGTCCTGAGGCGGTTTTGAGACCGGGCCCCACTGACTGAAGAGGTGGAGGAGTCCTGAGGAGGAAGGGTCTGGGAACCAGGAGGTCAGTATATACACGGTTTGTGACGCCACTGTCCTTCTCTACAGAAAAGGACTGCCATTTCTCAGGGGATGGTGCCCTGGGGAGAGAGGAATACTCAGACATGCCTGGAACCATCTGACACAGGGTCCGAGGTGACACTGATTCTGGAGCCCCACAGTGTCACGACAGGGCCTGGCGAGACTGGGGCTGAGGAGCCCCTGGTAATAAATGGAGTTGGGACTAGAGACCCAGTCATGGACCATGGCAGTGGTCACTTCTCCAGTCCTCAACTTGACAACCGATACACGTGGCAGTTGGGGTGAAAACCCCCACAATGGATCACTGGTCTGTGTGGTAAGAAGCTATCACGCCAGGGCGGCCAAGTGGATGCCCTGACACTGGTCCTGCCGCAGACCACACAGGTAAGTTGAACCCGCCATCGGAGCAGGGCAAGGCTGAAGGGAGGGAGTCAGCAGGGATTGCGGACGCCGGTGGAGACCTATAGGGTGCAAGCAAAGAGGAGACACGAGAGCCCCAGGGATGACGAGAGTGCGGAAGGTGTGAAAAGGCTCCAGGATTCTGTCTGCGGGGGATAGGGACAAGGAGGCTTCCACTGGCTCCATCGGCAATGTTCCCTAGGAGGGCGGTGGGGAGAAGAGATGCTACTGTATCCTCCGTGACCAATTTAAGCCTGTCTGAAACAGCACCACGACTTTAAGAGTCAGTGGGAGAAGTGGGAGAGGGCGTTTTCCAAACACACAGGCAGGGACAGCGGGGAGGGGGGGTACGCTGGAGGAGGAGGCTCATCGCAGAGTTAGAGTGTGCCCAGTCTCCCCTGCTCTGTGATGTTCTCCAGCACGGTAGGCTTCTCGGGTGCAGACCCAGTGACACTGGGCCTCGGAGCTCACACAGACGAGGAGTGTTCAGGCACCCCAGGCCTCTCTTGGGGGTCAGCCAGAGTAGGATGCGGGAAGGAGAGAGGCAAGGGGCAGACAGAAGAGCATGAATGGGAAAGAGGAAGGAGAAGCATGGAAGGAATGGAGGGCCCTTGGAGTAGGGGTTGGGTGGCAAGCAAGGGAAATTCTAAAGGGCCGGGACCTCACAGAAGCCAAGGGAGAGAGGGACCACTCCCCAGATGTCATGACTGCTCAGCTCAGAGAAGCTGGGAACCCGTAGTGTCAGGAAAATCTGAGACCACTGGCGCCCCACCCCCACCGCCACCACCACTGTTAGGCCTACTTAGCTGTACCTTGCTCCAGACCTCTGGACACTCTTGTACCTACACCTCTACCTAGTCTCAGTATAGGAGTGGTTGGTGGTTTTCAATTCATTTCATTATTTGCCAATGTGTGTCCAGCTCCACTGACCTCCAAATTGCTCTATTCAGTCACGAGGGTGCTTTGAAACCTGTAAACGTGGCCTCTCGCGTTCCTTTTGACTGCCGCCTTTCCCATCCTCGGGATGCACACTTCCCGTTGCTTGCATCCCTCTCCTCACTGCTGGGAACTTGGAGTGTTCCCAGTTTTTCTCATCACCAACGTCCTAGCGCACGTGTCCTTCCTTACCCACTGCGTGAATGAGCGAGTCTCCAGAAGAAGCACCCGGCAGCAGATTTGCTGGATGGTAGATAGGGAATGTGGGTGTTCTCCCCTTTAAGGTTTTCCGCTCAAAGCGAGCACTCTGCCCCCCTGACTGCGTGCTTTTGATCCTGCCAGGGATCCCAGCAATCCTGATGACCTTGGGCGAGTGGCTCAACCTCTCAGTGCCCGTTTCCTCCCCTGTAAGAGGACGGTAACCGAGGGTACCTCAACCCTACGCCTGTCTTGTGGGTGCGTGACTAGTTAACTACAGTGCTTACGTGAGCGCCGGGCATGTGGCACCTATTGTAGAAGTTGCTTTGCATCGATTCTGCCAAATACCTCCCAAAAGGCTGCCCTGGGCCCCCAGCCCCACCCGCAGCAGTGGGCAAAAGCACCGCTTTGCTCACAACCACTGCCACCCTTGGAATGGTTCAGCTCTTTGATCGTCCCAAGTCCAGACTGTGAACACCGATTCGAGGTTTTAGTTCACACTTCCGGCAATGGTGATGGTGAGCAACTTTTGGTGCCTGCACTGGCCGCTGGGATTCCCTCTTTTTTTTGAACCGCCTCGGAGAGGAAGAGGGGCCGGCAGGAGGGGGGCAAAGCCCGGCCTGTGCACCAGATCTGCCTGCCAATACAGTTCCCGGAGCAGAGTCACGGACCAACCTGATGGTCCATCGTGGTCGAGTGATTGCGACAAAGACTGAAAGGCGCGTAAATATGACATCGTTTGCTCTTGGGCCCTTCGCAGGGAAAGTATGCCCGCCTCCCGCCCCCCCATCCCCTGATCGGTGACTGCGGGCTTCCCGTGCCCAGTTTCCCATCTGGCCCTAAGTGCCACTGTGGAAAACAGGCCGGCGAATCCTCTGTGCGCTCCGTGCCTCACCTCCGTCCCGACCTTTCGTCCCCAAGACCCGGGAGACAGGTGCCACCGCCCCCGGCTCGGTGGATGGAGAGACGGAAGCTCAGAGCGGTGATTCCAAGTGGAAAGCAGGTTCTGGGCAAGGGAGGCGGGACCAGAACAGCCCGAAGCAACGCCAGGACTCACGGACACCCAACTCCCACCCGCTGCAGAGCGAACCAATGGCGCTCGACCCCATTGGTTAGGGCCTCGAGGGGCGGGCCAACAAGGGGCGCGCTGGTTGGTGGGGGGCGGACCAATGAGGAAGCGGCCGCAGTCCCGTCGGAGGCGCGCGCAAGCCACACGTTGTTTGAGGCGATCTCGAGCCGTTCAACGCCACACCGCGTGGCGTGGAGCCTGTGGTGAGGGCCCGCGTCGTCTGGACGCCGAGCGACTCCCGCCGCCCCTCCGGCGCCCTCGCCTCTCACCCGTCGCGCCGGGACCAGGGCGGTCGTCTCCCTCAAAGCCCGGCTGCGCGGCGTCACCAGCATGAGCGCTCCGAATGAGGGGTCTGTCTGGGGAGCGGGTTTCGGCCCCGAGGGCGGGGAGCAGGCCGGCGTCCGCCCCTTCGGCCCCGGGGCCCCGTGGGCCCCGCGAGCCCCGGGGACTAGGTCTGGATGTGGGCCCGCCGCGGAGCGGCGAGGGCGAGGGCGTGTTCGCAGACGCCGAGGGCTTCGAGTCCGAGCGGGAAGTGCTGGAAGCGGGAGGGCCGGTGCTGTGGGGCCGCGAAGGCCGCCCCGGCTCCCCGGCCGACGACAAGGGGGACGCCCCGGACTACGCGGCCCACCTGGCTGACGAGTCCGCGGCGGACATCGTGCAGCAGCTGACAGACCGCGACGCCCTGGGCCTGCGGAGAAACCCGTCCCCCGAGAGCTGCGCAGCCGAAGCGTCGGGCAGTTGGGCGGGCCTCGACGCGGGGCCCAGTGGGCGAGGCGCGCTCGTTCTGGGCCGCGTGGAGTCGCAGCCGCCTTCCGCCGCCGCCGGGCTGCGCGTGGCTGGGCCCGAGGGCAGCCGAGCCTGGGGGAACCCGAGAAGAGGCGCTAAGAGCAGGGCGAATGCCAGGGCGGATCGCCAGCGGCCCTCCGCCGCCACCGCCGCCACCCGCCGCCACCGCCGAAGGCCTGGGCGCCCCGCTGCCTTCCGACCCCGAGTCCTCCGATGAGTTCGGGGAGATACAGCTGATGAGGGTGAGCATTTACTCCAAAGAAGGAGGCCAGGCCAAGCCCAGCAGCCCCGAGGATCCCGGGGACACACCCAGACACTCGAATTTCCGCATCAGGGAGAATTTCCTGCACGTGCCGGGCCCTTTCCTGACCTCGGCTCCCCGAGGATTCACTTCGGTTGTGGAGAGGCAGGCCATCGGAGAGCTGGACATGCCCTCCTCCAAGAAAATGCAGAGTGTGGTCTGGGGGAAGGGGGGAGAGCAGGCCCACCTACCGGGGAGCTACTGCTGTTGCTGCGACTGCTGCTGCTGCTGCTGCTGCAGGCGGCTTGTCCCGGGCCACCTCTAGGAGGAAGGTGACCCAGGAGAAGAAATCCCTAGGGGGCCCCTCAAGAGTCGCCTCGGGGAAAAGCTTTCCTTCCTGGGGGCAGAGAGTCTCGGCAGCTCCCGTGGAACCGGCCACCTTCCCCCCAATCTCTGGTGTCCCGCTGCTTGGCAAGTCCAAGAAGCATTCCGTGGGCCCTTGGGGAATCAAACAGCCCAAGCACACGGGGGCCGGGAAGAAATCGGTGGCCAGGAGGACTCGGGAGGCGGAGGTGGTGGCGTCGGCAGGAGAAGGCACTGACTCAAGCAGAGACGCATTCCCAAAGGGCCAGGTGAGTAGGCCATGCTCCTTCTCTCTGGGTGCCCTTGCTCTCCCCCTGCCCCTCCGGCTCTGCCCAGTTCTTTACCCATGCTGCCTCTGTCCCTACTTCAGGGGTTGCCGTGGGTGCCCCTGGGTCATTGGGATCACTGGGATGGCAGATCGGCTCGTCGGTCGTTTTCACAGGGGCAGGTATTAACCTGGGGTAGCACTGCGTGTGAGCCCGGCACCGTTCTGAACCCTTGGCACGTTTCCTGCCTCCTTCCCCCAGAGAGGGGTCTGGATGAAGGGAGGACTGGTAGCTGATTGGAAGCCAGGAACCCCTTCAAAGTTTGGAGCACAACCCTTCAGGCTTTAGCTGCCTGGGCTTTGTCAGTGGCCTACTCGTCTCCCTGGCTCAGCCCTGCCTCCTGGCCTGGGGCTGATTGAGGGAGAAGGTGCCAGCCAGATCGGGCTCCGAGTTCCCTTGCCCATTCCCTGCCTCACCTCAGCTCTTATACACACGTGGGTACACCTACACACACACACACACACACACACACACATCCCAAGGCCAGATGGGTGAGAAATTTTTCTTTTAGCTTCCAAAACAGAGGCCAGGGCCATCTTGTTTGTGCATGCATCGTGGAGAATGCAGCACTGGCGACCTCCAGGCCAGAGCCCCCCAAGTCCCAGGAAGCTCGGAACCCTTGGCTCCGAGCCAGGGAGACGTCCTGCCCAGAGGGCCTGCACCCTCCGGTGAGTCTTGTGGGTGTCAGAGGAGTGCGGGGGAGAGGGGAGGAGGAGGGGAACCTCTGGCTCTGCTGGGGGCTCAGTTCTGCGCCCCGCCTCCCCGGGCAGCTTCTCGCACAGGATGTGGGATGTGGACAGGATTGACCTTAAGCCGTGTCCTCCCTCCACGTGGGGTTTGTGCAGCAGGGGTGATGCGTGGCAGTGCCCCAAACTGCAGCCCCAGACACAGCCTTTCAGCAGCACGGAGCCTTTCTTCTGATGAGTCCTGTTTGGGCGCGTTGCTCCTGCCAGGGCCTGACTGTCGATGCTGCTCTGGGAAGAGTCCGAGCCAGAGCCACGGTCCCTGGGGCCCACCCTCAAGGATGGGCTGGCTGCCCCTGGGGGACAGGGGGGATGGGTCCAGAGAGAAGGTTGGAGCCGCTGGCGGAGCAGGGGCCACTGGTTGCCAGCAGAGGGTGGTGCTGCCTCACGTTGGACCCCCCCTGAGACCCTTTGCACCTCCCTGGGGGCCTTGGAAGCTGGATTTGATGTTCTTTCCGTCTCAGGTGACCAGGAGCCACTTGACCAGCCCCCAAGGCCGGAGAGGCAGCAGCAGCCGCCAGCTGGCGCACAGGACTGTCCTCGGGTAATGCTTCCTGTGGCTCCTAGAAAGGCTGGCCCAAACTAGAGGGTGGGATCCGGGTCCAGGCTAGACTGACCTGGGTGCCCCCGCCCGCCCACCCCGATCTGCTCGCCACAGAGGGAAGGTGCCGCCTTTCCACTGAGGAGCCTCTGGGGGTCTAGCCACTGGGCCTGGGGATGTAGTACCCGCGGGAGAGGGGGAGGTGGAGGAGAGAGGAAGCCAGAGGATACTAATGGTTTCTCTCTCTGTGTCTGCTGTCTGCTGGCCTAGTGTCTCGTGCTACAGAGAGAAATAGACGATCTCAAAGAGCAGCTTGGTATGAGGAACCTCTGGCTGGGGCCGGGCTGGGGCAGAGGCAGGCTGCGGGGTGGGGTGGGGGTCCCCAGGGCAGGACCCGGGATGGGCTGCAGGTGCAGGCGGCCTCCCAGGGACCACCGTTCCTTGGGGAGGAGACCCTGGCAGGCCTGACCCGGGAGCCTACAGTGCGTGTGCAGCTAGGTGTGCGCACAGGCGGTTCAGTCGTGCCTCGCCTGCGTGGCCGCTCTGCCGGCGGGAACAGGTCGCACAGGTCTCCCGCCTTTAGGACGTTTGCAGATGCCGCCTTGATTTTCCCTTTAACAGTTCCTTGGTATGGCTTGCAAGGCGCGCGCGCGCGCGCGTGTGTGTGTGTGTGTGTTTCTGAGTCTGACCGAGTCGCATGTGTGTGTGTGTGTGCGTGTGTGTGTGTGTCCGAGTCTGACCGAGTCGGATGTGCCCCAAAGCTGGAGAAGTACCTGCACATCGCGTTCCTTTAGAGGATGTGTCCATAGTGAGTGGAGGTGGTGGCTGAGTGAGTCAGGCCTGCACTCCTGGGATAGGGGCTGGAGGGGGTTTCAGGTTGCAGGGCTAGGCGGTTCCCCACGGGGACAGGGGGACGGGCTCCTCTCTCCCCACGTCTGGAGGGTCTGCTTACGCCTGTCTCTGTTTCAGCAGCCATGCGGTCCCTGACTGACAAGTTCCAGAGCCTCTGAAGTGAGTGTTACACACTCCATTCCCCTTTGCACCTTGGTGGCGGCCTGTGCAGCAGGGCGGGGGCTGGCCCTGGCTTGCTGCTCCTCCCTGAGCCTGCTCTGTCAGACAGGTTGAGCCCAGCATCTCTGCGCACGAGGAGCATCTGGTGCCTTTGGAGCCAGGGAGCTGTGGCCAAGCCGGTTCCCTCCTGTTCGACCTCGGCCAAGACTTCCTCTCCCTGTTCTTTTGCCCCCTCTCCAGCCCCATTCACAGCAGTTTCAAATTAAAGTACCTCTCAGGGGCGCCTGGGTGGCTCAGTGGGTTAAGCCGCTGCCTTTATCTCAGGTCATGATCTCAGGGTCCTGGGATAGAGGCCAGCATCAGGCTCTCTGCTCAGCAGGGAGCCTGCTTCCTCCTCTCTCTCTGCCTGCCTCTCTGCCTGCTTGTGATCTCTCTCTGTCAAATAAATAACTAAAATCTTTAAAAAAAAATAAAGTACCTCTCAGGTCTGTGGTCTGCCCTCTCTGTGGGGTGAGGGGGCTGAGCTGTGCAGTGGGGAGGGGTGGGAGAGGGGAGGGGCGGGGAGGGGCAGGGAGTTGCTCCCTGCCCCAGCCTTTGCCTGAACAGGGCCTCCTGGGTCCTGTGGTAGGCCTTCTCCTTGTGGGGAGAGTGGGTTGGCCTGTGCTGGGTGCTGGCTGCCCCCTCTGGGGTCTGCGTGGGCTCTGTCTGGCCACCTGAGCATTTGCTCCCTTTCCCCCGCAGGTCCCCTTGAGGTTCTTCCCTCATGTCCCCCTCTTTTTGAGTCTTGGGGGTGCTTCGCGTTCATCCCCTGCCCCCGACCCCTCCCCCTTCAGCAGGAACTCAGGACCCCTGCCAGAGCCTCAGCCCCCCCTTCCCTTCCCTCCTTGGGATCACTGTCCTGCTCCTCCCAGCCCCCCTGCTCTGCTGTCTGAGCGTCCTTGATCACTCCCGTGGCTTGTGGCTTTCCCTCGCTGGCCCTCCCTGCCCCTGTGCTTCAACAGGCATTAGAAAGCACAGCTGAGCTCCTCTTGGCCCTTCCTGGGCCCAGCGCCCTCTGTGGAGTCCTTCCCTCCCTCTGGTGCCACCGCGCCCGAGGACCACTGGCGCGGGAACTGGTGCACCTTCCCCTCTCCTCTTTAGCCCTGGGCCTTGAGGCTGGGTTTCCAACCCTGTCACTTCTCCCTCCTTGGGTTCAGTGGCGGGTTGGACGCAGAAGTCACAGCCCAGTGGGGTTGTTGAGCAGGTACAGGGAACCCGTACAGGAAGGTCAGGGAACCGGGCAGAAAAGCACAGGTTTGTCTCTGGGCTGGAGGTGGGCGCAATGAGGCTTGTGGGGGCTCTGGGCCGACCAGGGGCAAAGGGCCCGCCAGCAGCCAGAATCGGATGGGCTAGCCACCGGAGCTCTCCCTTCCCTCCTGTCCAAATCACCTCACCCCCTCCTCCAGCGTGGTCGTCTTCGGTCCCTTGGTTGCAAAGTGGCCATCCCCTTCCATGGCAAGGGTGCGTGACGGGTCTCGATGTGCCCGCGTAGTCCTCTTCCAATGCTGTTTGACCTCCACCATGGCCCAGATTTTTCTGGAGGCGCTATTTCCGTGTCCCCGCTCAGGCTCCCCGACTGCTCCTTCAGGTCACAGGAGATTTAGTCCAGACTCCGTGTTCCATGTCGCCCTCGCTGATGGGCGGGGATGGCTTCCTTCCTTCAGCCGGGGCCCAGGGCTGTGTGGCCTGAGACTCAGAGGGTCAGAGCTGGGTCTGAGTGAGGTGAGGGTCGCCTCTGCCAGACCAGACACCCTTCCTGAGAGACCGGGTGTTTCGGGCACAGAAAGCGGGCTGGGGGTTCGAGGGTCATGGTTGGTGTGTGTATTGGTGTGTGTGTGTGTGTGTGTGTGTGAGAGAGAGAGAGAGAGAGAGAATAAAACTAATCGGGGATAAGATCATGTCCGTGGACGGACAGCGAGGTGATTCAGGGTGTTAAGGGAGAGGAGACTGTGGTCAAGGGCCTACAAGGGATTGAAGGAGCGGAAGCAAGGGGCAGCCCTACCTTTCAGGGGGTGCCGTTAAATGGGTATAACTGGAGGGAAATGATGTGGAAGTCCCCAGAGCCCCCGGACGGGGTGCAGGGATGCTCAGTGTCACGGGCCCCCAGAGGAGGCTGAGGATCCGACTCTGTGATCCTCTGAGGTCTGAGCCCTCCTGGGTGTGTTGAAGGAAGGGCAGTGGGAGGGAAGGCTACCTCGGAGTGGCCGGGGCGGGCCTCATCTTAGCAGCAGGGAGCTTGCTCCGGAGACTGCTCTGCCAGGTGCTAACGGGGACAAGGGCAGGATGGGCACAGTGAGGATGGGAAGTAGAGACTGGCTTCCCCGTGGGGAAGACTGGGCCGACTTGGTTCCCCCCTTGCGCCCTCTTCTCAGCCTGCCTTCCCTGACACGTCTGCGCCACCAACTCAGGTGGCCAGACCATCCCGCACCGGGTGGGACAAGCACAGACCTCAGCCTGGGGAGGCACGTCCGTGGGACTCGGTCCTGTCCTTCCAAACCCCTCGCTTGAGAAGGTGGGCCTGGTTGCGGGGCTCCGGCCTTCACCCGGACCCTGTGATTCTCTCTTGGCGGGTAACACGGTGCGCTGTCGTCTGCGGGAATGTGTTTGGGAGAGACCCTTCTGGCTGGGGTGTCCGTGGGCCTTCGCGCGGTCAAGGTGTGAGTGGGGAGACGTCCAGCTCCCACAGCTCCCCCGGGGGCACAGAGCGATCGTGGCCAGCGCCAGGAAGTGGAGAGTGGGTCGAGGATGGTCTGGTCACAGTCCTGGCTGACTAGTTTTGCCAGCCTCCCTTCTATCGTCTGAGCACACGAGCTCTGTTCCATATTCAGAGCGTGTCACCCACAGTCCTGTTGCTGTAAACACATGCATCACAGGCTGTGGCTTGGCACCTTCCCATCCCAGGGGGAAGCGAGTGGCAGATGGTGAGGCACAGATTAAGGGAGTATGTGTGGGCACCAGGGGAAAGGAGGAGGTGGGTCCCCTGCCTTTATTTAGTGCCCCTTTCGGTTTCCACTGCAGCCAGGGAGGCAGTGGCGACTGGCCTGGGGAGCCCTAGGCCCCGTCCGGCCTCGTTCGGCTGCCTGCCCAGGCCCCCGGCAGATGCCTCCCTCTCTACCTCCTCCGGCACCAGCACCACTGGCCACCCTTTCTCTGCCAACGCTTGAGGGGGATGGGCACACCCAAGGAGGGCAGGAGGGGGTGCGCACCAGAGACGGCGCTGGGCGTGGAGGGCACAGGCATGGTCCCCAAAGATGTCCACGTCCTAATTCCTGGAATCGGCTCATATGTTAGCTTGCATGGCAGCGGTGGGGTGCTAATGAGCTACATTCTGCGTGCTACTGAACTGACCTTAAGGTGGGAAGACTCTTTCCCGTGTTCGCTGGGTTTGGCTCGCCCGCACATTGTGGGTGTCAGGGTGGTCATGTGACCTGTACCTGCATGATCCCCGCGGGCACCATTGGCATCACTAGAGGGTGCTCAGTGGCCCTGGGCTCTTGTCAGGTTGGAATCCTAGTAACTACCGCTCAGATTTAGAGAAATTTTGACGGTAAGTTGAAGCCCTCCTTTTGCCCCATGCCAGTCACTTGTCTCCCCAGTTTTCTTGAGGTGACTGCTGTCCTGACTTTCCCACTGTCTTTTAAAGGAAAACAATCGCTATTTAATAAATAACCTTCACAAAGATAGGATAA
The DNA here is from genome assembly GCF_020171115.1 of Neogale vison. Lineage (NCBI taxonomy): Eukaryota > Metazoa > Chordata > Mammalia > Carnivora > Mustelidae > Neogale > Neogale vison. The sequence goes on from NC_058105.1 coordinate 70,480,395, forward strand.
ATTACAGGAAGGTAAGGATTAATTATATTTATGTTACACCATATGTATACATGATTGTGGAAAGCCTGCAATTTGATAAATGGATAGGAAGTGATCAAGCCATGTAACTACTACCCAGGTGAGCAATGGTACATGGCACCTCCAGACATGCCATGTGTGTGGGTCCCTTTCTTGAAGGACAAGTGCAAAGTCTGCATACCATAGGATTCCATTTTTGTGACATTCTTACAACGTCCAAACCATAGGGACAGGCAACAGATCAGTGGTTGCCAGTGTCTGGGGTTGAGAGAAGGGGTTTACCTCTCAGAACACTTTGGGTTTGGCGGGTGATGAAAATTTTGTAGTCTGTGGTCGTGGTTCCCTAACAGTATGAGTTTGGAAGGACTCATAGACCTTAACGCAAATTCTGTCTCCATAATCTTGAACTTTGCTCCCTGGGCTCAGACCTAATTTGCGGCAACATGGCTAAATGCACCAAGAAGGTTGGAACTGCGGGTAAATATGGAACCTGTTATGGTGCTTCCCTCGGCAAAATGCTGAAGATTGAAATAAAGCAGTATGCTAAGTACACTTGCTCCTTTTGTGGCAAAACCAAGATGAGAAGACGAGCTGTGGGGATCTGGCACTGTGGCTCCTGAATGAAAACTGTTGCTGGTGTTGCCTGGATGTACAATACCACTTCTGCAGTCACAGTAAAGTTGGCCATCATAAGGCTGAAGGAGTTGAAAGAGCAGCAGAAGCTCCCACATTTGAGACACTGCTAGCCTATAATAAATGGGTTACTTCATGTAACAAAATTACTTCGGCTTGTTGTTAAATTTATTAATTAGATCTTCTGGTTTGTGTTGCATTAATTTTGCTTTCGCAAAAGACTCAGAAGTTAAAAATCCTCTAATTAAAAAAAAATCTTGAACTTTTAAAAAATTGTGAAAAATACATTACGAACAGATACTGTACCCCACCAATTATTTTTCTGAATTTGAGGTTCACAATGATCTCCTGTAATTTGTGAATGTGGAATATTGTAGCAATTTATTTTCTGAAGTTAAATCAAGTTTGTGTGTCTGGGATGGATCCAGTTTCATCATAGAGCCTTCTGGTTTCCTTCTTATATCCTGTAGAATTCAGTTTGCTAATATTCTGTTACTGATTCTTGCTTCTTTATCATGAGTGTGTGACTGATCAGTGATTTTCCTTTCTCAACTTGTCCTTGACAGGATTTAGTATCCAGGTTATTGTATCCTCCAAGTGTTTTGCAGAGTGTCCTTCGTTTTCCCGTTTTTTTTTATGAATCATGTCACATTAAAAATGTTTCTGCCAAAAAAACAAAAAGTTTTTGCTTAAAGTATTTGTCCAAAGTCAATGGAGGAGCCTGGATTTTTTAAAAAAACATTTTTATTTATTTAATTGCTAGAGAGAGAGACAACAAGAGAGGGAACACGAGCAAGGGCAGAGGGAGAGGGAGAAGTAGCTACCCGCTAAGCAGGGAGCCCGACTCGGGGGTTGATCCCACATGACCTGAGTTGAAGGCAGATGCCTAACAACTGAGATATCCAGGCGCCCTGAACCTGGATTTTTTTTTCTTAAGCTTTTTGACTAATGATATATTTCTGTATGGCTATAGAACAATTCAGGTTGGCTATTCCTTTTTGAGTGACTTTTGGCAAGTTATTTTTTTCTAGATATCGGTTACCTTTTTCTGAGTTTGCAAACTAATAGACATAAAATGGCATTTAATATCTTCTTTTTCCTCAAATTTTACTTTTTTAAAAAAAGATTTTATTTACTTATTTGACAATGAGAGAGGATACACATGCAGGCGGAGAGGGAGGAGCAGGCTTCCTGCTGAGCAGGGAGCCTGATGCGGGGTCAAGCCCCCAGGACGCTGGGATCAGGACCGGAGATGAAAGCAGACGCTTAACGACTAAGCCACCCAGGCGCCCCCAAATTTTACTTTTGAAAATGTCTCTCTTACAGATAATTGCATGAAAATTGCAAGGAACACTCAGATATCCTTCACCTGGATTTACCCATTATTATTTGTCACTTATGTCATTTTCTGTCCCTCCCCTCTGTGTGTGTGTGTTTTAAGTGTTTCATGAATCATTTGAGTTACTTGAAGAAATTATGGTTTATTGTCCCTAAATACACAACATATATTTACTTTTTATTCTTTTTTTAGAGATTTTATTTATCTATTTGACAGAGAGAGATCACAAGTAAACAGAGAGAGGGGGAAGCAGGCTCCCTGCCGAGCAGAGAGCTCGATCCCAGGACCCTGAGATCATGACCTGAGCCGAAGGCAGAGGCTTAACCCACTGAGCCACCCAGGCACCCCACAACATACATTTCTTAAGAAAAATTGTGATCTGCTACAAAATCTTAATGCAGATATCACACTCTGAGAATTTAATTTTGAGACAATACAATACCTAGTTTAGATTCTCACTCAAAATTTCCCATTGTCCTAATATTGTTCTTTGTACCTGATCTCAAACAAAAAACCCTCATCTTTCCAAGTAAAGATCATCCATTGCATATCAGTTATCAAGTCTCCTTAGTATTTAAACTAACGTATTTTCCCAGACTTTTTTTTTTTTTTTTGTCTTGCATGACATTGCCTTTTGAAGATCTGGTCCAGGAGTTCAGAAAGCTTCTTAGGCTGGATTTGTCTGATTGCTTTCTTCTGTTTAGTTTCAGGTTAAACACAGGCAGGAATATTATACAGGTGATGTTCTGTCCTTCTCCGTGCGTGACACCAGGATATTCTTTTTTTTTTTTTTTAAGATTTTATTTGATAGAGATCACAAGCAGGCAGAGAGGCAGGCAGAGAGAGGGGGAAGCACACTCCCCGCTGAGCAGAGAGCCCAATGCGGGGCTCAATCCCAGGACTCTGGGATCATGACCCGAGCTGAACGCAGAGGCTTTAACCCACTGAGCCACCCAGGCGCCCCGACACCAGGGCGCCCCGACACCAGGACACTTGATGTCAGTTGTCCCACAACTTAATTTGGATCATTTTGGTTTTGTGGTTATTTCTACCCTCTCTTTTCCGATGTTGGTGCTTCGCTCCCTTGTTTCCTTGACCAAACTCCTTCGAGTTTCACCAATTTTATTCTTTTCCAAAGAACCAACTCCTGCCTTTGTAATTCTATCTCTTGTATACTTGTTTCCTCTTTCACTAATTTATTTTACCTTTATTCCTTCCTTCATCCTTTCTTGAGCTTATGCTACTTTTTTCTAACAGTTTTCATTAACTTTCAACTATCGTTTTAAACATATGCATTACAAATACCCCTTTAATGGCAAGACAGAAAGGTTTATGAGTAGCAATTTTGCTATCATTTTGTTACAAATAGGGGAACCACACAGATTTCTACTTTTGTGGGCAGGATCAATGATTTGTGGCACATTTATATGAGGGAATACGTTTTCATCAGCAAAAATGCACAAGGTACTGCTGCACGGAATAATAAGAATGAATCTTACAAATATGAAAGTGAATAAAAGAAGCAAGAAACCTATGGACATATTTAATGATTCTATTCATATAATTGTAAATAATGGGCAGTATTGATGTATCATTTAAAAATGCATATATAGGGGCACCTGGGTGGCTTACTTGGTTAAGGGTCCAACTCTTGATGTCTGCTCAGGACATGATCTCAGGGTTGTGAGATCAACCCCTGTGTGGGGCTCCATGCTGGGCGTGGAGCCTTCTTAAGATTCTCTCTCTGTGTCTTCCCTCTCCCTCTCCCCCAACTCCTGAAAAATAAAACAAAATAAAGATGCATGCATTGTGTATAAAACCACGAGGAAAAGCAAGGAAAGTGTGGTCACAGAAGTAAGGTTGTGGATTTCCTCTTTGGAGGAGGAAATGGGGCTGAAACCAGACGGGGAAACCTTAGGAGCCTTGGGGGATATTGACAGCGTTCTCTTCTGTGACCCGGGGAGTTTACACAGACATTAACTTGATAATCATTTATTAAAATATGCATATAATCGTGACATTTTCCCTATCTATGTTACCTTCCACCATAAATGGCAAAAGAACAATGCTAAGGGAAATAACATAGTAGTATAAACATATTGTAATTATCTTATATCCGGAAGTAAAACTAAAATTATTTCCTTTATTTACAACAGGCCTCATTAAGATTAGTAACCTCATTTCATTTATATTGATAGCCTTATGTTCCAAATTTCATAGATTTTACTAAAAATGACAGGAATGATGTTTACATAATTATAGTATGTAAATCAATCTCAGTTTTTTAATAGGTATTCCATATTTGAGTGGTATGTTTTCATTTGGGATCTAATTGTGAGTTTGTGCTGAAAACCCACAAAGGTGATGCACTATAGTTACAGCTTTTCAGAGATTTCTACCTTCCCCATCCACTTCCTCTCAGCGCTGGAGGACCAAGAACCCTGAGAGCAAGAAATAAAGGCCAAAAATCCAAAACAAAGGACCTGCGTTGTAATACGATGATTTGACCAGCTGAGGGCAGTGCCGTTCAAGGCTGTTTGTTGGGAAGTAAGGGGTGGACGCCACGCCTTTGGAGTTCCTCCCGTCCTTCGTAGTTAGCTGATTAGCTACTGGGACTGCAGGGGTTATTCGCCAATAAAGGTGGTGGGCGTGGTGATGGCGGTGCCCCGCATTTCCCTTGCCTGTTTGACACTTCCCTCTTAACACCAGCCTTCACCCCTGCTTCCCCATCTGCAACCCTTTTCTTCCTCTTCTCCCTAGACAGAAACTGAGACCAATGATGTGTAAGACTAGGCATGGGGGCATGGACAGGCAGAAGAAACAGCAGAAGGGTGTGGGCAGCCCTTCAAGGTCTTATTGTTGGTAGGGAGCAAAGCTAGAAGAATATTCCTGAAAAGTTAGACCTCACCCCAGTAGTTTCCCCTGCTTTTTTTTTTTTCCAATTTATTTATTTTCAGAAAAACAGTATTCATTATTTTTTCACCACACCCAGTGCTCCATGCAAGCCTTGCCCTCTATAATACCCACCACCTGGTACCCCAACCTCCCACCCCCCCCCCGCCACTTCAAACCCCTCAGACTGTTTTTCAGCGTCCATAGTCTCTCATGGTTCACCTCCCCTTCCAATTTACCCAAATTCCCTACTCCTCTCTAACGCCCCTTGCCCTGCTTTTGTTTCTAGTCTTGCCCCTTGCCCTGCTTTTGTTTCTAGTCTTGCTTTCCCCCAAAGTGGCTCAAGTTTAGGCTCCACGCTGCTTTGTGGCTTTGAGAGGATCAGTAGAAAGAATGTCATGGTTGTTTATTTCATTGACAGATGAAATGGAACAAAATGATCCTCTGGGGCCACCACCTCTGCCTAAAGATACATAGCATTTCCCATTGCAAATACTGCCCCATTCTCTTGGCACCTTTATTTAGAAGTTCAGCTACCCTAATTCTCCTCTCTCACTTAAGGATGGGCCTGAAGCAGAAACAAAGGAAACATTTATGTCAAAACTTTACGTTAAATGACTAAGTATTTAAAGGGTCTTTTCAGATTCTTCTTAGGGCTTTTCCATCTCTTCAAAAGACATTTTTTTTTTCTTTTCTTTTTAAAGATTTATTTATGGGGCGCCTGGGTGGCTCAGTCAGTTAAGCGTCTGCTTTCTACTCAGGTCATGATCTCAGGGTCCTGGGATCAAGTCTTAAATTGAGCTCTCTGCTCAGTTGGGAGTCTGCTTCTCCCTCTCCCTCTGCTGCTCCCCCTGCTTGTGCTCATTCTCTTTCTCTCTGTGTCAAATAAATAAATAAAATATTTTTTTAAATAATAAAAATAAAAATAAATAAATAAAGATTTATTTATTTTAGAGAGGGGCTGGTGAGGGCAGAGGGAATGAGAGTGTTAAGCAGACTCTCCGCTGAACATGGAACCCAACACAGAGCTCTATCTCCTGACCCTGAGATCAGGACCCAAGCCCAAATCAAGAGTCAGATGCTTAACCAACTGCACCATCCAGGCACCCCCAAACAACATTTTCTTTTTTTTTTTTAAGATTTTATTTATTTTATTTGACAGATAGAGATCACAAGTAGGCAGAGAGGCAGGCAGAGAGAGAGGGAGGAGGAAGCAGGCTCCTTGCTGAGCAGAGAGTCCGATGTGGGGCTCGATCCCAGGACCCTGGGATCACGACCTGAGCCGAAGGCAGAGGCTTTAACCCACTGAGCCACCCAGGTGCCCCCAAACAACATTTTCTTTATCGCTAATTCTATGGTACCATTAGAAGATATTTTGAAAAAAAATTATTTTCCCCAGAATTAAGAACCCAAATGCCTCAACTCATTTTTCCTCCTGCTTCCTGCCCCAATATCATAGAAGTACAGAACCTGAGAGCCAGAAGAACTCCTGGAGAAATCAAATAGCCCAACTTCTGGGCAGTGTCCAAGTGAGGAATCAGACCTAGGGGGACAATGCCACGTCAAGGCCACCAGATAGTTCAAGACTGTGCCTTGTCCTCTCCATTGTCTTTCAGCAAGACCAGAGCCCTTCCGCCTCCTCACTCTCCGGTCTCTTGTGGATGAATGTTGAAGTTGGCGCAGCTCCTTCACAAGCTCCTGACTAGTTTGAGACACTGAAATCCATCCACCTTGCTGTCCGTTATAGCTAGAGCCTTATTAACCCATGTGAGTACCCCAGGTGAAGAAGTGGCTGCACCTGGGGCGCCTAGGGTCTTGATCGTTAAGCGTCTGCCTTCGGCTCAGGTCATGATCCCAGGGGCCTGGGACCGAGCCCCACATCTGGCTCCCTGCTCAACGGGGAACCTGCTTCTCCCTCTCTCACTCCCCCTGTTTGTGTTCCCTCTCCCACTGTGTCTCTCTCCATCAAATAAATAAATAAAATCTTTTTATAAAGAAGAAGAAGGGGCGCCTGGGTGGCTCAGTGGGTTAAAGCCTCTGCCTTCGGCTCAGGTCATGATCCCAGGGTCCTGGGATCGAGTCCCGCATCGGGTTCTCTGCTCGGCGGAGAGCCTGCTTCCTCCTCTCTCTCCGTCTGCCTCTCTGCCTACTTGTGATCTGCCTCTCTGCCTACTTGTGATCTCTGCCTGTCAAATAAATAAAATCTTAAAAAAAAAAAAAAAATATATATATATATATATATATATATATAAAAAGAAGAAGAAGAAGAAGTGGCTGCACCCTTCCACCCTGTCCAGAGGACCTGTGCTGTGCTGTGCTTGTGCTGGGGTCATCCTGGATGGCTGATCTAACAGGCTCAGAAGAAGGTAGAGTAAACTTGGGCAAGAACTAGATGAGGAATCATGAGACCTGGCTCTCTCCGAATCTGTGGAAAATCACTTCCCTCTTCTGAAGCACCATTTCTCCATCTGTGAAAAGAGGAAGTTGGTCTGGAACAACGCTGCTCAACCTGGGGTCCATGAACTTCCTGAAATTGTGTGCAACGTTTTAGGAGGCGATGTATGCAGACTCCGGGGAGGGTGCACAGAACTTTCATCAGGTTCTCAAAGGGGTCCTGTTACGGCCTGAATCATGTTGCCTCAAAATTTCCTGTATTGAAGCACTAACCTTCGTTGTGACTGTAGTTAGAGACAGGGTCTTTAGAAAGTTAAATGAAGGGTTTCCTGGGTGGCTCAGTTGTTAAGTATCTGCCTTCAGCTTAGGTCATGATCCTGGGTCCTGGGGGTCCAGCCCCGCATCGGGTTTCCTGCTCAGCGGGAAGCCTGCTTCTCCCTCTCCCACTCTCCATGCTTGTGTTCCCTCTCTTGCTGTCTCCCTCTGTGTCAATTAAATAAAAATATAAAATCTTTTTAAAAACTTAGAAAGTTAACTGAGTTCACATGGGTGGGCCCCAATCTGATGGGACTGGTATCTTTATAAGAAGAGAAAGAGACACCAGAGATCTCTCTCTCTCTCTCTCTCTCTCCATAACATACAGAGAAAATGCTATGTGATGACACAGCAAGCAGGTGGCCATCTGCAAGCAGAGAAGAGAGCCTAACCAGGAACTGCATTTGCTGGCACCTTGATCGTGGACTTCTAGTATCTGGAACTATGAGAACACAAATTATTTAAGCCACCTGGCCTGTGGTATTGTTTCGGTGGCCTGAAGAGACTAATACAGGATTCATAGCCCAAGAAAAAAAAAAGATTCAGAGCCAATAGACCCACGGGTCCCCAGGAACCCATCCAGGACATTCCTATTTTACTACAACATGCTTCTAGATATTTTACAGGCTTCTTGAGTGTTTAACCTTTCATACACAGGGGTTCCTGGGTGGCTCAGTCAGTTAAGCATCTGCTTTTGCCTCAGGTCATGATCCTAGGGTCATGGGATCAAGTCCTGAATCAGGCTCCCTGCAGGGAGTCTGCTTCTCTCTCCACCTGCTGCTCCCTCTGCTTGTGCGCTCGCTCGCTCTCTTTCTCTCTCTCTCTGACAAATAAATAAAGTCTTTTTAAAAAAAACCTTTCATACACATATTTCACATAGTTGTGATTATAAAAGGAAAACAAATTTGTTTTCCTTTTAAAATTTTTTTTCTTTTTTTAAGATTTTATTCATTGAGAGAGAGGGCACAAGGGTTGGAGAGGGGCAGAGGGAGACGCAGACTCCTCACTGAGCAGGGAGCCCACCCCAGGGCTGGATCCAAGGACCCTTAGACAATGACCTGAGCTGAAGGCAGATGCTTAACCAACTGACCCACACAGGCACCCTGAGAATATTTTTCTTTTAAATTGTTTTCTCAGGCTAAATCCTGAGAGTGATGTAACTGAGCCAATAGTCTTTTTTTTTTCTTATCAATTAGAGTTATTTTGTTTAGGTGTCAATCTCTTGTGAATACATTAAAAAGCAAAATAAATCAGGGCACCTGTGCGGCTCAGTCGTTGTGTCTGTCTTCGGCTCAGGTCATGATCTCAAGGTCCTGGGATTGAGCCCCACATCGGGCTCCCTGCTTGGTGGAAAGCCTGCTGCTCCCTCTCCCACTCCCCCTGTTTGTGTTCCCTCTCTTGCTGTCAAATAAATAAATAAAATCTTTTTTTTAAAGCAAAATAAATCAGTTAACTTATTTCTAGAAATGCTTTATATTTAGTGTAGAACTCAGAGTTGTCTGTGTTGCTGATCTTGTACCCTGTGGGATTCTTTGGCAGGACGGCATTGAAATAGAGTGCTTCACTCTTGGGTCCAGGATTTCCTTCCAACCTATTGAAACCCCCATTTGGACCCTTTCAATGGCAATGTTTTCTCGTTCCTTTAAGGGGGTCTAATGGGTGTACAAACAACGACAGCCACAGCACAAAAGCACCAGATACCCAACAGCCATCATTGACCTATCAAAAGTACACTAATTTCAGAAGCATAAAAATGTGGGGAAAATGCGTGTCTTAGAATCAATGAAATATGCTTACTCAACCACTACTGTGAATGCCACCTCTTCAGATAGATTTCTCCTAAACTTCATTCCCCAACGTCCCTTGCATGCCTGTGATGTACTTCTTACCAATAAGATGCCCCGTGGAAAGCTTTGATTCGGAATTGACATGGGGTCACAGCTGGGCAGAGGTCACTGGCTTTGCGGGCATGGATGGCAGCAGAGTCAGTGTTTCTGAGGTTAATCAGACTAACTAAGCAATGTTGCTTCTGAGAGTTTTGCCTAGACCTGCTTCTATAGCTCTTCTAACATTTCTGCAGGAGATAAATTTCTTTCTGCCCCAACTAGTTAGAGCCCATCTGAGATTTCTTCTTTCCCTCCTTCCTCATTAGCAAACCCTGATTTTGTCTGTGGCAGCAACACGTAACAACTAGAAATCTACATTGCCCAAGCTCCCTCAAAGAGTGATAACCACATGACTAAATTCTGGCTAGTGAGATGGAAGTAGAAGTTGGTGCATAAAACTTCTGTGAAAATTCCTCAGGAAGCAAGGTGACCTCAGTATGTCCCACAAGGTAATATCCTGCAGCTGGCTTGCAGTGTGTCAGCTCCTCAAAGCTGGAGTTCTGTTTTCTTCTCGTTGCTAAGTGTGACCATAGGGCACATATTCAAGGCACATATTCATTTGGGCAAAATGAAAACCACACCCAGAAATGCATTTGAATTGTGATGAAGCAACAAATATATGAACCCTTAGACCTCCTGCTGTATATTGATAATTCCTCCAGGAAATGGAGAACATTCTTTCAGCTTTGTACACAGCTTTGTACATAGCGGCATTTTACCTGAATCCCATTCAGTATGCATAAGGAGTCACTAGGTACAGGGTGCCTGGGTGGCTCCATAGGTTAAGCGTCTGCCTTCAGATCAGGTCATGATCGCAGGGTCATGGGATCGAGCCCCACATCTTGCAGACGTGTCACCAGGATGTCTGCTTCTCCCTCTCCCTCTGAACAAGCCTTGCTTGTGTTCTCTCTCACTCTTCCATCTCTCTCTCTCTCTCTCAAATAAATAAAATCTTTTTTAAAGAAAGGGTACAAATTGGCCAGATGCTTCTGTAGATAATGTTAGTGCAAGGAATGTTTGATGAGAACCTGAATCTAAAACCTTGCTTTTGTCACAAGTAGATTTTTTTTTGCTGTATAACCAGTAATTTGGATTTTATTCTGTATTTGCAAGGTTTGTCATTAAATAATAGTTAATATTCATCATATGGAAAGCTCATATTCGTAATGCAATGAATGCTAATTTTCTTCTTGTTTGCCCTACATCCCTTTTCATACCCTCAGAGGCTGATTTTGTTTCTCATGATAGTCCTATTCCTTAGTGTTTTAAATTGGCACAGCCCTAATTCATGAAGCTTTAAATTGTTATTATAAATTTCTTTGAAGATTAAGTGCTCTTTATTCAACATTCTTTTCAGTGTGTCACATTGGATATGTCATCCTTTGACATTATGTTCTACTGAACCTAACAGTGAAATCTGAGTATCATCTTTCCCACTGAAAAGTGACTGAATGTTTATACATGTATATTTTGTGCAAAGAAACACAGATGAGAGAGCTGAATCAGTTGACCTATCTCCTTGCGTCATTAACTTCTCTTCTCCTCTGCTGCTTTGAAGGCAGATGTGAAGGCTGACAGTCAGGCAGCCATCTTGTGGAGGTTAAATGTTCTAACATTGTCTGAGCAGAAATTCAAAGAGTCTGAATTTCTGAAAACATCGCGTAGATACCATTTCAGCCCTTGATTACCCATCTTGGGACTTTTCCTTACATGGGAAAATGTGTTTTTATGTTGTTTGTTTGGGCCAGGCTTTGGAGTTCCAGTTATTGGAGCTAAATTGGAATGTAGTACCTCAAAGTAGAAGCTACAAGGTACAAAGTCCAAAATTTTAGAATTGGCTCAATAAGGAGGATTAGGCTTGGAGCCATAATGGTAAAACTATGGAAGATTAGAAAGTTATCACCCTTAGTTATTTGGTGGTGAAACATTTGGTCAAACAATGTTGCCTGTGGTAATTTAAAAAGTGGGCTCTGTACCAACCAAAGCTGTAAGGCAGGGCAGTTAGGTTATTTTTAAAACTGTATATGGGGCGCCTAGGTGGTTCGGTAGGTTGGGTTTCTGACTCTTGATTTCATTTCAGGTCACAATCTAAGGGTTGTGAGATCCAGCCCCACGTCAGGCTCCATGCTCAGCACAGAGGCTTCTTGAGATTCTCTCTCCCTCTCACACTGCCCCTCCCCCCTGCTCTCCCTCTCTCTCAAATAAATAAATAATTTTAAAAAAAAACATGTATGGGGGCACCTGGTGGTTCAGTGGGTTAAAGCCTCTGCCTTCGGCTCAGGTCACGATCCCGGGGTCCTGGGATTAAGCCCCACATCGGGCTCTCTGCTCAGCAGGGAGACTGCTTCCCTTCCTCTCTCTCTGCCTGCCTCTCTGCCTATTTGTGATCTCTGCCTTTCAAATGGATGAATAAAATCTTTTTTAAAAGTAAGTATTTTTTAAACCTGTCTACACAGAAGGGTGGGTCACCGGAACAGATACAGGGGAGAGACAGAAAGATGAAAGGAAGCTATCCTCACCCCTACGGTGGCCATTACGGCCCTTGCACCATCATCTCAGGTCCTGACCCCCACGTCAACAAGGCTGGAAGAGTTTCCCCCCAAGCCAAAGCTGAGGGAGTTTCTTACCACAGAAAGTGCTAAAAAGGAGTCCTTCAAGTTGAAACCAAGGGATGGTAAACAGCTATGTGAAGCCATGTCAAAATGGAAAGATCTCTGGTAAAGGTAAGTCCATGGCCACACAGAAGAACCCGGATGGTACCATGGGCATATCTAAGGTGGTATCTGGAGAGGAAGCCTGAGAAGGTCATCTTGGAATGGGGGAGATCTGGGTTGCTATATGCAGAAGGAGAGGAGAGGGAAAGAGAAGAAGCTGAAGAGGCAAACGATAGAGGGGATCATTCTGGATCAAGGCGTGCTGGAAGGGCTATGGGGGAGGAGCTAGAGTGCCTGTCAGAGACTGCTGGCAGGGAAGGGGGATGACTCTTCCTCAGCTATGGCAAAAGGAAGTCAGGGAGAAGGAGACAGGCATTCTGCTGATGAGTGTGTTCCCCCAGCAGAGGAGGAAAAAACCTGTTGGTTGCAAACGTGAACATTTGGAAGCCGACACAGTAAGCAGAAAGTTATCTGGGCCCAAGGCCACCCAGGGAAAGGGAGTGTGGAAATGTGAGGCAGCAGTTGAGGGCACGGGGATGTGGCTGAGGCTTCAGGTTCTGGCTTGGCAGAGAGGTGACTGAGGCTGTCCCTGAGGCTGTCTGGGAAAACAAGGTTGGCTGGAGGGGCTGGAAGCCACACTGAAGGCAGAGTGACTTTGGCAGAAGGAAAAAGCAGAGGTGGTACTCAGAAAAGAGGATTTCCAAGTTTAAATATTTGAAAATGAAACCTGAAACTTGGGTTGAGCGGAGCAGGCATCCTAGGTGTGATTAAACCCGTGGGAGGCTGACTAAGAGCAGAGGTGGGAATTACTGAAATTGAAAGGAACAGTTCTATGGTGTCATCTATTCCCCATCACATACCAAGGACCCAGGAGATGACAAAACTTGGGCCCAAAGAGGTGAGGCAGCCGGTCCAGAGAGATGGCGGGGTTGAGATTTGAACCCAGATCTGTGACTCTGTGACCTGCCATCTTGAAAGGGACATGGTGCTCTCCGGCCACCGGCAGGGAATTGGAATAAAACAGATGGCATGGAGGGAGGACGATGTCCCCCAGGTGAGGGCAGGTGAAGGCAGAATTAAGCACAAAGTTAGTTTGGACAAGGAAAAGGAATAAGAAAGTTTGGTCCGGGGGTGCCTGGGTGGCTTAGTTGGTTCAGGTCATGATCTCGGGGTCCTGGGATCGAGTCCTGCGCTGGGCTCCTTGCTCAGCGGGGAGTCTGTTTCTCTCTCTCTCTCTCTCTCTCTCTGTCTGTCTGTCTCTGTCTCTCTGCTCCTCCCCCACCTCATGCTTTCTCTCTCTCTCTCAAATAAATAAATGCAAATAAGATGAAAAAGAAAGGTTTTGTTAGGTTCTTACACTTGGGACCTCATTTTTTTTTTTTAAGTTCATTTTCTCTGGGGCCACTTTTAACAAAAGCGATTCTTTGAAGGTTATCTGCGTGTAGCACATGACAATTTGGTGAGCACTTTCACTTCGTCGCTCGGTGCCTTCCCGACAGTCTCTGAGGGTAGCTACCATGATTATGCTCATCTTCCTGGGGAGAAACAGAAGCTCATAGACTGTGATTTGTCCGTGATCACACAGGAAGTGACAGATGAAGGGGCGCAGTCCAGACACAGTGTTGAAAGTAGGATTTACAACCCCGCCCACCCCTCCCTGCACCATCCCTTCAGTGTTGAAGAAATCTCTAGCTCTAGCACCTTCAGCCTGAATTGTCTGGGACCAGAAGGGGGTGGTCTAGGAAAATGAGAGCCATGCATGCTTGAAACCACGTAGTTGGAAAGTACTACTGAGAATCTTCTAAAATGGCAGAAATACAGACATAACGACACAGACTGTACCTTCAAAGAACGCATCTGTGTCGAGGTGGAGAAAGAATTGTTTTTAAAATTGCAATCCAGGGGTGCCTGGGTGGCTCAGTCGATTAAGCGGCTGCCTTCGGCTCAGGTTCCGGTTCGAACCCCGCATGGGTCTCCCTGCTCAGTGGAGAACCTGCTTCTCCCTCTGCCTACCGCTCTGCCTACTTATACTACTTATCTGTCAAAAAAAAAATGTTTAAAGAAAATAAAATAGCAATCCAATATGCTAGCTTCTATGCCATCCCGGTAGACACTGTACTGTGGGACCCCCAAGGAGAAACAACCACTACCGTGCTGGGCTTTGAAAGCCAGTTTCTGGCAGAAAGAGCATCCTGAAGGATAAGAAGGCAACTGAGTTTGGGCATAGCAGATGGGAACAGTGTGGCCAGGGACACAGATAAGAGCCTCTAGACCCATTTGGTGAACAAACCTTGCAGCATGCTTGCAAAACTGTTAAGAAGCCAGGAAACAGGGGTCCCTGGGTGGCTCAGTCTGTTAAGTGTCCTCCTTTGGCTCAGATCAGGTTCCCAGGGTCCTGGGATCAAGCCCCGCATCGGGCTTTCTGCTCAACGGGGAGTCTGCTTCTCCCTCTGCCTCTGTGTGCACGCTCTTTCTCTCTCTCTCTCTCTCACTGTCTCAAATAAATAAATAAATCTTAAAAAAAAAAAGAAGCCAGATCACAGGGACAGAATATCAGTCTATTTATGGAAGGCAGTAGAGGAGAGTTCTGGAGAGTTTTGAACAGGAAGGTGAACAAGGAGGTGATAGGATTAGGTTTGTATTCTGAACAATCTTTTCCATGGAGAAGAAAGTCTGGACCCAGGAAAATTGGAGAGGAGGCTGTTCACAGTGGGCCAGGTGAGAGACTCTGGCTTGAGCCATGCAAGGAAAGCTAGAGAGGAGGAAACGGATCCGAGGCAGCTCGCACAGGTAATTTTGAGCACTCATGCTGTCGGGGTCATGGAATCATAGGAGATACACCTGCTTAGCAGATATGGCTCGCTGCTCTCCAAAAACACCGGCAGCCAGTGTGTGCAGGTGAGTTCCTTCGAGTACCGCAATGCTTGTCCGTTCTCGCTCAGTCTCCCTAGAATGCTTGTTCGTGTACACTGCTCCATGAAGTAGATTATATTCTCTGATTGTGGATAAAGACACCCAAAAGCTTCATGTTAAGCGTGTGGTTTCCCATGTAACTGTGTGTCCAAGCCCTTTGGCAGATTGAAAGTCATGTTTCTTTGTTATTAGTCCCAGATCATAAATCTAGGTATGGAAGAATATTATCCTTCTCTCTTGGGTTTTTTTTTTCTTTTTTTAAAAAATTTTATTTATTTATTTATTTTGACAAGGAGAGACACAGCAAGAGAGGGAACACAGGCAAGGGGAGTGGGAGAGGGAGAAGCAGGCTCTCCACCGAGCAGGGAGTCCGACGTGGGACTCGATCCCAGGATCCTGGGGTCATGACCTGAGTCGAAGGCAGCCTCTTACCTGACTGAGCCACCCAGGCGCCCCTCTCTCTTGTTTTTCTAAATCAGCTCAATTTCGGTTCTGCACCCCATCTCAGCAGAGTGTTGGGAAATTCTACCTGAGTCATCCTTGCAGTTCCTGCCTCCCTGAGATCAAGACTAGGTCTTGGAAACTTCCACAGTGCCAGACATCTGAGGGAGCACCATCTCATCATCATCAATTATTGGTTGTCTGTAAACTGCCACTAACCCTTTCATTGTCCCTGTCACGGGAAGCTGAGGAAATCTGCCAGACGGCTGGGAGCTCTTGTGTTTCTGTGTGAACAGGGCGGGGGTGTGGCGGGGGAGAACTACACTGTGGGGGAATTACCAGCTCCTCAGAGCGCTGCTAGAAAGCCAGGTCCGGAGACCCACAGTGCTCTCTCTCCCCCCTGCCAGGCTACATTCCTTCCCTGACCTGTTGAAGTAGTGAGGCAGTAAGGAGCAGAGCTGGCTTCACTTTGGCGGGGGGGCGGTGGGGAGAAAAGGGAAAAATACAAGAAGGAAAAATACACCCTTGAGCCTAAGGTGTCTACAAAGATGAGGTGATTAGCTGCTGAGTGGGTTTATGAAAACTGATATAATATCAGAATAAAGCGATATGGGAGCTTAGGATTTAAAAAATAATTTGAAAATTCCAGCAGCCAATCTAACTTTAAGACACTTAAAATGGGGGAGCCTGGGTGGCTCAGTGGGTTAAAGCCTCTGCCTTCGGCTCAGGTCATGATCCCAGAGTCCTGGGATCGAGTCCCGCATCCGGTTCTCTGCTCGGCGGAGAGCCTGCTTCCTCCTCTCTCTCCGTCTGCCTCTCTGCCTACTTGTGATCTGCCTCTCTGCCTACTTGTGATCTCTGTCTGTCAAATAAATAAATAAACAAAATCTTTAAAAAAAAAAAAAGACACTTAAAATGGCTTCTAGCCCCATATCACGTACTCATGGGGCATCCAATTTTGCTCCTAGGAGCAAAATTTCTTTTCTTCCTACGCCTGTGTGGTGGATGAAATTAGATGTCCACATCCTTCTCCCCAGAATTTGTGAATTTATGTTATATTACATGTCAAAGGGTAATTAAGCTTTGCTGACTTTGAGATGGGGAGATTCTCTTGTATTATCTAGGTGGGTAAATATAATCCCATGGATTTTTCTTTTTTTTAAAGATTTTATTTATTTGACACACAGAGCAGGGAGAGGGCAGAGGGAGAGGGAGAAGCAGGGTCCCCGCTGAGCAGGGAGCCCAACACAGGGCTCCATCCCAGGACCCCAGGATCATGCTCTGAGCCGAAGGCAGACGCTTAACCGACAGAGCCACCCAGGTTCCCCTCACATGGATTTTTGTAAGTGGAAGAGGGAGCCAGAGTGAAGAAACCAGAGAGATGACAGACTGAAAAGGACTCAGACCGACATTATCGACTTTGTAGGTAGAAGAAGGGGTCATAAGCCAAAGAATGCGGCCGGTTCTAGAAGCTGGAAACAGATTCTCCCTTAGAGCCTCCAGAAAGGCCTCCTGCAGGCACCTTGATTTTAGTCCAGTGGGACACATTTCAGACTTTGGCCTCCAAAAGTGTAAGATGAAGTTGTGTTGTTTTAAGCCACTGAGTTTGTCATAATTTGTTAAAGCAACAATAGAGAATGAGTACAAGCTGACAAGGGAGAATCCAACTTGTGAGTTTCTCATCATTGTTTCCAGTATAACTGCTTCCATCCTAGGGCTTGAAGGCAGCACTGGGCAAGACCGGTATCATGTTTGCTCCCATGCCTCGGTGGTAGATGGTGTGGTTAGAGCAGATGGCTCACCTCTAGCCCTGCCTACTTGGGCTAGAGAATTCAATAGAAATTGATGTCCTCAGGGCGCCTGGGTGACTCAGTGGGTCAAGCATCTGACTTCGGCTCAGGTCATGATCCTAGGGTCCTGGGATCGAACCCCGAGTCAGGTTCCCTGCCCAGAGGAGAGCCTGCTTCTCCCTCTCCCTCTACCACTCCCCCTGCTTGTGCTCTCTCTCTCAAATAAATAAATAAAATATTTTTAAAGAAAGTTTTTTAAACAACTGATGTCCTCTCTTTGCCCTCCAAGCCATCTAGAAACCAAGTCTTGACCAAAGATGAGTGTTAACAGTTTTTGGATCTGCAAACAGATTCTCCTTCCAGCCATGTCCAAAGACAGTAAGTTAAGGAGGAAAGCTACTTTACCTATTTCTCTTTTTTTAAGACAGGGGAACCCTTTCCCCAAAGCCAGCCAGCTGGTTTCCCCTTACATAGCATGGTCCAGAACTCAGTCGTCATACGTGATTACTCCTGCTTGCCAGGGAGTCTGGGAGAGTGAGTACCTGACATTGAAAGGGTTTTCTAGTGGAAAGGGAGAGGAGCATGGCTGTCAGGCAGACAACGAGAAGAGGGCGCCAGAGCCACGGTCAGCCCAAGCTTTAGCCTGCCTCTCCACGACAGCATCCTGAGCTCAATATCTTGCTTCCTCCCGCACCAGCTGGGATACTGGGGTTCGCTCTGAGTAGTGGGTTTTCTGCTTTCACTCCTTCCCACACTCCTGGCCAGATGACCACCTGGGTTATGGTAGAGCTGCAACACCAAGGGAGCAAGCCTTGTGGCTGAAACACCACTCGAATGAAGGTTTAATGCTAAGCCTTAGAGAGTGTTGATGCCTCCTCTAACTTTTGGGCTTGTTGCAGAGGCTGGCATTCCTTAGAGGCAGGCATGAAAGCTAGGTCATTTGCCTGCACATTAAATGCAACCTGAGTTTTCAAAAGCATCCTGCTAAGTTGTGCTTTCTACCTATTGGGCAGCAGCAGGGGGAGGGGTGGGGAGGCGGGTGGAAGGAGGACCATAGAGCTTGTAAGAGATTGGCTTCTCAGACCTAGCCTGGACAGAAAATTCCAGGCAGACAATGGCCAGGCTCTTTCTCCTTCCAGCACCTCCTGGAGACTGTTGCGGTGATTCAAGAATAGATGGGCCCTGCCGGAGACCAGAGTGGTTAGGAAGCCTTAAGAGGCAGGACACAGACTAGGCAAGGAGACCCCAGCATCTTCCTTCTGGCTGGAAGCAGGCACAAATATCACCCACACAGAGGAACCCAGCCATCTGGCCCCCAGGGCTTCTGCAAGGTAAAGAGAAGGATTTTTCCAGGGGAGTCTTATCGAGGGGACCCATTCCAACCTCCCAGGGGGTATAAATGGCCAGCTCCCAGCTCAAAAGATAGATCGCTAGGTCTGCTTGGGTGTGAAGTGCAGAGCAACTGTGTCTTTGGAGGTGGCTGGCCCAGCCAAGGGGGACGACTTGCCTTTGAATCCCAGCCCTGCCCTTTATTTGCTGTGTGATCATTCCGAACCTCACTTTACTTTCCTGAAAAGTAATGATCCCAGCTCCCAGCAGCAGTATTCACACCAGCCAAAAGGTAGAAACAACTCAAGTGTCCGTCGACGCACCCATGGATGAAGAAAACGTGGTCTACCTGCACAAGGGTTAGACCATAAAAGGGAAGGAAATCCTATCCCGTGCTACAACATGCATGAACCTTGAAGACCTGCGAAGTGAAATAAAGCAGTCACAAAAGGACAAAGACTGTATGATTCACTTCCATGAGGTGCCCAGAGGAGTCCAGTTCATAGAGACAGAAAGCAGAATGGTGTTTGCCGGAGGCTGGGAGGAGATGGGAATGGGAATATGTGTTTAATGGGTGCAGCCTCAGTTGAGGAAGATGAAAAGAACTCTAGATATGGATGTGGTGATGGGTGCATGAAAGTGTGAACATAAGTAATGCCGCTGAGCTCTGCTCTTAAAAATGACTCCGACAAAGGGTGCCTGGCCGGCTCGGTTGGTGGAGCGTGCAACTCTTGACCTCTGGGTTGTGAGTTCCAGCCCCATGTCGAGTGTGGAGATTACTTAGAAATAAAATCTTTTTTTTTTTTTTTAAGAAATAAAATCTTTGGAAAAAGTGGTTCCGATGGTAAACTTTAAGTGATGCATACTTTGCCATTAGGTTTTAAAAATGACTTGCCCATTACTAAAGTAAAACACTCACGTTAAAATAGTAAGTGTCGGGGCCCCTAGGGTGGCTCAGTTGCTTAAGCACCTTCGGCTCAGGTCATTATCCAAGGTCCCTGAGATCGAGCCCTGCATCAGGTTCCCCACTCGGCTATCTCTTTCTGTCAAACAAATAAAATCTTAAAAAATAATAATGATAAAATAAAATCATAAAGTGTCTAAAACAACTCAAAACAAAGAGTCTGATTCCACGTTGACATACAGGTCTCCCTCCTGCCCATCATTGTGGGGGAAGAAGGCCGAGGGACCTAACAGGTATTAATTAGTGTATTCTTCTTGGTATTTATAAGGAACCAACATATTCTAGAACTTAAAGTTTACACAGACTAGCTTCAAAGCCATCATCCCATTTTATCCTTTCAATATACCGAAATGATTGGAGATGTTGAGGTTAATGTGATTTTCTCTCTATGAAGAAGGCATGGCCCAGCATAAAAAGGTATCTGTGAGTCTTTGTTCCCCAAACTGGTTAAAATGGCAAGTTTTCTGTCGTTTTTAAAATGAGAAAAAAAGGGGTGCCTGGGTGGCTCAGCGGGTTAAAGCCTCTGCCTTCAGTTCAGGCCCTGATCCCAGGGTGCTGGAATCAAGCCCTGCATTGGGCTCTCTGCTCAGCAGGGGGCCTGCTTCCGCCTCTCTCTGCCTGCCTCTCTGCCTACCCGTGATCTCTGTCAAATAAATAAATTAAATATTTTTTAAATAAAATAAAATGAGAAAAAAAGATAACAATAATGCTACATGGTTTTTCTCCCCAGGGAGCTGGGGAACTTTGGGAGATAAGAAAGCCCTGGATAAGGACCCCATAGAGAAAGGGAAGAGTATTCCTTTTTGGCAGCCCCAGCCTCAAACGGGGCTCAGGTATCCTTTGTAAGGCCTCAGATCAGTTGGCTTGAACCTCACATTTAATACTCGAAAAAAATACTTGGGCACTAAAAGCACTCGGCCTCTCCTAAAGGCTGGCTTCTCTCTCTGAGATCCTGCAGAGTTGCTGACCACCCCCACTCCAGCCTCAGCAGTCATGGCCAGGGTGCCCTAGCCTACTGGGCCAGGAGGAACTGGAGGCCACTGACTGCTGGGCCCAGCCCAAGGGCTTTCCCTTAAAAAAGAAATTAAATTGGGGCCCCTGGGTGGCTCAGTGGGTTAAGCCTCTGTCTTCGGCTCAGGTCATGATCTCAGGGTCGTGTGATCGAGCCCCACATCAGGATCTCTGCTCAGCGGGGAGCCTGCTTCCTCCTCTCTCTGCCTGCCTCTCTGCCTCCTTGTGATCTCTCTCTCTCTGTCAAATAAATAAATAAAATCTTAAAAAAAAATAAATCAACACCTCCTCTTTCTTCCTCACAAGTCCTGGCAGTTCTCTGCAGGCTCCCTATTTCCACGCCCTAGCCTTGGCCCTGTAGTCTCCATCCAGGGCCTGAGGCTTTTGACCATCCCTGGCTCCCGCCATGCTTTCTGCTTTCTCTCCGCACCTCCTCCTTGCCCAGCATCCCCGCCCCCATCCCACCCCACAACCCCCCTCCCCCCAGGCAGCTAGTGTTCCTGGCACTTTACACATCGGGTATTATCTCCCCCAAGAAGGTCAAGAGGGTTAATAATTGATGTCAACATTGTGAACTTTATTACCACTCTTCAATATAATATTCATTAACAGCTGTGTTTGAAACGTGCATCTCCTCAGCACTCCGGTCTAGTGGTTTTCCGCTCTTGCTATGCATTACAATTACCTGGAGAGCTCTTGAAAGCCGCCCAAACCCAGACACCCTCCCCAGCCCAATTAAATGAGAAGCACAGCGCAGTCATAACTCTCCATCAGGCATAATTACCTCTCCACATCTTTGTAAGCAGTGGGTCCCAGTCCTTGATCCACAAAAAGAATTAGCAGGAGAGCTCCATCGGTATCCGGCCCCATTCCTCCCATGCTGAGAAGGGTCTGACGATCTGTAGTATCCTTTCCAAATTTCAAGTTGTTTCTTCCTGTACCCTACTTCTGTCTCCACGCCCATTCTTTCCAAAAGCACATTTTTCACAAGTGATCCTGGCTCAAAATATACTCTACTCTATAGTGATAGCCGGGGAGTTGTGGAAAACTGAATGGTTCCCAAAGAGCCATCCAGTCCTAAACCCTAGAAACTATGTACATTATCTGACATCCTTTCTTGGAAATGGGGTCTTCATGACGTAATTAAGTTCAAAATTTTGAGACGTGGGGCACCTGGGTGGCTCAGTCGGTGAAGCGGCTGCCTTGGGCTCAGGTCATGATCCCAGGGTCCTGGGATTGAGTCCCATGTTGTGGGGCTCTCTGCTCAGCAGGGAGCCTTCCTTTCCCTCTCCTTCTGCCCCTTTCCACTGCTCATGCTTTCTCTCATCCACGCTCTCTCTCTCTCTCAAATAAATAAAATCTTAAAAAAAAAAAACAAATCTTAAAAAAAAATTTGAGATGAGGAATCTCTCCTAGATTATCTGGGTGGACATCGAATTCCATCAATAAGTGCCATTATAAGAGAGAGACAGAGGGAGATTAGACCCACAGAAGAGGGTACTGTCTGAAGATGGAGGCAGAGATTGCAGTGACAGGGTCACAAGCCAAGGTTTGATGGCCAACAGCCACCAGAAGCTGGAAGAAGCAAAGAATGGATTCTCCCCTAGGGCCTCTGAGGGAGTGTGGCCCTGCCAACACCTTGACTTTGGACTTCTGGCCTTCAGAATGCAGGAGAACAAATTTCTGTTGTTTTTAAGTCCCCCCCCCCACCGCCAGTGTGTGGACATTCCTTATGGTGGCCCTAGGAAGCTGATACAGGGACCGAATAAGTTCAGTAACTCTTCATTTTTTTTAAAGACTGATTTGTCAGAGAGAGAAGGAGAGCACAAGCAGGGGGAGGGGCAGTGGGAGAAGCAGGCTCCCTGCTGAGCAAAGAGCCATGAATTCGGGACTTGATCCCAGGACCACCCCCACCATCACAACCTGAGCCAAAGGCAGGCACTTAGCACTTAGCCAACTTAGCCACCCAGGCACCCCAGCTCTTGTTTTTATAGCTTCAACAAATGTTCCCTATGCTAATGGGCACTGTTTCTCAAACACAGGCCCTGGATGAGTGCTCCCCGGAATGCACCTTGTGCTAGGTCACATGCTAGCCAAGCAGCAGGGAGCAGAACTCACAGCATTGCAGGCTGGGTGTGTGCAAGACCTTTATGTGTGAGCTATAGCCACACACAGATTCATGGTGCCTCTACCCTTTCAGAACCTGCTATGCACTTGCTTATAAACTCTTTCAATAAATATTTATGAGCACCCACTATATATATCAGAAATTACTCAAGCCTCAAGCCACAAAAGATAGAGTGATTTTACAAGCAAAAATAGGGGCACATGGGTAGCTCAGTCGGTTAAACGTCTGACTTTTGGTTCCTGCTCAGGTCATGATCTCATGGTTCCTGAGATGGAACCCCATGTCGGGCTCCATATTCAGCCAGAGTCCACTTGGATATTCTCTCCCTCTGCCCCGTCCCCTGGTCATGTTCTCAATCTCTCTCTCTCTCTCTCTCTCTCTCTCTCAAATAAATAAATCTCTAAAAATAAATAAATAAGTAAATAGTGAAAATAAAAATAATAAAAACAAAATGGAAAAATCATGTCTCTTGTGAAAAGTACATTCTAACAGAACAGTCAGTAAGCAAATAAGCGAATAAATATCAGGTAGTGACTAACGCTAAGAAGAGCATAAAATGAGCTGAAAGGGTAGAGAGGGATGGGGGGTCGCTCCTTTAGATTGGGTAAAGCCTTTCACTAGGTGATTCCTTACGTTAGTTGCATGTTAATCTTCTCAAGAACCATTTCTTCTTCCCCATGTGTGGTAGATATTATCTCCATTTTGCCGAGGAGGAAACTGAGACTCAGGGAAGTGCAGTGACCTGCCCAGATCATCCAGCTGTTCAGTGGCTAATATGGGATTGAAATCCAGGCCTGACCAACACCAATGACTGCCCTAAAAGTCCATTTACCAGTAGTGTGCTATATCGCGTCTGTACTCAGCTGGACTCACAGCGAGAGCCTCTAGAACCTGGGGTGGGCCGGTCCGCACAGTGGAATGAATGGTTCCGGGGTGAGAAGCCTGGGGGTTGGATCGGTAAAGGCTGCTTCTCTTCAGACACTCGCCCTGCACAATTCCTTCAGTCTGGGGCGCCTGGGGGGCTCAGTCAGTTAAGTGTCTGCCTTCAGCTCAGGTCATGATCCCAGGGTCCTGGGATCAAGTCCCATCAGGCTCCCCGCTTGGCGGGAAGCCTGCTTCTCCCTCCCACTCCCTCTGCTTGTGTTCCCTCTCTCGTCCTCTCTCTCTCTCTCTCTGTCAAACAAATAAATAAAATCTTTCAAAAATGAATTTCTTCAGTCTGTTTCGTGTTGGGAAGGTAGGCACGGGGTACTGAAACTTCCCACTCCTCCCCCTGTGTCATCTCACCTTTCCTTTCTGTCCTGCTCCATCAGCTGGGGCCCTCAGGGCAGGGCCATGAGATCTCAGATAAAGAGAGTTTAGAGTGTTTATGGTTCACTGGCTCTGGCTGCACTTCTGGGCCCTAGATGGCAGGTAGGATGTGGGCAGAGACGAGCCAAGCATTGGATACCTGGGGTGTGTTTGCAACAGCATATGGCCCGGTTTGCCTGGGACACAGGATACCCAACGCAGAGTGAAGACTCGGGCTGGGGCAGGAGGCTGGGGCCAGATCACAGAATAGCTTTCGTTCTCTGGGTTGGTGTTTGCCAAAGCTTGTACTGCAGACAACTCACTGTTCGGGATAGTAATAGCAGTGACAGGAAGAGGCTTTATGTGAGGAAATAAAGGTTCCTCGCCAGGAAGGTGGAGTTCAAAGAGACTAAAACAGATATCCTTTAAAAAAAAATTTACTTATTTATTTATCTGAGGCGGGGGAGCAGTGGGGATGCAGGGGCAAAGTGAGAGGGAGAGAGAGAATCTCAAGCAGACTCCACGCGGAGTGTGGAGCCTGACGCAGGGTTCAATCCCAGGACCCACAAGATCACGACCTGAGCCAAAATCAAGTCAGACACTTAACCGACTGCACCACCCAGGTGCCCCTAAACAGACCTCTTTTATGCCGGACTCCCCAGACTTGACACGAAGGCAGAGGGAGAACAGAGAGGCCACCATGGATGCCATTGTCGTGGCAAAGGTGGGCAGAGACCCACTGGAGGCAGATTGGGCTGGTGCTGGCGAGTCAGTGCTGTGGACTCCAGCTCTGGATCACCTTCTGTCCCCTCCCTGCCACCCCCACCACCCCCACCTCAGCCAGCAGTCTCCCCCCAACCTGTTTCCCTGCACCTACCTGCTCCCAAACTCTTCCAAATAGCTTCCGAACCCCACCACCTCCCTCCTCCCCCTCCTTCTTCTTCTCCTCCTCCTCTTCTTCCTCCTCCTGTGTCCCATCCATCCCGTCTGGGGCCTCTTCCTATGCAAGTGCTTCTCCAGCTGTATTAGAAGCTACAGTAACTTTTAGATACTCTAAGTGTGAAAGACCTCTATTCACTAGCAAATATGCTACAGATACATCTGCATTCTGCAGAGGGTTCATCCTAAGCCATCCTCCAGAACAATCTAGAATTTTTTTTTAAATATCATTTGCCTGCCTGGTTTTTGTTTTTTGTTTTTTGTTTTTTTTTAAGACCCAGACAGGCTCAGCTTTGAGTTTACTGCACCAGTTGGTTTCCATGGTAACCACCGACGGTTCCAGACTCCTGTGCTTCATTTTTCTGTGCTGGTACACAGCTGTGGCTTGCTCCCTTGTTCCAAGAAGGGGCCCTGCCTTGGTTTCTCCCGAGCCTTGCCCCAGTCCCTGCCCAGGCTCAGGCACTCTGGAACTCTGGCTGGGGATACGCTTCCTGAGCAACACACCCCTCCTGTCAGGCCCAGGTAGGGGGAGAGCTTCAGGCTCCTCTGCTCCTCTTAAATTCACATCATGGCCTCTTCAAACCTGAGACAGTAGAAGAGGGTGGTGGAAAGTGTGGACCTTAAAGCCAGACTGCTTGGTTTGAAATCCAGGCTCTGTCACTTATTGGTCGTTGAACCATGGGTCAGTTACTTAACTTAGTTGCATCTGTTTCCTCATCTTTAAAATGGGAATATAAATAGAACCTACGTAAAAGACTTGTTATGAGGATATGTATGCGTGATGGTGCTTTAAACAGTGCCTTGCGGGCTTCCCGGGTGGCTCAGAAAGTTAAGCATCTGCCTTCGGGTTGGGTCATGATTCTCGGGTCCTGGGATCAAGTCCCAAGGCAGGCTGCCTGTTGAGTGAGGAGTCTGCTTCTCCCTTTCCATCTGCTTCTCTCCCTGCTCATGCTCGCTCTCTCTTGCTCTGTCTCAAATAAATAAAAATTTTAAAAATAAAACTACACCTGGTATGCTCTGTTACCTAAGTGGACCTGATTAATATTGTTGGTGCCTGTCTGTGTCATCATCAACAGGCATTTTGGCTAAGGCAACAATTAATGTGGTACCGTGTGAGCGGGGAAACTATGGGTACCACAGAGAATATTTGGTGTCTCCTCAAGCTCCTTTAAAGGCTTGATCCCCAGAAGCCAGGCCCAGCGCGTGCTACCCCCCACAGCTTGGAGAACACCCCCCCCCAAGGCAGGCTCCTTGCTTCGAAGGGACCTCTCACCCATTACCCATGAAGACTTGGGTGTGGAGTTCAAAACTGGTACCCAGGACCCATAGTCAAAGGCAGCAGCACTTTGACCAATTCTGCAACTCAGGGCCCAGGCTCAGGCCTCCCCATCTAGGGCGTGGGGTACCTCCATGCAAATGAAGCTGCCCCCATGGGTGTGGGCTGCGGGGAGCTAACAAGTCACACCTAGCACTCACTGCGGCCAGGCTGGGGTCTGAGCGTCTGTACCCGGACAGCCCCCTTTCATCCGCAGAGGAGCCCAGAGAAGTGAAATGACCCACCCAGGCTCACACAGCCAGCAAATGGCAGAGCTAGGAATCCAGCCCAGTCTGTCCCATGGTCTCTGTGATCACTTGCTCTGCCACACTGCCTCGCACGGGGCCAGGTCAGCTCAGACCAGCAAGCACCGATGCTTGCCCTGCGTGTGCTACTCAATGCCCTGGGCGGAGAGCTAAGGGGCTCCACACTAAGACGAAGCAGGGCCCTGACCAGCCGCAGGCCAATGCCATATCCTGTTGGGATTTTAGGAGATCTGTTTGGGTAGTTGAGGAATTTTCCAGAAGGCCCAGGAGTCCAGGCAGGTAGAGTCCTCACGGGATGGCGCCCATCATCACCAAGGGGCCTCGTGCAGGCTCCCAGCAGGGCAGCTTCAGGCACAACTGGGTGCCCTCCAAGGTAAGGAACCAGGGAGAGACACCAGTCAGCTGTGTGAGCCTGGGTCAGCGGGCTACCTCTGGGCTGGGCGTACCGGGGTTTCCAGGTGCATCTCTTCTGAGCCCAGCAGCAGCGAAGAGCCCCAGCCCAGACTCCAGGGGGAGCAGAGTCTGCCTCCCTCAACTTGGCGGGCCTCTTTCTGCTTGGGAGAAAGAACTCCAGGCTCTTATCTAGGGACACCCTGTGAAGGACGCATATCTTAACCCCTTCTCTTCAGCCACTTGAGCCCAGGATGGGGTCACCCTGAAAGCTCCAGGCATAGCCACTGTTCTTTGAGGGACGCTGAGTGGCTTGGAGAGGGAGCTCAAGGACCTTAAAGCTTCCCACCTGGAGAGCAGGCTGCACTTTCCTTCCTGGTTCAAGAGGCTACAGGGAGAGGAAACACGAGAGATTACAGAGCGGAGCTGCAGGGAAACAAACAGGGTTTCAGAGGGGAGGGGGTGGGGAAGGGGATAACAGGGTGATGGGTATTGAGGAGGGCATGTGGGTGATGAGCACTGGGGATTACATGTAACTAATGAATCACTGAACACTACGTTAAAAACTAATGATGTATTTATTATACAGTGGCTAACAGAACATAATTTTAAAAATGCAAATAAATAAATAAAATCCAACAGAAAAAAAAAAGAGAGCGAGAGAGAGTGCAGGGAAACTGGGAAGGAGTCAGGCCTGAGAGGTCACATGTAGCCCGATAGAGGGAAAAGGCAAGAAGCAGCCCAGGGTTCCGGAAATAGCGCCTGCCAGGGAGAAGCAGTGGGGACACAACTGTGGGAGCAGACGGCACTTTGGGGGAGGAGGCCGCCAGCCACAGCCAGGGAGCCTTTATTCCCCCTCACTGTCTTCACGCAGGTTTCCCAGCTTCTCGTGGGAATAGCATCAGATGCCGACCCCACCCTGTTCGAGGAAGATTCCTTCAGTAAGTTTTATTTCAGTAGAATATCACCGAGGGGAAAGTTGCCAGGAGAGCAGAGAGCTCCCTGACGCCCACGTCAGCAACCATTGGCATCTTACCTGGTTTGCCTTATTCTCTGTGAACCTTCTCTCGCTCTGCGCATATGCTTTCCAAGTTATATGTAAGTAGGTTGCGGATGTGATGGCCCTTTACCCCTAAATATCTAAGTGTGTATTTTCTAGAACAGAGACTTTTTTTACATCGCTGAAATCAGCAAAAGAGCACATCTCCAGGCCATATTCAAGTTTCACCGACTGTCCCAGATATTTAGCTTAATTTTATTTTCCTTTTGGATGGCTTCTTAATCACTCAGCTAATATGTGAATACAGTCTCTGTGGAAAACCTTACAGATAGAGCCAAAGTAGTCTTCTTGGCCCACCACCCTCGATCCCAGTCCCTCAGACCTTAAAAGGTATTATAGTGTCTGTAATGGGTAAGAGCATGAGGTCTTGGGCGCCTGGGTGGCTCAGCTGGTTAAGCATCTGCCTTCAGCTCAGGTCATGATGTCAGGGTCCTGGGATCGAGTCCCATGTCGGGCTCCCTGCTCAGCAGACAGTCTGCTTCTCCCTCTGCCTCTGACCCCACCCACCCCTCGCCACTTGTGCTCTCTCACACTCTCTCAAATCAACAAATAAAATCTTTTTTTTTAAAGATTTTATTTATTTATTTGACAGACAGAGATCACAAGTAGGCAGAGAGGCAGGCAGAGAGGCCGATGCGGGGCTCGATCCCAGGACACTGGGATTATGACCTGAGCTGAAGGCAGAGGCTTTAACCCACTACGCCACCCAGGCGCCCCAACAAATAAAATCTTAAAAAAAAAAACCAAGAGCATGAAGTTTCTGCCACTTGTTGGCTGTGCGGCTTTGAGTGAGCTCCTTAAACTCTGTTTCTGTCGTCTGTAAAACAGGGTTGATAAGAGTAATAATGTCAAAGTCACTACGTGGTTATAGCAATCAAATTAATTTGTCCCAATAAAGCTCTTAGAGTAGTGCCTGGCACATAGTTACGTAATCAGTGCATTTCAGTTGTTCTTTTTCTCCTGTTTGACCTTACTCTGTGGGGCAACCCAAGGGAACCCAACAACCAAACGGTGGGCCTGCCAATAACTTTTTGTTTCCAAGGGGTAGCCCAGCTCACCAGCGTGGAGGACATCCCCCAACCGTTCACGATGGGAGCAACTGGGACTCAGTTCAGGCTTCCACAGTCAGATTTGTGTGCATTACAACAGAAGAGCATCGCCACCTGTATACCTCTAGAGAGCGTGGGCTGGCCTCACAGCTGAGGTGGGCGCCCCAGGTACGGGCCAGGATGGAAACAGAGGCACCCAGAGCCCACACATAGGGAAGTTTCCAAGCCAGGCCTTCCAGGGCTGACCTGCAATAGAATGGTGATTTCCGGGAGCAACACAGATTCTCCTGGGGGCATCGCAAAAGGCGTCTGACCCATGGCTGGTCTTTGCTGGGTCCTCCAGGCCTCTTGTCATGGAGATTCTGACGTTTCTTCTCCCTGGTAGGTGGGAAGGAACAGGGCGAGAAGAATGGGGCTGTGATGAGCTTTGGCAAAGCTCACTCTAGGACACAAGATGCCTGGTTGGGACCGTCTGGTGAGGAAGGCGTGGCTCTTAGAAGAACCAGTCCTTAGGCAGTAGTGTGCTTTGGGGGGTGGGGCGCAGGCAGGGGTCTCCAGCCTCAGCAGTCAGAACAGTCCATTAGAAAGCAGCGTGAATAGGAAGGCCTACTGGCCAACTAGCCTGGGACAAGTCACTTGACCTCTCTGAGTCACCACCTCCATCCCTCAGAGGAGGTCGTGTGGGGTTGCCTGGGTGGCTCAGTTGATAGAGAGTCCGACTCTTGGTTTTGGCTCAGGCCACGATCTCAGGGTCATAAGGTCGAGCCCCGTGTCGGGCTTTTAAGATTCTCTCTCCCTCTCCCTCTGTCCCAAAAAATAAAAATAAGAGATCACGTGTATGAAAGTACGGGTTTGCTGAATGGGAGCTATTTCCACATCTCAGTTTCCAGGCATAGCTGGGGACGGGATGATGACTTGACTTTCTTGCCTTGGCACCTGCTGTTCTCACCACCTGAATCATCTTGACAAATGGCAGCAACAACACCCTCCAGCCTTAGTCCCAAAAATGATGAGGGCCCCTGCAGCTTGGGAAATCACCCTCATGGGCCTGGACTGCATACACCCTGGCCCACGGCCCCAGCATGCAGAATGTTCTTGCGTCCGAAGAGGGCTCAGAGCTGCAGGAAACAGAGATGGGGTTGGTCCCCAGTCCCGGGGCCTCCCTGTGGCTTAAGCTGTACTTCTCTGAGAAGGGCCAGCAGAAGGAATCCCCAAGTCCCAGCCCCGAATGGGGCAAACTCACAGCCCTTCCTGGGGCTAGCTAAGACCCTTCTTAACCATCTGTAAGAAGAGTCCAGCCACAGCTGAGGCCGCCACCTGAGTCCCACAAGAAGCTCAGGCCCCAGCAGCCTGGCGCTTTTGGAGCAGGGCTCCAAGGGGCATGGCAAGGCTCCACGAGGGAGGTCTCGAGAGGCAGCAGACACTGAGGGGAAGGAGAAGGAAATGGCCCCCTTCCCTGATCGGCCCAACAGAGAGCTGTAGAGGCCCTCCTTCCTGTGAGAGCCTGGGCCCAGGGCTCAGACCTCTGAGCCTCCCATCTCCCCAAACCACAGCCCAGAGGTGTGAAAAAAAGAGAAAAAAAAACAGGGGGATGGGTGGCAGAGAAGAGACAGGTGCACATTTCACACCTTGACCACAGGTGGGGCCCGGAGCAGCTTCGCTCTGACTAACTTCCTCTTCAAGCTTCCCCCCTGGCTGCTCGGGAGGGCAGAGGCAGGAGAGGCACATCTAGCAGAACTCTGGGTGCGGGCCCCTGGTGTGGTGGGTTCTCCCCCTCCTGCCGCGTGAGGGCTGGCAGCTTGGGACAGGAGAGGACCAAAGCCAAGGGCCGCCGTGGAAAGTAACCAGAATGAGGAGAAGCCCGCCGCTCACCAGGCACCTCCTGGGTCGCGCACCTGTGGGTGTCACCGGCAGTCTCCACAGCAGCCCCGACTCTCACGCGCATCCTGGGCTTACCCCTACCTTTCAGACAAGGAACCTGAGGCAAAGAAGTGAAATGCCAGAGGATTAGGCAAGGGCCCACCCTTCTGGAGGCCACCCCAGCTCATGGCCCACAGGGCAGCACACCCTACCCCGGGGGTTCCTCTTGACCCGAAAGGCTCCTTGTCACTCCCATGTGTAGCCAACCTCCCTTGCTCAACGTTCTCTGCTGCGCTCCTACCATGTGCTGGGCCCTGGCAGGGGCCTCGCAGTCTCCGCAAGCTCAGTTCATCTCCTTAACAGCCCTGCCAAAGGGACAGGTGCGAAATGGGTATGGCATTTGTCTGAGGTCACCCTCAGGCATGGTATTATTCAAGGACATCCTCAAGTAAGGGGTGGGGGGAGCCTGAGCCAGACCCAGTCAAGTTCAGAGTTCTTCCCACCCCATCACGGCCACGCCGAAGGCTACAGCCCAACTCAGAAAAGCTCTCTGCAACTTTTCAAACCTCATGTCCGACCTTCTCTCATTTCTCCACGCCGGCAGCCTGGGAAGGTGGGGTGCATGATCGCCATGTGACCAATGGGGACCGGGGCACAGGAAGGGGACCAGGGATGCCTAGACTTTGACACTGTACACGGACCAGTGACTTCCCAACCTCTGTTTGGAGGCCCCAAAGGGAGTTATTTACCCACTTCAGCCAACACAAGTTGTTTCCAAATCTATTGCTATTTTTCTGCATAATTTCATATAGAAAAGATCCTTTTAACACCAAAAAGGGGGATGAATGACATCATTGCAGAATATAAGACCCTTCTTTAAGTCGAACAGAGATTTTTTTACTCTCACTTAAAAGCCCAGTTGGTGGGAGCTCCTCATGGGCCGGCAGCCGGAAACAGGGCTCCCAGCTCCAACCCTCTTCATCACCCCGCAGGCAGTCAACCGCCAAGTCTGACCCATCCTAACTGCGAGGCCCCTGGTATCACTGGTCCTGCCCACCTGTGCTCCTCCTCCCGACGTCCCCCGGGGTCCTCAGCTCCCTCTGGCCCGGACCTTGTGGGCAACAAGCTGTTTAGAGCCAGGACACTCACATCGTCTGTCCACAGAAGGTGGAGAGGGGCTTGCTGCCTTGCAAGCGTGTGTCTCATCAAGAAGTTTGAGGCAGGGCACCTGGGTGGCTCAGTGGGTTAAGCCTCTGCCTTCGGCTCAGGTCATGATCTCAGGGTCCTGGGATCAAGTCCTGCATGGGGCTCTCTGCTCAGCGGGGAGCCTGCTTCCCTCTCTCTCTCTCTCTGCCCGCCTCTCTGTCTACTGTGATCTCTCTCTGTCAAATAAATAAATAAAATCTTTAAAAAAAAAAAAAGAAGAAGAAGAAGTTTGAGGCAGGGGCGCCTGGGTGCCTCAGTGGGTTAAAGCCTCTGCCTTCAGCTCAGGTCATGATCCTAGGGTCCTGGGATGGAGCCCCACATCGGGCTCTCTGCTCAGCAGGGAGCCTGCTTCCTCCTCTCTCTCTGCCTGCCTCTCTGCCTACTTGTGATCTCTCTCTGTCAAATAAATAAAATCTTTAAAAAAAAAAAAAAGAAGTTTAAATTCCAGGCCTGAGCCTAGAGGCTCTGGCGAAGCCCTCTGCCTGAAAACTAGACCCCAATGGACCTGCTTTGCCTCAATGTCTCTGTCTCTGTGCATCTCCTTTTTGTCTCGGTGGGAGATAGGGAAAGAGGAAACTGCTTAGCAGACACAAGGTAGGGGCAGTCTTTCCCTACGGATAAGGAGAACAGGGCAATAGGGAGGGGAGAAGGGGGCAGAGGGCCAAGGGCCGGGGTTGGGGAGGAGAAACCAGTGTAGCATGCAACCATGAAAGGCCTGATCGGCTCCACAAATGTTTACAGCTTTTCCTCCAAATCGGGAGCGCCCCGTGTACCCTTCCCTAACCCTATCCTCCTCCCTCTAACCCCAGAAACGACTACTCTCACGAATTTTTAGTGTCTCCTGTCCCTGTCTTGTTTTATTTTTCGTTAAGATTTTTTTTAAGGAATTTCTCCACCCAACGTGGGGCTCAGACTCACGACCCCAAGATCAAGAGTCCCATGTCCCACCGACTGAGCCAGCCAGGCGTCCCTCCAGCCCGTCTTTCAAACTTCTGGGACAAATAGCTGCATCCCAAACAACAGGGTATAGTTTTTTGCGTGTGGTTTCTCGAATTTACATAAGTGGTGTCTGACTCCACGTGATGTGTTCTATAACTGGCCTTTTCCACTATGCAGTCATTAGATTTTTCTAGCTGCAGCCATGTCAAAACATACCATTTCAGGTTGTTTTAAAAAATATTTTGTTTATTTATTTGAGAGAGGGAGAGAAAATAAAGCAGGAGTGGGGGATGAGGAGAAGCAGACTCTCTGGAGTCCGTGGAACTCAATCCCACGATCCCGGGATCACTACCTGACCCAAAGGCTGATGCTTAATCAGCTGAGCCACCCAAGCGTCCCAGCAGGCCTTCTGTTTTTAACTGCATGGATATATCCTAGCTTATCCACTTAAAAAGACTGAAAGCAGTGGGATGAGTGATAAAGAGAGATAGCCATGGTTTCATTCCCAGCACCAAGCCTTACTTGCTGTGTCTGCGGAAGGACTTTCCCCCCTGCTCTGGATTGGCCTTGGGGATAACACCCCCGCCTCACAGGGGAGTTGTGTGGTTTGAATGAGGCCGTGTTGGAGAGAGCGCCTATAACATTGTCTAGCACATACCGAGTTCATTATTAGTAGTTCCCTTTCTTCGTCCCATTGATTAGCAGGGAGGAGCAATAGTGGAAGACTAGATTCAGTGTGATGGATTGCTTTAAAAGATTTTCATTTTTAGGGGCGCCTGGGTGGTTCAGTCGTTAAGCGTCGGCCTTTGGTTTGGGTCGTGATCTCGTAGTCCTGGGTTCGAGGCCCTCATCGGGCTCCCTGCTCAGTGGGAAACCTGATTCTTCCTCTGCCTCTGCCCCTGCCCCACTCCTTGTACGCGCACTCACTTGCTCTCTCTCCAATAAAAAAATAAAACCTTTAAAAATACATAAATATTTTCATTTTTCAAGGAGGCTCGTCTTTTACAGACCGAAGACCTTTAGCCACGCAGTCTATAGTCACGCACGATCCGCTCCAGCCCAGGGCCCACGAACGCAAGTTCGGAGCATCAAGCATTGACTATCACAAGGCAGGAACAACAGTTTGTGCCCCTGGCAGCAGGGGCTGCCCCCCACTTTCCAGACACGGTGCTTCTCTCTCCAATCCCTCCCCTCGGAGGCCCTGCCCTTTCCCAGGCCCCAGGCTGTCTGGTCCCAGACTCCAGGCCAGCACCTGCAGAGCAGCTTCCCCTGGCCAGGCAGAGAATGTCTGGAGTAGGAACTCCCGTGGCCCAGGGTCTGGGGAGGCCTGGTACGGACAACCCCATGGAAGAGGTTGCTGCTGAGAATCATGCGAAACCCTCACTTCCTCTGTGTAACACAAGTCCCGACCACAAGCACCAAGGCTGAAGGGCAGGCAGCACGCAGGCCGGCAGCCGGAGTACCAGCCCAGCGATGGTCTCTGAGGTAAGTGCCGCTGCCCAGCAGGCCAGGAGGGACACAGCTACGCCACTCAGAGCAGAGAGCCCAGGGTACTGGGGGAGAGTCAGGGCTGGGTAACCCCCACCTCCCCCTCCTGAAGCTGGGGCCACCTGAGGGTTGGGTGAGTAGAGAGACCATGCAGAGTTTGTGGTAAATGGAGCCCTGGGCCAGGGAACTGGGAACCCACCTTGGCCCCTGGCTTGTGTAGGACCACAGGGGAGTCCCCTGTCTTGTCTGGCTTCGGCGCCTCATCTGCGAAATGCAGCAGGTAGAGGCTCACCCCTGACGGCCTCCATGGCTGCCTTCAGCTCTTGACTTGGAGCTTACTCTTGCATGCGGGACTCAACTGGCACTGAGAAGGCTCGAGGCTCTGGGGTGGTTTGCAGGGTGATGGGGTAAGGAATAGTTCTATTAGAGTTTGATTGGGGGAACCCCCAGTGGGTGGCGGGTGGCCTCCACGTTTGGGAAAGGAAGATCAGGAGCCAAAAGCATGTGAGGGGGGGGTGCTTCAATGATTTGTGGAGAGGCCCCACGGGGGCAGGAAGTTGGGGTCCTTAGGCAAAGACTGAGGAGGGAACTTGACTAAGAGAGGGGACTGCGGGGAGGTGCCTGGGGAGGAAGGTGGTAGAACTAGGCGTGGCTGGGGCAACAGAAGGCAAGTCGTGAAGGAAGAGCCAGGAGAGAGGCGAGGGGGCAAGGAGGGTTCTTGGCATGGGAGGACGGCTCTCCCTTGGGCCCACGATACCCAGGCTGATGGGGTAGTCCAGAAGGGTGAGAGAGAAGCAACCTTTGGGATAAGAAGTTACCCCTGCCTCCCAGGGGTGTGCATGGTGGCAGCAGTGGTGGCCACGCCTGGGCAGATGGAGTTCTGAGTTCCATTGGCGAGGCCTCTGAAGAAAGGCAGGAGCAGTGGCAGGGCATGCCCCTGGCCTGGGTCCTGCCTGATGGAGGAGCCCCTCAGAGAAATGCTCCCATAGTGACTGCAAGGCCTCACCCGATCCGCTCCCTGCCTTCGTCCGCAGATGAGCGAGCGCCAAGTGTTCCAAGCCTCGGAGCTTGCCTTCCTCCTGGAAAACTGCAGCTCTTCCTATGACTATGGAGAAAATGAGAGTGACTCGTGCTGTGCCTCCCCGCCATGCCCGCAGGACTTCAGCCTGAACTTCGACCGCGCCTTCCAGCCGGCCCTGTACGGTCTCCTGTTCATGCTGGGGCTGCTGGGCAACGGTGCCGTGGCAGCTGTGTTGCTGGGCCAGCGGGCGGCCCGCAGTAGCACTGACACCTTCCTGCTCCACCTGGCCGTGGCCGACATTCTGCTGGTGCTGACCCTGCCCCTCTGGGCGGTTGACGCCGCCATGCAGTGGGTGTTCGGGTCCGGCCTATGCAAGGTGGCCGGGGCCCTCTTCAACATCAACTTCTATGCCGGGGCCCTCCTGCTGGCATGCATCAGCTTTGACCGCTACCTGAGCATCGTGCACGCCACCCAGCTCTACCGCCGGGGTCCCCCGGCCCGTGTGACCCTCACCTGTGGGGTCGTGTGGGGGCTCTGTCTGTTCTTCGCCATCCCCGACTTCATCTTCCTGTCAGCCCAACGAGACGAGCGCCTCAATGCCATCCACTGTCAGTACGACTTCCCACGGGTGGGCCGCACAGCCCTGCGCATCCTGCAGCTGGTGGCTGGCTTCCTGCTGCCCCTGCTCGTCATGGCCTACTGCTATGCACGCATCCTGGCCGTGCTGCTGGTTTCCAGGGGCCAGCGGCGGCTGCGAGCCATGAGGCTGGTCGTCGTGGTTGTGGTGGCCTTCGCCCTCTGCTGGACCCCCTACCACCTGGTGGTGCTGGTGGACACCCTCATGGAACTGGGCGCCTTGGGCCGCAACTGTGGCCGGGAGAGCCACGTGGATGTGGCCAAGTCGGTCACCGCGGGCCTGGGCTACATGCACTGCTGCCTCAACCCACTGCTCTACGCCTTCGTGGGCATCAAGTTCCGTGAGCATATGTGGAGGCTGCTGGCACGCTTGGGCTGCAGCAGCCAGAGAGCACACCAGCGGCAGCCGTCGTCCTCCCGCCGCGAGTCATCATGGTCCGAGACCACAGAGGCCTCCTACTCGGGCTTGTGAGGCCAGGTCGGGGCTCTCCTTTCAGCACGTGGCCCCAGTGCCCCTGGGCTCCAGGCTCCTTCCTCCCTCTCCTGGTAGCCTCCTGCCCCACGTGCACTCTGGGGATGCTCTGGC
Source organism: Neogale vison (assembly GCF_020171115.1). Taxonomy (NCBI): domain Eukaryota; kingdom Metazoa; phylum Chordata; class Mammalia; order Carnivora; family Mustelidae; genus Neogale; species Neogale vison. Next base: position 70,517,147 of record NC_058105.1, read on the forward strand.
AGCAGCCCCAGCACCCCCAGGGTGTCCCGGGAAGGTACCCTTGCCCCAGCCCTGCCCTTGGCTGTGGGGTCTATGCCCATTGCTGCTCCTTAGTTGCAGCGCCCCACTTGGAAAGTGGCTGTCTCAGGGCCTTGTTCCCTTGGCTGCCCAGAGCCCCACTGCCCCTCTTATCCAGTAACTAGACCTTGGCCATCCCCAGGTTTGGGGAGCACATAGCAGAAAGCATGGTAGAGAATGCCCCCATGGGGCCCTGGCCCAGGCCTCCAACCCAGCATCTGTAGCTGTGGTCCCCCAGACCTGTGTATTTGCTCCTGGTTTATTTTTTTATGTCTACAATTCTGCTTACAATGCTTCAATAAACAAGATAAGCAGGCCCAGGGTGTGTTTGTCACACATCATTATCCCCAGCCCAGCCCAGGCTTCAGGGATGCGTTTCCCGCTCTCCTTGCTGGACCCCGGATCTATGCCAACCAGTGCTGCTTGCATGAACATCCATGTTGAGCCTCCTCTGGGACCCCTGGCGCTCCTGCCCCTCACAGGGAAGCACCCAGGTGCATGGGTGTGTGCCAACAGTTGCCTGGACCAGCCAGCTGCTCTGTGGACATAATTTGGGGAAGGGCCTTCAGACACGAAGACCTAGTCCCTGCACTCCAGAAGTTTAGGCTAGCAGGGATGACATGGTGAGAAATGACAATACCAAACTGTCTATGCCACGAGGCAAATGAGTGGCTTGTGGACTGTGACCCTGGCATTCAGAGCCCTGTGGCCGGAGCCATTTAGAAAGGCTTCCTGAAGACAGAAATGAGCAGACTTTAATGAACAAGTGGTATTGCCAAGGGCAAAAAGATGGGAGACAGTATTTCTGGGCAGAAGGGAAGGCGCTGGCAAAGCGTGGGAAGGCTGAAAACTGCAAAGCCTACCAGACCCAGAAGTGCTCCCAGCTGGCTAGAGTTAGGGGTTCAGATAGGGAAGGGTTGAAAACAGTGAGACTCAAAGTTGGTTTAGGATCAAGTGATGGTATCAGAAAGTCCTACTAGAAGGCGGTAGCCAGCTGTTCAATTGAGAGGGTACTCAGGCTCCTTCGAGGATGGGAGCCAAACACTGAGACGAGAGACTGAATGACTTGTTAATAGTCATTAGCACATAAGCCACCTGGAGGCATGGGGAGGGGGTGCTATGGCTGAGGTGGAAGCGAGTAGGGGAAATGACCGGGGCTCCCCAGAAAGGTAGGTGGCAGGACTACTGAGTGAAGACCGTCCCTTTGCAGGAGTGGACCCACTGTGCTGTCAGTTCCCCTTCATTAAGCCACCAACGTGCCATGATCCAGTTTCGCAGGTCAGCTGGGCCTCTGCCAAGACTGCAGATGCGACTGGAGGCAGGCCTGCTAAGGAGGAACCTGAAGATTTATCTAGCTGGGAAAGCTCCTATAACCCCAGTGCCCACACCCAAACCCTTAGACTTGTGGTTAGGCTTCAGTCCGCCACCACTGAAAAACAAAGCACCTATGAAATAAAGGAACGATGGAAGGAAGGAAAAGGACAAAATGAGACATCCTGCCCTATAAAAGATTATCAATGATGTCCCATGATGCTAGATTAGTAATGAGGTTTGTGGCAGGCTGAGCAGTGGGTCCCCCAAGATGTCCACCCTCAAATCCCCAGAACTCATGAAAAGGTTACCTTACATGGCAAAAAGGTTGCTGATAAGCTGCCCTTAAAATAAGATTCTCTTGGACTATCCAGGTGGGCCCAGTGGCTTCACAAGGGTCCTTAAAAGTGAAAGAAAAGGAGCAGAAGGAGGGAGAGGGTGGGGGAGAGTGATGGAGAGAGAGAGAGAGAGAGAGAGAGAAGAGAGAGACAGATGTTGCTGGCTTGAAGGATGGAAGGGGGCCACAAACCAAAGAATGCTGGTGACCTCTAGAAATTGGACAAGATGAGGAAATGGATCCCCAAACCCCAGGGCATCCACAGAGAGAAACATAGCCCTGCCCACCCCTTGATTTCAGGATCTTGGATGAAGGACCTGAGGGTTGGTTCTGCGCTAGGCACGGGGTGTCAATGAACTGACCCCATTTAACAAGCAAATTTCAGAAAACATTTTATTTATTTTTTTTGTCTTAATAACAATTACATTGGCTCAGCACAGGCTTATTCAATGTCAAGAGCAACTAAATTCATGAAATATGCTTGTCTTTTATGTCTATTTAAGTATAACATGTTCTACCTGCCAGCAGCCCTGGTCTTAGAGCGCGGCCTTTAAAACTCAATCACCTCCAGCATCCTTTTCTCTCCACCTGCCCCTCTTGAAAATGCAGTTTGTGTCTGAATTGTGTTCTACATGTTAAAACTATGTTAAGAGTAATACCCAGAGTGGATCTGATCCAAAGGGCTTATGAGTACCTCAAGGGCACAAAATTGCTTAGTAGCAGAATCCTTGCCCAAGAACAATCATCGTTAACTCTATGAGGCTATAAAGAAATGGTTTAAATCCTAATATTCCTAATATTCATCATTTATCAGAAACAGATATTTTTCTAAAACTTCTTAGCAGTTAAGGGGGGGCTCAGCCCACAGAAATATGCCCCCAGATAACCTCAACGATCCTGCCTTCGCTTATCGGCATAATCCTTGCTCAGCCGTCTCATCACATCCCCATGGCTTATCCCTTCCGTCTCATGCTTAATCGTTCTATAATTCTCCTGCACATACTTAGCAAAGGGCCTCACATGGGGTGCAATGGGGGTTCCATCCTTGCGAGTTAGCGGCAACATGACCAGAGGCCCCTTGCACTTGGCACAGATAAAGCGATCGGTGTTCAAGGATCTGGTATAGCGGCCAACCCTAATGAGGAAAGAGACACCACACAGCAAACTGATCAGTCAGCAGAACTCAGCATGTTCTCGGAGCTGCTGGCTGGGGGCCCAAAGCAAGGCTCTCAGGCCAGCTCCAAGTAGCAGAGCATGGAGGAAGAAGACGCGGAGAGGAGCAGAGGTTTACTCCACAGGCAGGCCAGCCATGGGCTTGCTAACGAAACCACAAAGGGCCAGTTAGCTGGAGGCCACAGCAGAAACATAACCGAAGAGAAGTCTAAGGCAGAGGGTCTTACCTGGTTTTGCACCGAGTACATTCATAATGGATTCTGTAGTTAATCTTATAGTTATGGCAGCGGGTGACCATGGGAAGCTCCGGGTGCACCATGTTCGATTTCTTGGCGTAATATTTCCATGCGTCCCCATGAGAGTCACGGATGCCGTCAAGCAACCACGAGGCTGCGTGGCATATCTCATGGATCAAAGTGTCCCGGAGACGGTCTTGGAAGAGGGATGGAAAGAAATCATGAGCACCTGAACCACTGCCCTCCAGTCTGCTACCCAACCACCTGAGACCCTCAACCCTGCCACACACACGCCCCAGGTGGCTTAGTAGGAAAGCGACGTGGTGGTGTGCTGGAAACTGAACGGAGTGAGATGAAGAGTGAGGGGACAGGGCCCCAGACCTGGGAAGAGGCAAAGGAACGAGGATAGAAGGGTCATTTTGAAGATCTGGTGATTGGCTAGCTACGGGGGTAAGACCTTGAACCTTAGTTACCGGGTGAATAGACACACCGCCGCTGGCAACATGGGAGCTACCTGCAGAGAGACAGTTAGCCTAATTGAAAGACAGCCAAGCCGATAATCATGTCCTCTGAGCAGAGGCACCTGGGTGGCACAGTCCATTGCTTGATTTTGGCTCAGATCTCGACCTCAGGGTAGTAGGACCGAGCCCCATGTCAAGCTCTGTGCTCAGCATGGTCTGCTTCAGATTCTCTCTCTCCCTCTTGCCCTGCTCATGCTCTCTCTTTCTAAAATAAATGAATAAATCTTTCCAGAAAATTCTAAAAATAAGAAGTTAATGCCCCTGGAGCAAGGTGTAGTAGGCCCAGCTACCCAGGAAGGACAGGTAAAGCTGTGGTACGGGCTGTCAGGAAACACCAGTATGTAAGAGTCACTACACAAGGAAAGGGCGCAGCCAGAAAGCTGCCTGTCTGTCACCTGCGGAGTCGCAGACTTTCAGGGAAATCTCGATCTTCGCATAACGCTGCTTCTTAGGGTAACGGGTCTCACCCGTGGTGCATAAGCCAGCGGTCCTCAGCATCTTTTTATTCCAGCCAATATCAATTTTCTCTGGTAGCTGAGAACAAATCAGCGAGCAAAGTGAGTCAGCAAGCAGTTTCAAGCAGACCAAAGACTATTCATTCAAGAGCCCTGCAAGGGGAGCGCCTGGGTGGCTCAGAGGGTTAAGCGTTTGCCTTCGGCTCAGGTCATGATCCCAGGGCCCTGGAATCGAGCCCCGCGTTCAAACTCTCCATGGAGAGCCTGCTTCTCTCTCTGCCTCCACCTCCTCCCCCTGCTTGTGATCTCTCTCTCAAATAAATAAATAAAATCTTAAAAAAGAAAGAAAGAAAAGTTCTGCACATCTAAACATTCTGGGGAGAGTAAAAGCCAGGCTGAAGCCCAGGTGAAAATGACGCACAAGCCATCAGGACACAAGAAAGATGGCTGAGGGTACACGCACAAAGGACTTGAGCTGCCCCACATGGGGACACAGGTCAGGGGCAGCCAAGGAGAGAAGGGCAAACCCCACTGAGGCAGGAGACGGAGCCCCTCCCCTCCCAGCATAAGAATGCAGAGGTGAAACTTCACATGCACCTCAGTCCCCTCATCAGCCATGTGATGTGACACCACTGTCATGAGGAGTGACTTCCCCAAAAGCTGGGGAACCTGGTTGTGTCAGCAGAAATAATAAAAGTCTGAAAATCCTAACAACTGCCAAGGCTCTGTTCTAGACACTTAAGGAGTATTACCTTCCCTAGGCCTAACAATAATTCTGTGGGGGCATCTGGGGGGCTCCATCAGTTACGTGTCTGCCTTCACCTTGGGTCATGATCCCAGGGTCCTGGGATCGAGCCCTGCATCAGGCTCCCTGCTCAGCAGGGGAGTCTGCTTCTCCCTCTCCCTGTGCCCCTCCTCCCCCTGCTCATGCACTCTCTCTCCGACAAATAATATCTTTAAAAAAGAACATTAATTCTGTGAAGTAGCAGGTACTATTATCGTTCCCATTTTACAGATGAGGACACTTAGGCAAAGAGTGGATAAGTAACTTGCCCAGGCTCACAGAGCTCCTTCCCATTATTCTTCAACATAAAGCCTCTCTTTCCAGATACTCAAGGATCAGCATACGCCCTCTCCACCCCCCCCCCCACACAACTGCTGCTCTCTCTGCCTACCATCCCTCAAGAACCAGAAGTCTTACTTCCTGCAGGCAACCTTATTTCCTGACCAGTTGGGGCTCTCAGTGATTTTTCTGCCTCTGCTGATCTCCTGTGCTGGCAACAGTCTACCATGGAGGATTAGCCACAAACATGTGTGATTTCTTTCACCTACAACTGCATCATCTCTCCACGTAAGCTGGCACTTCTCCAGAGCCGGAAATACACAGCTAACACATCCAAACACCTCACAGCTCCCGAGAGCACCAGGGGTCCAGCAGGTGTTATCGAGTGCTCATTCATCAATACCTTTTTATTAAACACCGAGCTGTTAAACAGGGTGTAGATTTTCTGAACCAGGCTATCCTTATTTTGCTTGAATTTCCTTCCAGAATACTGCTTCGCGTTTTCCAGGTCACGCAGGAAACATCCAGGTATTTTGCACGTCGCTTTCCTGCGAAGGTAAGTTCAACTGAGTTATGTACAGCTGGAGGAAGAAATGAGAGAAGTGCGCACATGCAGGTCATATCCAGAGAGACTGGGAAAAGGTGCCGGTTCCTCTTCCTTCCAGCTCCTTATAGGAGAGCAGTCCCCAAAGTTCCACGCATAGCCTTTTTCTTTTCGCTATCTGCATTCTCAGAGATGTGAAGCCCGTGGCTTCAACCTCAGCAGGAGTGATCCCACTCCTGTATCCGCAGTCTCAAGCTCTCTTCTGGGGGATCCAGTTCCAAGTTGACAAGGTCCCCAGGCGCACCGCCAACTGATTAACCGGAGTACGTCCCCTGCTCAGTGTGTTTTGTTAGCGGACTTCTGTTATACCAGGCTGAAAACCTCAGAGACAGCTTAAAATCCATTTTCTCCCTTGCCCCATATTCAAATAAGCTCAAAAACCACAATCTCCTTCACATCTCTTCCAGCCAGACTTCCTTTGCACCCCACGGTCGCCAGCCTAGTTCAAGTTCATCTCCCCTCTGGGCCTTGCTGCTACAGTGTTCCTCTATGTTCCTCCCCTCCAGGCCCTTTTTCTTTCTTTCTTCCTCCACTCCAACCCCCCCACACACTATTCCGTCCCTCCCCAGCTTGCCATGACTGTCAAGGCCCAGGTTAATTGGGCCCCAACCTCTGTCTCCAGCTACCATTTCCACCATGGCCAAGGTGGGCAAGTTAAATGTTCTCTGGACAGGAACTGTGATTTCCCAAAGTCTGTTCATGTCTGGGCACAACCGATTCGCCCCTGAGCCCTAGAATGACCATGTCTCCAGCTCTCCTGAGAACCCCCATCCATGTAGTGTTTTCTCCTTTGCAGAGAACTTCTTGTTGCCTTATCTTACTTAATCCTCACCAACACCCTTCAAAGAAGCGATTGCTATTCTCATCATCTCTACTTGGCGGACAAGAAACCGAAGGTCTGAGGTCAGGTGACTTCGCCCAAGTTCACAGAGACCCTGGATCTTTGGACCCAAATCTTGGGGTCTTTCCCATTAGACCCCTACTGCCACCCCATCTTTTGAGGTCTAATTGCACTGCACAAAGAATAGTGCTAAGTACATGGAGGACTCACACCTGTAATAACAATTCATTTCACCCTTTCATCCTGGCCACAACCGCCCACAGGTCCCAAGAGATGAGCCCACTGAGCGGCACAAATGAAAACAGGAGCAAACACACGTAAGCTGAGTCTCTGACTTAATGGAACTCCTGAGATGGGGATTTTGCCGGGACACTCATGAATCCTGAAGTCACAAAAGAAGCCATCTGGGAGGGGGCTGGGGTGGAGAGAGGAAATCAGAACAAAACCAGGCCAAGGCAGCTCAAGTCAGGGTCCTCATCCCCCAGAGTCCGAGACTGGTGACGAACATGGTCTGCCTCAAATTACCTTGTACTGAAAGCAAATTTGCATCCAAAAAGGTAGCAGATGAAAACCCAAACCATCTGCAGACCTCAGCAGAGAAGGGGGGACCCCCCCCCCGTTGGCACCTATGTCAAGCAGGCCTTGTGGCTTGGCCTGCCTTCCCCTCAATGCCTCTGCCACTTCACTTGCAGGCAGAATACCTCCACATCAGAGGAACCAGCAAGACCCCAAATGGGTACATCAGACGCCATGACCAGCGAGCAGCCTGCACAGGAACAAGGCGAGGCACAACAGGAAGCCCACAGACTACCACAGGAAGCGCCAAGGCAACCGTGAGGAGTCCAAACACACTAGCCTCCCTGGGCTGATGCGGAGGACGCCGCCGCCCAGGGGCAGCTGACGGCCTCCTTCTGTCACACCACAGCAAAGCAATCTGGGAGCAGCCCAAGACACGGGCACCTGGAAGCAAAGGTAGCTCATGGCTGTTATCTAGGAACCCAGAGAAGACCCTTGGCTGGCCACAGATCCACCCATGAGAGAACATGCCAAACGACGAGAGCTGCATCTCTGAGCGACAAGTGCAGAAGAAGAGAGCGCCTCTCAGCTCAGGTTCAAGTGGCCCTGCTGTGCCCGTGCCTGCCATGTCGTTCTTCTTCTCCCCTTAAGATGCATTTATTGTGGGGCGCCTGGGTGGCTCAGTCATTAAGCGTCTGCCTTCGGCTCAGGTCATGATCCCAGGGTCCTGGGGTCGAGCCCCGCATCAGGCCCCCTGCTCAGCAGGAAGCCTGCTTCTCTCTCTCTCCCACTCACCCTGCTTGTGTTCCCTCTCTCATTGTGTCTCTCCCTGTCAAATAATAAATAAAACCTTTTAAAAAAAAGATGCATTTATTGCTTCAAGATCCAGGTATAAACAAAACCAAAACCAAACAAGCAGAGTCCTTCAAACACATTTCTTGTCTTGTAAGATAATTCGGATGTAAGTATGTATGACTCCTGAACACGAGGAAGAACGAAGAAAATTATGCCTACTACACCGTCTTTTTAAGGGGAAAGGTGAGAACGTCCTGCAATCTGAATGAAAAAAAAAAAAGTGTCAGTTTTCGGCTTCCTTTAAAGTATTGACATGTCTTTGGTCTAAGTGACCTGCTGTTCTCAGGACCAATCCCACACAGCCTAATAAAAATAAAGGCACCATGAGCCATCAGTTTCACCCTGATGTTTAAGCTTTCGAAATGTTCAAGAACATCGACAAGCTGTAGGAGTAACTGGAGGCAGCCAAAGCACCGTGAAAACCCGAAAGGCAATCTTGACTGCCCCCTCCCAATTCCAATAGATGGGGACATGTCCACTCTGCCTTCCCACCATCTCCCCTGTGACTGCTTTGGTTTTGTGCCCACTGGTGGCAACAAGGCAGTATGTAGTCTGAAGAAAAGTCTCATGTTTGGCTACACATGAGTTTTTGACCGGAGTTTAAGGACCGAGGAAAGGCCAGCACTGATGTGGGGGCCAAAGGGCTCTGGACCCACCCAGGGGAGCACAGGAATTGTGGTGGGGCGCCCGTGCAGGGCTCTGCTGGGGACAGAAAGAGGTGGGGAGCAGTGCAGTGTCTCCTCCTCCTTTCCTCCGTCCTCCTCCCAATTTATGCCTCCCCAATTCAGGGAATGAAGCCTTGTCCCCTCCCCAACCAGACTCCTCCATCCCCTGGAAGACCCTCCCACAGGTGCGGTGGACCACTTCACATGGACGGGACAACGGTACCATTAATTCCCACGCAGCTGAACACGAACGGTACGTACCCGGGGGTGCGTTTTTCAATTTTCCCTGCACCGGGCTTCTTCTTTGTAGGTGCACGTCTTTTGGAGACTCTCACAGCTGTAAAGATAATAGCTCATCTGTACCCTGAAAGCTGGGCCCATCCAGAACTGGAAGAAAGGTGCACCCAGGAGCATCCCCCACAGCCACACCCAGAGCACCATCTAGAAAAGGTCTGAAGCCTGCATACTCTCCACTGGTTGCTGACAAAGTCTCCCTGAGGGAATCCCAGAGCTGTCAGCAGAGTAAGCTGGGTATGAGGCTGTCATAGGTACAAGGACTATATAATGAGGTGATGTGAGCCTGCCGCTAGAAGTCAGATCGTGTGGGCAACTGAGGCACAGGCAGCATAAGGAACAGTGTAGCACACCTCATGCACTTGCCCTAAGGAAGTGGCTTAGGGGCGCCTGGGTGGCTCAGCCAGTTAAGCGTCTGCCTTGGGCTCAGGTCATGATCTCAGGGTGCTCAGATCGAACCCCTCATCTGGCTCCCTGCTTGGCGGGGAGCCTGCTTCTCCCTCTCCCTCTGCCCCTGTTCCTGTCCCTTTCTCTCTTCTCAAATAAAATCTTTAAAAAAACAATACAAGGAAGCATCTCAGATTCTAGGGTAGACCTTCACTCAGCATACAAGCCCAGCCTGTGTGTCTTTGGTTAGCCCCCATTTACTGTTAACTGCTCTAGCCAGAGACTTCTGTAACAGCAGTGTCATTCATTCGTTTACTGAAAAAAATTAATTAACATCGACTATGTGCCGAAGACCAAGCTAGACCCTGGGAGAGACTTAAAACTGAAGAGTCCTCCCACCCAGAGGCTCATCATCCACTGGGGGGTGGGGGACAGATTCAGAAACACATCATAAGACAGCTGGGTAAGTGCTTTAGCAGGGACAGGCTCTGAGAACTTTGGGATCCCAGGAGGGAGGAGCCTCTCTGATGTCCGGCTCCCTACAGGAACTGACAATTGGGCTGGGTCCCAAGAAAAATGGCATCTCCTTAGGATGAAAAGCACAGAGAGAAAGTGTGCCAGATCGAGGGAACAACAGTTTCTAAGACACAGGTGTTCCTCTCCCACTTCCAGAAAAATCTTTTTGCCTGGGATGGCTATCTCCCTTAGCCACCAGGAAACTGCTGAAAGGCCTAAGGTCAGTAGGCAGGACAGACCTCTCAAGGGCAAAGCAGGCCTGGCTGGTGCACAGGGAGAGGGGAGAGCAGGGCGGATTCGGGAGGTCAGGTGTCCTTGAGGTGACTGGCTTACCAGGTGTCACACATATATTCTTGGTCTTACTCTTCCTCTTCCGTGGCTGCTCCACCACAGGTGCAGGCTTGTCATCTGCAATCTCCACCTCGGCTTCGGCACCGCGTGGTGGCTGGCCCAGATTTTCACCAAGATTCAGCTCCCCAGCATCATTAGAGGAACCACTTTGGGAGACATTGAAGACCTCCATCTCTTTTTCCTCTGAGGCAGTTTGGCCCTGATCACACGAATCCTCGTCTATTATGAGCACAGGGCCCTCAAAATCACTGTCATCATCAGTAATAACTATTGGTGGCTCCTTGGTGGCAGGGTGCTCCTCGGTGTCTGATAACACATCCAGAATCTCATCTGAAATTCATGAGACATGGTCACATATTCATATACTCCCTCTGCCCATCCTGCACACTCAACTTCAGATTATCGAGCACAAATGAAGCAAGCTGGAAAGAGGGACGTTCAGAATCACAGTTAAGAATCTGTTATCTGGTTGTTGAGTGTGCTATTACAAACATTGGGGTGCATGCACCCCCTCGGATCTGTATTTTTCTATCCTTTGGTAAATACCTAGGAGTGCAATTGCTGGATTGTGGGGTTGGTCTATTTTTAACTTTTTTTTTTAAAGATTTTATTTATCAGAGAGAGAGAGAGATTGACAGAGAACATAAACAGGTTCCCCACGGAGCTGGGAGCCCGAAGCAGGACTCGATCCTGGGACCCCAGGATCATGACCTGAGCCAAAGGCAGCCACTCAACCAACTGAGCCACCCAGGCACCCCTATTTTTAACTTTTTGAGGAACCTCCATACTGTTCTTTGACGTGGATGGAGCTAGAGTACATCATGCTAAGTGAAAACAAGTCAGTCAGAGAAAGACAAAAACCACAGGAAAAATCATTGAGAGGGGACAGCTAGCAGAACGGTAGCAGACTAGGGTTGCAAGCCACCTCTCCTTTCCCTGCTCTGATAACGCAGGTTAGCCAGGAAACTCTGGCCAATGGTAGCTCTTTGGTAGTTAACAAAGAAGCAGCCAGCACTTTAAGGGTGCAGGTACCTTAAGGAGAGGCCTATGGGTCATGCCCTATCTTTGTCAGAAGTGAACAAAGATCAATAAAGTACCATCCCTAAGGCCAAAGAGGCTCCTAGTCTTGGGGCACCTGGGTGGCTCAGTCTGTTAAGCATCTGACTCTTAATTTTGACTTAGGTCATCATCTCGGAGGTTGTGAGATCGAGCCCCACATCAGGCTCCACACTCAGTGAGAAGTCTGCTTGCCTCTCTCCCTCTGCTCCTCCCCTGCTCTCTCAGATAATTAAGTAAATAAATAAAATCTAAAATTAAAAAGAAAAAGCTCCTCATCTTTCTACTTTTCACCCCCCTCCCCCACTGAATAGGTTCCAAACTGCAGGTATAGCTCCCTGCCTCTGGAAAGGTTTTTAAAAGAGCCTCTGAAACCACAGGGGCAAAGAACTGCTGTGGGATATGGGCTCCAAGAAGGACAGAAATCCCCAGAAAATATACGCAGAATGGGGAAAGGCAAAGACAAAGAGCTAGCTGGAGAAAGTAAGGGTTCCCCCGAGAAGTCACAGTGGGCTGACTCAGCACCATCACCTAGCTAAGTCTCTCCCCAGCTGGAAAGAATGAGCCCACGCCTCTCCCCTTCCCTCTCTCTGTCATTCCCACACACAGAGGAGGAGGAAAAGAATGGCGGGGATGGGTGCGGGGGGAGGGTTGAGAGGGGAGCTGAGCAGCCTTCATACCTTCCTAGTGTCAGCTCCTTTCTTCCCCAGCCCTGGTCCCTATATATAGGTAGGAGAGGTACCCTGTATGTAGGTGGCCAGAACTCTATGGAGGGGGATGACCAAGGTCTAAAGAGCCTAGAACAGTTGCTGCTATGTTTGGAAATTCACCAGGGAGGGGGTGTGTGTAGGGAATCCAGCCATATCCACATCCAGCACCCACGAGGGAAGAAATGGTGGCACCTGCTACTAAGTGGGTGCCAGAATCGAACGTTTGCTGACGCATATCCTGACGCGTACCCTAAAACCACTGTGTGATGGGGATGCCGATCTCAGCTACTTCCCTCCATTACGAGTATACTTGCCTTCGCTGCTGATGTCAGATATGTGAGCTCTGACATTATCACTGAAGTATTCGTCTTCAGAGTCAGAGTCAATCACCACATAGCTGAGTGAGGAGACAAGGAAAAACAACAGTGAAACGTCAGCACTACGGTCTTCTTTTCACGGCCTTTCCTAACGCCTCCACCATGAACCTGAGCACCTGAAAATGTTCTGTTGCCGTTCCCCTTCTTCAGAACTACTCAATCATTATTCCTGATTTTCCATCTTTCAACCAAATCACTAAATCTGGCTCTATCCTTGCGAAAGGAGCTATCTGTCAAGTACTGAGTGAAATGGGCTGTCCGAAGGCATGTATGCCAACAGTTCTGGTGCAGGGCAAAAATGGACTAGGCAAATGTTAATTTCTATCAGTTAGTGGCCATTTTCCTTTATCTTTACCTGTTACAGTCACAAATCCACTAATCCACTTCTACCATATTCACATTTAAGCTGCCAGGTTGAGGGGCCTTGGCTCTACTGTTGGTCACTCCCTCCTTAAAACTCTTTTTGGGACTTCCAAGCTACTGTTCTGTTTTGGTTCTCTTCCTGCCCCTCTGTCCACTCCTTCTCACTAACCTCTCTTCCTCAGCTCACTCCCAGGCTTTTTCCACAGTGCCTTCACACCAAGCTAATCAATTCCTAAGGACTGCGTGGACGTCACCTATCCGCCAACACAAGCCATTATATCCAGCCCAACTGTGTGCCTGACTTCCAGCTCCACAATTTCTAACTTCCTACCTGGTATCCCGTGGGTAGGGCTGACTTGCAGTCCACACGTGCAGGAATAGCCTTGCCCAGTGTTTATTGATCGCGTCTGTTCTGACGGGTCTGGCAGTCATCCTGACTGATCCCCGTCTGTACTCAACCGGTCGTTAAATGTTTTGAGGATCGGCCCTGCCTACAGGCCCCTCCATTTACACGGGCCCAAAACTGAACTCAGTTCAAGGAAAACTGAAAAGCTGAAAGCCCCCTCCTTCCCCAGTTTCACCCTTCCTCCAATATCCCACTTATAGTAGCCTCCAGGGACTAGACCAAGAGCTGTGGGCATTCCCAGCAGGCCCATTAGAACAGATTTTCTCTACGTATTTGTTCAACATCTATCCCTTGGAGGCAGGAAGAAAGCAACTTTTCTATTTAAAAATTGGACATTTAAATGTATTATCAAGTAAGGAATTTATTATGTATAATACTGGAAGCCACAAAGAAACTACAATAAAGCATCTGAAACCTAAATGATGACCGTGATGAGCACCAGATGATGGATAGAAGTGCTGAATCACTTTATTGTACACCTGAAACTAATAGTACACTGCGCATTAACTATATTGGAATTAAAATAAAAAATTTTTACAATTACCAACAAAAATACTGTAGGGAGTGCCTGACTGGCTCAGTCAGAGGAGTGAGTGACTCTTGATCTTGGGGTTCAAAGTTCGAGTCCCATATTGTGTGTAGAGATTATTTAAAAACAAAACAAACGAACATAAAAAACAACAAAGTCTTCAGAAAGATAAAAATAAAAAATAAAAAAATAGGGCAACCCTGTTGGGACCCCTCTCATTCTTGAGAGCTTTTTCTATCTTCACTTAATAAACTTATATTGCTTTACTCACAAATAAATATATAAATAAATATAAAAATATTGTCAAAACACAGAAATTTCAAAATTAAAGAATAAAATAAAATGTTAATGGCAGTGATGAAAAGATCCTGCATCTCCTGTGATTGTGGAAATGTTTACACTACCACATAAATTTGTCAAATTTCACCGCACTATACACCCCAAAGGGTGAATTTTGCCATTATGTAAATCATGTTTCAGCACACCTGCTATGGCAATTCGAGGAGTCAATGTGGAAACATCAGTTACCTAGCATCCTATTTTGGATTTATTCCTGAAAATTTTCTTACCACCTCCTACAGTCTGGCACATGGGCCCATAAGGACCTGAGGAGTAGAGAGTGGAAATTAGCGGACAAATCAATCACAAAGACATTCCAAGAAAGAAAGTGACCAATTAGATAACAGGCCTGGCAAAAAGATCTAATACTCTGAACCCGGCTGTGAGATCAGATACCTACTATGACCCTGAACATAGTGCTCAGAGAGGAAATGTGTTGTTTATTTGTCAATCTTCTTACCCACAACATCATTCCTCAACAAATGTCAAATGTTGCTAATTTTCCTACTCACCTAAAGTTCCTTTTCTGCTCCTTCTTTTTGGTTCCAACTAAATCAGAGAAGGAAAGAGTGTGTCAGGAAGCATTTGAAAGAGGATAATTACCCACATCTTTAACTCTCTAAAGCCTACGTCCAGAAGTTAGGGCTGGTTAAAATCGTTGGGAGGCTTATATCCCCCCACCCTATGTGAGCTAGAGAGGAAATAAAAGTCAGGATGCCTAGAATGAAAAAGGTCAAGGTGGAAAACCAAGCCCAAAGAACTGCCTCTGCTCCTAATAGCAGGGAAATGACCTTCGTCTCACAAATGTGGAGAGAGACCCTAGAGGAGACAGACCCTGGACCAGCTCACACCAAATGTCCCAAACCACATTTCAGTCATCTTCACAAAGACAGGGTTAAGTTACACCTTGAAACGGAAATAACCACTTTGAAGGGAAGCTACTTACAGGGCTCAAACTCTTCATCACTGCCTGAGTCCACAGTAAGAATGCAACTGTGAAAAATGAGATACGCATTGTTATAAAGGAAGGCCAATGAACATCGTTCGCAAGTCCATGAGCAGAGGATCTCACATGGAGAGGACCACCCACCAGAGCTTCTGACATGCATGAAAAGTTTTAGGGAGTTAGGAAATTAAGATCACAGCAGGGGAGGTGAAGAAAAATTAGGAGCTACAAGTGGCTCAGTCTACCACAGAATCGAAAATAGGGGAAGGATGTTCGTTGAGTATCATCAGATACCAGCAAGAAGCCTGTTTTTTGCCAAATGATCTATTTCTATGAAAGACATGAAAGGGGGGGGCGCCCAGGAGGCTCAGTCCATTAAGCATCCAACTCTTGGTTTCGGCTCAGGTCATGATCTCAGGGTTGTGAGATTGAGCCCAAGGCGGTTGCCACACTCAGAGGGGAGTCTGCTTGAGGATTCACTCTCCCTCTCCCCACAACCACTCTCTCTGTTTCTAAAATAACTAAGTAAATCTAAGAAAAAGAGGAAAAGAAAGATATGAAAGTGATTTCTGAGACAAGGGCCACCCATGAAAGGACTCAAAGATGAAGAGATTACAGGTAAAAATCAAAAGGACCAAAGAGGGAGGAGGTCCGCCTTGTAGGGCTTTACTGGTTTGAAGAGAGCCTACTGGGGCGTCTGAGTGGCTCCGTGGGTTAAGCCTCTGCCTTCGGCTCAGGTCATGATCTCAGGATGCTGGGATCGAGCCCCACACATCAGGCTCTCTGCTGAGCCTGATTCCCCTGTCCCCCCCACCAGCAGGCAGAGCATACTGCTCTGCCTCCTTGTGATCTGTCAAATAAATAAGTCTTTTTTTTTTTTTTTTTTAAAAAAAAAGGGCCTACGTACTGGGACTGTGGTCTACCTACATTGGCAAACGCTGAAATCCATTTCTTGGGGGGCAAACGAAGGGGGATTGCCCCAGCTGTAGCTGCTCCCTGCAGTGAACAGTGATGCTGGGCCCCTTGCTTCTCTGCCCCCCCACCCCCGTAATGCGCCAGGCTGCTGCATAGGACCTAATCACAGGTTATCTTAGTGTGACACAGAGCTCAAAGAGGAAACCAAAAAGCACTAAAGGTGGACCTAATAGTTGCATCAAGCTAACCTTTGCTGCTTCTTGAGGGTGTTCATTTTAACCTTGAGATTGGTTATCGGATTAACAATATATTGGACGGATAATATTTTTATATTGAGTTATAATATTGCATTGAAAATATTTTTTTTTCTGTTTTTCAAGATACATGCTGGCTCACCCTCCTCGGTTCAATTTCCTGCTCATGTATCTGTCACTGTACACTGGACTTACTCAGGAGTAGACCTCAAATTTGTTTTCCATGTTTGTAATTTAAATTCAATTAACATATAATGTATTATTGGTTTCAGAGTCAATTTTTTTTTTTAATCAGAGAAAAAAAAAAACACCTCTTGCTGGGTGTATGGTTTCCCAGGTATGGGTCAAAAACATGACCTTGGTTCTCTTTTCTTAAAGATTTTTTTAAAAGATTTTATATATTTATTTGACAGACAGAGATCACAAGTAGGCAGAGAGAGAGAGAGGAGAGAGAGGAGGAAGCAGGCTCCCTGCCAAGCAGAGAGCCTGATGCGAGGCTCGATCCCAGGACACTGGGATCATGACCTGAGCCAAAGAGGCTTTAACCCACTGAGCCACCAGGTGCCCCAAGATTTTTTTTTAATTTATTTGAGAGGATGTGCAAATGGGGCAGAGGGGTTAGAGGGAGAAAAGAATCTTTTTTTTTTTTTAAGATTTTATTCATTTATTTGACAGACAGAGATCACAAGCAGGCAGAGACAGGAAGCAGGCTCCCTACTGAGCAGAGAGCCTGATGCAGGGCTCAATCCCAGGACCCTGGGATCATGACCTGAGCCGAAGGCAGAGGCTTTAACCCACTGAGCCACCCGGGTGCCCCAAGATTTCTTTTGAGAGTACATGCGAATGGGCCAGAGGAGTTAGAGGGAGAAGAGAATCTTAAGCTCGACTCCACACTGTGAGCACAGAGCCTGAAGTGGGGCTCGATCCCAGGACCCCGAGATCATGACCTGAGCTGTAAGAGTTGGAGGCTCAACTGACCAAGCCTCCCAGGCACCCCTGGTAATTTTTAAAATATAGTATTTCTGCTCCTCCATCTCGTAGTATTAAAAACAAAAAAGTATCTTGGGCTAAAAAAAGACTAGTCAGTGGCCAGGCCACCAGAACTACTAATTGGACTTTGGTTGATCAGTGAGAAACCAGTCCTCCGCCCCTCGCATTATGTATTTCAGGAGTCCTTCCGCCTTCAAACCTGGAAACCTCTTTCGCTCTGTTAATGACCTTGTCTCCTAAGTCACCGGGAAAATAAAGCCATCAGAAAGGAACTGCCTCATCCTCCCACCAGCAAATCTACCAGCCTATCAGCAACTACCCCCAACCCTCTTATTTCTTTATAGTTAACAATGAACACAGTGTTCCCACCACCGCCTCCGGCCAAACCCTCCCCTACACTTTGGATCTCATCCCCCTCCCGCCTTCTCAAGGATTTTATTCCTCCAATTTCCCATTCTGTGTTGCACTAGGGTCCCCTCTATCCTGGATCATTTGTTCTACTATCTTAAGACCCCCACATCCCCCAATTTTATATTTCCAGCCTCCAACTCTCCACTGAGCTCCAACTGTCTGAGTGACCTCTTGGACATTTAATACACATTTGAAATGTCACATAGCCAGTACATTATTCTCGATTTCTTCCCTCAACCCTGTTCCTAAAGCAGACTGACCAATCTCGGTCAATGGCACGACCATCTGCCCAGTAACACAGACTAAAAACTTAGGGGTCATCCTAATTCCTCTCCTGATCACACATCCAATCCATCAGCAAGATTTGCTGGCTCTACTTCTAGTATACATTTCTTTTATTTTTTTAAAGATTTTTATTGATTTATTTGACACAGAGAGAGACAGCAAGAGAGGGAATACAAGCAGCGGGAGTGGGAGAGGGAGAAGAAAGCTTCCCGCCAAGCAGAAAGCTCGACACAGAGCTCGATCCCAGTACCCTGGGATCATGACCTGAACAGAAGGCAGACGCTTAACAACTGAGCCTCCCAGGTGCCCCTGTAATACATTTCATCTCATCTAAGCACAAGTACCACTAAGAAAGAAAAAAAAAAAACACTACCAAATGATGCAAACTATCAAATGTATAATGGATCCCAGTTTCAAAACTGTGGGGGAAATAGTCTCAGAATTGGGGCACCTGGCTGGCTCAGTCATTAAGCATTTACCTTCGGCTCAGGTCATGATCCCAGGGTCCTGAGATCGAGTCCGCATCAGGCCCTCTGCTTGGCAGGGAGCCTGCTTCTCCTCCCTCTACCTGACACTCCCTTGCATGTGCTCTCTTTCTGTGTCAAATAAACAAAATCTTTTAAAAAAAAAGTCTCAGGGGCGCCTGGGTGGCTCCGTGGGTTAAGCCTCTGCCTTCAGCTCAGGTCATGATCTCAGAGTCCTGGGATCGAGCCCCACATTGGGCTCTCTGCTCAGTTGGGAGCCTGCTTCCCCGCTCTCTCTGCCTGCCTCTCTGACTACTTGAGATCTCTCTCTCTCTGTCAAATAAATAAATAAAATCTTACAACTTTACTATTACCACCCTCCTCTATGCCACCATTGCCTCTCACCTAGACTTCTGTAAATAAGTTTCTGGGCCTCAGTTGTAAAACACACACACACACACCACTCATTTTGGGGTGCCTGAGTGGTGCAGTCAGTGAAGCACTGGACTCTTGATTTCAGCTCAGGTCATGATCTCCAGGTCGTGAGATCAAGCCCCTGCCAGTATCTACACTCAGTGAGGAGTCTCCTTGAGATTCTTTCTCTCTTCCTCTCCCTCTGCCCCTTTTCCCTCACTTTCTCTCTCTAAAATAAATAGATTTTTTTTTAAAAAGAACCACTTACCTTATACAGCTACTATGAAAATTAAGTAAGATAATGTCTGCCCTCCTACAGGATCACGTACCTCTCCCACATTGCGGCATTTATCATACTATACCGTAATTGCTTCTTTACATGTTTCTATCTCCCATCCCAGACAGTAAACCATACAAGGATTCGGAAGTCAGTACTCAACTATCGGGCTGAATAAAAGAATGAATGAATCTCAAAAAGGGTCCCTTTTATTATTTTCCATCCTCCCACCCACACACCCATAGAACCTTATTTTTAAAAGACTTGGCCTGAAAGATCTCACCAATAAGGTTCTCCATTTAAAAAATTAATTACACATGCCATTTACACAAACCTTACATGAAGGTTATGTGAGGTACTGAGTGAGCCCAAAGAAAAAACAAACACACACACAAAAAAACAGTCATCTGCATTAATGAAAACACAGTGCCCAGGTCCTGAGACACAGTGGCCCTGACTTGCAGTGAGGGTGGGTGGGGAGACTGGCCAGTCAATAACCAGCCTCAAGGGCCACCTCCACCTAGAACTCCAGGATCTGCTCTATCCCAGCTGTGGCTTCCAGAACTTGGGTCTCTCAATTCTTCATCAAATGCTAGAGGAAGGACTCCTGTTAACCAGCTTTGCAAGGGGAGAACTAATAATGCAGACTGCCTGTTTACTTCTCAGGAGAACTAATGCCAACCACCCGCCCAGGTTATTATTTGGGGCAAGAGAATGAGAGTCAGCAGGAGAGCTGAGAATTTTACCCTGTGCATATTTGAAAACACACATTAATTATTCAGCTGAATCCTGCAACAAGCATCTTTGTCCATTTAATTACTTTTATAAAGTGGATTTATAAAGTTGATTCCCAAACGTCAAAGTCATCAAAAACATGACCAATTTTATGACTCTTGGTATATTTGCTTAATCATTTGCAAAGGGTTAGATCAGTGCACGGTTCAGGAGCATTACTATAACAGGATAATTTTTCTTCATTTGCTAATTTAGTAGGTAAATAACATTGAAATTTTCATTTCTTTTTATTACTTACGATGTGTATTTTCCAATGTTTATTTGCTGCATTCTTTTACTAATCCCCCCTTCCATTTTAATGACTATCAATGTTATAATGTTTACCAGATAGCTTTCTGAGTGATTAAAAAACACTGGAAAGAGGAGAGGGAGAGGAACACTTTGTCCCTGTTCCTCCAAGAGTCCCATTCACCAGGAATAAACAATGTGTCTTATTATTCTTCTAGAAAGTTCTTAAACATAAGCACATACCAGCACAAATCAAGTGCACACATCTTTTAAAATAAATAGTATTATGCTACACAGATTGTTCTGTCACTGGAAGTTTTTCACTTTACGTATGTTAGTAGTCTTTCCATTACCAGAACATACATTTCTTACCATTTTTTTTGGACGAACAATAATTCATTCAACTACACCCTTAGGTCACTTAAACTTTTTCCAAATTGGTGCTATTACACAATCCTGCAACGAACATCCTTGTGTGTATTTCTCTGTGGACGTGTAATTCAATCATACATCCTTCGTTCCCAGAACTGAACCAAGACAAAGTTTCAGCCTGTACATGTCTACATATGACGAAATAAATATGAGTTATAGGAAGAAAGGATATGGGAGAAGGGGAAAATGAGTCAAGAGCAACTAAATGTAAACACACAGAAAGGAGGGGCGCCTGGGTGGCTCAGTGGGTTAAGCCGCTGCCTTCGGCTCAGGTCATGATCTCGGGGTCCGGGGATCGAGTCCCGCATCGGGCTCTCTGCTCAGCAGGGAGCCTGCTTCCCTCTCTCTCTCTCTGTGCCCGCCTCTCTGTCTACTTGTGATCTCTCTCTGTCAAATAAATAAATAAAATCTTTTAAAAAAAACACACAGAAAGGAATGTTATGACATAACCACATTTACGCACTTTGGTGTATGTGAACATACACACAGAAATTAAATAAAATTCTTCTAACAGGGAAAGAAAAAGTCCTAGTAATTACTGGGTCAAAGGACATGGGCATTTACAATTTGGATATTTCCAGATTGCCCTGCAAAAATGTTGCACCAATTTATATTCCCACAATGACTGTAAGAAATTGCCTATTCTCCTACAAATTCACCAACTCCAGTTATTATCATTTTTTAAATTTTTGCCAACCTGATATATGAAAAAGTATAAGTATAAAAGTATAAGTATCTCATGAAAAATTTTTTCATTAAATATAAGTTAAGGTGAATAAATTTTAATGTCTATGGGCCAACACTATTTTTTCCCTAAGAACTATCTTCTGATATCTTTGGCACATTTTCCATATGTGTGTTCACCTTTTTTTAAATTGTTGACCTGTAAAAGTTCTTTGTACATGAAGAATAACAACACTTTATCATGGGTAATGTGAATACTTTTCCAGTTTGTCATTTTTATACTTCTGTTTGATATCAAACGGAGGCTTCCCCCACTCCAAAATTACTGGAAATGAAATCTACCTGTTTTCTAACATTTTTAATGATTTCCTTTATTTTTAAATATTTTACCCATGTGTAATTTATTTTGTCGTAAGGAGAGATGAAGAATCCAATTCTCATTTTTTCCCAAATGGTTAGCCAATTATCTTCAAATTATTTGTTGATAAATCCATCTTTTCCCCACTGATTTGAAATGTCATTATCATGAACTAAGTTTTCATATTTGGGTATTAGGGTCGATTTCCAGACTCTCTGTTCTATGGCTTCTGCTTTCTCCCATATTATAAGCTTACATGCTTATCTGTGAAGGAAATCAAGGCAGCGTCCCAGAGAGAAGACTTCAGAGATAAGACAATGATTTTAAAATACCCCCTTATCATGGAGAAGATAAACACTTCATCTGTGTACCTCTGGAGGGCAGCACAGTGAACAATGGGATAGAAGCACCTAAGACAAGTTTTAAGTTCACTAAAATGAAGAACTTTCTAGAAATTACACATATTCAACAATGCACTATGTTGTTTCATGGAGTTTTATGCTCCTGGGCACTAACAGAGACGTTATATATATAACAGCATTTGTGCATTGATTAAGAGGCTGGATTCCTATATGATTCTAAGGTTCCTTTTTACAATTCAGTCTATAACCAAGTTATACACTCCGCAGACTCGAAAGAAACATACACTTTTTGAGAAAGTCATTTGGCCAGCACAAGTATAACTACACTAAGAGAAAAACAGAATTTTTCAAGTCTCACCAATCATCATCCTGGATCTTAGATTGGCCAGCTGCTTCTTCTGACATGTCCATGTCTACAGTCAAAACAAAAATATACTCTTTAAAGAACACCAAAACTCAGAACCAACATTTCTTTTCTCTTTTTTGTAGGCCCCATGCCCAGCATAGAGCCCAACACAGGGGATTGAACTCACAACCCTGATATCAAGTACGGAGATGAGATCCAGTCAGTGGCTTAACTGACTGAGCTACCCAGGTGCCCCCGGAACAAACATTTCTACATTCTGCATTTATCTTTGAGCAGCTTATTCACCCTAATTTGAGGCCAAAGCTCTGCACTGTGAAACGAGATGTATTTAAATGTTTGTTGCAGGCTTTTCCTGGCTGGAGAAAACTAGAGCAACACCCTCTCCCACCATGCCCTGCCAAGGTTCTCTGCAGACCAATCAGAAAGCCCAAAGCACATGGCAGTAACTTCAACTGCATCTTATAGCGATGCACCAGGATAATCCATTCATTTATTAGTCCCCAGAGAAATTTTCTCCCCATTGTAAGGATTTACAATGCACTAATCCCCATTTAGGCCCTGGCCCATGACTATCTTCTCTCAAAAGGGATTCCCACTACCCCCATCTCCACTGGCCCACCACTCTCCCCACACCTGCTCTCTACTCCCTCTCCCTACTCCCACCTCAAGCCCCAGAGTCTTCCACCTATCTGGCTTTGACCCCTCTACACTCTGCCATCCCTCCACCTCTCTATTCCTATTCCCAGGCACTCTTACATAGGCCAGCCCACTACATACCATTAGCCAACCTCTACTCTCCCCATCCCTTTACTGTACCCACCGCACCAATGGTCTTACATGGGACCAGGTCACCCCCATCCCCAACCGCTCTCCACCCTCCCCCAATGCCTTTATCTCCCTATGCTAGTTTTCTGCCTCAGCCTGTCTTGCATAAATACAGCCTCAAAACCTTCACTTAACCCTGCCAAGACACCCCTACTCCCTCTTTGGGTCCCCAGGAGGCCTTACACCAAGAGGCCAAGACCCCGCCCCCAAGACTTCCGGGGCCAGCCATTCCCGCACCAATTAGGTCTCGACACCTCCACTTGCCACCCCCCCTCCTGCCTGCACCTCCCTCTACCCCACGAGGTCTTAGACCCAACAGGCCCAGACCCCACCCCCAACACATTCACGCCCAGCCAGTCTTGCACCAAGGAGGTCTCCAAACCTCCACTTGCCACCCTCACCCTCCCGCCGCACCTCCCCCAACCCCACGAGGCCTTAGAGCCAACAGGCCCAGACCCCACCCCCAATACTTCCGGGGCCAGCAAGTCTGGCACCAATCAGGTCTCGACACCTCCACTTGCCAACCCCCTCCTGCCTGCACCTCCCCCCACCCCAGGAGGTCTTAGAGCCAACAGGTCCAGACCCCGCCCCCAGCCAGTCTTGCACCAATCAGGCCTCGACACTGCCACTCATTCCCCCCTTCCCCACAACTCCCCCTCCACCTCCCCCAACCCCAGAAAGTCTTATACCAACAGGCCGACTTCACTCCCTACACTTCCACGGCCATCCAGTCTTGCACCAATCAGGTCTCTACACCTCCACTCACCACGCCCACCCTCCCGCCTGCACCTCCCCCAACCCCAAGAGGTCTTAGAGCCAACAGGCCCAGACTCTGTCCCCAACATTTCCGTGGCCAGCCAGTCTTGCACCAAGGCGGTCTCCACACCTCCACTCGCCACCCTCACCCGCCTGCCGCACCTCCCCCCACCCCACAAGGTCTTAGAGCCAACAGGCCCAGACCCCGCCCCCAGCCAGTCTTGCACCAGTCAGGTGCTTCGGCACTGCCACTCATTCCGGCCCCCCCACAACTCCCCCACCACTTCCCCGAACCCCAGAAAGTCTTACAGCAACAGTCCCAGACTGTGCTCCCTACGCGTCCGCGTCCAGCCAGTCTTGCACCAATCAGGTCTCGACACCTCCACTCGCCACCCTCCACCCTCCCGCCTCACTTCCCCCCAACCCCATACAGTCTTGCACCAATCAGGCCTCGACACTGCCACTCACCACCACCACCCTCCTCCACCTCCCCCAACCCCAGAAATTCTTGGACAATGGGCCCAGACTCCGCCCCCAGCCAGTCTTGCACCAATCAGGCCTCGAAAACTCCGCTCACCACCACCCCTCCTTCACTCCCCCTCCTCCCTCTCAATCCCAGAGTTTTTACACCAACAGGTCCAGACCTCCTCCCAGCTCAGCCCCCCAGCCAGCCTGCCCGCAACCAGGCAACCAGTCATACGCCAATCCGGCCTCAAAACCTCCAATCCGCCCGCCAGCCTTCCAGGATCAGGCATCTAACACCCCCACGCCCTCACCAGCCCTCCACCTCCCCTTACGCTGCAATCTCAGCCAGTTCTTCTTCCACTGCTCAGGTCTAGGCGACCCCCACCTACAACCGTACACCACGTACCCAAGCCCCTTCTCCCTCATGCACCCAATGGGATCTCCACAAACCCCCTTCCTC
Organism: Neogale vison; assembly: GCF_020171115.1. Classification (NCBI taxonomy): domain Eukaryota; kingdom Metazoa; phylum Chordata; class Mammalia; order Carnivora; family Mustelidae; genus Neogale; species Neogale vison. Next base: position 70,541,797 of record NC_058105.1, read on the forward strand.
ATCTTGGCTTCAGTGGAGTTAATATCGCTAAGAAAAAATTAAAATAGCTTTTTCCAAAAGCCTTTTTTAAAGTAGAAGTCGGCAAAACATTCTGCCATAATCTCAGTCCCAAAGTTCCTAGTCCGGGCATGCGGCGGTCTTGATTTTAATTAAGCCGGCTCAACTAGGATGAGCTTCAAGACTGTTCCCGCTTCAGTAACCACTTGAGCCCCACCAGCCGCCTACCTGCCCGGGGCGCCTCTAGCGTGGCCGATCGTCGCTTACCCCCAGCTGGTGGTCGATGCCAAGGGAGCTCCTGAGCAACTGCGAGGGGACGCCAGGCGCGAGACCTTTTATAGATCTCGGGCTCAACGTGGGGGGTGGGGGGATAGGAACTGACGTGTTCTCGTTCTCCCTGTACCCACCTATCACAGTGTGGTGTGTGGTGACGGGGCAAATTTAAACTTCGCGCCCAGGAACTCAAATTTGGCGCCCAGCTGCAGTGCTTCCGGAGTCAGGTCTATCACTTCCACGGGTGTTGCTTATTTTGTCACAGAAAGCGCTATTTCGCGCCGAGCTCTAGTCCCCATGCCGGCTTCTGTAGTTTGCCGATCCCTTAATTAACTTTCGGGTGACACGGAAGAACTGGGCTGAATCTTCCCCAAAGCTTCATCTTTGTGAATGTGGATAAAGCAAGCCCCGTTCCTTGCCGAAATCACCCAAACCTCTAAGCCTGTTTGCCTGCCCCGCCTACTGTGAGCTAGGGGGTATAGGGGAAGGCCACCTAGACCCCTAAATAAGAACAAGGCACCAATCCAACAGCACCTGGCAACACTTGCTTCCAGAACCCTCCAGACCCTGGAAATAGAGGGGTTGGTTACTTGAAGCTTTTTGGCACTCACTCCGAACACACCAAGAAAAACAAACCGAGGGGCGCTTGGGTGGCTCAGCCTCTGCCTTCGGCTCAGGTCATGATCCCAGTGTCCTGGTCCTGGGATCAAGCCCCAAATAGGGCTCTCTGCTCAGCAGGGAGCCTGCTCCCCCTCCCCCGCCCGCCCCCCGCCCCGCCTCTCTGCCTACTTGTGATCTGTCAAATAAATAAATAAAATCTTAAAGAAAAAAAAAGAAAAAAACAAACAAACCGGGAAGTAAATGCTTTCTAGACAATGTCGTTTCTCCGGCAGACGCCCCTTAAGTTTCATAATTTAACCATGTGCCCAAACGGAACACAAAACCTCCGTGCATGTAGAGATATTAATAATACTGCATTTATTTCATGCTAGGCACTGTTCCAAGTGTTTTATATGTACTTAATCTTTAAAACACCTCAGAAAGTAGGCAATGTTAGCACTGATTTTATAGAGATCACACGGCTACAAAGTGCCAGCGCTGGGATTCGAACTTCAGCAATGGGAGCTCCAGCCCCGCATTATAGATTACTCAAAAATAAAATCTTAAGGGACGCCTGGCTGGCTCAGTCGGCTAGGCATCTGCCTTTGGCTCAGGTCCCTATCTCAGGGTCCTGGGATTGAGCCTCTCCACCCGCCCCCCCAAACCCTCACGCAAAATCGGGCTCCAGGCTGAGCATGGAGCCTGCTTCTCTCTCTCCCTCTGCCCCTCCCACTGATCGTGCATTCTCCCTAACAAAAATCTTTAAATAAAATCTTTTTAAAAATCTAAACTCTTAAGCACCAAACTGCCTATATACATAAAGGTACTTTCTGAATGAGTCAGGAATTGGATAAGAGGGACTTATCATTATTATACAAACAACAAACTTGAAAGTTTACCTCTACAAGCTCCTTCTATAAAAATGGGAGCTACATAACTGTGCCTCAGAGGTTTGGGCAAAGAATCTGAACATTAGCTGTGATTAATATTAAGAGGCATGTGCTTCAGGTAAAAAAGGGTTAGGACAGGAATCAAATCTTGTTACCCAAGCTTATTCCAGATCCACAAGCAACTTCTACAGACTTTAGGCAGGAGGAGCTGAAGTGGACTGAAAAGGACAGAAAGAGGGGAGGAGTGAGAACCTTTGAATAGGATGCCTGACACCTTTCTTCCCCACCACCTTTTAGGAAACAAACACCCATCTACATCAGGACTTTGAGGGTCAAAACCCACAGAGCTTGGGAGGTAAATTAGCTGGAAAAAAAAATTTTTTTTTTTAATTTAAAGCTCTATGCCCCATGTGGGGCTTGAACCCACAGTCCCAAGATTGAGTCGCATGACCTACCAACTGAGCCAGCCTAGCACCCCAGAAGTATTATTGAAAATTTTTCTTTTATTATCTCTGAGAAAACAGGTAGCGAAACAGTCTGTTCTGGTCCCTGCTACTCTGATATCCTCCCTCATACCTGTGGCAGAGTTCCACCACCACACAGAACACGACTAGTTCACACGAAGAATAAGACTACAGCTGTAGCCGAAGCCAGAGCAGTCACAGTCATTACGTAAGCCAAACAAAAACCACCATGAATGGGTGTGCTGGGAGTCACAGGCTTTGTCATCCTCTAACGGATCCCAAGCCCACCCCTCTTCCACACCTGGCTGAGAAAACAAAATAATTCTTAAGATCACAGCTCCACCAGGGAAATGTGGTCCTCCAGTTGTTTGGAGATGTTCCAATAGAAGTTTCATCACTGGGTGACCCTGTTTTTCTGTCCAACACTCAATCTCACAGAATACAAAATACATCAGCCATATTAAGGGCAAATCATTCATTTATTGTTTAAAGATCGCAAGACAACATCTGGATTTCTGTAGCACAATTTAAATGTTTTACTTTTCTGATAAAGCAGAGTATAATAGAAAAAACAATTAGTTTCCAGTGATATATCTATAGCTCTATTCAGAATTAAGTCTTCCACAGACATGTTACCTGGAAACAAAAGCCTATTACAATAAGCAAAGCTTCAACCAGAGCGGCTACTTTTCGTGCCAGGAAAAAAAAGTTCATCCCTATAGGAGGAATGATGTGCTATGTAAAATGGCTGTAAGGTCACAGCCTTGAGGGCACTGGAAGTATATTCTCCTATTCCACAGTAAATAGTTTGGTGCATTTCAAACATCAGTTTATCTGCAACCATGCTGGCAACCTCTGACTGGTAGTTCCATCGGGTAAAAAATAAATTAAATCCCTATACTGATGTTTCTTGATTTACATTTTTTAAAAGGTACACAGTTCATTTAAGATGTAATTCTGGCAAGAATTACATTTGAGACTCCTTGCTCAGATTTTGGTTAACAGTAAGAATCTTTCAGAAATTCAAGTTCTTATTAATCAATAATTTGTCAGCTAGGATACATTCAGGCATCAGCTGCAACTACAGAATAGGTGCACTGCCTCAGCGCTTTGGAAAGACATTATAATCTAGAACACTACTAGCAGACAAAAAAATATCTGTTACTGGAGAGCATAAGTACAGTACAGCAACACAAAACATATATTCATATGTCGGCTTGTTTAAGCCTCAAGCCCTCGATCCTTTGTTGAAATTCAGTAATTGTATTCCTATGGGTTTTAATACCAAGAACTCAAGCTCCAGGAGGGCTAAAGTCTAATTTGTACTCCAAACCAAGTAGCAAAGCCGCTTGCTACTACTGAGGCTGATCTGTACAGACTTCAATACCAAGTCCAGAAGACAATTATTACATAATACCCGAGAAGGTCTGAAAAATAATTACTCATTTACATAGCTGGTCCTTCAGAGCGTTTTACCTCTAACATGTTTTTTGATGAAAGTTATTTAATGTATCGAAGATAACTGTGACTTACTGATCAAATACATGAATACTTATACTTACCTGGGATTTCATTTCTGCTGAAAGAAATAGGAAGAACAGGACTCACTTAAAAAAAAAAAAAACGAGAAAGGAAGGTAAAAATCTTATCACACACTATCACTTTTGGAAGCAGCATAGAGGGGCAGTCAAAGGTAAAACACTGGTGAAATAGGTCAAAACTAGGCCCCCCAAAAATCTATATTATTATCATCAATGACAGTACCACAACTATGCCCTGCATAATTAATAATCACTCCTAAGAATTTTCATTTGGCACCAGATGATGTGTTTAAGATAAACACTCTGGGATATTTAAAATCAGACTTCGTTTTGTTAGCTGAGTTATAGGAGAAACTTTAAAGGAGGGGAAGGGAAGAGAAGGAAATGGGAAACGGACCAGAAAAAATTTTTTGAGTCATCATCTAAACCAACAAAGCACTGATAGCTCCAAACATTAGGTCAGACACTAAAACGACTGATATAGGCTCAAGTGGTTTATAAAACCTATAAAAAAGACTACACCAGCAAAGTCCCCATTAATTTGTAGAGTTCAGAAACTAAAACAAGGAGCAACATTTTAGCTTAAAACCTTATCTCAAGAGAATCATATACACGTCACATGAATAAAAATACCTGAAACCAAACATTTTTAAAAGCTCCAATACCCAAAGTATAAAGAAAAAAATTAATTCAGAAGACTCAATCAATCCATGGAATCACAAAACGGCTGGACAATCTGTATCTCCCCTCCACACTAACCATCCCATGGAAGACCAAGGGAGATCAGACCTTCCAGACCTATGCACCACCTGGTTGCTGCAAAATTCTGTGTAGATTCCTTGTGGAACAGCAGTTTCCCATCTTGTGTCTCTCCCTATCACGCAGGAAGCAAGTCTGGCTGTGCTATTCTATTATCGTTTGTCACCCATCTGCAACATGATACCGTACAGATAAGCAAAAGTACATTATCTAGTTCCCTTTCCCCAGAAGGTTGAGGCTCAGGTATAGGGGCAATCTCCTGTGCATAGTCTTTATTTAGGCCGACTCAGTGACTTCAACAGGCTTAATCATGTGATCAGGTTTGTTGCCAGCTGCATAGTGCTCCCACATCTGTAGATAGAGCCGCTCTAGTTCCATTGTGTATTGTTTGGTGTTGAACAGAGGGCTAGATATTCTCTGCTTCCACACTTTGCCACGAATTTTCTTCAGGCTAGGCAATAAAACAAAAAAGAACCAAGCTTACAAATCAGAGCAGAAAAATTCAGAACAAGCCCTCACAAATTCCTAGTCACCTTTGTGGTAAAATACATGACTGTACTTCACACTGTGTTCTCTTCTGACTGGCCACGCTGACCTCAATGCTGAAAAAGGGAAGGATCACAGCTAACGTAACGCTAACACTTAGAATAATCAAGTTCGACTCCACGTCCTCTGAAAATATTCAGTTTTTCCTAAAGAAGTATATCCACGAGATCCCATGCTTTCTCCATTTCAGCTCACTTCTACCTTTAAAAGAAAGAATTGGCAATCACACATGTCTACTCCCATGTACCAGTTAGAATGTACACTGCTTATCCTTTTCGTTAAGAGATTTAGCAATGTGTGTGTCAAGAAACTTAAATGTTAACAACCCTCTGACTGATCAGTAACACTTTTACATCTATCCAAAAGGAAATGATCAGAGATGCAGGCAAACCTGGCCATGCAAAGATGGTCACTGAAGCATCATTTACAATAGCTAAGCCACAAATGTGAAATGAAGTTTTCAGTTTATGAATATTTTAATGAAATAGGAAAAATACTCCAAGGGATAAGAAATATACTATCTCTACTGCCATAATTTTCCACTTACACGTGAATTACTTATTTAGATATTAGCAAAAAGTGTTCCTAATATCACCAAGAACATGGTTTTATTCAAAATAGGGAAAAGAAGCAATCAGTCCTTCACTGGGAACAGACAGGTAAAGAATTCTCAATTCCTCTTCTGAATATGTAATTTGTGATGAGATTCTTCTTCTATGGAGAGAATTACTACCTCAGAGGGAGAAGCTGGAACACTCTTATGCATTTTTAAAAGCAATTAATAAAAAAGTTTTAAAGTTTTTGTGACAGAACTAGTAAAATGGCTATACATTATGTTGGCTTCAACCCAACCATGACTATATTAATGCTACCTTTCAAATAAATGTACTTCTGTGCTCTATTTTTCTAAGTTCTGTATGTCAGCGGGAGAATGGTTGAACTGTGCTACATCCATACAATGAAATACTACTCAGCAATAAAAAAAAAATGAAGTACTGATATAGGCCAACATCAGGGATCAATCTCACAACATTATACTAGATGAAAAAAAACCTATAGAGTGCATACTGTATGGTTTCATTTGTATATGGTTCTAGAAAGGCAAAACTAAGTTATGGGGAAAAAATTTCAGGACAGTAGTAGTTGTCCTGAGGGTTGGTGTGAAGGACCAACTGAGAAGGAATGTGAAGGAACTTTCTGGAGTGATGATAATGTTTCCATATACTGTTACAGGTTTGGGTTACAAAGGCAGGTCTTAAAACTCCAATTTAAGATTTATGCATTCCACTGTATATAAATTCTGCCTCCAAAATAATATTAAACTCTAAGGATGTACATTCTTAAGTATACAGGAGTATGGAGGTCTGTAATGTACTTCAAAATGTATCATATAAGATGGATTGCTATATGGCTAAAGGAATAAAAAGAGGAACAGATACGTAATAAAGCAAGGATAGTAAAGTGTTAGTGGTAAAATCTAGGCAGTAGGTACAGAAGTTTATTGTAAGACTGAAAACTTTTATAACAAAATCTTGGAGAAAAGTATCATATGAAATCAACCAAGCTCCAAAAAAATTTTTTAAATACACTAAAACTAAAACATTTACTGTAGTTATCTCTAGAATGATGGACACAAACCTTAATTTTTTTAATGCCTGAGCTCAAAATTTTCAATCATTCTTCTTAAATATATATGATATTCAATGAAGATTTTGAAAATATAAATGCTTAACATCTTCTGAATGCTTACCAAGAACTTTTGTTAAGTGCTTTACATGGAACACCTTTTTTTTTAACCCTTACATCTCTGCAAGGTAGGTACTATCATGCATCCCCATTTTGCAGATAGAAAAAGCAAGGCATGTAGAGACTAACTTGCCCAAGGTCACAAACCTTATAAGTGGGAGGGCGTGGATTCAAACCGCCAAGCGGTCTCTCTAAAATATGCTACTTCTCAGAAAAACAAGAAGAAAAAAAATTACCTAGAATACCCAAAGAAAAGCCTCATTTAAGAGAGAAACACTACTTCATTGTAGGCTAAAGCACCACTTATCTAAGCACCACCCCCCCTCTAATTCCCACCCACTTAGGGCACTGAAGTTATGCTGGCATTTTCCCTTAGGCTACAATGAAGATGTAGCACCCTAATAGGGTCAAAGGTCTGGCTGTTTTCCCTACGACTCTTCAAATTTTGAGGAAGGGTTGTACCAGTTTACTCACTGTCTGAAATGTATGAAAAAGCCAGCATCTGGATGCTCCCTCATCCCTTGTATCATACTAAAAATATTTATTTTCTGGCAAATAATGGCTATACTACAATGTTATTTTATATTTGAAACTTTCTCTTATTAACCATTTGTATTTCTACTTGAGTGAGTTGTCTGTTCATTTCCGTGTTTAGTTTCCTTTTAAGGAATTTAAGATATGAATGTTCTTTGGTCTTTATATAACCAAGCTATTATTATGTGACACAGAAACAAAGATTTTCTTTCCCTCTTTGCTTGCATTTTCTTGACTCACTTTTATTCAGCCATTTACTCTACATAGTCACACCTATTGATCACTACCTTTTATGGAAGTTCAGAAGTTCTCTCATCTAGAGATCATACAACTAAATCACCTATTTCATATTATCCTTATTTTATGATTTCATTGTGTAACATCTATATCCTCTCTAAATTTTCCTTATCTATCTCCTTTACCATAAAATTCGTTCATGGAAAAGTTTACTTACTATTCTAGGTCAGTTCCCAGTTTCACAGCTATGTCTTCATATTCTTGTCTATTTTTAGCAATAAGCTCAAGACAACCTAAACAAGTGAGCTGGGAAGCTGCAACTCGAGAAGCAAGAGTCTCTCCTGCAAAAAAAAAAAAAAAAAAAAAAAAAAAAAAAAAAAAAAAGGAGAGAAAAAGAAAAGAGAACAGACTGCACATCTGAGGATGTAAACAGCAGTTATTAATGTTGTTTGTTATGTACCCCATACAATGCAGATGAGGAGAATGGAACGAAGTGCTTATACTTGGAACAAAGCTCATTTTTTATCATCTTGCCCTAAGTGCTGCTTCTAGTACACACAATTTCACCTAAAAAATGTTTCCCCTAAAGGAGGTTTTAAAGGAAAAAGGAAGATTCCAATGATTTATGGGCAACTCACCTGGCATAGTGACCATGGGTGTTCCTGCCCAGAGAACATCCATCCCTGTGGTGTGTCCATTACAAAGGGGAGTGTCCAGGCAGACATCGGCCAGCTGGCCTCTCCTGACATGTTCCTCTTTAGGAGCAACAGGTGAAAAAATGATACGGTTTTGGGGAAGGCCCATGTTTTGCGCATACTGTTGAATATTAGGTTCTCCTACTGCTGGAAACCGCAACAGCCACAGCACACTATTGGGAACACGCTTTAGAATCTAAAACAGGGAAAATAAGAATAGGGTTTTTTTTTAAAGATTTTATTTATTTATTTGACAGAGATCACAAGTAGGCAGAGAGGCAGGCAGGGAGAGAGTGGGGGAAGCAGGCTCCCCACTGAGCAGAGAGCCCCATGTGGGGCTCGATCCCAGGACCCTGGGATCATGACCTGAGCTGAAGGCAGAGGCTTTAACCCACTGAGCCACCCAGGTGCCCCAAGAATAGTTTTTAATAGCAGTTCTGCCCTTCTCAAGAAAGGCTCTCATAGAGCTCTAATAATTCTACCCGGCTATTCTTGTCACCCAGATAGCAGCCTACAATGAACTCTGTCTTTCCCTCATAGATGAATCGGATCAACTGAATTACAGGTTCCTGTTGTGCTTAGCTGTCCCCAGAGTTCAAAGAAAGAGAAAACTGACGTAAGACACAAAACAAGTTACTAATTGGCAAAATCTGAGGCAGCTGTGTCCTCTGGGAATCATTATTGACAGTGGTTTTTGCCGATGAGCGAGAAATTTTCCATTTCAAATTTTAAATCCCCCAGCATGACACAACAAACAGGATTAGCTCACACTTGCCTGACTACATGCCTAATCAAGATCAGGTGTCCGCAGACTTTCTGTAAAGGACCAAAGAACAAATATTTTTGGCTTTGCAACCACATGGACTCTGTCATAACTACTCAATTCTGTCCTTGTCACTGGAAAACAGCTACAGACAGTATGTAAACAAGCAGGCGTGACTGTGTGTATAAAAGTTACAGAAACAGGGCGCCTGGGTGGCTCAATACTGAGCCTACCTATACTACAATACTGGTAGACTATCACACATGGCTGGATGTGGACATGATGCTTTTGCTATCAGTTTAGACCATGGGTTGGTAAACTATAACCTGTAAGCCAAATCTGGCATATTGTCTGCTTTGGTAAATAAAACTTAAATAGAACATATTTATACTCCTACATTTACATAATGTCTATGGTGCTTGCCTGCTCCAAATGGCAGAGTTAAGCAAACACAACAGAGTATGAACTACAAAAAACAAAAATAATTACCATCTGGCCCTTTAAAAAAAAGTTTGTTGATCCCTGGTTTTGAATACATAAGTTAAAAAGGTTCTTAATGTGATATTTATACATTGGAAGGAAAAATCAAGAAGCACCTGGGTGGCTCAGTCATTAAGCATCTGCCTTCGGCTCAGGTCATGACCCCTAGGGTCCTGGGATTAAGTCCCACATTGGGCTCCTTGCTCAGTAGGAAGCCTGCTGCTCTCTCTCCCACTCCCCCTACTTCTGTTCCCTCTCTAGCTGTGTCTCTCTCTCTCTGCTAAATAAGTAAATAAAATAAAGTAGGGCTGCTGGGTGGCTCAGTTGGTTGGGCATCAGATCATGATCCTGGAGTCCCAGGATCAAATCCCGCATCAGGCTCCCAGCTCTGTGGGGAATCTGACCTTCTCCCCGCTCATCTCTCTCTCTCAAATGGATAAATAAAACCTTAAAAATTAAAATAAAATAAAAATACTGTGTCAACTATACTCAAAAAAAATTTTTTTAATTAAAAAAAAAATGGCTGAAAAATCTACTCTTGTAGAAATGAGCACAACAGCTCCTGAATGGAAGTGGAGGCCAGCCTTAGCAACATGGTCTACATAATCTCTACCAGTATCTAGACATGAATAATTAATCTACCCATACTCACATTTGCCCACATCTGTAAAGTAGAAGGGTCGATTTTGTATAACTGATTAAAATTACAGTACACAATGGCATCTTCTGGTAACCCATACTGAGAACGTGTGGTTACAATAATGGTACGAGGAACCTCTTCTCCAGTGGCAGCTTTATTGTTGATCTGGAACATGAAAAACAGTACATGTTTATATTTAAAGCCATTTATATTTAAAGCCAGCAGCATCTGGTATTTTTTAACTAATGAAGAATCCTTGGGGTGCCAGGTGGCTCAGCAGGTTGGGCATCTGACTCCTCTGATTTTAGCTCAGGTCGTGATCTCGGGGTTTTCAGACTCCGAGGCCAGCGGTGAGTCAGCTTGAGGATTTTTTCTCTCCTCACTCTGCCCCTCCCCCAACCTGTTCTCATACACACATGCACATGCTTTCTCAAATAACTATCTTTTTTTTTTAAGATTTTATTTATTTACTTGACTGACAGAGATTCCAAGTAGGCAGAGAGAGAGGAGGAAGCAGGCTCCCTGCTAAGCAGCCTGCTAAGCAGGGAGCCTGATGCAGGGCTCGATCTCAGGAACCTGGAATCATGACCTGAGCAGAAGGCAGAGGCTTTAACCCACTCAACCACTCAGGCACCCCTCAAATAACTACCTTAAAAAAAAAAAAGAAAGAAACCTTCAGATGCCAAATAGTATAACCATTAAAAGTTACGTCATTTGAACTATGAAAAAATATTCATGACATATTAAGTCAAAAAACGGAAAATGTTACAGTATTATCTTAATGGGGGGGGGACCACTCCACACCTTCAAACTTACGACTCAAGCCAAAAAGTTCTTTTCAAAACTTTATTATTCCAACAGCAAGCTTTGCTTATTTTCTTAAGATTTTATTTATTAATTTCACACACACACACACACACACACACACACACACAGCTAGAGAGGGAACAGAAATAGAGGGAGAAAGAGAAGCAGGCTTACCATGGAGCAGGGAGCCCAATGTGGGGCTCGATCCCAGGATCATGACCTGAGCTGATGGCAGACACTTAATGACTGAGCCATCTAGGCACACCCCTTTTCTGCTTATTTTTAATGAATGAAATGTCCTTTTCTAAATCACACCCACCCTTGAAGGCTAAATTTATTCCTCCAAATGATCTCTCCTGCATCTCCTCACACTGATGGTCACTATTTTTAAGTATCTACATATACAATTAATTACAGCCTTACCTTACAATTCCCACACATCTCGGTACTGCCTTAAACTGTTATTTAACTATTCCAAGTATGCATGGACATTTCATACATTTGGGCATTGTGTTCTAAACTCAAAATTCTTTGTCCCTGTGCATTTCAAGAATTATACACTTTTTTTCCTTAAGTCAAACATGTCTGTCCTATTTCAAATGGCAGTTAATCAGAGATTAAGAGAAAACACACCATCTTTTTAGCCCAATACACACTGTAAGTGACTATTATCAATTTCTTTGCTAGAAACAAGAGCTAGCCTGAGAGAAAAGAGTTCATTTTGAGCACCTTTAGTATAAACTATTACACCACTAAAACTTTTAACTCCTGAGAAATCCTTGCCTTATAATCTTGACAGAGCTACATACTTACTCACTCCAATATACAATATATATTTACTGAACACATGGTACATTACTGTGACTAAGACATGGACCCTAAAGGAATTCAGTTCAACAGAGAATACATAATACAACAATGATAACATGCTGTGCTGGATATAAAATACATCCCAGGTATTACAGAAGCAGAAAAGACAAGTAGCACAGAACAGGAAAGGTGTGATTAGCAGATTAGTGATAAGGACAGGAATGGATTCCTGGAGGAACTATCTGAACTAAAAAGTCTTAAAAGGAAGGAAGACTTAACTAGGGAAAGAATGAGTAACAGAAGCAAGAAACTGTATTAAGTACAGATAATTATTCACTGTTGATAAGAAGAAAGCCACAGGCAAAGAGTAAGAACATACTGTTAACCAAGTAGACCCTCATTAAGTGACCTACTGGCTGAATCCAAGAGACTTAAAATAAAACAAATTGAGGGGCACCTGGGTGGCCGAGTTGGTTAAGTGTCTGCCTTTGGCTCAGGTCATGCTCCTGGGATCGAGTCCTACATCAGTCTCCCCGCTCAGCAGGGAGCCTGCTTTTCCCTCTCCTCCTTGCTTATGCTCTCTATCTCTGTCTCTCGCTCTCTCAAGTAAATAAAATCTTTAAAAAAATAAAATAATAAAATAAGACAAATCTATGTAAGATGCCAATTTCCACTGGACTCAATTCCTCAACTATGAAACAGGGATAATGATGCTCATACCTCCTGGAGTTATTATGAGACTTAAAGGGGATAAAAGAATACCTGGTGGTACATATTATGTTCTATTCTCTCCTCACCTGGGTAGTTGCTAGTCCATTGCTAATACTGAACCCATTAATTGTTATCTGAATTTGCCCTCTGTTAATCATCTCGATAACTGCTTCCGCAATGGTATTCATAGGAATAACGGGCATATTAAGAGCTGTATTACTGCTGTCACCATTGTCTCCTCCATCAGGACACTTCATCTGTAAGGAAAAAATGACAAAATGTATCATTAGGGCTAAGATCCCAAATGCAGAGAACTTCATTTCAATGACAATATTGACCAGGTTCTGACCTTGACAATTTTCACATCCGGCAGACTATCAAGAAATGCTTTGAGGTCGATGCCATTAAGAACAATCCGATTATCATAGATGTGACCATTGGACTTAAAATCGATGACTGCTTTTTTCTAATTAAAAAAAAAGGTTTGAGACAAATCTTTTAGGATTCTTAGGGACAACAACAAAGAAATGACTACAGTTCTTCGCAACATCCACATAGCACCTACCTTCAAGTGAGGGAACATATTAGCATGATCACCAATAAAGAAAGTATGGGGCATATAAGCCAGTTTCTCAGAATACTGCTCAGCAACTTCAGCTGGTGACGTTTCCTGATCAGTGATGATGTAGTCCATGAAAAGTGCACCACTAGTCCCAGGGTATCCCAGCCACATGGCCTAGAAGAAAAAAGAAACCAGGCCAAAACCTAAAAATTTTCATCCCAAAAGAGTTCAAAACTAAATAAACATACAAGAAGGGTTGACTTCTTTAGCCAAGACGGATGATGTAGTATCTCAGACTACCTTTTGAAGTGTTAAATGTTTTTCCAATTTACAATACCAAACAACTGTTTGTACTCAACCATGAATTGCGTGTCTCTAATCATGTGCCTGTGCATATTGTATTCGACACTCAAAATTCTTTATCCCTGTACATTTCAAGAACTGTATTTTTTTTCCTGAAGTCAAGCATGTCTGTTATTTCAAATGCCAGGTAACTGGGGGGTCGGGGTAGCAGAAATCACTCTTTTTAGCTCAATAAACATTGTGAGCAATTACTATTTAGTTCCTTTACCTGAATAGGAGCAGGCCTGAGAGCAAAGAGTTCATTTCGAGCACCCTTGGTATAACCATTCATATTTACAAGGATGTGTATGCCATCCTGATGGATGCGATCAGCTGCTTTTCCATTGCATGGAATCTGTGGAATAAAAAAAAATAAGAACTATGTGTAATCTCAAACTAATTCAATTAGCTTTAATGGCAAATAGAATTCAGAGTCATAGGTGCAAAACACAGTAACACAAATTACATTAATGCAGCATTAAAATGTGGCTAAGTGCCATTAAAATGGGCCCAAAACATTACAGAAAAAGAATACGCAGGAAGCGGAGTTTACTCTATATTGAACCTATGAATAACAAGACTTCATAGAGGACTGGTGTTTGAAATGGGCCTTCAAAGATGAATAAGGCAGTTGGACAGAAGAGAATCTCAATAGAGAACAGAATGAATAAAGAACCAGAGTAAAGTGCATGGCAGATTTTGCAAATGCTGAGTCGATCACTTCTGTCTGGTTTAAGGTATATATGAGGGCAAATGGCAGGTGAAAAATATTGGCAAACATGGCTGTGCTCAGACTTAGAAAGACTGTGAAGGCTGGGGTGCCTGGGTGGCGCAGTCAAGCGTCCAACTCTTGATTTTGGCTCAGGTCATGATCATAGGTTCATGAGATGGATCCCTATGTTGGGCTCCATACTCAGCATGGAGTCTGCTTGACATTCTCTCCCTCTGTCTCTCCCCACCCCAACTTGAGCCCTCTATCTCTAAATAAATAAATTTAAAAAAAAAAAACAAAGAAAGACTGTGAGGGCCCTGCTGAAGAGTTTAGACTCCACAGTCAATAAGCAGTGGGTCCCTGAATATCCCAGATGTGGAGGACAGTATGCTTCTTGGTCAGAGTCTAAACACTACATCAGAAAGGGTTAAGTAGGGGACGCCTGGGTGGCTCAGTTGGTTGGACGACTGCCTTCGGCTCAGGGCGTGATCCCGGAGTCCCGGGATCGAGTCCCACATCAGGCTCCCAGCTCCATGGGGGAGTCTGCTTCGCTCTCTGACCTTCTCCTCGCTCATGCTCTCTCTCACTGTCTCTCTCTCTCAAATAAATAAATAAAATCTTAAAAAAAAAAAAAAGAAAGGGTTAAGTATACTCCCAAAGCAACAGCTACATTGCTAAAAATGTTGGCACACACTATTTACTAAATGACAAGATCTCACAACCCTTCTGCTGGAACTTGAATGATTCATGTATCAATTACTAGATATACCATACACTGCATATCCCTTTTAGTCACCAAAGTGACCCACAGAATCTATAAAGAAAAACCTCTAGACCAAGCAAATTAATTCCTCCACAAGTTTCAATCTTAATTCTGTTTAAAGATTTTATTTACTGGGCGCCTGGGTGGCTTAGTGGGTAAACCTCTGCCTTCTGCTCAGGTCATGATCTCAGGGTCCTGGGATCGAGTCCTGCATCAGGCTCTCTGTTCAGTGGGGAGCCTGCTTCCCCCTCTCTCTCTGCCTGCCTCTCTGCCTATTTGTGATCTCTGTCAAATAAATAAATAAAATCTTTTAAAAAAAAGATTTTTATTTACTTATTTCACATAAAGACAGACAGTACAAGCAGGGGGAGCAGCAGGCAGAGGGAGCAGATTACCCCCTGAGCAGGGAGCCCAATGCACTCGATCCCAGAACCCGGAGATCATGACCTGAGCCAAAGGCAGCCGCTTAACCAACTGAGCCACCCAGGTGCCCTCAATCTTAATTTATCATAAAACTGATGCTCCTAAAAATAACAACAGAGCAAGTACAGAAATAAAGTTAACCAAAGGCAAATGCCCACAAAAACAGATGAACCATGATGAACCCTAGAATTCCTCTATTTTCTTTAAATAACCTATTTATTCCTCTTCCAAGGCAGCATTTCCTGAAGAGTTTTATGTCCAAGCACAAATAGATCCCATTTTGATTTCATCTGCAACGTCAGCACAATCCACACTGATTACAAATGTAAATGATCAGAGAAATAAGATCGCAGTAATTATCCATATGTAATGGCTGATGTTAAATACTGGTCATGAAAAATACAAGCTATACACCAATAGTTTCATTCACTATTTGTTTTAAATTTAAAGCCTGAAGTGTAGGAGTTTCGCCTACCTGAGAGAGATCAATGAAATGATTGGCTTCTGCCATCACTTTCACTCTGAAGTTTGTGCCATCATCTGGGCTCAGGGCGTAACAGAATACCTGAAGGGCAGCACACAATGTATTTAAAAACCTCAGCTTAACAAGATACAGAAGCAACCACCTATATGTCCATCAAGAGATGAATGGATAAAGAATACACAGAGAGTGTTGGCATACACGCATGCATACATACAACAGAACCAGAGAAAACAATGAAATCTTGCCATTCACAACAACATGGATGGAACTAGAGAATATTATGCTAAGTGAAATAAGTCAGACGGAAAAAGACAAGTACCATATGGTTTCACTTACATATGGAATTATAAAACAAACAAATGGCCAAACAAAAAATACACAGAAACAGACTCCTAAGTACAGAGAACAAAATGGTGGTTGCCAGAGGGAGGAGGTGAGGAGAATGGGTAAAATGGTGAACAAGATTAAGACGTACAAACTCCACCCCTGTGACTTATTTTCTAACTGGAAAAGTACAGCATAGGGAATTCAGTCAACATTTAATGACTTCATATGGTAACAGACAGTAACTACACTTACTGTGGTGAGCATTTCATAATGAACGAATGTGAATCACTATGTTGTACACCTGAAACTAATGTAATATTGTATGTCAACTGTATTTCAATTAAAAAATTAAATGTAAAACTAATCTTGGCTCAAATCTTTCAAAAAGACACTGACTGACCTTAACACCTAATGGTAATGATAAAGCCAGAAATATTTATTGTTGTTTTTTTTTTAATAAAACAAATAGTGTCTCTAGGGAAATACTAGTCTTACCTCAAATTTATCAGGATTGTGCATGCCTGGAATAGACTGCATAAGGTGAGAAGTAGGATGATTCCCAAAGTCAGAACTCACATATCCTACACGCAGCCGACCATCACTAAGCTTCAAGTCTTTTGGATGTTCATATGGTGGCTTATGAAGGACATTAATCTACCAACAGAAACCAATGCCTGTTAGTGCAGTTGAATCTATACATAAATCTTCATCTAGGAAAACTGATAAAAAACAAAACAAGCCTGTACTTTCCATCTGTTGGGAATGGTTTGCCCAGAATACTTAAGTCATACAGCCAATTCAATCCAATCTTAGCAGTTTATATAATATGCTTCATACTCTAACCTGTTCCTGAGGCCTAAGAAGTAGCTTGAGCAAATCTAAAACTTGGAGAAAGCTCGAGGCAGTGTGGACAGAGCATGACATACCCTGCATTTTAGAAAATTCTATAAGGAAGCATTTCTAAAACACAGAATTACATCTAGCACTCTAATCCATTCTGCTGAGCAAACTGTCATCTTTGATCAAGTACTGCTCTAATTCTCAAAGCAGAGTATAAAATACCAAACACTTTTATTAAACACCATGGTTTTCAAACACCAGTCCTCTACTGTTAGAATTCCACCCTAGGGGATGGAAGGGGTCATGATTGAGACATGGTGTCTCTGGGGTATCTCGTTTCTCAGCGTGGGTTGTGTTCACCTTATAGTAAGTAACTCATGAAACCACATACATATGACTGATTCACGTCATCTTCTGTATCTGTACTTTATTGTGAAACAGAAAGATTGAGACAAAACAATCGTACCTTATCCAAGCAGAGGTTTCCATGCCTCTCAGCAATAGCCTTCCTGAAGCCGTGAGAAAGAGGGTATAGCATACTATGATGAGGGTGCACAGAAGGCAACCTGTTCTTCTCTAGCTGGTCAGCCACAATACTGACCAACTTCTTCATTCGCTCATCATAGTCTGTCCAATCACAGACAATCTAGGGGAGGCAAGAAGCAGTTACTACCCAGAGGCACCTAGGTGGCTCAGGTGATCGGGCATCTGCCTTTGGCTCAGGTTGTGATCCCGGGGTCCTGGGATGGAGCCCCATGTCAGTCTCGCTGCTCAGTGGGGAACCTGCTTCTCCCTCTCCCTCTGCCATCTCCGCCCCACCCCCCAGCCTGTGCTCTCTGGCTCTCTCTGTCAAATAAAGTCTTGGGTGGGGGGAGTTATTTCCCAGAAAACCCTATTCCAAGATTTAACATTTTACATGACTTTGGCCTAATATAACTTCAGATAACCCTTTAGAAAACAGTTTGTTTAAAGGTCTCTGGCCAGGCTTGGATTAATGTGGCACATAACAATTAAAAAGTGATTGCCACACCGAAACCCAATTACTGGCCTGTTATTCTTTACCTGCAGGCAATGAGCCAAGTTACAATAAGCATCAGGAAAATCAGGCTTCAGTTTCAGAGCAGTGCGGTAGGAAGCAATCGCTTCTGGAATATTCCCTGAATCCTAGAAATAAGTAAAGTGGGATGGTTAAAAGTTTTGCTAGAATTAAACATTAGGTGCTTAGATGCATGTATTATAATCAACAGTAGTAACCTTATGAATGGAAGCCAAATTGCTGTGGGCATCTGCAAATGCAGGGTTAATCTGAATGGCACGAGTGTAACACTGCAAAGCTCCCTGAACATCCTGCATCTCCTTTAGAGTGTTTCCCATGTTCGAGTAGGCATCAGCAAAGGTAGGACTAATTCTGAAAGAGAAAAACGAAGATTTTCTTCTTCTAGTACAAAAAGCTTTAACTCCCTGTAATATTAGTCTGTGGTTATTAAAAGTCATCTTAACACAAGCCAAATATGCCACAGGCCAAACATTTAAAAATGTAAAAGAAAAAAAAATTAGACAGTGAGGAACTTACCGAATAGCCTCTTTATAATGCATCAGAGCTTCCTGAAGTTTTCCCTGCTGCTGCAGTACACTTGCTAAATTTGAATGAGCAGCAGCAAACTCTGGGAAGACCTACAGAGTCAAGATGACATCCGAGGTTTAAAAAAAACTTCTAAACCAGCAGTAAAAACTTACCACGGTAAGAACTTTGCTCAAGTATCTTTAAAATATCCCTACATTTCTGTCTACCTTCTCCAAGTCTCCTCATTCTTCAAAATCAAGTGACTCAAATTCTACCTCTTCCTTTACTTTTTACCTCTCATTTCCAAAGGTGCGGAGG
This sequence comes from Neogale vison, assembly GCF_020171115.1. Taxonomy (NCBI): domain Eukaryota; kingdom Metazoa; phylum Chordata; class Mammalia; order Carnivora; family Mustelidae; genus Neogale; species Neogale vison. The sequence goes on from NC_058105.1 coordinate 70,560,625, forward strand.
TAAGACTCTCCTCATCCAGCTTATGCCGATTACTCCAGCATCTCTCTTTTCTAAAATCTCGGTCTCTTATTAAACTCCTACCACAACCACCACCCACCATTACAGCCATCAGGCACTGAAATTATGTACTTATTTGTAACCTCTCTTGAACTGTTAACTCAGTTTAACTTTTCCGTGTAGCTCTACCTGCCCATAAAATAACAAACTCAACATAGAGACTTCCCTGAATGTCACACAAGACTTCATTCACACCTTAGATACTCAATTACTGGTTCAATGAATGATTCAACCACTGCTTTTACAAAAGAGGTGGATGACATGGCAATCTTTAACTGCCTTTCCTCTACTAACCACAGAAAAAATATCCAGCCACACCACCCTGAACATACTTCCAATGCTTTACGATATAAGCGAACAGCCTCTTCAATGTTTCCCTGTTCTCTTTTGATATTGGCTAGGTTATTCAGAGAGTCTGCATGGGTGGGACACAGCCGGAGAGCTGTATTGTAACAATCTTCTGCTTCGGCAACCTAGAAAATGAAACAAATTATTCAACACCTATACAGAGGAAGCACAGAGCCACCACAGATGTTATTCTAACAACTGCTTAATTAAGCCTAATGGCTGATAATATTCTAGAAAGTAAGTATTTTTGCTATGCTCTCAACCAAAACTTGAAAGTAAAACAATTCACCACTTCGATACTTAATAGCAATAGGTACAGAAACAGCTTTTTAATCCTACCAGGTAACAAAGAAATAGACTGAATAAATGTCCTTACACTGCCCTTCTCTTTGAGTGCATTGGCTAGGTTGCAGTAGGCATCAGGGAAATGTGGTTGCAGTTCAATAGCTCGCCTGTAGGTGTCTATTGCCAGATCTATCAGGCCTTGCTCATAGTATACACAAGCCAGGTTGCCGTGCACCACTGCATGATTTGGACTCAAGCTTAGGGCACGAAGGTAAGCTGCCACAGCTCTGTAAATAAAAAAAAAAATACAAACACACACACACAATGCAACTAACTTTTAATGGATGCTTTGTTACAATTAATTCAAGCTATACCAAAGTATATCAATTAATTATAATTATAATTCATATAATTATAATTTATAATTATTAATTATAATTCATTCATTTAACCTCACATCAACATTCCACCTTAATAAAAATGTATTTTTACACTGAAAAATTTTCTATTTCCACATAAGAAATCAGCTCTTCCCTAACCAAAAAAAAAAAGAAAAGAAAAGAAAGAAAGAAAAAGAGAGAGGTCAGAAAGTCAGGAATTTACTTAGCCTTTGGAATCAGATTAAAGAAATAATTTAGTCTAAAAGATAACCACTTCAACAGGTTTACAATAAAAGAAATTTCAATTAAATTCCCAGTGAGAAGGATAATGGCTTGGAGGAAAGCCAGCAACGAAAAGTCAGGCAACGATGCCTCTAAATAAAAGGTAACACAGCAGACATGATGAGGGAAAAGTAACATACTAGAAAAGGAAAATGTCTTTCAATGGACTACTGTCATCCTTTTAGTCCAAAGGCTCAAGTGCCAATACAACACTCAAGAAAATGTATCAAACAGAACATTCTCTCACCTGTCAAATATCCGTGCCTCTTTCAAGACATTTCCTAAATTGATATAAGCATCCAGAAAATTGGGGTCAAGGGTGACAGCCTAAAAATTATAAGACAGCTACTTAGAGACAAGTTAAGATTTCAGATTACACTTGCCAATTACAATTTTTTATTCTGAGATAATTTTAGGCCTCCAATTACATATTCCAGTATAGTTAAATCTTATTTCTTTCACTTAAAAAAAAACCCATATAGGGGTGTCTGGCTGACTCAGTCGGAGCATGCAACTCTTAATCTCAGCATTGTGTGTTTGAGCTCCACACTGGGTGGAGAAATTATGAAACAAATAAACTTTTAAAAACCGTTATTTTAGTACCCACTCATTATTCACAAACCTCAATGTTATCAAAAATAACTTGTTTAATGGGAGAGCACAATGTGTCCTGAAGGGAAAAATTTTAAACTGGGTCTGCTCCAATTTTACTGAGCTAAATACTTCTAACAGTGGGCCCTATCTTATTCAAGTTTAATTAGCCTAACTCTTCTAGGAGTGCCTGGCTGGCTCAGTTTGTGCAACATGTGACTCTTGATCTCAGGACTATGGGTTTGAGCCCCATGTTGGGTGTAGAGATTACTTAAAAATAAAATCTTAAAAGTGCGCCTGGGTGGCTTAGTCGGTTAAGTGTTCAACTCTTGATTTTGGCTCAGTTCATGATCTCAGAGTTTTGAGATCAAGCCCCACATCAGGCTCTACGCTGGGCTTGGAGCCTCCTTAAGATTCTCTCTTTGTCTGCCCCCTCCCCACCTCAAAAAATTAAATGAACAGGGGTGCCTGAGTGGCTCAGTGGGTTAAAGCCTCTGCCTTCGGCTCAGATCATGATCCCAGGGTCCTGAGATTGAGCCCCGCATTGGGCTCTCTGCTCAGCAGGGAGCCTGCTTCCTCCTCTCCTCTCTGCCTGCCTCTCTGCCTACTTGTGATCTCTGCCTGTCAAATAAATAAATTTTTTAAAAAACTAAATGAATAAAAAATAAAATCTTTAAAAAAAACCCTAACTCTTCTAAAACATAATAGCAGGAAGAAGCAGCAGCAGGCTCTAACTGAAAAGGGAAATATACAGCTCATTAATAAAGTCTACATACTCAGTAAGACCTTAGTAAGATATGTAATTAGAGCTATACACTCAGTCAGATACATAACTTCAAGGAGATACTAACCATTAAATGGTTTTATCCAAATAAATCTGAAGTTGTCTTAAAATATGGCCAGATATAACCAGAGCAGGGATTCTCAACCCTGGCCATAACATTAAGAATTCACCTCCTAAAAGGGTGCCTGGGCTCTCTCACGTACCAGTTAAATCAGACCCTCTGAAGATGGCACCAGGAATTCCTATCTTTTATAAGCTCCTCACGTGCAACCAAGGTAGAGAACCACCGAGCAAGAGGTAGGTACTCCTATAGTGTAATAAATGCAAACTTTAACTGAAATACTGAAAAGGTAAAGGTAATGAGTAATTGTGAACATATTAAAGAGTCATAAAGAACACTTCCTCTTCTCTTAGCTTCTATCACAAAGTACCTAGTGTCTGGTTACGTCTTCTTTGCTGCAGATAAACGCCTAAATCTATTAATGGTGAAACTCTGATTGTATCATTCCTTTTTCATTTACTAGCTGGAACACTGCTATGAATAGAAACTTCCCCCATCAACTACTGGGTTACCCTAAGGTCCAGTTCACACAGAAGGAAGACAAATGCTTTATTCTTCCTACTTTAGTCCATTTTCAAAATGAATTACTCCTTATCTTCCAAAGGTAACAAATGAATTTCTTCTTAGCATATTTATAAACTCATGAATTTACACACATTTGACAAGTTTCAAATATATCTCAGTTAATATTCCAGCTGATGCTCAAGTCCCATCTTTAGCCAGCATGAGCCTCTTCCGGTTGCCTTTTTGAGTCCTCTCGACATACTCTATCAAAGATTCCTTGCTTTCTGGTGTGACAGGGCACTCCAGATTAATTGTCTACATTTCCTACCCCAATCTGGAATCAGCCTTTTGACCAAGAAACCCTGCTTCTTTAAAGTTGCCCTTCTTAAAAAAAGTGTTTTTAATTTCCAAAATACATTTTCCATGCAAACCTGGAAACTGCCGGTTGGGTGGGGGGGGCACCTGGCTGGCTCAGTCAATGGAGCCACGAGCGACTCTTGAATCTAGAGTCATGAGTGAGAGCAAACCCCACATTGGATGTAGAGAAAAAAAAATAAAATAAAATAAAATAAAATCTTCAGGGACACCTGGGTGGCTCAGTGGGTTAAAGCCCCTACCTTTGGCTCAGGTCATGATCCCAGGGTCCTGGGATCAAGCCCCACATTGGGCTCTCTGCTCATCAGGGAGCCTGCTTCCTCCTCTCTCTCTTTGCCTGCCTCTCTGCCTACTTGTGAACTCTCTGTGTCAAATAAATAAATAAAATCTTAAAAATAAATAAATAAAATAAAGTCTTCAGAAACAAACAAAACTGGAAACTGCCACATCATATACCATCCAGCAAATGCTATAATGCTGTCAAAGAAACAAAGATTAAGTGACTGATGAAGTAAAGGCCTATTATTTGGTTCTAAGTAAAAACACCCTGCACACATAAGCACTTCCCAAGTACCAATTATTAATGACTAACCTTTTCAAAGTGATGAATTGCAAGCCAAATCTCTCCTTGTGCATTGAAAACACAGCCAAGATTACTCCAAGCTACTGCAAAGTTCGGTTGCGTCTCAATTGCTTTCAAATAACATGCCTTAGGAGGGGTTAATGAAAGAAGATGGGAGGGGAAGGAGGTAAAGGGAAAAGGGAAAATTTGTAAAGGGAAAAAAAAAGATTGGGGGGGGGAAGAAGGTGATATCATTATTCCTTCTCTGACCAGCCAAAAGTGACCCTGCAGCATAGGCTCGCTTGCGCCAAAACTAATGCGCTGCCACAGCTGGCTGCTCCTGCGCCTGCGCCACCAGAACCCAAGTGCAAACCACCATGTTCAGTTCTGCTGACCAACAACCGACCCTTTATTCTGGGACTTATCTGGGAAGTCAGTTGCCTTAATACTCTATGCTGGACTTCTCTTATCTGAACACCTAAGGGCTTCTGCTAGGTTTTCAAGTCTGCTCTAGAGGGTGACACAGAGAACCAAATTTCCCACCCCATCACCCCCTCACCAGTTTCCCAAAGCGTGCCCTACAAAATGTTACCAGAGCTCACTGGGAAAAAAAAGATTTCATGATCAAATCAATTAGGCGAACAGAAAACTGGTTTCTTTGCTACAGAACTTGCCTAAGCCTTTAACAGTTTATATGGGACTTCCTCAACTTAGTTGACCATGGAACTCTTTTTTTCCGTGGACATATTACTAGAATGCTACAAAACACACTTTGGGAAACACTGCTCTAAACAATACTGTTCCTCACTCACATCAAAACTATGCTATTGAGAAGAATGTCTTTCTGCCACATCAGGTATAAGAAAGCCAGGCTATCCATCCTCACAACGACCAACTCCCAAGGGGGACCAAAGCTGAAACCTCGTATGATAGGATTGCACCTAGGTTGAGGTCCCTGTAATGCGAGCGCAAACATCGCTTGCGCAACCTAACAGCAACGCACTGCGCGATCGCTGCGAACTGCTGCGCTACATAGAACACCCCTAGACGCAGCAAACGGCCAACCAGATCCATTAATCTACTAGACAGGCCCAGAGAGAATATTTGTTTAATGAGATTAGTTGGACTCGAGGTATGTTAAAACCCAATTTTATCCAAAAAAGGCTACACAATAGGACTGAGGGAGCCAGTCAATCAGATTACTCATCTAGTCAACCGTTCACAGGGGCTCATTTGCACGCATTGCGCATTAACGCTGCGCAGCCTTTGCGCTACTGCAGGGTCACAGCGCATCATCAGAAGAGCAGAATGCTGCAATCCAAACAAAGAAGAAAAAAGGAAAAATGAACAACAAGAAGAGTTAGAAGCTTTTACTAGTAAATTATCTCTAATAATTTTTAATATCAATTAACTTTTACTTATCTTTGACAGAATTGTGGCTATAGTATAAAACATTCTCTTACATAACTTGCTCGTAAATAAAATTATTTTAAGCTGTTTCTGAAGCCACAAGACAGAAGATTCAGGCATGGAGGCAAATTGTTTTGCTGTGGCAGTTACAAACCCGTTACCATATTTCTCATCATGTGACTTTTCGGTGCGTTCCTTGCTGGAAGAGGAGGAGGTGTGTGTCTGCCCTAGATCCAGGCCTCGAGCTCCCTTCAGCGAGGCACCTTACGCATGGAATAGGAGGTTTCACCCACCTGAAACCTTCTAAATACAATATCAATGGTGAAAAACCAAAAACAAGAGAGAAAATAAAAACAAGATCATTAGTAAAAGTTCAACAAAGCAATTGAAATTCTTTGGATGTCTATTACATATGGGAATGAGGACAGTCTCAAGTCTGTAACATGGGAAACATGCAGAAGGGAGAGGGTTAATCAGGGCTATTGCATACAGCAGGGATTTTTGCTGGAAGAAAGGCTCTTCGCTTTCTACAAAGACAACTTAATTTTGCTTCCATCTACTAGGAATATGCTGGCTTGAATTTTCAAATGCACTGATTACAAAAGAAATACATTGCATTTCACTCAAGAGTATGTTCTTGTTCACTAAGTTCTCACAAAAACAGAATAAACATTTTTCAAACTAGGTGTCTCCAGAGCTCTGAAATAAAGAAGTCAGCAACCTAAGGCAGGCGCAATGTCTCAGCCTAAACCGATCTCTAAAGCTGCAGTGAAGTGCAATTCATGTTAGCTGTCCGCTTGGTGGGGTGACAATTAATAGGAGCTTATCAAATATTTGTTCTATAAATTACCAATTAGATTTATCAGCTAAGATTGAAATCCATTACAATTCATTAGCTGGAAACCTACATAAAGGTTAATCCAAAGTGTCAGCAGAATTTATGAGCTACGCACTTAAAACTAGTGCCTTTTAACATTAGATGGTGCTGAAAAGCCTTCGCCCTCCCTAGATGAAGCAAACAGACAGCTACGCTGCGCATACACTCCACGCATTAGCATGCGCGTGGGGCTCAGAGCAACAGGTGGGAGTTTCAGAAGCATTCTGGTTTCTCCCCACTCCTCACCCCTGCAGCGCGGTTGCGTAAGGTGGCTTGTAACAAGACAATTTCATTTGTAAATTTAATTTACAATTATACCAAAAGCTTTAATAACCCAACCTGGTGTTCAAATTCATTATTTGGAAACAAAGAATGCTAAAAGCCACCTTTCCACTTTGGCAAGTTTTCTTTCGATCAGTCCATTTCCCAAACAAACCAGCTTTGTCCTTTTTTTTTTCTTTTTTTTTGAAAGAGGTAGGGTGGGGAGGAACAAAAGAAGGAAGTAAGGAAGAAAAGAAGGTAGACAAATAGGTTTGGAAAAGAGGAAAAAGGAACTTAGGGGAGGGAGTAGGGACAAGGGGCAGGATGTTCCAATTATTAATTTGCAATCATTTTAACAGCCTTTCTTCCACTGTAAAAAGGGTAAGGAAGATGAAGGGAGGAAGGTTAAATAAGAATTTTAAATGCCAGTATTACAGGGTAACATTTGGATGAAATTCTTCTCCACTTACAAGCCACAAAGGACTTAGAAGAGCAGCATTTTCAATGGCACCTGCATCATATAGGAGTCTTGAGCCAAATCATAGGCGCTCTGCTTGTCACCAGCAGGCAAGCCTCAGATTTGAAGGAATAGTTACTTATTCCCACATAAGATCATGACGGAGCCCATTGTTATAAAGATGATCTAGCTCAGCAGAAAGGCTCCAAAATGTTCAGGCTCTTGCTTTACCCCCAGACTTAGAACAGATATGCCAAAGCCTGGCCCTGCTCTAGTCTGAGGTGATTCATGCCATCAGTTTTCCTCAGTTTCATAGGACTGTTTTTTGGAGATAGCTCAATGAAGAGTTGAAGACTTGGCAAAAAGTACAAGTTTTCATAACACTGATGTTTCAATGTATTCTATCAAACACCTACCTTGGCTTCTTCCAAGCGACCCAGGGCTTTGAGCAGGTTCCCCAGGTCACTGCGAACACAGTACAAATCCTAGAAACCAGGAGATACTCCTTAATTATACTGTCAAAAAGACCTTGAAATTACTTTTACGCATCTAAACTTGCTGTCCTTTTATTCTGCCAACTAAAGATACTGCTTGACAAATTACAGAACCATAACCCCACATCCTCAATTCCAAATTCCAAAAACTTCCAAAAACTTATCTGATGATTAAATCTGACCAGAACTGGCACAAAGCTATTTAGAGAATTCATTGATCCCACTTAGTGTGAATACTCAAACATCCGCTGCAGAAACATGTAAGTGTTTTACTAGAAGGTACTGCTCCAGACTCACCTGAGAGTTTTATACATGGTATTACCATCTTTTGAAAATCCTAAAAAATTTCGAGTTTTGAAATGCATCTGATCCCACCAGTTTCAGATAAGAGACTATGGGCCTTGGAACTGGAAATTATTATGCTAACTGAAATAAGTCATTAAGAGAAAGACTAAAATCTCACTCATATACGGAATTTAAGAAACAAAACAGGGTGCCTGGGTGGCTCAGCGGGTTAAGCCTCTGCCTTCGGCTCAGGTCTCGATCTCAGGGTCCTGGGATTGAGCCCCGCATCAGGCTCTCTGCTCAGCAAGGAGCCTGCTTCCCCCTCTCTCTGCCTGCCTCTCTGCCTACTTGTGATCTGTCAAATAAATAAATAAAATCTTTTTTATAAAAAGAAACAAAACAGAGGATCATAGGGGAAAAGAGGGAAAAATAAAGCAAGACAAAATCAGAGCAGGACACAAACCCTAAGAGACTCTCAAACATAGGAAACAAACTGAGTGCTGCCAGGGGAAAGGGGAGGTGGGAGGATGGAGTTATTGGGAGGGCAAGGAGGGCACGTGATGTGATGAGCCCTGGGTATTATGTAAGACTGATGAATCACGAACTCTACCTCTGAAACTATACATTATATGTTAACTGAATTTAAATTTTTAAAATGCAGGGGGAGACTAGGGGCTTTACTGTAGCTTCTCCTCTCCCTAAACGTCAGTCACTTTAAAAAAAAAAAAGCACCAAATATTTGTTCAACTATTTTGTTCAAAGGTTATGATGAATCACTCCAGTATCAAGGGCCAAAAATTTTCCATAGTGAAAAAAAGTATTTAGCTGTGACTGGTGATCAGCAAACCTACCCTTGGGCTGTCAGGCATATTTAGAAACCTTGACTTCGTTTCAGCATTAGACAGAAGGATTATCATCCAACCAAAGCTTCAATCCTGGCACCTGCCACTAGATTACTCATTAGTATTAAGTGCCATTAGAATTGAGTGGGTGAATAATGAAAAGCAGTTGACTCTGCTTTTTTATTAGCAACGCCATTGTGTTGTGAGTCATCTGACTCACCATTCCGTTCATCAGTATGAAAGACTCATCAGAACAGTGAGCTTAAATTTTTATTTGTCCTTGTTTGCCTTTGTCATTCAAATCTACCAGCTAACAAGCACAGACAATGGCAATAGGGAGTAAGCTTATCATTTCAAACTGTTCCACAGAGGGGGAAAGAGCCTTATTAAGTCCCAGTAAGAGAAATTTTGCCAATTGCACCAAAGTATCATCATATACGCTATTCTATGCACAATCGTATTATGGTTTCCAGAATCAGGTGGTTAATTTTACTGACAAACAGCTTTTGTGACTGTATACTACCATCCATCAGGTGAACCAAGTCAGCCAGCAAACAGACTGCCACAGAACAGCCTACAGTTGACCATATTGGGTCAGTTCCATGATCTACCTGATCTGTCCTGTCTGTCCATCAAGCAGTGACTGGTGTTTGGGGAGAGAAGGACTGTCTCCCGTGACCTCACGTACAAAAGGCTAATACTAATCCTTTAAAAAAAAAAGTCACAGGTATCATTAGTCTTATTACAGATTTATCCTCCTCTAATGACTCTAAGCATTTTTAGCCCTATTTATACTCAGAAATAATGATTCTATAATCTTGCTATCTACTTTGTATAATTGTTCTTCCTAAACTTTAAGGGTTACCCTTCGGTTTGGGCCAACCATTAACTAAACAATCCAATCTGCTCATAAAAGCTCTATTACTACATCTGATTATTGCAGTTACTTACCTTTGGACTTTTACCAATTCCTATGTCTCTTCTGAGCCATAATAATCAAAATCTTGCAATAATTCTCCAACAGTGACCCTAATGGGCTATATATTTTAGCCAACTGTTGCCTACTTTTACCCTCTAATGTCTATAAACTCTTGGATGGATGCCATCCAAGTGCTGACAGTGCCTACCTATATTTAATAATACCATCTTGATCCATTACAGCATACTAAATCAAGTTAACACAATGCCCACAGTTAAAAACAGATTATCTTCAAGATCACTAGCAGATAATCAACAAGGCAGTTTTAGAAAAAGGTAAAACATCTCATATTAAATATAATACTGAAACATCTCATATTAAATATAAATATAAGTTGCCCATTTGGGAATCCAAACGTTTATGCACAAACAGCAGATTTCTAGGAAATCCAAGGACACAAGTATTCTCCCAAAAGTTCGAAACCTAAGACTGCTTCAAAATGAGTACGAATTTCCTACAGAGGGGCACCTGAGTGGCTCAGTGGGTTAGAGCCTCTGCCTTTGGCTCAGGTCATGATCTCAGGGTCCTGGGATTGAGTCCCGCATCAGGCTCTCTGCTCAGCAGGGGGCCTGCCCCCCCACCCCGCCTCTCTGCCTACTTGTGATCTCTCTCTCAAATAAATAAATAAAATCTTTAAAAGATAAACAGAATTTCCTATATAACCACCCCTCCCAAAACAACATTTATTTCCTGCCTTTCTTCCTAGAGTTCCAACCCCTACCCACATCTATCTATCCACACTTACACACATACACATGAAGCAAGAATCAGGTTGATAAAAACATACGGTAGTTCTCAATTGCCTCTCAATTTAAATTTAAACTCCTCAGCCTCTACTCTTTCTGAATCTTCAAACTGACTCTCCTCTACTACACTCACTTCTTGTTACTACTTGACTCACCACTTCAGCCAAGGAAGTCTACTTGCTATTTACCTTCCTACAGAATGCTTAGGTTATAAGCACCCACTCAAGAAAATCTTCTGATTAATACTCTCTAACAATAATCATCCAAGGAACCTAACGCCCTTTTTCTCTTTACGGGTCAGCTCCTCTCTCATATTAGGAACCTTCAACTTTTTCTCCCCGGCATATCACCCCAATTCCTAATAAAGCACTGCACACACAATAAGCACTCAAATATTTAAATGTGACATTTGCACAGCAAACATAATAAAAAGCAGAGACAAACAGAAATATATGGTTTTCCACAGCTTGGCTCACAACAGTAACAAATTACATGACAGTAATATGATAGTCAGGATGCCAGTAGCTCTCAGCATTATGCATCCACAATCAAAGCCAAAGCAATGTTTCAACAACCAACAGAGCTCCTTAGAACAACTTGGGGTTATAGCCATTTTACAAAGGACAATTTTATACGTAATTCATAAAAGGAACTGCTGGGTATGAGGCAACTTTAGTGAACCATCATAGAGATTAACCGCTGCAATAGCACCTTTAAATACAATGGACTAAAATTTCAGTGAAATTATTAAATCATCCAACATTACAGAAGACAGTTAAGAACATAAAAATATGAAACAGCTCCAGGTCTTAAAATTTCTATAATCAAGTCACAGAATAACTTCTACCATTAACTAGAAAGGATCAACACTGCTGAAAACAGATTACCAAGAATACTACCATAACATTTTACCTTTTCACTGCTGCAAAACCAAAATAACATGATTTTAACTATTTTTCATAGGCCAACTATTTCTATGATTCAAGACAACAATGCATTGCTAACAAGTTGTGACTTAGGAACAGACTATAGACTGTCAATACTGAACTGACAAAGGCATTTGACACTAAGCTGAAGTCTAGTTAAGGTTAGATATCCTTCAATAAGTTAAAACATTACTGGTATACTTAAGGTGAAATCACAGCAGTCTGCACAATCCTTTTTTCACTCTTACTGGTGAAGGCACAGAAATAAAGCAGCGACTTCCACTAGTAGAAATAGAATCACATGGGAATTCATAGCTGTTCAGTGCCTTTAAGGAGGTAGTCCCACGATATATTTTAGGACTGTTTTTACTTCTTTGGTGAGGTCCAACAACAAGCTTTCTGTTAACAGGTTAGATACTGAAAAACACGGTTCTGTCTCCCACTTTAGTCTTCCCTTCTCCTTTAGGTTTTCTACTCTTGCAGTTTGGTATCAGGTCAGCAGCAATGACTGCCCTGCTACACACGTAAACAAGTGAAAACCTGAGCGCCAAGGGGATCAGAGTTCAAGATGTGGAGCCACAGCTATATAAGAGGGCAAGAGTGAGTTTATACTCAATCAACAAGAGAAGGGTGGAACCAACCCTGATTAATAAAGGGTATGAAGTTACTGTGAAAACTAGGTGCACAAGTGAACTCTGAGCCCTGGCTCTGAAGAACAGGGTCCAAGCATGGCAGTACAGGGCTCCCCCCATAATTTCTTGTGGAAACTAGCCAATAAAAATCACAAAAAGCCATGCAAATCTACATATCTGTTCAGAATACTCAATGCATGTAAGAAGTTAGTTTCACTGACTACTTCCAAGAAGAGTCACTGGGAGACTTTTCACTGTATCCATACAAAAAGCAATGAAAAAATAATAATAAATATTAAACTCTTAAAATTACTGGAAAAATAATCATTAACAGATGTCATAATGAAAAGTGATTTCAGATCTTTTGCACAAACTACTAAATTAAGCTGCAGTTTCCAAACCTGTAAAATAGGGATTAAGGATAGTAGGATACAATCAATGGTTTTCAAACTGTACACATCATCCCTTTTTTAATCTTTTATTTCTTCTCTCTTCCGTGTTTACTTTCAAGATATTCAAGCTCAAAAGAAATGAACATAAGAAAAAAACCTGACTCTTAAATCTCTTAAATACAGAGAACAAAGTGGTGGCTGGGGGGGGGGTTGGAATTGGCGAAGGGGATTAAGATACACTTATTGTGAGGAGCACTGAGTAATGTATAGAATTGCTGAGTCACTATACTATACACCTTAAACTACTGTAACACTGTATGTTAATTTTATGTGCATTTTTTTAAAAAGACCGTTACCAAGAGGAAAAAAATTATATTCAGGCTCAGGTTTTAATATCTTACTTCTCCATTACTGACTGTGTGATCCCAAGAAAGTTACAGGACCCGACTCTCCTGACTCTCTCTTTTAACTGGTAAAACTGGCAATAATACTATCTACTTCAAAGGATCATAAGCATTAAGACCAATATCTGAAACAACTGGCACAGTATTTGAGCTCATAGCGGATTTTCAATAAATGGTAGCTAACATAATTAACTTAACTAACATAAATAACTTCCAGACTTGTTGCAAAACTAAATGTGGACCACTTAGCTTGGTTATGTACCTTTCATTTTTCCTGGAGACCTACACTCCTTCTATCATTACCTCCTAAGTTTATATCTATCTGTAGTTCTTTCTTAACTACATCAAAAGTTCTGAGGGCCAGTCTTACTTTTTTTTATCAATCTTTGAGAGACCCTAACTCAATGTGAACTTAATGTCTGCCAGCTGGGCCTCACTTGTCCGCCAGAGAACATCAGCAATTTAGCCCCCCAAATTTAAAAACTAATCAAAAACCTGGCTTGGATGCTATTGCCTCAATTCTACCACTTGTAATTATGTTGAACAAAAACAGAATAAGCTACTGAGGAACACATTTCACAGCCTAGTTTTCATGTTACTGACCCACACAGTGGCGTCCTGTTTTAACTATTTCCTATTACAGATTAAGGCCCTTCATCCAGTATGCCTTGAAAATCAATTAACTGTTACAAATACCTATCAGAACATATCTAAATTTAATCAAAACAACCCCCCCAAAATGTCGTATGTTCTGCATTTTTACAGTCATTATAAAGATAGGTGTAGAACTTCTTGCAATAAGGGTAATTTTTATGCTTTTTAAATGTAACTTGCTAGATAAAACTAATTTTTTAAAACATAATGCAGATCCAGTCCAAGCAATTTCACCATTTTAAGTCATCAAACATTTCCAAATTCTTAACTTCATTCCATCCAAAAACCTATTTAATGTCTGAAATAGCAGGCTATTTCCCTGTGGGCTTTTGTAAAGGGAAATAATAACCATTAAAATGTTACTCACAGGATTGTACTGAAGAGCAGAGACGTAAGCTTGTACTGCCCCTTCCATGTCACCTGCTGCTACCAATGCCGCTGCCAGGTTAATATAACCATCGATGAAATCTGGTTTGAGACGCAGTGCGTGCCGGTAGTGCTCAATTGCTTCCTGTAACTGCCCTCTTTCCTTGTACACGTTCCCCAAATTCGAATAGGCTTCTGCCAGAAGGGGGTTCTGTTTAATTGCCAGAGTGCTAAAGTGAGCAGATCTGGAAAAAGCGAAAAGTGTTGATACATGGGTATGCGTGTCACAGAGAGAAGGTATGGCCCACACGCAACTCAGTTTCTGAAGCTCCTGTGCTATTACTGCTAACTGTGTAACAAGACAGTATCTTTCAACTACTGTAGGGTAGGAAATATTTTGGAAATCAAAGTCTTCCAAAAGTAGAGGGATCCCCGATTTCAAGTTGGAATCCTTTTTTCTTATGAGATAAAATTCTTACCAAAGTCTTAGCAAACTGCCACATTGTAAAGACATGAACACTAAGATCAAAAATGAAAATGCTATGGGCATGACCCTCATTTCCATTTGTTGATTAAAATGTAATGGCACTCATCTTTTAATGTCTAAATAAGCCAGAATGGCAATTTATTAAAAGGGTAAGATAGATTCTTCCCTTTTGATTAATTCAACTGATAAGCTAAAAGTAGCATATCATAACGATTTGTGCATCTGCAACTTGAACCACATATGCACCTCCTACCACAGCAACATACACCATCATTTCTGAGCATCTCCATTCCTCAAACTGACACAGCTTACAAAGGTGAGACAGGATGCTCAGATGGAATAAATTATTCTTAGTATACCTGAACAGAGTTAAGAAGGCAGATGTAGGTGGGAAAATCTAGAAAAGGTCCCTAGTCATACTGAGAATATAAACACCACCATGAAAGAAAGGAGAAAAACTGGCAGCTGGGCATGTCCCAAGTGGGCAAAAGAGCAGATGTGCGTTGGTGGCTTAGTTGAAACCCAGTACTGGAAAAATTTCAAGTTCAAATATTTAAGTATCATTTTTTTAAGCTCAGCACCCAGAGGCAGCAATCACCAGCAGGTATCCCCACATCTCCTACCTGTCCAGCCTTCGACACTGGAAGTGTATAGATGAAAGTAATAAAAGCACACCAGTATTGTCTGGCTCTTGTCTCCAGAGCTGCATGCAGTGTCTCTCAGCTGCCTCAAAATCTCCTGCCTGATATTCTCGATGTGCCAACTCAGCTAACCCTTGGAAGGAAAGCATACGTTTCGTTGGTTCTGGAGAATCATCAAAACATTTGAGGGAAGGAGGGGGGAAAACAAAAAGTTAGAAATGCAAACAAAAAAATGTAAAAATATGGTATATTAAACTCAAAGATGAAAACGCTTGAAACTATGTAAAGCACTAGAGTGTTCTGCACTAATTTATACCTCGTTAACATCAGGTGCAGAATTGGCATTTTTAGAATTCACCATTAACTTTTCTTTCCCAGACCAGAGAGAAACATTTACTTCCAAATAAGATTATATTTTATGAACAAAAATACTCTGTACTTTTAAATCATAAGACAGAGGTAGCATCTAAAGAGTCACCAAACATTATTCCCTTAGTTAACATACAGAAACAAAATATACAACATGATTTGCAAGGTCACAAAGATTTAATGTCAGAACCACCTACTGGAAACTTAATAAACACTCTGTCCCATGTTTCAAGTTGCATTTGTGGGGGGTGGGATACTGGTAACAATCTCTCTCTTCAACTGACTGGGAGCACCACCTGTGTTTTTAACTCTTGAAATTACAAGAATGTATTGGTAATTTCTCTACTTTGTTTTTTATTAAGGGATACACTTGAAACCAGCACTAAGGGGGAAAACGTTAAAAGCCAAGGTGCTATTTTTAAAACAGCTGATAAACAACATGAATTAGTCTCTTAGGAGCCAAAATATTTAAAGGGGTCATCAAACGTTTTAAGAACCAAGACTATATTGCTCCTCTATTCCCAATTCACAATGGAGACCAAGTTAGCTAAATCCCACCCATACTGGTTTAAAACTAGCATTTTCCAAGAGCTCTGACACTGACTAAAGGATTAAGACATTGCAAACAACCCTAAATAAACCAAGCAGTTACCTACAACTGCAATGATTTTTAGGAAGAATGGGGAAATGCTCAAATATAAGACCATTCAATAAAGTGGGGCAGAATGAGTAACAAATGAAAGCACTGTGTAAGTGACTTAATTCAGATACATAAAGGGTACAGCTAAAGCCCAGAGAGGGGGAGAGAAACAACCACAGACTGCCTGTCTCAACTGTAAACAATTCCTTAAACAATGATACATTACTAGGAATTTGATCATGGCACTTTCATTAGGAGGTTGGAATGGGAAACCATGTACAAATTACTTCAATTCTACCAAGGTCACAGTGACAAGCTCAAATTTGAGCCTTGTACCCCAACCCTTAGAGCTGGCAAGTGATCCATATACTCAGGAAAGCAAAGTAAATTTCCTGACAGAACGTAAAGCTGACCACTACACAATAGCAGAGACATGCATCCAAATCTGGGTGAGGTGGTATCTCAAGTAGAAACTAGTGAAATAATGACATTTTAGACAAGTCTCTGGAACTTCCTAGCCCCTCATTTCAACACACTATCAACTTTCAAAGCCCCTTTATCTGCTAATATTAACACTTGAAATGACAACTTCCTCAAAGTAACATAGAAAAGGGCAAGCTCATACAGACTCTTACATCTTTTAAAATCCCTGGAAAGAAGGGGAACACTGATCACGAGATCCCACTACCCACAATCTCACGGATTAAGATCAACGAAGGATTCTATTACTTCCTGCACAATGTCCAAAAATAATAAAACCCCTGACACATCTCAACTGGGAAACAACAAAATAACCTCGTGGGAAACCTTAGAACCACAGCTCAGTTTCCCCCCCTTCCGCCCCAAATAGCCTCAATATGGAAAGGCAGCTGAAGGACACTCCTATAATTTGGTCCTCTTATTTTTAGTACCGAATGCTCCCGACTGAATTGTCTAAAAGGGCAACCGCCTTGCACTTGTGCAGCTACACTCCAGTTGCTTTACAAACTCTTCAAGCAAGGATGAAAACTTAAAAAAATACACACCCTATGAATAAAGAGACACTAAGCTAAAGAATGGGGACGGAAGACCCAGAGGCGGCGGCGGAGGAATACACGGAGAAAGTAACACAAAGCAGGAATTCGGCGGGCAGGGTGGTCAACGCCAGAGCACCCGCACCAGGGTGGTTTCTCCCCGAGGGTAGGAAGTGGACCGCAGGGCTGGCAACCTCGCGAAGGGAAGGGTGTGGTTCCCCGCGGGAGGGGAGGGAAGACGGGATCGGAAATCCAGGCTGGGGGCAGCGGGTGGAGTTGGGCGATGGCAACAGGAACCCCTGGAAATTTCCAATCTAAACCGGGGCCGCTCGACCGAAACACCACCAAAAAGGCGCTGCCCAGCGGGGTGCTGCTCAGTAGCCCCTCTTCTCGAGGTTACTTACAGCACACCAAGGAGCTTCTGCTTGTCCTCGGGTGATGCAAAGTGAGGACATGATTACATTGGAATGGCACCCCCGCCCTAGATTGACATAGAAGAACCAAATCTGGCTAAGGGGAAAGGGCTGGAGGGGGAAGAGAAGGGGGCGGTGGGCTGAATTCGGGGAGAAAACGACTGCGAAGGAGAGTGAAAGGGCAGGGATTCCAATGCAGTCCATTCTGAGACGTTCTAAGCGCGCACGTGTGGCAGAGGCGTCCCGAGAGAGTCAGCAGCTAGAAAATTGATGGGGTTAAAAAAGCAAAAAATGGAAGCAGAAAGCAAGCAAGAAAAGAGGAAATGTTCGAGGAGCGGACAGCGGAAAACCCGAACAGATGCCGGTAGACGACGAAAAGCTCAGCAATGCCACTGATGTAATGAGGATGGCTAGGGGTAAGGAAGGGAGTGATGAGAGGTCGAGGACGGCGCGAGACCCCAACGGGGCGTCTGCCAAGGTAGAACGGACACCGGTACCTGTGCTGTCGGCCACGTTGCCCACGGAAGACGCCATCTGGAGCTTCTTGAAGGAGAACGAGAGGAGGGTAATTGACCCGCTGCCGCCACTACTGGCAAGAATGTTTCTAGAGGTAGTAAAAAGAGGGCGGCAGCCGTACCAGTGTTTTGGCAGGCTTAAGCGGCGGCAGCAGTTACAGGCTTCGAACCTTAGGAACTCTGGTTGGCCATCTACCTCTCACGGTCTTGAAATGGCGGCGACGGCTCCTCGGCCGAAACAACACGGGCCGGAACTACTTTCTGTTACAATCAAGTACCAGCGCGGAAGTAGCGCGGTAACCAGCGCTACCGACAAAATGACTATAATCAAAGTCGCTGGCTCCTCTGTAACCTTCCGCCCAGGGCCCATTGCGACAAACACGATTGTGTCGAGAGCGCATGCGAGCAACCCTGTCAACCCTACTCGCGCTTAGGGCACCGGCTGGGGCAGGAGCGGCCAAGTTTTTCAATAGCGAAGCGGAGGGTTAAAAAGAAATCCGTCTACACGACGGATACATTTTTGTCAGAGTTGTGCGGTCTGTTACCTAGCCGGTAGTGAAGGTTTTTGGTACCAATGCCAGAGGCGTCTAAAAAATTCCATCAACTTTATTCGTGTAAAAATTGATAGTTACAAGGTTGATGGACCAATCTGAGCAAGTGAATTTAAAGGTTTCTATTTCAAAGACTGAGCTGTTGTTCAAAACGATGGCGGAGAAGGTTATAATTGGAACGAGTCTCAATTCTGATTCCACCCACTGATCTCAGCACTTTGGATGAAAGACATTGATACTCTCACCGGGCCGAATGAACCTGAACATCTCAGATCGTAGGCATACAGTTCAAAATTTCAAAATCGTTTTGGTGTGCAGCGTAGTTCTGCCCACGGTCTTCTGGGCAAATGCTTCATAACTCGGGGACATGCTGAGAGTTTGCATTCCAAAGGCAACCATAAAAATGTTAAAGATGATTCATATTCGTCAAAATTCTTGACTCTCTTCTGAATTGTAATTTCACTTCCCCCAATAGCTTTGCAGATCCTAACAATCGATGATTACATTTAGCTCAAGGCAGCTCAACAATGACATTAATTCACTTGCCATCTACCTAAAACCACACATCCAGATTGAGTCTGAATTGCTTCCACTTCCCTGAACAAATCAACCCTTATGATCGTCCTGTAGTTTCAAGTCCATTGTTCCGATATTTTGTAACATTGGTATTAATTTATATCTCCTTGTTGAAAGGATTTGAGTTACCTTGTCACATCAGCAAGAAATTTTTATAAGCCCATGGAGGCAACAAGTTGGATCTCACAGAGCTTTTTTATTTCAAAAAGTCATCCTTGATCTAAGAAAACAGGTCAGTGAATTTCTTCAAAACGTTTCTACTGCCTTGTCATTTGACTACATTAAAAAAAAAAAAGCCTAAGCCTACAAGTTCTGCTTCAATTTCTTCAGCACAGTTCATAAACTGTTAATTATGGATATGAGTGCAGAGAAAATTCATGCTGATAATTTCTTCCATCACATCTGATGATTAATAGTCACATGCAATGAAAAAGACCAAGTTCAATCCACAGACTCTCTCTGGAAATTGGGTACCAACCTCTTCTCTCAGACTGGGTTAACTGGGAAAACGTTTTCTACCGGTTCTCATTACAGGTGCCTCATCTGTGGCAAATAAACTCAGCTTTTCAGCTTTTAGAACAGACTTCTCAGATTCCACTGGCAGATGTTTAGGCCTTGCTGATTAGCAGGTGCTAGCTAATTAAGTAAAACTCTTTTTGTTATTCAATGTTAGGTCATGTTCCCTGTGAGGCAGGCTATTGGGCTTATCCCTACTTGTGGTCTAAGTTTCCTTATCCCGAGAGAGAGAGAGAAGAGTCAGAGGATATTATGATACATTTTGCTGCTGTGAGAGGCTGGATGGTGAGGCTCACAGTGCTTCAATCAGGAAAAATCCCAGCTGAAGTCTCAAGAACCCGCTCCAGGTACCTTCCGGGCATAGCACCTGGAAGGTTTCGTCTGAAGGACTCGCTAATGGGACAAACACACCGTCTTTGGCCAATCATGTAAACATTTCCTAGCACATCCCTTTGTGCAAGGCACGGTGGGGGACACGGCAATCGCAGGAGATCTTCGCCCCCAGGGAACTTGAAGCCCAGTTAGGCAGACACAAAAAGCCACTGGAGCATAAAACGAGACTATTAGGTGCTAGAATATCTGGAGAGAGAACGGTCTCTTCTGGCTGGAGGCCTGACCTGGGCATGGAAGAGGGTGCTTTTGTGTATTCTCGTTCACCCTGATTTCTGGCTATTTTTTCCCTCCCTTTCAGGGGCAGCGAATCTAAATTCAGAATCGTCTGAAATAAATCAGCCCCGTTTTCCACCCGAACCCCAAACTTTGCCTGCATGCTAACATCGCTAATGACGTATTCGGTTTTTGTTACCGTGCAGCGAATTGCCACCAGTTTCGCGGCTTCCAGCCGCACGCATTTCGCAGCCCTCGCGCCGGCTTTGGCAGAGGGAGCGGGAGTCACGCTCTGGCCGCCGCCGCCACCACCCGCCGCGCTGCTGCCGCTGGAAAATGGCTCCAAGGGTTAAACGAAGCTGGAGAAACACACGTGGATGGACGCCGCACCGCAGGGTTCTCCGGCTGTTCGGGAATAACATTCCAGAGAGGGACTGAGCCCTCCGGGGATTAGAGAACGCGTCATCACGAAGAAAAGTAGTCTTAAAACCTTCCAGAAATCTTTGAACCTGAATAAAAGTAAACGAGCCCCTGACTTCATGATAGGACCCTAAGCATCCCTAAGCCAGTGTTTGGAAACCACGATTCCTTGTTTGGTAGCTGCTAAGGGAGGGATATGACCGGCTGTGCTATCAACAGTGGGGATGAAAAGGGTGGAAAAATAGATCAAAGAGTCAAAGCTTAATGGGCACATGAAAAAGGCTACTTTCTACAGAACAAAAGCAAAAAGACAAGGGGAGCACACCCTCTGGGGGCTCCGCCAGATGAGGATACCTTTTCCTCTCCTCAGCACCTAGAGTCTTGAAAGATGTGAGAGCTCAGAGGCCAATGAGGTCCACTTCCCTTAGCAATCATGACTATAGTCCTACCCTGTGGCCTCTGGACCCACGAATGCTGAAGAGAGGTGTATCAAAATGGAGAAGGCGAGAGTCACGGCTTTGGTTCCTTCCTCCAATCCAAGTCCAGCATGGAAGGATGTTTTTTGTTGGTGGTGGTGGTTTTTTTTTTTAAGATTTTATTTATTTATTTGACAGATCACAAGTAGGCAGAGAGGCAGGCAGAGAGAGAGGGGGAAGCAGGCTCCCCACCAAGCAGCGAGCCCGATTCGGGGCTCGATTTCAGGACCCTGGGATCATGACCTGAACCGAAGGCAGAGGCTTTAACCCACTGAGCCACCCAGGTGCCCCACGCAAGGATGTTTGAAAAGATTTTCAGTCTTCAGCCCAGCACTGTGTGCCAAGAGCAAGATAATTCATAAAGGAGCTTGGAATCCCAGAATGGAGACTTGCAACGTCACCTCAATGAACACGTGTCTGTAGTTAGTGGACATACACCTCAGTACTGCATTTGGTATTCTGGATCCTTCCAATAGAAGTTCCAGCACTGCCTTCTAAAGTGTTTGGGGGAGGGACAGGGGAAGCTTTCTCTGAAAATGGAAGTCAGGTAGACCAGGGCCCTACAGTCATTGCCCCCAGGGATCTTTGGGGATCAGTCTGTGAATGGCTTGTTGACACCATAGTCATCACATTGCAGAGTCCAAGAACAAGACATGATGATGTCCCCCCACACTCACCACTGCTGACTCCAGGGCAGAATAATCAAATCCAAAGGAACTTCATGGACTCACGGGCACAGATGTCCTTGTGTCTAAAATTATGGGCTATCGGGGTGCCTGGGGGGCTCAGTCGGTTAAGCATCTGCCTTCAGCTCAGGTCATGACCCCAGGGTCCTGGTTTCGAGCCCTATATCAGCAGGGGGAGGGAGTCCCTACTCAGTGGGAAGTCTGCTTCTGCTTCTCCCTCTGTTGCTTCCCCCACCAGTGCGCTCTCCCTCTCTCTCTCTCTCTCTCAAATAAATTTTTTTTAAATCCTTAAAAAATAAAATCAAATTATGTGCTATCATTTGAATTTTGATCCTGACTCTGCTCCTGGGGTTGCAAGAGTTTATGACTCAATGAAAAGTAGTGGTCTTACGGTTGTGACAAGCCTTATAAAGATGATACTGGGAACCAGTCACATGCTGGGAAGCAGAAGGAAATCTAGTAAATGTGCCAGATGGTTCTTTTCTTGTTCTGGATAGTTCTGATGACTGTTATCTTTTAAGCTGGAGCTTTTGCTCCCATGGTAAAAACACTTCACACTAGAACTGGGCTCTCAAACGGTAGGTTTCACTTTGATGAACAACCAGATGTGGATAGACAGTTTCTGATCTAATTAAACATTCAACCAGGGACTCTAAAAACAGAGCTTTGTGTTGTTATTCAGGGCCTTCGTTGCCTAAATCGCTATTCACCCAGTCAGACTTACCAGTTGAGTATCGTGATTTCATGCAGGTGCTTTCTATGTAATACCTGTCTCAATTTATTATGTTTCTGTATACCAGAAGAGACTTAATTCAAAACCTGCCTTTGCTGAATAAAATGAAGGATTAGTGACAAGAGCAGCATTCATGAAAATGAGGAGAACTCTGCATCCTGCACTTTGAGTTCAAGAAAAAAAAAATGAAATCCAGTTTGCAAACTTGCATTGCTATTAAAACCTTCTGCAGGGGCGCCTGGGTGGCTCAGTGGGTTAAGCCGCTGCCTTTGGCTCAGGTCATGATCTCAGGGTCCTGCCCCGCATTGGGCTCTCTGCTCAGCAGGGAGTCTGCTTCCTCCTCTCTCTCTCTGCCTGCCTCTCTGCCTGCTTGTCATCTCTCTCTGTCAAATAAATAAATAAAATATTAAAAAAAAAGAAAAAACCTTCTGCAGCTACAACTCTCAGAGTTTTTGATGAAAAGAGTAATCAATTTGTTTAGGGGTGGGGAAGGGTCAGCGAGATGTCCTGAGTTTGCTTTTGGTTCTTTAAAATGGAAAGTCTTGGGGCACCTGGGTGGCTCAGTGGGTTTAGCCTCTGTCTTCGGCTCAGGTCATGACCCTAGGGTCCTGGGATCAAGCCCTGAGTCGGGCTCTCTGCTCAGCAAGGAGCCTGCTTCCCTCTCTCTGCCTGCTTCTCTGCCTACTTGTGATCTCTGTCAAATAAATAAATGAAATCTTAAAAAAAATTTAAAAAATCGGGGCGCCTGGGTGGCTCAGTGGGTTAAGCCTCTGCCTTCAGCTCGGGTCATGATCCCAGGGTCTTGGGATCGAGCCCCACATCGGGCTCTCTGCCCAGCAGGGAGCCTGCTTCTCCCTCTCTATCTGTCTGCCTCTCTGCCTACTTCTGCCTACTTGTGATTTCTCTCTCTGTCAAATGAATAAATAAATAATCTTTTTAAAAAATTTTAAAAAATAAAATGGAAAGTCTTGAGGTTTTAGAAGTGTGAATTATCTTCCATCATGGACCAAAAAAAAAAAAATCACCACGTGAATTAGCAGATTCTCCTTAATCCACCACCCCCCACCATCCTGCACTGCTGTCCACTGTGATTCCTATGCATTGAGAGCACATTGCACGTGTATTCGACCCACAGTAAAGCTGAATGAAAGTTTTGGGTTAAAAATTGTTTTCTCCTTAAATGGCCTATTTTCAAAAGGTAGTATGAAAGAGACATTTTCATGTGATAAAATGCAGAATTTACATACACTGAAAATGATTTTTAATCTCATAGTTTAGAAAGATTTAGAATTGTGAATTAACAACACTCTTTTCTTTTTATTTTATTTTATTTTTTTAAAGATTTTATTTATTTATTTGACAGAGAGAAATCACAAGTAGACGGAGAGGCAGGCAGAGAGAGAGAGAGGGAAGCAGGCTCCCTGCCGAGCAGAGAGCCTGACGCGGGACTCGATTCCAGGACCCTGAGATCATGACCTGAGCCGAAGGCAGCGGCCTAACCCACTGAGCCACCCAGGCGCCCCAACAACACTCTTTTCTCAATTATTTTTTAGATTGTGCTAATTATCTGGTTGTGAAAAGTTGTATTTTTCCACTGCCTTCATTTTCATCTAGTCGTTTGTATATTTTTAATGACCTTACATTTTAAAAAATCTTAAAGAAATGTACGCCACCAATTTAGAAATTGTTGCCTTTCCTGCCATTAAACTCTGATACAAATTGGCATAACATATAAAGACCCATGGAACTAGAACTATTATTAAAGAAATAATACATGATGTTAGATTTCCTATGATAGCAATTTTTCGTGTTACTTTCCTTTGCCAAATATTTTATTTTTTTTAAGATTTTATTTATTTATTTGACAGACAGAGATCACAAGCAGGCAGAGAGGCAGGCAGAGAGAGAGAGAGAGAGAGAGAGAGGGAAGCAGGCTCCCTGCTGAGCAGAGAGCCCGATGTGGGACTCGATCCCAGGACCCTGAGATCATGACCTGAGCCGAAGGCAGCAGCTTAACCCACTGAGCCACCCAGGCACCCCCAAATATTTTCTCTTAATTTCTTCAGCTGAGTCAACAATTTCTTGGATGGAACCTGATTATACAACTCATTTTCATAAACGGATTGGATGCTCTTACAGCAGTAAGCTTTATATCGAGTTTTTGATTGATTTAGATACAAGGGAAACACTGTATTGCAGTTGGATTCATATTTTTCATTAATGTACTCACTAGTAAAATGTGCTAGACTTGACCCCTGCCCCCACCAAACACTCTAGTTCAAAAAATGTGGAAAATGTGAAGCATTATAAGAAAAATACTGGGGCGCCTGCATGGCTCAGTGGGTTAAAGCCTCTGCCTTCGGCTTGGGTCATGATTCCAGGGTCCTGGGACCGAGCCCCGCCTTGGGATCTCTGCCCAGCAGGGACTTGCTTCCTCCTCTCTCTCTCTCTCTCTCTCTCTGCCTGCCTCTCTGCCTACTTGTGATCTGTATCTGTCAAATAAATAAATAAAATTAAAAAAAAATAAGAAAAATACTAAAACCATATCAGATATATGGAAGCCTTATTGCCTACCATATATAGTGCTGCTTTTTAAAAATTTGTTTGTGGGGCGCCTGGGTGGCTCAGTGGGTTAAGCCGCTGAGTCCTGGGATCGAGTCCCGCATCGGGCTCTCTGCTCAGCGGGGAGCCTGCTTCCCTCTCTCTCTCTCTGCCTGCCTCTCCATCTACTTGTGATTTCTCTCTGTCAAATAAATAAATAAAATCTTTAAAAAAAAGTTTGTTTCTTTATTTTTAATTTAGCTAAGTCTTGGCTAATGTGGAATCATTAGTTAATCATTTTACCTCTGATTCAGTATGGGGGGGTATCCCTAATATTTTTTAGTTATTTTGAAATGCAGAATGTTTACTCAAAGCACAATGCTGTAATACAGTGTTCTGAGATAGCCCAGTGCAGAACATGTTTCCAGATACACAGCCTTAAAGATAGATATGTTTGTCTATCTTTAGATGTGTTTATCTATCTATAGATAGAAATGTTTCTAAGATGAAAGATGTAATTCTAGATGTTTCTTCCTTTGTCACTTTTCTCTATCTTTATGTGAACACAAGGGTAGAAGTCTTAAATCAATCCCGTGACTTTGTCATTCAAATGTATCTGTTCCCACTTTTTTCCCTATTTGTGTTCTTAAAGTCGGAATTGAGGTATTACCAAGGAAAGGCACAAAGCCATAATAGCACGGTACTGTGTGTTTTGACTAAAAGGGAAAAAGGTTAATTAATTTTGGTGGAGCGCTGAATGTACCTTGTTAGGGAGGCTCCTTTTTCATTTTCTGATATATTTTCACCTAATAACATGGAACATGGGATGTTGTAATAATATAATTTAAGGTTTCACTGCAAACTATTTGAATTACAAAGATTATGAAGTTGTAAACTTGTTGTCAAATTAGTGTAAGACATTTTAAACTACTTTTTTTTTGCAAAGCTACTTATTATTTTTAAATAAAATAAAATAAAATTTTCAACAAGATACTAGCTGGTAGGATCCAACAGTACACTGAAAGGATTATTCACCACGACCAAGTGGGATTTCCTTCTGGGCTGGGCAACCAATCAACATGATACACCCCAATAATAAAAGAAAGGGCAAGAACCATATGATTCTCTCAATAGATTCAGAAGAAGCATTTGACAAAATGCAGTATCATTTCTTGATCAAAACCCTCCGCAATGTGGGGATAGAGGGAACATCCCTCAACGTCATAAAGGCCATATACAAAAGACCCACAGCAAACATTGTCCCCAACAGGGGAAAAACTGAGAGCTTTTCCCCTAAGGTCAGAAACACAACAGGGATGCCCACTCTCATCAGGGTTGTTCAGCATGGGACTGGAAGTCCTAGCTTCAGCAATCAGACAACAAAATAAATAAAATGTATCCAAACCGACAAACAAGTCAGACTTTGATTTTTCACAGACCACCTGATACTCTTTGTGGAAAACGGGAAAGACTCCACCCCAAAATTGCTAGAACTCATACAGCAGTTCAACAAAGTTGCAGGATACAGAATCAACACACAGAAGACTGTTGCAAAGCGACCTATTTTTAAACAACGTTTTGAAGTCCAGTTGACAGACAATGTTACATTAGTTTCAGACATAGAACACAGTGCTTCAACAAAACTATACATTGTGCTATGCTCACAACAACTGTAGCAAATATCCTTCACCACAGGGTGCCATGCCAATACCCACGGACTCTATTCCCCATGCTATACCTTATGCTATACCTTTCATCCATGCCACTTCCTCATTCCGGGCCGAAAGCCTGTACCTCCCACACCCCTTCACCCTTCTGGCTCTTCCTCCCACCCCCTTTCCCTTCTGGCAACTACCGGTTTGTTTCTGTATTTATGACTCTGTTTGTGCTGTTTTTGTTCGTTCATTTATTTTGTTGGCTTTTGTTTTTATTATTTTTAAGATTTTTAAAATTTATTTTGCAGAGAGAGACACAGCAAGAGAGGGAACACAAGCAGGGGGAGTGGGAGAAGGAGAAGCAGGTTTCCTGCCAAGCAGGGGGCCGTGGGATCACGACCTCAGCCAAAGGCAGCTGCTTAATGAATGAGCCACCCAGGCACTCCTGGCTTTTGTTTTTAGATTCCACATATAAGTGAAATCATATGGTATTTGTCTTTCTCTGCATGACTTGTTTCACTTAGCATAATATCCTCTAGGGCCATCCATGTTGTCACAAGTGGCAAGATCTCCTTTTTGTGGCTGAGTACTATTCCTTTATATATATTACATATATGTATTCATAAATTTTATATTATACATAATTGTATAATATAGTTATATATAATAAATACATATAATTTAATATAAATTAAATTACATGTGATATAGAACTTTAATATAAATTATATAATAATTATATAATATATAATTATATATACATACATATTATATGTGTAATATATGTATGTCACACCTTCTAGATCTATTCGTCTATCAGTGGACACTTAATATAGAGAACAAACTGATGGTTTCTTCAGATGGGAAGGGGGTAGGGGGATGGGTGATTTGGTGATAGAATTTAAGGAATGCATTTGTCGTGATGAACCCTGGATGACGTATGGAAGTGTTGGATTGTTATATTGTACACCAGAAACTAATGTAACACTGTATGTTAACTATACTGGAATTAATTATTTTTTTATTTTAAAAGATAGACACTTGGCTTGCTTCCTTATCTTGGTTATTGTAAATAATGCTGCAATAAATTACACACGGGAGCATATATCTTTTCAAATTAGTGTTTTTGCTTTCTTTAGGTAAATACCCAGTAGTGGAATTACTGGATCATGCGGTATTTCCGTTTTTTAAATATTTTTAAGGTTTATTTATTCATTTGAGAGAGAGAGAAAGAGTGCTAGCAGGGTGAGGAGGAGAGGGAGAGAGAGAGAAGCAGACTCCCCACTGTGCGGAGAGCCTGATGTGGGGCTCCATCTCATGACCCAAGATCATGACCTGAGCCAAAATCAAGAGTCATGCTCAATCGACTGAGCCACCCAGGCACCCCTCTATTTTTAATTTTTGAGGAACCTCCATACTGTTTTCCAGAGTGGCTGCACCAGGTAACATTCCCACCGACAGTACACAAGGGTTCCCTTTTCTCCACATCCTTGCCAACACTGGTTATTTCTTGTCATTTTGATTTTAGCCCTTCTAACCAGTGTAAATTGATATCTTGTTGTGGTTTTGATTTGCATTTCCCTGATGATGAGTAATGTTGAACATCTTTTCATGTGTCTGTTCACCATCTGGATATTTGTACCATCTTCATTGGAAAAGGACTTATTCAGGTCCCTAAACAACTTAAAATATATCTAGGATGAGGTAAAAGTCTTTATGCATCTATATTCGATGGCAGCTATTGTCAAAGAGGCACTGTGTATTAATAAAAACTATTACAGTAACTTCTCCATGTTTCTAGAAGCAATGGCATGTATTATTTTTGGTATCATGGTACACAAAAGTCTTTGGACTTGTCCTGAACCTCATTTCATCACGTGTTCATAGCCCGGTTCTCAGGTTCTCCTCATGTGATACCGTGTACATAAAATCTAGCTATTTAGCGTTAAGTTAAAATTGCTCTTCTTTTTTAAAGATTTTATTTATTTGACAGAGTGATCACAAGTAGGCAGAGAGGCAGGCAGAGAGAAAGGAGGAAGCGGGCTCCCCGCCTAGCAGAGAGCCGGATGCAGGGCTCGATCCTAGGACCCCGGGATCACGACCTGAGCTGAAAGCAGAGGCTTTAACCCACTGAGCCACCCAGGTGCCCCAAGTTAAAATTATTCTGATTTTCATGTAAATGTTTTATTTTTTTATCTAAGTGTTTCAAATTTTTTATTTTGTGTCCTTTTGGGGAGGACAAATGTTAATAATGTTCTATTTAGGAAGCCAATTTTTATGTCTTTGGATACCCATAATATACAGTATGATAAAGAAAGGTGCGGTTGTTTTGCAATGATGAGGATAGAACTAGAGGATGTTATGCCAAGCAAAATAAGTCAATCAGTGAAAGACAATTATCCTATGATCTCACTCATATGTGGGATTTAAGAAACAAAACAGAGGATCTTAGGGGAAGAGAGGGAAAAATAAAGCAAGACAAAATCAGAGAGGGAGACAAACCGTAAAAGACTCTTAAGCACAGGAAACAAACTGAGGGTTCCTGGAAGGGTGGCGGGTGGGAGGATGGGGTGGCTGGGTGAAGGGCATTAAGGAGGGCACGTGATGTGATGAGCACTGGGTGTTATATAACACTGATGAATCACTGACCTCTACCTCTGAAACCAATATTACATTATATGCTAATCAAATTTAAATAGAAATTTTTAAAAAGATGCCATTATAATGCCATCTGAAATTGTTAGGATCTATTAATGTATCAATAAAAATCAAAGTAGGGGCACCTGGGTGGCTCAGTCGTTAAGCATCTGCCTTTGGCTCAGGTCATGATTCCAGGGTCCTGGGATCAAGCCCCACACCAGGCTCCCTGCTCAGCGGGAAGCCTGCTTTCCCTCTCCCACTCCCCCTGCTCTTGCTGTCTCTCCCTCACTGTAAAATAAGTAAATAAAATCTTCTTTAAAAAAAAATAAAAATATGGGACGCCTGGGTGGCTCAGTTGGTTGGACGACTGCCTTCGGCTCAGGTCATGATCCCGGAGTTCCGGGATCGAGTCCCGAATCAGGCTCCCAGCTCCATGGGGAGTCTGCTTCGCTCTCTGGCCTTCTCCTCGCTCATGCTCTCTCTCACTGTCTCTCTCTCTCTCAAATAAATAAATAAAATCTTTAAAAAAAATTTTTTTAAATAAAAATAAATAAGTAAATAAAAATGGAAGTATTTGCCAAGAAATTACGTTTATAAACAGAAAGAAAGGGGTATTGCCGTATTTTCTGCTTTTGTATAGAGAGCGAGCCATTTGCTGTAGGTAGCACTACAAAATGTGAAAGTTTAGCTTTCTGGGATACTGGAACAGTCTAGTTAAAAATGGAAGACAGGGCGCCTGGGTGGCTCAGTTGGTTGGGCGACTGCCTTTGGCTCAGGTCATGATCCCAGAGTCTCAGGATCAAGTCCTACATTGGGCTCTCAGCTGCATGGGGAGTCTGCTTCTCCCTCCAACCTCCTCCCTTCTCATGCTCCCTCTCACTCTCTCTCTCGAATAAATAGATAAAATCTTTTTTAAAAATGGAGGAGAAAAAAGGGAAAATTTCAACCTCTGGTTTGTTCTAAGTACATTTGGAGTATATTTTTGGATTCTATTGAATGGTAACTTAAAGGACATATGTAAAAACCCGCACTTGACTTTTAAATATGTGCTTCTAAAAATCTGAGATCAAGACAAAAAGAAAAAAGAAAAGAAAACAAAACAAAAAAAATGTGTCCCTTCACCATAATATAATAAAGTCAAATACCATAAAATCAAACTGGTTTTTGTCCAATGTTTCTTCAGAAAACCATGATGAAAGGCCAAGCTATTATCAGGCTTATTAGAAAACTACTGTGCATTTTTATAAATAATAAAAAAGCTACAGAAAGAATTTAGAAAATTTCTCTCTGTGTGTCTGTCTCTCAGTCTAAGAAAAACTATTCTCCTTTTATTTAGTGCAATAATCTGAACATTTAGAGGGTCAAATTTGTCACAAGAAATGATTATAGAACTAAAAATATTTTTTAAGGAAACCGGTGACTATCTTGCTCTTAAATAAAGTCCCGTGCCAAAGACTAAATCATTGGCATGTATGAAGTAAACTATCAAGTATGCATTGTAATTTCTGAGTTAGTATTTTTTTTTCTGAATCAGTATTATTGAACAGAATAAATTACTAAAATCTTAAACACACACAATATGCACAATATCTACTTTTACAGGTCTAAATATTTTCTTTAAAATACTTTCAGAGGGGCACCTGGGTGGCTCAGTGGGTTAAAGCCTCTGTCTTCGGCTCAGGTCATGATCCCAGGGTCCTGGGATCAAGCCCCGAATCAGGCTCTCTGCTCAGCAGGGAGCTTGCTTCCCTTCCTCTCTCTGCCTGTCTCTCTGCCTGCTTGTGATCTCTGTCTGTCAAATAAATAAATAAAATCTTTAAAAAAATACTTTCAGAAGGGTAGCTGGGTGGCTCAGTTGGTTGGGCTTCCAACTCTTGGTTTTGCCTCAGGTCATAACCTCAGGGTCCTAAGATCTACCCCCACATGGGGCTCTGTGCTCAGTGGGGAGTCTGTCTGCTTAAGACTTTCTCTCCCTCTGCCCCTCCCCCACCTCTAAAATAAATAAATCTACAGGAAAATACTTTCAGAAATGGCGATTTTAATTACTGTACATTTCACATTATTTATAAGAGATTGCTTTATGAGTGATTCAAAACTATATTTTATATACATTTAAATTTTAATGACTTTTAATCAGATATGAAGTCTTAATTGGAAAATGAAATCATACTATCAGCAATACACAGTTTTGCTGAAAAGTCTAAGAAGGAAAAAAATCTCCAGTTTCTTTTTTTTTTTAAGATTTTATTTATTTATTTGACAGAGAGATAGAGCACAAGCAGGCGGAGCAGCAGGCAGAGGGAGAGGGAGAAGCAGGTTCTCCACTGAGCAGGGACCCTGATGTGGGACTTGCAGAAGGCAGCCCCTTAACCACCTGAGCCAGCAGGCATCCCTCCAGTTTCATAAATAACATTAGATTTCTAAAATAAAGTGTTGGTACACCAGTAATCACAGATTTAATTTAATATTTTTTCAATCCTGTAAAATTTTTTTAATATGCATCTTTTTTTTTTAGGCTTTAAATGACCTCCACACCCAGTGTGGGATTTGAACCCACAACCCTGAGATCAAGAGTCGCAGCCTCCATCGACTGAGCCAGCCAGGCAACCCTATAAACATCCCTTTTATTAATCAGTCATGACATGCCAAAATGTGTAGTTGCTAAAGTGTTACAAATTCTACATGTAGCGGTGATGAAACGTTCTTACAGAATTTTGTAATAAATACACTTATTGGGTTAAAGAGATTTTAGAATCATGATGGAGTGTCATGAAAGTAATATTTTCATTCCAGACTGCTATAGTTTACACTTTTTATGTATGTCTCAAGTCAGATATGTATCATTTTTACATAGAACCCCACAGAATGAATTATCCCAAATCTGTTGATTGTAATTTGTGGTTTGGTTTATAAACAAATAAAAGTAATTTCTTGTACGTTTCTGGAAGTAAATGGTGTAAGAATTTATGTATCTGCTTCTAGATACAGTATATTAATAAAAATTTCATTCAAAACACACATTTATGTTTTCATAATTTTTTCTTATTTTTAAAAGATTTTAATTATGTATTTGTCAGAGAGAAAGAGAGCGAGCACAAGCAGGGGGAGTGGCAGGCAGAGGGAGAAGCAGGCTTCCCACCAAACAGGGAGCCTGCTGTGGGACTCGATTCCAGGACCCTGGGATCATGACCTGAGCCAACAGTAGATACTCAACCCACTGAGCCACCCAGGCGCCCCTTTTTTCACAATTTCTATGAGTCAGGAATAGGGAATAGTCTCAAGTTGACTGAGTCCTCTGCTCAGGGCCTCAGAGGCTGAAACGAAGATGTCAGCTAGGCTTCAAACTCATTGAGGTGTAGGGTTCTCTTCCAAACTCGTGGTTGTGGCATGATTTAGTTTCTTACAGTCACAGGACTGAGGTTCCCATGTCCTTGATGGCAGTCAGCTGAAGGGCACTCGCAGCTCTCAGAGACATCCCACATTTCTTGCCATGTGGCTCCCTCCATCCTCAAAGTCAGCAGTGCTAGTCTCCCTTGTATCAAATTCCTCTCACGCTTTGAATCTCAAAGGGCCCAGTCCCTCTCACTTCTTAAAAAAATTTGATTTAAAAAAATACTTAATCTAAAAATTAACATCTTAACCATTTTCTTTTCTTTTTTTAAAGATTTTATTTATTTATTTGATAGAGATCACAAGTAGGCAGAGAGGCAGGCAGAGAGAAAGAGAGAGAGGAAGGGAAGCAGGCTCCCTGCTGGGCAGAGAGCCGGATGCGGGGCTCGATCCCAGAACCCTGGGATCATGACCTGAACCAAAGGCAGAGGCTTTAACCCACTGAGCCACCCAGGTACCCCAACCATTTTCTTTTTATAGATTTTATTTACTTATTTGACAGAGAAAGAGAGAGCACAAGCAGGGGGAGCAGCAGGCAGGGGGAGAGGGAGAAGCAGGGAGCCCAACATGGGGCTCGATCCCAGGACCCTGTGATCATGATGTGAGCTGAAGGCAGATGCTTAACCGACAGAGCCACCCAGGCACCCCATCTTAAAACCAATTTAAGTGTGTAGTTCAGTCGTGTTAAATATATTCACATTGTTGTGCAGCAGATCTCTAGAATTTTTTCATTTTGAAACACTGAAACACTATATTCACTGAACAACAGCTCCCTATCTCCCCCCTCCCCCAGTCCCTGCTAACCACCATTCTACTTTCTGTTTCTATGAATTTGCTGCTTTAGATACCTCGTACCAGTGGAATTATATACCATATGTGTCCTCCTATGACTGAAGAGCCCAATTTTTTTTAAGATTTATTTTTAAGCAATCTCTGTACCCAACATGTGGCTCAAACTCACAACCTGAGATCAGAAGTCGCAAGCTCTAGCGACTGAGCCAGCTAGGTGCCCCAGCCCAGTCCCTTTTAAAAGCTTGCCTGATTAGGTCAGCTTACTTAGGATAATTCCCATTTCTTGAAGTTAGCCGATTTGGGGTCTTAATTACATCTGTACAATTCCTTCACAGTAGCATCTTGATTTTTTTTTAAGATTTGGTTTATGTATTTGACAGAGATAAAGAGAGCAGCAGGCAGAGGCAGAGGGAAAAGCAGGCTCCCCGCGGAACTCGATCCCAGGACTCTAGGATCATGACCCGAGCTGAAGGCAGACACTTAACCAACTGAGCCACCCAGACACACCCCCCTCCCTGCCTCAAGATTGGTTTTTGATGAAATAACAGGGAGGAGGTGTACATTCCCCAGAGGGCCAGGATTGGGGGCCATGAAAGAATTCCGCCTACCACACATGGCAGAGTGACCCAGAAGAAGAAGTGAGGGCTGCCTGGTGCGTGTCAAACACCCTGGTTCAATTTTCCTGTACAGCATTCACCCCTTCCACTTGCCGCATGTGTGCAGTAGGGTCATAGAGCAATGAGAAAGAGTGAAACAGCCCAATCCCATAATGTTCAAGATACCACGTTCTTGTCTCGGATTACTTGAAGGATTTGGCGGAGGGAAGCAAAAGCAAGTAAGGAAAAAGCAGTCAGCTGAGACCAAAAGCCTTTGATAATTATATCCCTTGCCCTCTAAGGCGAGCAGAATCAGCCCCATTCTCAAAGGTCCTGACAGCTGCCCCGGGATGGGGAGCTGGGCCATGAAAGCCGAAACGGAGAGGATGAAGCTACCAGGCTTCATACTGCACACTGAAAGGAACACGTATTGTATCAAAATAGCTCTGGAATTCCTCTCCCCCGCCCACTGCCACTCCCCCTGGGTCCTGGCTTAGGCAACTACAGCAGCCCACTCACTGGTCTCTAGCCCTACCTGACCTTAAGGTTCCACGCTTCACCTGAGACAATTTAAAATACCAATCAGAGGGGCGCCCAGTGGCTCAGTCTGTGAAGCCTCTGACTCTTGATGTCTTGCTCTTGTCACCATCTCAGGTTTGTGGGATGGAGGCCTGTGCTCAGGGGGGAGTCTGCTTAAGACCTCTCTCCCCTGCCCTCTGCCCCTCCCCATCACTCGCAGTCTTGCTCCGCTCTCACTCAAAAAAAAAAAAAAAAAAAGCTTTAAAAATAAATAAAATAAAATAAATGCAAATCAGAATTGAGTCAATACTCTGCTGCAAAGTCCTCTGGGGCTCCTCCCGAGTCAGCTCCTCCCGCTGCTCCAGCCGCATCTCCTGCCATTTCCCTGTGCTCACACTCATGCTGGTTCTGGCTGCCTGAAGACATCAGGCTGTTCCACACTTCCAACCATGCCTTTTCCCAATCTCCTTCTATCAGGAATGGCCATCCCCTCCATCCCAGTCTACCTAGACAATCCTTTTTTTTTTTTTTAGATTTTATTTTATTTTATTTTTTATCTGAGAGAGAGAGAGAGAGCACAAGCAGCAGGAGCAGCAGATGGAGGGAAAAGCAGGGAGGCTCAGCAGGGAGCCCCCACCTCGGGGCTCGATCCCTGGGATCACAACCTGAGCCAAAGGCAGACATTTAACCCACTGAGCCACCCAGCACCCCCTTCTCAACCTTTCTTAACCCCATGCTTGATCACCTGAACTACATATACTCTAACCACCACTCTCAATCCCCTTCGCATTCCCATCGGCTGAACCAGCCCTACAAACCTCTCACCTTGGGTCAGTACTGAAAACCACCCTCTCCCCTTCTTTTGAAAGGGCCTGTAGACAAAAGGACGAGGCTAATACAAAGCGAATGTCAAGCAAAGCTTTATTTCGCACCAAGCATATAGAATCAAACTGACCGGCCAGGTCCGTCTCTTGCAAAGAGGCGACCCCTCCCAGACTCACAGACTACATTTTATAGAGTAAAGGCCATGTGGTTGAGCCTGGCCACACACAGGTGGCCAATGGAATTACAGTCTACCCCATGATGGTCATCTAATTCAGCCTATGGCCTTGGCTAGAATTTGTCTGGAGCCCAAAAGGCGGGGCTCACACTCCTTGGCGGGTAATACGTGCGCTTTCCCTTGATTGGGCGTTTGCACCTGGCCTGGCTCATCCTTGGCGGGTAGGGAGGTAATACGTGCCCTTTCACTGATTGGACGTTTCCATCTGGCCGGACACGTCCTTGTACGTGGGCTCCGTTATCAGGGGCTGGTCAGTCATATTTCACCAGTTCTGTTTCTAAGCACTTTTCTCTTGGGGGGAAGGGGCAGGTTCAATCTAAGTTTACTGCATAAACCACAAAATGGCTCGCTCTGGCTAAGTAGGCCCTTACACTCTAACCATGTGTTTTCACCCTGCTGCAGAAAATCCACAAAACCATGCAAACTGGGCCACTGTAAATCCCTGGTCTTCCGCCTCAGCTGAATCTCTCTACAAACAACACTGCATTCACACCCATCCTGATCTCCACCGCACTTTCTATTCCAGGCCCACCCATCCCCCCTGTGCCCTAAGTGCCATATTTTTTCAATCTCCTTCAGAATCCTCCTCCAACAAGTATCCCTTCTTTTTCTGATTTCAATCAGTGGTGCCTCGTCCTCAGCCTTAAACATGTGTTTAAACTCTCATTAAGAGCAAAACAAAACAGGGGCACCTGGGTAATTAAATTTAAATTTAAAAAGTAAAATGTATTTGTTTATTTTTAAAGATTTTATTCATTTCAGAGAGAGAATGAGAGAGAAAGAAAGAACACGAAGGGGGGGAGGGTCAGAGGGAGAAGCAGACTCTCCACGCTGAGCAGGGAGCCCGACACAGGACTGGATCCTGAGACTCCAAGATCATGACCTGAGCTAAAGGCAGAGTCGCTCAACCAACTGAGCCACTCAGGTGCCCTAAAAAAATAAAATTTAATCAGAGAGGGAGACAAACCATGAGAGACTCTGGACTCAGGGAAAGAAACTGAGGGTTATAGAAGGGGGCTTGGGAGATGGGGGAACCGGGTGATGGGTATTAAGGAGGGCACAGGATGTGATGAGCACTGGATATTATATGCAACTAATGAATGGTTGAACACTACAACAACAACTTGTACTATATGTTGGCTAAGTGAACATAATGAAAAAAATAAAAATTTAAAAAAACAATATATATATATACACACACACACATACACATGCCTGGGTGGCTCAGTCTGAGCCTTTGCCTCAGGTCATGATCCAGGGGTCCTGGGATCAAGCCCCTCATTGGGCTCCCTGCTCAGCAGGAAGCCTGCTTCTCTCACAATCCCCCTGCTTGTGCTCCTTCTCTCGCTGTGTTTCTCTCCATCAAATAAATAAACAAAATCTTTAAAAATTATATATATATATATATATATGAAACAGACATCCTGCTCCCTTCTGAGAGAGAAAACTTTTGCTTCTAGGAGGTTGGAAGTAAAGGATCCTGGTTCTGACAGAAACTGTTCTGTAAAGTTAACGTCTTTCCAAAGGCCAGCTAAGCCCTGTTATCTCCAGTTTTTACAGCCTAGAGCTGTCTCTGAGTTCTAGGCTTCATCCCTTTTGAAGTGTTAATACTTAGGGAAATAATGCTCATCTTCCTGACACCTTGGGAGCTTCTCCAGGGGACTTAATCCTGGCTGTGACCCTTTGACTCTCTTAGGGAGATAAGAGAAGTTTTATTATCCACTCGGATCAGAGCAGTTAGCTAGACAAATGGCTAAAGATAGCCTCATGGTACGTGAAAAGTGAAATGTATCTAGGGGAAACGAGAGCAAATATTTTCGATCTGTATTATTATTATTTTTTAAAGATTTTATTTATTTATTTGACAGAGAGAGAGGCAGTGAGAGAGGGAACACAAGTAGAGGGAGTGGGAGAGGGAGAAGCAGGCTCCCCGCCGAGCAGGGAGCCCTATGTGGGGCTCGATCCCAGGATCGTCATATGACCTGAGCCAAAGGCAGATGCTTAAAGAATGAGCCACCCAGGCGCCCCTGATCTGTATTATTGTATACATCCTGGGGGCTAGGGTTTTTTACAGGGTCACTGAGAAACCTGGGGAAGTTTTATTTCCCACACCAGGACTCTCTCTTACATCTTCTCATGTCACTCTGCAGGCTCTCTGGACCATCCCACTCAGTCCTGTTTTAGCGGCTACCTGTGTGTTAAGAACCTCAAATATCAGGGCGCCTGGGTGTCTCAGTGGGTTAAGCCTCCACCTTCAGCTTGGGTCATGATCCCAGGGTCCTGGGATGGAGCCCCGCATCGGGCTCTCTGCTCAGCAGGGAGCCTGCTTCCTCCTCTCTGTCTGCCTCTCTGCCTACTTGTGATCTTTCTGCCAAATAAACATTAAAAAAAAAAACCTCAATATCTCACCCCCCACTAGACATCTGTATGTGCGTGTTCCACAGACACCTCACAGTCCCTATGTTCACAATGGAAAACTCGTCATCCTTTTTTTAAAAAAAGATTTTATTTATTTACTTATTTGACAGGGAGAGAGAGAGAGAGGGAACACGAGCAGGCGGAGTGGGAGAGGGAGAAGCAGGCTTCCCGCTGAGCAGGGAGCCTGACAATGCGGGGCTCTATCCCAGGACCCCGGGATCATGACCTGAGCCAAGGCAGATGCTTAACTGACTGAGCCACTCAGGCGCCTCACCACCCCAAAACTCTTGTACGCCTTATGCTACTTGACTGCAGCACCATCTGGGTCACACTTGTGGCTGTCCTCATTACTTGAATAGCCTTTCTATCTATAGAAGAATTTCTGCCTTATGAGCTCTGCCTACCTCATGTAAGAGTCAGAACTCTTCACCAGCCTCCCTTGTGGACAGGACACCATCCGGGAACTTAGGCTCCTCCAATCAGAAACACCTGCTGAGACTCAGCTTTGGAACTGAGCAGCGGGCTGAAATCAAGTCAGATGCAGGCACCTGGGTGCCCCAGTCGGTCAAGCATCTGCCTTCAGCTCAGGTCATGATCCGGGGGTCTTGGGATCGAGTCCTGCATCAGGCTCCTTGCTCAGTAGGGAGCCTACTTCTCCCTCTGCCTGCAGCTCCCCTGCTTGTACTCTCTGTGACAGATCAATAAAATAAAATCTTAAAAAAAAAAGTCAGACGCTTAACTGACTGGGCCACCCAGGCACCCCATAACAATTTTGAAAACATGTTGACATTTAATAAGTCTAAACATGGTTATACCATATGACTCAGCAGTTCTACCCCTAGAATATACACTAGAAAAAATATTGCATAAATATACCCTTTCTCTTTTTTAAAGATTTTATTTGAGAGAGAAGGAGAGAATACAAGTGGGTGGGTGGGGCAGAGGGAGAGGGAGAGGAAGAGGCAGGCTCCCCACTGAGCAAGGAGACCAACATGGGACTCGACACCAGGACCCCGGGACCATGACCTGAGCTAAAGGCAGACGGTTGACTGATTGAGCCACCCAGGAGCCCCTTATTTTAAAATTTTAAAGATTTATTTATTTATTTTAGAGAGAGAGGGAGCATGTGAGCAGGGGGAGGGGCAGAGGGAGACGGAGGAGGGGGTCGGGGGAGAGAGAAGCCGACTCCCCACTGAGTGCAGAGCCTGATGCAGGGCTTGATCTCACAACCCTGAGATTGTGAGCTAGGCTGAAATCAAGGGTCTGATGCTCAACCTCCTGAGCCACCCAGACATCCCCCTCCATTTATTTCAGTAGACTTAATTCTTTTCATGCAGTTTTACATTTAAAGAATAATTGGGCAGATACTACGTAAAGTTTGATGTACCCAACTTACTCTCTCCACCTTTACCTATTCCCACTCACAGGTGCATGGTTTTCCCAATTAGGAGCATCTTGCAACAGCATGGTACGTTTGTTACAATTCATGAGCCAAAAATTGATAGTTATAGTCTAATAAGTTATAGTTTACATTAGGGCTCCCCCTTTGTGTTACACCTTCTATTGGCCTTGACAAACATATAATGGCATTTTCCCATTACACTATCATAAAGTATGTGTCACTGCCCTAAAAACCCCCTGTGCTCTACCTACTCAACCCCTCTTCCTTCCTCTCACTGAACCTCTGGAAACCACTGACCTTTTTATTACCTCCATAGATAAACTCAATTTTTTTGAAAAGTTTTCTATTTGCAAAAAAACTAAGAAGACAGTACAGAGTTCCCGTACACCCAACATCCAGCTTCCCTTACTATTTTTTTTAAGATTTTATTTATTTGACAGACAGAGATCACAAGTAGGAGAGATGCAGGCAGAGAGAGAGAGGAGGAAGCAGGCTCCCCGCAGAGCAGAGAGCCCGATGCAGGGCTCAATCCCAGGACCCCGGGATCATGACCTGAGCTAAAAGCAGAGGCTTTAACCCACTGAGCCACCGAGGCACCCCCAGCTTCCCCTACTATTAACATCTCACATGACTATAGTACATTTGTTATAGTTAATGAACCAATATTGATACATCTTTATTAGCCAAAGTCCACACTTTATTCAGACCTCCTTAGTTTTTACCTTGTTTGGTTCCAGAATCTCATCCAGAACACCACATTACACTTACTCCTCATGTCTTCTTGGCTGTAATGGTTTTTCTCCAACTTTCTTTGTTTTGATGACTTTAACAATTCTTTTTTTAAAAATATTTTATTTATTTATTGAGAGAGAGAGAGAGACAGGATGAGGAGGATGAGGGCCAGAGGGAGAAGCAGACTCCCTGCTGAGCAGGAAGCCTGATGCAGGGCTCGATGCCAGGACCCTAAAATCATGGCCTGAGCCGAAGGCAGAGGCTTAACTGAATGAGCCACCCAGGGACACCTTGACCTTAAGAATTCCAAGGAGTGCTGGTCAGGTGTTTTGTAGAATGCCCCTTAATTAGGATTCTTCTGGTGTTTTTCTCCTGATGAGACTGAGATTATGAGTTTTCAGAAGGAAGACCACAGATGTAAAGAGCTATTGTCATTATATCATAGTTACAATACATAATATGATGGGGCACCTGGGTGGTTCAGTCGATGAAGTGTCTCCCTTCGGCTTGGGGGACTGCCCCTCATTGGGCTCCATGCTCAGCAGGGAGCCTGCTTCTCCCTCTTCCTCTGCTGCTCTGCCTACTTATGTGTTCTCTCTGTCAAATAAATAAATAAGGGGTGCCTGGGTAGCTCAGTGGGTTAAGCCTCTGCCTTCAGCTCGGGTCATGATCTCAGGGTCCTGGGATCGAGCCCCAAATCGGGCTCTGCTCAGCAGGGAGACTGCTTCCCCTTCTCTCTCTCTGCCTGCTGCTTCCCCCTGCTTGTGATCTGTCAAAAAAAATCTTAAAAAAAAAATAAAACCTTAAAACAATACATACTATGAACATGAGTTTTCACTACTGATGCTGACCACCTACCCGAGGTAGTGTCTGTCAAATTTCTCCCATATAAAATTGCTCCTTCCCCTCTTTCTTTTTTTTTAAAATATTTTATTTACTTATTTGACAGAGAGAGAGATCACAAGTAAGCAAAGAGGCAGGCAGAGAGAGAGGAGAAGCAGGCTCTCCACTGAGCAGAGACCCCAATGTGGGGCTTGATCCCAGGACCGTGAGACCATGACCTGAGCTGAAGGCAGAGGCTCAACCCTCTGAGCCACCCAGGTGCCCCCCTTCTCCTCTTTCCACACTGTACTCATTGGAAGGAAGTCCCTCTACACACCCAAGCACGACAGAGAGAAGTCAAGCTCCATCTCTTTGAGGGCAGAGTAACTACAGAGATTATTTGGAATTCTCCCATCCAAGTACTAACTAATGATCTTCCGAGATCAGCAGGGTCGGGCCTGGTTAGTACTTGGATGGGAGAATTCCAAATAATCTCTGTAGTTACTCTGCCCTCAAAGAGATGGAGCTTGACTTCT
Source organism: Neogale vison (assembly GCF_020171115.1). Lineage (NCBI taxonomy): Eukaryota > Metazoa > Chordata > Mammalia > Carnivora > Mustelidae > Neogale > Neogale vison. The sequence continues at coordinate 70,602,324 of NC_058105.1, forward strand.
CTCTGTCGTGCTTGGGTGTGTAGAGGGACTTCCTTCCAATGAGTACAGTGTGGAAAGAGGAGAAGGGGGGCACCTGGGTGGCTCAGAGATCTGCATGGGACATTTGTCTTTTCTCTTCTTTCTTTATTCAATCACTTATTTATATCAGTATGGGCTCATGGATCTTTATTTTATACTTTACTCCACTCTCGGTTCTTATGCTCAATCATTTTTACTTTCTTTGTTATGCAATTGACAGCATTCTGGCATCAACCAACCATCATTCATTCGATATCCCTAGCACGTGTTCCTGACACCGGGAAACCTTCCCTGGGACCTGCAGAATGCTTTCCTTCCTGTCAAAAGCAACAGGCACTCTAAGTATTTACTGAAGTTGGTCTTCCCCCTTGAGGTACAGATAAAAGGGAGTGCCTTTGGGGAGTGTCTCTCTATGCTTATCAGTGAAATGAGGACTTCCCAGGCTGGATGGAGAAAATACTTCAGAAGAAGCATTAGTCACAGTTCAACCAGAGAAAAGAACCAGTAGAAAACATATATTAAGAAATTTATTGCAGGGGCCTGGGTGGCTCCGTCGATTAAGTGTCTGCTTTCGGCTCAGGCCATGATCCCAGGGTCCTGGGATCGAGTCCTGCATTTGGCTCCCTGCTCAGGGGGAAGTCTCCTTGTCCCCCTCCCTCTGCCTGCTGTTCCCCCTGCTTGTGCTCTCTCTGACAAATAAATAAATAAAATCTTTAAACAAACAAAAAAAGAAATGTATTACAAGAAATGGGCTTACATAGTTGTGGGGGTTGGTTAGGCAAGTCCAAAATCCAGAGGGCAGGCCATCAAGACGGGTAGGCTGGAACACTTGGGCACAGGCTGAAGCTGCTGTTCACAATGAGGAATTTCTTCTTCATCAAGGGAAGCCCCAGCTCTGCTCTTAAGGCCTTTCAATTGATTGAATCAGACCCACCCAGTTTTTCTAGCATAATCTCCCCTTTTGGGGGATACTCTCCTTGATGAAAGATAACAGGTTATGGATTTTTTTAAAGAGTGATCTACTTTATTCAAAGTCTACTGATTTAAATGTTAATCACATATAAAAATACCTTCACACCAACAGCTAGATGGTTATGGATTTTAATCACATCTACAAAATACCTTTGCAGCAACACCAAGATAAGTCTGACTCAGTAACTGGGGACCATAACCTAGCCAAGCTGGCACATTAAAAAAAAAATCACTAAGGAGGAGGAGGAAGAGGGGAGAAGAGGCGTAGGAAAGGAGAAGGGAGGGGCACCTGGGTGACTTAGTCATTAAGCATCTGCCTTTGGCTCAGGTCATGATCCCAGGGTCCTGGCAGGGAGCCCCATGCGGGGCTCCCTGCTCAGCGGGAAGCCTGCTTCTCCCTCTCCCACACCCTCTGCTTGTGTTCCCTCTCTCGCTGTGTCTGTCTCTGTCAAATAAATAAATAAAATCTTTACTAAGAAAAAAAAGGAAAAGGGAAAAGAGAGTAAGAAGGAAAAGAAGGAGAGGGAGGAGAAAGTCATAGGGCAAAGAGAAAAGGGAGAAGGAAGACACCAGGAGGTCAGCAGAGGATTTCCATGACTGAAGTTATAATGATACATAGAAGAACACGAAAAGAAAAACACACTGAACCAGCCATGTTACACCCCAGATATGAAGAATTCTCCATGAGGGATTTGTAGGTACTCACTAGACAAGATGTTTTATCACATACTCCACAGAAGAAGAGGGAGGATTCTGTAAGTGGAAACAAAAAGAAGTGGAAACAGTTGCCCTTGGCAGGAATAGCAGAGACTTCGTGGAAGTGGATGGCTTGCTGCCACAGTGTTCAAGAGATCACTGGATAGAGCCTCTTTGAGGCCAATCAAAAAGGATAGTGTCATGGTCTTTGATCTAGAAATTCCACTTTGAGGGATGTTTTCTATATTTATTTATTCTCTCTAGAGTGTGTATTTGTTCATATACATATATATATATTCTGTAAACATGTTTAAAATGACACACATACAAAAAGAGTCACTGAAACATTGTTTGCAAGAGCAAAAGGTTGGAAGCAACCTAGGCGTTCACCAGGAGGGAAGTGGTTAAAACAAACAATGGTACAGTTAGCATGTAACAGTATGTAGTCACAGAAACAAAGAGTGGCTCTAAGTGGACTAACTTGGAAAGAACTCCAGGATGTACTATGAAGAGAAAAGCCAAGTGCAACATCGTGGCCACATAGTGCTACAATTTGTGGGGATTTTTTAAAAGTACAGATATATGTTGACAAATGTATAGATTATTTGGAAGAATACATAAGGAACTGACAACTGCTATTGCTTCTAGGGAGGGTAAGTGAATTGGAGGAAAGAAAAGGAAGGGAAATTTACTCTTTCCACAAACCTTTTTTGTAGATTTCAATTTTTGTACTATACATTATGTGTACAAAAATGAAATACTGTATATAAAGCCACTCTCAAAGGGGATGAGATGCTGTTTTTCCAAACTGTGAATCTGGAGTGTGTCAAAGAACCTCTGTCAAACTTTCTGAGCTCTGTTTGCTCCCGGCGCTTCCCACAGGGTTGAATAGCACTTCTACAACTCATTTGCAAAGCACTTGTATGGAATGGTGCCTAGCCAAAAGCTGAAGCTCTTGAGAGCAGAAGGGAGCATTTCTACCTCTTCATCCAGGTGAAGGCAGGGGTTTTGGGAGAGCAAGGAGGGTATGAGCAGAAGTGAATGCATAGCTCTTTGATAGCATTAGAAAAATCAATTTGGTGGGGGGGGGTGCCTGGGTGGCTCAGCAGGTTAAGTGTCTGCCTTTGGCTCCAGTCATGATCTGGAGGTCTTGGGATCGAGCCTGGCATTGGGCTCCCTACTCAGCAGGAAGCCTGCTTCCCCCTCTCCCTCTGCTGCTCCCCGTTTGTGCTCTCTCGCTTGCTCTGTCAGATTAAAAAAAAAATCTTAAAAAAAAATAAAAATCAATTTGGCCTTTTGGTCCAGATTGAAGATATTGGAATGGCAGCATTTTAGCTATAGAATGAGGACACTTCATAAGGGTTAGAAAGAGTATTTACTTGGAGACATACCAATCTAATTTTATAGATTTTAAGGAGAAAAGAAAGTAAGAGTTAGAAATATGTTCAAGTGAAACTAAAATTGGCTGCAATGAAGCACATTAAGAATGGCATTATAGAGGGGAGCCTGGATGACTCAGTGGGTTGTGTCCGACTCTTGATTTTGGCTCAGGTCATGATCTCGGGGTTGTGAGGTTGTGCCCCACATCGGGCTCCACGCTGGGTGTGGAGCCTGCTTACGATTCTCTCCCTCTCTCTCCCTCTGCCCCTCCTCCTCCGACCTCTTAAAAAAAAAAAAAAAAGAATGGCATCAAAGAAAAAAAAATTACAGTAGAGTAGGTGTTGCCAACTTCACAAGATTGGGGAGGAGCTAATATCTTATATGAGAGCTCCAGATGCTCTATTTAATCCACGTACAGCCCCAACCTGTTTTCCCCTCTGTTTCCTTTTCTCAGAGCCTCTTCCACTATGCCCTCTGGAGCCCCTGTTTCATGAGAAACAAACTACACTACACCCTGGTTTTCTTAACTGCATGTTCCCTTTCATCCCCTGCCTTCACTGAGGCTCTTTCCTGTGGTCTTCTCCAGAAGAAGACTACTTCTTATCTCATACTCTGAATACCAAAGATGGGGAGGGGAGGACGAGGGAAGCTTTCTCCTTGCACCCCATGGTGAAGTTCACCAGTCACAAATAAACCATTTCTGTCCCTTTGAGAGTCATGGCACATCTGGCTGTATAACTCTCTACACAACCTTAAACTATCATTCCAGGACCAAGGACAGGAAGACTGCAGCAGAGTGGGAGGACGCTAGGCTTGCGTCGTCCCAGGAATACAAGTAAATAACTATCATATCATCCTAAATACCTCAGAAACTGACATGAAGGTTGGCAGAACAAACTTCACAACTAAAGGTAGAGAACAGGCCACACTGAAGAAAGTAGGAAATGCAGAGACCCAGCTTGGGAAAGAAATAGATTGTAGCCATTGCAGTGGAAAAGGACCAGGGTCACAGGGAAGGGCAACAGACAGACTATCAAACAGGGGAGTGCAGCGGAAAATGAATCCCCATAGCAACTGGCTCGAAAAGTGAGAGGGGTCAAACTTCATGACCTCTGGCAACCAGGAGGGCTTAAATTCTGGTGTTTCATTTATCTTAAAGGTTTTATTTTTTTACTTGAGAGAGAGAGAGAGAATGAGAGAGAGGCAGAGCATGAGAGGGAAGGAGGTCAGAGGGAGAAGCAGACTCCCTGCTGAGCAAGGAGCCCAATGCGGGGACTCCAGGATCGTGACCTGAGCCGAAGGCAGTCACTTAACCACCTGAGCCACCCAGGCACCCCAAGACTGTAAATATTTATGCACCCAACACAGAAGCACCCAAATACATAAAACATAAATAACAAACATAAAGGAATTAATTGATAATAATACAATAATAGTAGGGGACTTGAACACCCTACTTACATTGATGGGTAGATCATCCAAACAGAGAATCAACAAGAAAACAATGTCTTTCTTTCTTCTTCTTAAGATTTATTTATATGAGAGAGAGAGAGAGGGAGAGCAGAGAGAAAGAGTGAGAGGGAGAAGCAGACTCCCCACTGAGCAGGGAGCCCAATGAGGGCCTCGATCCCAGAACCCTGGGATCATGACGTGAGCTGAAGGCAGACGCTTAACCAACTGTACCACCCAGGTGTCCTGGAAACAACGTCTGAATGACACCCTGGGAAAGACTGATTTAACAGATATATTCAGAACATTCCACCCTAAAACAGCAAGATACGCATTCTTCTCAAGTGCACATGGAATGTTCTTCAGAACAGATCACATTAGTAGGCCACAAAACAAGCCTCAACAAATAACAGAAAGTTACAAGTCATACTATATATCTTTTCTGACCATAATGCTGTGAAACCTGAAGTCTCAAACCACAAGAAAAAGTCTAGAAAGACCACAAATACATGGAGGTTAAACAACATGCCACTAAACAATGAATGGGTCAACCAGGAGATAAAAAGAAGAAATTAAAAAAGTAGATGGAAGGGCGCCTGGGTGGCTCAGTCAGTTAAGTGTCTGCTTTCGGCTCAGGTCATGATCTAGGAGTCCCAGGATCAAATCCCACACCCAGCTCTCTGCTCAGCACGGAGTCTGCTTCTCCATTTCCCCTTCACCCTGCTCGTGCTCTCTCTCTTACTCTCAAATAAATAAATAAAATGTAAAAAAAAAAGTACATGGAAATGAGCAGATATTAAATGAAACAAGAACACAATGGTCCAAAACCTCTGGGATGTGGCAAAAGCGGTTCTAAGAAAGAAGTTTATAGCAAAGGGGCCCACCTCAAGAAGCAAGAGAGATCTCAAATAAACCACCTAAACTTACACTGAGAGGAGTTAGAAAAAGAACAACAAGCAAAACTCCAAAACAGCAGAAGGAAGGAAATAATAAAGACTAGAGCAGAAATAAATTACATAGAAACTAAAAAAAACAATAGAACACAACAGGGGATGGTTCTTTGAAAAGATCAACAAAACTGATAAACCTCCAGCCAGCCATATCAAGAAAAAAAGAGAAATGACCCAAATAAAATCACAAATGAGAGAAAAATAACCACCACAGAAATATAAACAATTAAAAGAAAATAGTATGAAAAACCATATGCCAACAAATTCGACAACCTGGATGAAATGGATAAATTCCTTCGAAACACATAAGCTACCAAAACCAAAACAGGAAGAAATAGAAAATTTCAAGAGACCAATTACAAGGAAATAAATTGAATCAGTAATCAAAAAACAAAGTTCAGGATGTGAACGCTTCACAGGCAAATTCTACTGAACATGTAAACTATTCCAAAAGGCAGAAGAGGAAAGAAAGCTTCCAAATTCACTCTATGAGGCCAGCATTGCCCTGAAATCAAATCCAGATAAAGATACTACTAAAAAATAGAACAGGCCAATATCCTTGATGAACATGGATATAAACATTCTGAACAAAATACCGGCAAACTGGATCCAACGATACATTAATAAAAAGCATTCACCACGATCAAGTGGGATTTATTCCTGGGTTGCAAGGGTGGCTCAGTATTCGCCGATCAATCAGTGTGAAACACCACATCATTGGGGTGGTGACTTCAGGCCCCTATGCTGGGCTCTGTGCTCAGCTTGGAGTGTGCTTGGTGTCCCCTCCCTCTTCCTCTGCCCCTCCCCACTGCTCACGTGTGCATTCTCTAATATGAATAAATCTTTTTAAAGAGAAGTCTTTTCAACAAAAGGTGTTGGGAAAACTGGACAGCTACATGCAAAAGAATGAAACTGGACAATGTTCTTACACAAGGCACAGAAAAAAATTCAAAATGGACGAAAGACCTAAATGTGAGACCTGTAATCATAAAAATCCTAGGACAGTACAGGCAGTACTTCTCTGACATTGGCTGTAGCAACTTTTTTTTTCTAGATAGGTCTCTTGAGGCAAGGGAAATAAAAGCAAAAATAAACTATTGGGACTCCATCAAAATAAAAAGCTTCCACACAGTGAAGGAAGCCATCAACAAAACACAACTGCAACCTATGGAATCAGAGAAGATACTTGCAAATGACATATCTGATAAAGGGTTAGTATCCAAAATATATAAAGAACTTATAAAACTAGCCACCCCCAAACCAAATAATCCGATTAAAAACTGGGCAGAAGACATGAAACATTTCTCCAAAGACATCCACATGGCCAACAGACACATGGAAACCTGCACATCACCATCAGGGAAATGCAAACCAAAACTACATTGAGGTATCACCTTACCCCTGTATAATCGTTAAAATGAAAACCACAAGAAACAACAGGTGTTGGTGAGGATGCAGAGAAAGGGAAACCCTCTTGCGCTGTTGGTGGGAATGCAAACCAGTACAGCCACTCTGGAAAACAGTATGGAGTGCCCTCATAAAGTTAAAAATAAAGCTACCCTACAACCCAGTCATCACACTATTGGGTATTTACCCAAAGACTGAATGTTATTCAGCCATAAAACAGAATGAAATCTTGAGCTTTACAACAACATGGATCGAGCTAGAGAGTATTATGCTAAGTAAATAAGTCCGTCAGAGAAAGACAATTATCATATGATTTCCTTCATATGTGGAATTTAAAACAGAACAGGGCACCTGGGTGGCTCAGTGCGTTAAAGCCTCTGCCTTCAGCTCAGGTCATGATCCCAGAGTCCTGGGATCCGGCCGCATCGGGCTCTCTGCTCAGCGGGGAGTCTGCTCCCCCCCCACCCCCGCCCCTCTGCCTGCCTCTCTGCCTACTTGTGATCTCTGTCAAATAAATAAATAAAATCTTTAAAAAAATAAAACAGAACAAATGATCAGATGGGAAAAAGAGAGAGAGAGAGAGAAAGCAAGAAAAAGATACTTAGCTATAGAGAACAAACTGATGGTTACCAGAGGGGAAGAAGGTGGCAGGCATACGGAGCACATTTGTCATGATGAGCACCAGGTGATTAAATAAAAAAAACTTTTAAAAAGGACAGAGGGGGGCGCCTGGGAGGCTCAGTGGGTTAAGCTGCTGCCTTCCGCTCAGGTCATGATCTCAGGGTCCTAGGATGGAGCCCCACATCGGGCTCTCTGCTCAGCAGGGAGCCTGCTTCCCCTGCTTTCTCCGCCTGCCTCTCTGTCTACTTGTGATCTCTCTCTGTCAAATAAATAAATAAAATCTTTAAAAAAATAAAAATAAAAAGGACAGAGGAACCAAACGCAGTTTTGTTCCTCATGTCAACAAGCCAAATATAAACATTTTTTGAGATAGTGTGGGAGATTTGAACACAGATTCATAATAGTATCAGGGATTATTGTTATTCATGGTGTGTGATGAAGATAATTATTAATTTTTAAAGTTTCTATCCTTAAGAGGTACATACTGAATACCTTATTGGCAAATATGATGTCTGGGATTTTCAAAAAAAACACTACAGCAGCCCTCCCCAAAGGGGAGGGGGGTAGATAAATAAAGGCTAAAAAAATGTTGATAATTGTTAAAGCCAGATGGGGGCTTCATTAGGGTTCATCATACTTTTCTATTTTTAAATACGTTTAAAACTTTCTATAGTGAAAAGTTAAAAGTAAAATGCAACTTACTGTCCTGGTTCTGATTTTCTCCCTACTGAGCAATATTCCGATTGCAATGTCTTCTCATCTCAATTTGTCATTTAGTGGACAATATCCTTGATGAGCAGAAATGAGTCCTCATCTATCTGTTAAATTTCTTGCAGCTGATTAATAATTTAGTAAGTGTTCATGTATTGCTTTCAGGTTTGGACATAGCATCAGGTTGGTGAGACTAAGGTCATGGGCTGGGATATGTGCTACCGATAGTCAACTAACTAGATGATGAACTGGATGTTGCTGAATAAACCTACTCTCTCTCAGCAGTTTGGCACTCACTGTTTTACCAGCATGCCTTGCTTTTCTACTTGAACTTCACCACCAGTAGGCTGGGATTTAGGAATCCATCAGCTATGGAGTCAGAATGAAGGAAGTTCCCTCTCCCTTCTCCTACGCATTATTGTTATTGAAATTAAATAGTTGAGTAGTAAAATAACAGTTAACACATATGGAGGGCTTACTATGTGCCAGACATCATTCTAAGCAATTCAACAGATGTTATTTCATTTCATCTTTATGATGATCTGACATTTACAGAAGAGGAAACTGTGAAGGCCCAAGGTGGGGCAGTGTCGGGGGACTTGCCTCAAAAGCCAGAGTTAGAGCACAGGAGTTTGACTTCAAAGCCATGTTCTTAGGCACTGTGATGTATTATCTTAATTTGAAAAAATGTCAGAAGTCATCTTGTCTAGTTATTTTGTAAATCATGCATGTGGGCCTCTCTGAACTGCCTTCAGGCTCCAAAGCAGGATATCACAGACTGGGTAGGGAAATGCATTCCCGGAAAAATGCATAAGCATAGCATATGTTGGAAGACAGCAGAGGTCATGAAAATTCAGTTATTTCGTAATGAGTACTGGGGGGAGGGGACAGGGCAGCCTAGCCTCTTTTGCTGATACATTTAGAGACTATCATCTCAGCCCTGAGGCTCTAAGACTTGACATCAAGGGAAAGCTCCAGGCAGTCCTTGTCACATGACTCCAACCAACACAGCTTGAATGTTAATAATTAGAGGTTTGCGTGGAAAAACCTGCATTTTATGTTATGAGATGAAGAGAGCTCTTGTACTAAAAGTCAATGGACTAAACTGGGATATAAAGTAGGTAATAATCAAGTGGATGTATGACTATGTAATAACTTACTTCTAAATAACCATTTGAAAAGTTATCACGTGGGGCCCCTGGGTGGCTCAGTTGGTTAAGCACCCGACTCTTGATTTCAGTTCAGGTCGTGATCTCAGGGTCCTGAGATCGAGCCCCACATCAGGCTCTGCACTCAGCTGGGAGTCTGCTTGAGATTTATCTTTCTCCCTCTGCCCCTCCCCTGCTTGCACATGTGCGAGTTCTCTCTCTCTCAAATAAATAAATCTTTTTTAAAAAGTGATCATGCTAGGATGCAGTTAAAGGGAACAACTTCTGGTTTAATTATAAGAGAATCTCCTCACCTTGTATATATTTTTTTTAAGATTTCATTTATTTATTAGAGAGAGAGAGAGAGAGAGAGCACATGCACAAGCAGGGGGAGAGGTAGAGGGAGAAGGAGGCTTCCCTTGGAGCAGGGAGCCTGATGTAGGCCTTGGTCCCAGGACCCTGAGATCATGATCTGCCAAAGGCAGATGCCCAACCAACCCAGCCACCCAGGCGCCCCCTCATCTTACCTTTTTAAGAATTATATTACATTTTCTGGCAAATATATTCTGTCCAGTCTGATATTTATTGCTCAAAGTTAGAAGAAGCCATACTCAACTGGTGAGCTGAGAGTTAAATCCAGTAACTTACGATTTTAAATTAAAAAAAAAAAGAATTGTAAGAAGAGGAAACAAGAAACAAACATTTTAAAACCCCCAATTTTATTCTAACCTTGGATACTGGAAACACATCAAGAAACTTGGAGAAGAGCTAAAATGAAATTGAAATTACAAAGTTAGTGGTGAACCCACTGAAAATAAAAATTAAGTAAATAAATAAAAGGGCACCTGGCTGGCTCAGTCGGTGGTGTCCCACTTGATCTCAGGGTTGTGAGTTCAAGCCCCATGTTGGGCGTAGAGCCTACTAAACATAAAAATTTTAAAAGAAATGAAGAAATAAATAAAAGTTAGTGGTGAAGAAAATCTTGTGCCTTTTCCACATCTACAATAGTTTGGGTGTATTATAGTACTTGGAAATGTCTAGAGCTCTCAAATATTTGTGTTTTCAATTTGATTATGTCATGAAGTGTTCATTTTCTTTAAGATTTATTTATTTATTTGAGAGAAAGAGAGCACAAGCAGGGGGAGCAGAAGGTAGAGGGAGAAGCAGGCTCCTCACTGAGCAAGGAGCCCGATGTGAGGCTTGATCCCAGGACTCTGAGATCATGACCTGAACCGAAGGCAGACGCTTAACCGGCTGAGCCACCCAGGTGCCTCAAGAGTTAATTTTCAATGAAGAGGAGTCAAGTAAATGGAACAGTTCAATTTTCTGGCCCTGCCATAATGGGAGATGAAGTTGGTATGTGGTTCTGAAGGTTTTCAGCTTCCCCCTACCTTTTCACATTTTCCCTGGTAACAGTGGCTCACCAAGGCACTGATTTTCAGCTAAGGGCATAAAACAGCTCAGGGTGATTGATGCAAGCAGATCTGAATGTGGGGAAGAAGATTCACAGGAGAATGAGCGTTTGGAAAAATCCTCTTGGTAATTCTGACAAACCATCCTTTCTTGAGGACTCCTACTTAGTCTGGAAAACCCTAAGAGTACATGGTGTTTGGAATTTAAGATCTCACTTTAAGGAGTTAGAATTCCTTACACTGGGAAGAAATGTAATTCTCAATGTTTGAACTCATTTTCTCAGAATATATAATAAACCACAGCTAATGTTGACTGTGGAAGATGTGACAGGCACCGTGCTGAGTAATTTATATGTATCAGCTCCTGTCATTTTCTCCACAGCCCTGTCAGACAGCTGAGAAAACGGACCTTTCGCTAACTGCTCCAGGTCACACAGCTAGGAAGTCATGGAAGCCTTAAGTGTGACATTTAAGCCTGTATTTCAAACCACCATTACATTGTCTCCAAGACATTTGCATCTGAAATGAGGGTTCTTGTTGGAATGCTCTTTTTTCCTTGTCCACAGACAGACTCTCTTGGAATGCAGAGTCAGAGCTGGCATGTAGAAGGTTAGAGAAAGTGGAATGACTTGTAAACTTACCTCAAGAGAATGAAAATATGTTGTCCCAACTTTCCTTCCTCTTGTAACACCGAAATCTGGCCTGTAACTTGCTTAGGATTCTTTCTTAGGATTTAGGAGTATTTAAATTATGCTCTATTGTTTGAGATTTAGATACCTTTGGAGAGAACATTTCTTTACACCTCAGGCCACACCCCCTTCAAATTAACTTCTTAACCAGGAGTCCAAGAAACATCTTATATACAGAACCTTATATATATATTTACATTTTTTTCTGGAGGAGGAGTTCAGTGCTTACCACATTTTTTTTTTCTTGAGAGGGAAAGGGGGTGAAGGGCAGTGGGAGAGGGAGAGTATCCCAGGCAGGCTCTGCCCAGCATGGAGCCCGACATGGGGCTTGATCCCACGACCCTAAGATCATGACCTGAGCTGAAATCACCAGTCGGATGCTTAACCGACTGAACCACCCAGGTTCCCTTTTATATTTTCAAAATTGTCCATACCCCACCTCCCCGAGCAAGTTAAGATTCATTATTTCAGGGGTGCCTGGGTGACTCAGTCACTTAAGTGTCTGCGTTTGGCTCAGGTCATGATCTCAGGGTCCTGGGATCGAGCCCCGTGTCAGGATCCCTGCCTAGCGGGGAGCCTATTTCTCCCTCTCCCTCTGCGGCCCACACCCTCTTGTGCTCTCTCTCTGTCAATAAATACAAATCTCAAAAAAAGACTATTTTAACCACTGTTTGACAGACTGAAAGCTGCTTGATAAAGCAGAACAAAGATAAAAGCTGAAATTTTCTTTTTTTCTTTTTTAAAGATTTTATTTATTTGACAGAGAGAGAGATCACAAGTAGAGAGGCAGGCAGAGAGCGAGAGAGGGAAGCTGGTTCCCCGCTGAGCAGAGAGCCCGATGCGGGACTCAGTCCCAGGACCCTGAGATCATGACCTGAGCCGAAGGCAGTGGCTTAACCCACCAAGCCACCCAGGCGCCCCCAAAGCTGAAAATTTCTTATTGATAAGGAATCAGTTGTATTTGAATTTAAGTACTTAGGCCTAAGAATTTTTGCAAAATTGGAGAAATTTCATCTAATTGTCTAAATCAGGGATTGGGGAAGAGGTGGAGAGTCCTCCCTACTACTTGGGAGGCTTTAAAAATAATCCTCCTCCCAAAAAATGAAACCAGAACCAACCAGAGAAGGAGACAAACCATAAGAGACTCTTTTTTTTTTTAAGATTTTATTTATTCATTTGACAGAGAGAGTGTGTGTGCTAGAGAGTGCAGGCTGGGGGGAATGGCAGAGGGAGAAGCAGGTTCCCCACTGAGCAGGGAGCCTGATGCAGGGATCCCAGGACCCTGGGATCATGACCCGAGCCAAAGGCAGACGCTTGACTGACTGAACCACCCAGGTGCCCCGAGACTCTTTCTTCTTCTTCTTTAAATATTTTATTTATTTATTTATTTGTCAGAGAGAGAGAGAGAGAGAGAGCACGCGCAAGGGGGAGAACACAAGCAGGCAGAGCGGCAGGCAGAGGCAGAGAGAGAAGCAGGCTCCCCACTGAGCAAGGAGCCAGATGCGGGACTCAATCCCAGGACCCTGGGATCATGACCTGAGCCGAAGGCAGCAGCTTAACCAACTGAGCCACCCAGGCGTCCCTCTTCTTCTTCTTCTTCTTCTTTTTTTAAAAATATTTTTCATTTATTTATTTGACAGAGAGAGACACAGCAAGAGAGGGAACAGAAGCAAAGTGAGTGGGAGGGGGAGAACAGGATTCCTGATGACCAGGAAGCCCGATGCGGGCCTCAATCCCAGGATCCTGGGATCATGACCTGAGCCAAAGGCAGAAGATTAACCGACTGAGCCACCCAGGCGCCCCTGGGTGCTGGAGTGGAGTGGGGTAGGGGAATGGGGTGGCTGGGTGATGGACACTGGGGAGGGTATGTGCTGTGGCAAGCATTGTGTATTGTGTAAGACAGATGAATCCCAGACCTGTACCACTGTAACAAATAATATAACTTATGTTAATAATAAAAAAATAATAATCCTTCTCCCAGGGATGCCTGAGTGGCTAGGTCATTAAGCATCCGCATGTTGATTTCACCTCAGGTCATGACCTCAGGGTCGTGAGATTGAGCCCTGTGTCTAGCTCTGCACTGGGAGTGGAGCCTGCTTAAGATTTCCACCCCCCTCCAAAAATAACAGGTTCTTTCTCTCCCTATCCCTCTGCCCCTACCCCTCATGCTAGTGTAAGCACACACTTATTCTCTCTCTCAAATAAATAAATAAATCATAAAAAACACAGCGTTTAATACACTTACTACTACTGATGTACTTTCTTCTGACACAGCTGGGAAAATGAAGCAACTATTTCTCATTTGCAAATCCTTTTTCCTGCCTAATTATTTAACTATTTCTCTACTTTAGACATTTGCTTCCAGTTTTCCAATTTAGCTATTTCTTCCTCTTAAAATACTCCTGATTTCATAAAGAAGAAAACAAAGGAAGAGTGAACAGTTTTGTGATCACTGATACTACATTTTTTAAAAAGATTTTATTTATTTATTTATTTGACAGACAGAGATCACAAATAGGCAGAGAGGCAGGCAGAGAGGGAGGAAGCAGGCTCCCTGCTGAGCAGAGAGCCTGATGCGGGGCTCGATCCCAGGACCTGGGATCATGACCTGAGCCGAAGGCAGAAGCTTTAACCCACTGAGCCACCCAGGCGCCCCTACATTTTTTTTTTTTTTGGACAGAGATCACAAGTAGGCAGAGAGGCAGGCAGAGAGAGAGGGAAGAGAGCCGGATGCAGGGCTCAAGCCCAGGACCCTGAGATCATGATCTGAGCCAAAGGCAGAGGCTCACCCCACTGAGCCACCCAGGCACCCCAACTTTCTTTTTTTATTACTTACTGCCTACTAAAATGCAATTTAATTCTGCTTCTTCTGTTATTTGAGCATTTCTTACATATATTATAGATAGGAAAAAAACCAATTTTTGGTTGATGGGTCTTTTTTGTACTATAGAAGTGAGAGAGTCACAAATATAGGATATAAGCATACATTTTTATTTTATTGTAAATCAGGGTGAATGGATCTTTTAAAAATTTGAAAAGCTGTAATATGGAGTTGATTGGAAACACTGGATTCCAAGTCCCCAAAATGTAGGAAATCCAAACCTATGTAAGGAAAATTTAAAAGAAATGATTTTGAAACTCTTACATCTATTTAAGCCAACTTGCAGAATTTATAATTTATATATAAACTATCACAGTTTCTGCATAACATTTGTAAATAATGGGTGAGATACAAAATATTTTTTTTTAAAGATTTTATTTATTTATTTGAGAGAGACAGTGAGAGAGAGCATGAGCGAGGAGAAGGTCAGAGAGCGAAGCAGACTCCCCATGGAGCTGGGAGCCTGATGTGGGACTCGATCCCGGGACTCCAGGATCACGCCCTGAGCCGAAGGCAGTCGTCCAACCAACTGCGCCACCCAGGCGTCCCGTGAGATACAAAATATTAAAGGTAACTTAGGGGTGCCTGGGTGGCTCATTTGGTTAAGCGTCTGTCTTCGGCTCAGGTTATGATCTTGGGGTCCCGGGATCAAGTCCTGCATCAGGCTCCCTAGTAGGGAGCCTGCTTCTCTCCCTCTCCCTCTCCCCACTTGTGTTCTCTCTCTCTCTCTCAAATAAATAAACAAAATCTTAAAAAAATAAAGGTAACTTCTTATTTTTAGAACCTTTGACTATTTTTATGAGCCAAAAAGCAAAAGATAAATTCACATTATTTACCCAATAATTTAAAAAAACCTGTGATTGTGTATTTCTTCGAAAGCATTTATAGTTACCAAAAAAACTTATTGATATTGTTACTATTATTACATTAAGGTAGGCATATTAAAAATGCACATTCCAAGCCCAGGAATTTGAATTTATAATAAGTGACTCCAGTGCCAGTTGGATATATATTAGTTTAAGAAGAGCTGAGGGTACCTGGGTGGCTCATTTGGTTGAAGGACTCTTGATTTTGGCTAAGGTCATGATCTCCGGGTCCAGCGCTGGGCGCCACGCTCAGTGTGGAGTCTACCTGTCTCTCTCCTTTTACCCCGCCCCCACCTCCGGCTTGTGTGCCCACTCTCTCCCTCTCAAATAAAATCTTTAAAAAATATTAAATAAAAGGGCGCCTCGGGGCACCTGGGTGGCTCAGTGAGGTTAAGCCTCTGCCTTTGGCTCAGGTCATGATCCCAGGGTCCTGGGATCAAGCCCCACGTCGGGCTCTCTGCTCAGCAGGGAGCCTGCTTCTCCCTCTCCCTCTGCCTGCCTCTCCGCCTGCTTGTGATCTCTTTCTCTGTCAAATAAATAAATAAAATCTTTTAAAAAAATAAAATAAAAGGGCACCTCGGTGGCTCACTGGGTTAAGCCTCTGCCTTCGGCTCAGGTCATGATCTCAGGGTCCTGGGATTGAGCCCTGCACAGGGCGGAGGGGGGGGGGTCTCTGCTCCGCAGGGAGCCTGCTTCCTGCTCTCTCTCTGCCTGCCTCTTTGCTTGCTTGTGATCTCTCTCTCTCTCTGTGTCAAGTAAATAAATAAAATCCTTAAAAAATACTAAATAAAAACAACAGCTGATGTAGAGGCTAGCAGTAATTTGGGAATGTCGCTGGATCAGTTTCCCAAACCTCTCAGATTAAGAATTACCTGGGCTATCTGTAAAATACACAGAACACCAGTCCTCTTCCCTAGACATTCTGACTCAAGAGGGCTGGATTGGGGCCTGGGAAACAGGGTTTTTAATAAGCACACCAGTTGTCTCTCTTCAAAGTCAGGGGGAATCAAGTCAGATTATTGTATTTAGGCAAATACTGTCCTGTGATACCTAAGACCCTGGAATTGGGAAAGAAACTTAAACTACCAATAGGAAAGAAATTAACTATTTTTATACTGATAAGGGATCGAAGTTTTAGAAATACAAAGCTGAGGGAACCTTCTCCAGCTCCACTCCTCTGCCATAGAAAAGTGTCTCACTACTTTTCAGATAAAGACAAAACTCCTTATTAGGGTCTACAATGCCCAGAGGCATGGTTTACCCCCTTTCTACTGCTTAGATATATCCAACACTCATTCTTCTGGTCAAGGGGGTCCTTCTGGGGCACCTGGGTGGCTTAGTCACTTAAACGTGTGACTCTTAATTTCAGCTTGGGCCATGATCTCCAGATTGTGAGATCAAGCCCCATGTCCGAAACCATGCTCAGTGGGGAGCCTGCTTGAGATTCTTTCCCTCTCCCTCTTCCCCCCATCCCCCACTCACTTTCTCTCTAAAATAAATAAATAGATCTTAAAAAAGGGGGGGTCCTTCTGCAGTCCAAGACTAATCCCTCTACCCTTTGTACCTCTGAACGTGTTCCCTCATTTGTAAAATGGGAATAATAACACCTATCTCATAGATGGTTCTGGACTGAGTGAGGTTAGGTAAGAAGGGCTCTCTGCACAGAGGCTGGCACAGTGAATGATGGCTATTACTTAATCAAATCAAGCTCTGTGTCTACTTCCTCCCATTTAATTCTTCAGCCCACTTACCATCTGGTTTCTGTACCCACCACTCCAAGAAAACGGTCTGCACTAGGCTCACCGATTGCCAAGTCCAAAGGACACGACTGACCTTTCTGCAAGTACTAGACATCACTGACCTCAATTCCATCCTTTGAAATTCTCCTTTGGCTTCCCTGAAAACAGTATATCCTGTTCTCTTCACACTTCTCTGGCCAGTCTTTCAAAGCACCTTGTGTGGTTCTTTCATTGCTTACCTTCCCAGATTTTTACAAAACATCTTAACTTTATCAAAGTAACACATGCATACCTATCTGCCAATGACAGCCACCCAGCAAGGTCTTGGTACAGAGTTGTCAACAAAGAGTGACCAAAAGAAATTCCACCAATTTCTCTCCTATATTTGGGTCTTCACCCCAAACTGCTTACCTTTGGTTCTACACCCTGACAGCTGTGTTGCTGTCAACACAGCCTTGGAGAAAAATCACACGATAAAGTAAATTGGTTAAAGGTATGTATGTATATTTGTATGTAATTATTCATTTTTAAGTAGGTGGGCGTGCGTGGAGCCCAATGCAGGGCTTGAACTCATGACCCTGAGATCAAGACCTGAGCTGAGATCTAGAGTCTGACACTTAACCAACCGAGCCACCCAGGCACCCCAATTTGGTGCCGTTTCAAATTAACTTCTGTAACCTCATTTGCTTGTTCAACACCCAGCAATCCTTTTTTGGCTCCTGTCAGCTCCAGCTCCCATTTCCTTCAGGGACCATTAAAAAACCAAACCAAAAAGAAACACTTCAACATGAGTAGAGGGGTTGGGGTGAAAAGAATGAGCCCTTCTTCCCTCCCTTCCCCCGTTCTACTTCACTCCTAGAGGTGTTAACAGCTTCAAGTGCACCTTGCCACCTCCTCTCTGTGAGTATGCAAACATGGATGTATATCCTCCTTGTCCCCCAAACAAATGAAATCGAACATCATTGCCTATTCTCTCTCTCTCTTTTTTTTTCAAGAACACCATTCCCTATGAATACACACTGCTCTTCCTCATTCTATTTTTAACAGCTGCGCGCTTTTCCACCGAATGGATGTGCCACGATTCCACCTCCTTGCTACCAATGGGGACTAGCGCCACCTTCTATTCACGATCCCAGACCATTTTCATTTTTCTCCCAAGGATCTTCTTCCCTCTTTCCCAGAGGGAACCGAAGCTATGAAGTGGGAACTCTTCCAGCTTCCTACTTCCCATATCTACACACTGATCTGGGACATCCATCCTTTGGGATCTTAGGGAAAAGGACTTCTTTCCTGCTGGTATGCATGCTGGCTTTGCTTCCTAACATTCCCACCTGTTCTCACACAGGGCTTCCCAACAGTTATCCTGTTTTTTTTTTCCCCCAACCCCTTTCTCTCTTGTTTTCTCCCCTAAGCTCATATAGGCATGGTTACTTATCTCCCCCTTTACGACTCTCCCCCCTTTTAAGCCTCACAGCCTTGCTTCTCAAGAGTAGTCTATGGTCTCTATGGTCACTCATCTTCCATGGGCTCCTTGGACCCTGTTGCTGGCTGGCTTCCAATTTCACTCCTCTACAACTGCTTCTGCTAGCTAAGGCCACCAGGGACCTCCTAGATGACAAAACCCAAGGCTCTCTCCCTCAGGCTTCCTTTTACTCTACTGCTCCGTGGCAACCATGTTGTATTTTTGCGGGGGGCGGGGGAGTGGTTTGTCTTAAAACTCCTTCTTTGGTTTGAGAAATACCACTTTTCTGGGTTTGCTTCTATTTCTGGCCACCTCCAAATATTGGTTTTCACAGGGATTCTGATCTCCATGCTCTTTTGACGACACGTTTTCTGGCCGATCGCACCTGCTCCTGAGGTTACACAAATCCTAGGGTTTCCACCTATCACCCTTTCAATTTCCATGCTTCCAACCAAACGCAGCTATTTCTCCTACCTTCCAACCGCAGCCTGTGAACAGCATCACCACTGACCTGGTCACCTAGGTCAGAAACTTAGGGTCCGCTCTTTCACCTTCCATCATCCAGTCAATCAGTCACCAAAGTGTACCTCTCATCACGTCCCTACTGCCCAAGCCTCGGCCAGCTTGAGTCGGCCTCCTCTCATCTGGCACCACCCTCTTCCCCCAGTCCATCCGTTTTCGAAGTGCGGCCAGCACGTTCTCTCTAAAATGAGCACCGATCGTGAGTACGGTCCTCACCATCTGACATATGATCCATCTGTTCCACCCATTCAGAACTATTCGTTCTATGAAGGGGCTGGGTAATTCCACACCCTCTGTCAAGAAGGCCCTCCTCCCTCCCCTTCCCTCTGTCTGGCAAACTACCTACTTTTCAAGATCCATCTCAAAGGTCTCCCCTGTGAAACCAGCACATCCTTACTCCAGAAGCAGAGTTGGTAACTCCTGCCTCTCACCACAGATCCTTGTCAAGTATATATTGCAAACAGTACATTTTATTAAACTTATTGACATGTCTCTCCCTCTCATTCCAGCCCTTAAAGTTCCCTGCAATCAGAAACTAGACCTTACTTTTATATCAGCATCCAGCAGACTGCTTGATAAAAGTTGAATGAACAAATGAATGCATACCATGCACCCGCCCAGTCTCCCAAACCCAAATTCTGAAAGCACCTTCCATCCCATTCCTCCTTTTCCACCCTCGAATGCCAGCTGGTCAAGTCCTACTGATTCTACCCCCTGAAGATCTCTCAAATTCATGCCCCTCAGCTCTAGACTGACTAGATTTGCTCCCCTCCAAACCATTCTCCACACTATGGCTGGGTATTTTAAAAAGATTCTTTTTATTACAAAAATAGTACATAATTATAAAAAGTTTCAAATGATATAGAAATAAAAGCACAATACATTCCCAATATACACACAACCGCATAGCTCCCTCCCCTCCGATCCCATTTCCCAGAGGTTATCACTGTGAACAGTTCAGCATATATCCCTTCAGACCTTTTCCTCTGTATATACAAGTATATACACACATATAAATATACACACGTGGTTTTGTCTTTACAAAAGCGGGGTCAAACTTGTCTGTTACATAGGATTCTTCAATGTTTTTCATTCCACGTATAGAAAATTTCTAACACAAAAATTTGATGCACTCCTCATTTCCTATAATAATTACAGTTCGCACCCATTAGCATCGAGGGTATGTTTCCTGCCAGTCTTTTCCGTCTTGTCTCCAGGCACTCAAGCATTAAGGGACTGGAGCACAAACCACCTCCACCCCTTTCTGGAACAAGACAGGCAGGCACACACATGCACAGATTGGGAACACACCCTGCTATCTCTAGTAGAGACAGCAGGTTACACTCCGCCTGGACTTTTCCATCTGGCAGCTCCTACTCGTTCTTCAACAGTCAGCCTATAAATTACCTCTAGGAAGACCTCCCTGACTTTTTCAGACACAGTCACTCCTCTGTTTTCCCCTCTATTTTACATTTAGTGTCTTCAATGCGCTTAGCTCACGGCACCGTGGTAATGATTTAAGAAACAAAGTTTTTAATTCTACTCCCCTCTCCCAAATCGAGGGCGAGCTCTATAGTTAAAAGCGGTGTGTCTTATTTACTTTTGCACCCCAAGGATCTGATTGAGTGCTTACCACAGAGAAGATGGTCAAAAAACAAGTCTTTCAAGGATGTTATGATTGTAGGAACATTTCCTGAGCACCTACAATGCACAGAACCATATCCTAGGCATAAAAAAAACCAAAAGACGACACACAGTGTTTGCACTAAGGACCTTACCATTTTCCTACCTTGTCCCTTGGGGATGACGGGCACAGAACACATTCACATGACAATATACCATTTCTGACATACAGGCTGCTTGAAAGACTGATAGCCATTTGCCCCAAATCCATTTAGGGACAAGGCATTGTATAATCAAATAAATAAAGTAATGGGCAGTTTGTCCAATAGGTTTATGTGGTTACTGGGGCACAGAGTCGAGCAGAACCCAATTCTCTGTCCCAGCAAGGGGGCTGTCACCTGTTCCAGCCTGCAAATTAGAAAACTGAGATGATAACATGCTTGGAAAATGTCTAATATACCAAGAAGACCACAAGTGAAATTTGTTAGTCCTTTCATCATTTCTTCTCCTTCCTGGGGAAAAAAGTGATACCAAGAGCTGTAAGTGGAGCTAAAGGAGGGCACTCGAGAAAGAAGAGACTGTTCTCCTTTTGTTAGTGGTATGGGAAAAGGGGTTGCTTGGTTTTCAATCAAAGTGTGACACTGCCCTAGGAAGATCAGAGGAGGTAATTTATTACCATTTATATACTATTTCTTAAGGGCTAAGGCGTTAGTCAATCTCGTGATTTCAGGATCAGACTCTATACAGGTATGAACATTAGGGAATGTGAGCCACCTAGGCTGGAGAACAGGGAAGGCTAAAGGGAGGCCCAAAGGAAGCCTCATTCATCAGAGTCCAAGTCACTGTCCCCAGCAATGGAGTGGAAATCCTCACTGTCCTCCTCGTCCTCTGACAGGTGGACCTGGCTTAGTACGCTGGGGCCAGAGCGCTGCTCTTCCTCCTCATCTTCTTCCTCCTCTGATACCTCATACCCACCGATGCTGCTGAAGCTTGTGTCTTGGGTGTTCGACTTGGGATCAGGCTCCTCATAGCTCCCATAACTGAGAAGAGAAACAGGCCATCTCTCAAGCTCAGGCACCATCCTGTTCTCGGGGCCACCACAGGATCAGCCCATCTAATCTTCCCTGGACACCAAAATGACTCGTTCTGGACTGTTCTACAGGTCCCCGACAGGAAAATGATCCTGTGCAAAACATCAACCTGCCAACATCACGTTCACAAGAACCCGAATGAAAAGCTCCCCTAACCCCTGAACACCACACTGCCAGCTGGCATGGCCGTAAATGCTCGGACAGCCTCAGAGTTTCCTCTCCCACTTACAGCCTCACTCATCTACAGATCCAGTTAGTCAACAGTCCTAAAGATGCTACTTCTTCAATATATCTTGTCTCTGTCCCTTTTTTCCATCTCTACTCTGCCTGACTTCGCTCAGTCCTTTGCTATCTCTGGCCTGCACCGCTGAAATAAATCTCCATGCCTCCGGTCCTGCTCTCCTCCAGTTCATTCTTCACACTTCTGCCACAGTGCTCTTTTTGTTTCTTTATTCTTAATTTTGCTAAAAAACAAAAAACAAAACAAAAAATCCCCCCAAACCCACCATACACGCAATGCATGTTCACTGTTTTGTTTTGTTTTGTTTTTTTAATAAAATACACGCCAGAAAAAAAAAATCACCAGTAACTCCACTACCCAGAGATAATCTCCTGGTATATGATCACCTTAATTTTTTTTTCTATGCACTGAATTTAGATGCTTAAACATTTTTTACTTTACAAAACTGGAATACTTCAGGATTCTGCTTTTTTCACTGATTATAATGAACATCCTTCCATGTCAATAAACACACATCTATAGCATGCTTTCAATTGCTTTATGGTACTCCACTATATGGCCATCACATGATTGATAACAACTGTTTCTCACTGGGACACTGAAGGAGTCTCCAATATTCCCCATATCGAAAAACAATACTGTGATTAAACTCCTTGTACAAACGTCTTGATGAAGGTATTTCATTACTGATACAGAATAATTTTGTAGACATGGATTTTGGGGGGCCAAAGGGGATGCAGATTTTTTAAGTTTTTGGTTTATAACGATAAATTGCTATGCCTCTCTCCTACCCACTCATTTTATCAATTCACATCACCAGCAGTCATTGGAGAATGTCTTTTCCCTCACACCTTCCCAACACTGGGCATTATCATTCATTTTAATCTTTGTTAATCTTGTAGGTAAAAATACTGCATTTCATTGTTTTATTGCCTTCCTTTAATTCCTAGGGGAATTATTTTTTCATGTATTTATTGGCCATGTGCATTTCTTTTCAGGTACAGAACACTCTTTGCAAAAATGTAGATCTGCTCATACCTCTCATTCAATGTCTGCCCTGAACTTTCAGGCCCTTCATGATTTGGTCCTTACCTACCTCTGTAAATCATCTCTATCACACAGATCATGGATGAAAAGCTCCGGCCACACCAAGCTGCCTGCACGCGCTAGAACTGTTTAGTGCCTCATAATGCTGTTCTTGCTCTCCGAAGTGCCCTTCGCTTCCTTCTTTGTCTAGCTAATTGCTCATCTGAGTTAGTTCAGTTTCCCCCTCCAAGTAGCTCTCCTATCCCTCTCCTACCCAAGTCCCAGAAAAACCCTGCGGTTGCCTATCAGAACACGCTCCATGTCACACTATGATCATCTATTAACCTGTTCTAGGTTCCCCACTACACTGAGCTCCTTGAATGAAGGGACCGCACCTTAGTTGCTTTTGTACTTGTGATAAATATTTGCTTAAGGAGTACATAAAGACTCTAATTGCTTGCTGGACACGTGTGGTTAGATGTATCTGATGTACCTTAAATCTAACAAGTCCAGGGGCGCCTGGGTGGCTCAGTGGGTTAAGCCGCTGCCTTCGGCTCAGGTCATGATCTCAGGGTCCTGGGATCGAGTCCCGCATCAGGCTCTCGGCTCAGCGGGGAGCCTGCTTCCCTCTCTATCTCTCTCCCTGCCTCTCCATCTACTTGTGATTTCTCTCTGTCAAATAAATAAATAAAATCTTTAAAAAAAATCTAACAAGTCCAAAGACAAATTCATTTTTCCCTCCTTTCCCACCTCATCGAATACCTGCTCTTTCCACTTCCCTCTCAGTGACATTCCCATTCATTTTATGTCTGTATCTCCCAAATCCAACTGATCTATCCTCTGAATAGCTCTTAAATATATCCCTTCCTTTCCCCCACTTCTGACAGATCCCATTTGAAATCCTTACCATTACCCTAGAGTTACTGAACATAAAAATCCGACGTTACTTCTTTCTCCTTGAAGTGATGATTCCTATTACCCAAGCTCCAAGTGTCTTAACATGTCATGTAAGGTCCTCAACGATAAAATGCCTTGTTGCTCTCGGAGCCTCAACTCCCCACAACCTCCGTTCACCCTGGAACATCCTTTGGTTTCTGTGCCTTTGGACCTACTGTTCTGTCTCTAAGGGTCTCCTCACCTCCTGCCACTTTTCTACTTAGTAGACTCCTATTTGGCCTTACTGCCAGGTCCATGTTCCCTCATCTTCCATGCTTTCCCTGCCCCCTCTAAGCAGAGGGAGATACCCCCTCCTCAGCAGCAACTTGGCATTCTACACTCAGCACACTGTACTTGCAATGATTTTGTTTGTTATCAGTCTCTTCCACGAGACTGTGAGCTCCTTGAGGGCAGGATATGGCTTGTTCCTCTGTGTCTCCCCAAGGGCCCAGCACAATGCCTGGCCCTTGAGGGAGCTGTGGAAACGTTTGTTGGATGAAAGTAATCTGAGGCTGGGCCCTCTGCCATCACAGCTGAGCCCTGAGGCCACAGCCCTGGAGTGTGTTGCTGCCGATTACCTGATGTTGCTGTCCTCCAAACCATGAGAAGCCTCCCCACCGTCTCCCTCATAGGACATCATGCTTTCTTCATTTTCCATGCCCATCCTTGTGTTCTCCTGAAGCATACGGGGCTGTTTGGGTCTTATCCCACTGGATCCCACATCGGAGTCGCTTCCACTTTCACTCAGCTGGATAGCTGTGAAAAGAGGACGGTCCTGAGATAAGCTGGACAGAATTGCCATCTTTGGCTTGGTCTTTCCAAACCAGTTCCTGCCCTCCATCTACACAGGCACCCCGCCTGGACTCTTCACCTCGGAGGGGAGCCTCGGACCAACATTAGCAAGACCACAGTTTGGAAACAGAACCCAAATAACCACTTCCTTTTCTCATCTCAGTCCAGTTTTGTTTTTCCCCCAATCCTCTCCTGTACTTCTCCCTGCCATTGCCATTAATTGACAAAATAAACTAAGTAGGATATATATATTTTTTTAACTGAAAGACAGTTGACGTACAATGTTATTAGTTTCAGGATTACAACACAGTGGTTTGGCAGTACATACAGCACTGCATGCTATGCTTGCTGCAAATGTAGCTACCATCTGTCAACGTGCAATACTATTACAATATCATGGACTACATTCCATATGCTGTGCTTTTTATTCCCGTGGCTTATTCATTCCGTCACTGGAAGCCTAGATCTCCCTCTCCCCTTCACACCCATCTGCCCAACCCCCCCACCCCACTGTACTCTGGAAACCATCAGTTTGTTCTCCGTACTTAGGGGTCTGTTTCTGCTTTGTACGGTTTTTTTTAGATCCCACATATGAGTGTAATCATGTGGTATTTTGTGTTTCTCTGACTGACTTATTTACCTCAACGTTATACCCTCTAGGTTCATCCATGTCACCAGAAATGGCAGGATCTCATTCTTTCTTACGGCTGAGTAAAGGATGATCTTATTTCCTTATCCCCTGCCACCATTTCCCTATTATAAACATAACAGCTCTTTGTTCTTCTTTATCAAATATTCAAGTCAAAGATGCTACTGGGGCATTGCCTCTTCCACGATCACCTTTTGAACTATGTTACATTTCTTTACCTCCTCAAAGGCTGATGAAGGTCCTCATCCTGTGAGCACTCAGGACTCTGGGTCTATTAATGAGACTTCAAGAAAAGAGCAGTTTCTGGTAAAAGCACACGTGGCCCAGAATTTCCTATCCAGTCCTTAGGGTGCTATGGTGAGCTACGTAGAACAGAAGCCACGGACAAGACCTACCAGAGAAAGGATTGTCTCCTTCTTCGTCACTCCCAGCATCTTCCTCATCATCTTCTCCTTCAGACATAAGCAAGTCTTCGTATAGGACACTGGCTTGAGGCTGCTGCACGGCTCCTTCCTCTTCATCGGCAAGATCGCCATCTGCATCTTCGCCTTCCTGAATGGGACCAGTTGAGGACAAAGTCCCATCAATCGACCAAGTAAGAGACCAGAAGCCACCACCAGCACCCCCCTTGCTGCCTCACAAGAAGGTAAGTAACTGTGGTGGATGAATTCGTTTAGCTAATTTTCTAAGGATTAAAGTCTGATTGGGCCTCACTACGGACTCTCTGATATCAGCTTGGGATTTGGCCTGCCCTGTGCTAGTGGGGCTCCTATCATACGAGGGTGTAACGTAACCATAAGCCTTCTATAAGCATACTCACTGGGGCTGGAGTCTTAGGTTTCCCATCCTCCTCCTCATCATCATACCCTTCAATATCTACATCAGAGTCTTCCTCGCCCAGCCTACCTCGGCCCTGGTGCATCTGAGTAAGGAACACAAACAGCACATCATTGAGGGACGTGCCTGTAGGAGTTAACCACGGGCTCTTACCCAGGCCAGATGCTCCTCCCTGACATCCCAGCCAATCCCACAGCTAGTGGGGGCTGTTTACACAGCTCAAGGCATGTGTGCTTTTTCCCATTCTTTGGAAATCACTGGTAGAGTTAAAAAAAACAAAAACAAAAACAAAAACAACAAACCAACAAGAAACAAAAAACCCGAATAGGAAGGTCCTTGGTCTGCTCTTGCTGTATCATCACAAGGAGACTCTTCCTTCCTAACCCAAGCTTTCCTTAGCTTCTGTTAGGACTCTTCGGGATAGAAAAACTCTCCTGGGTTTTGTACTCTCCAGTGGAAGCCTGACAGAGCAGCTGATAGGATTTTTGGCTTCAGATCAGGAGCATCTTCGGGCACTCTAGAACAGGCCAATTTTTAAAAATTTAACTTAATTTTATAAATAATTTTAACTTAGATTATAGCATCCATACAGTACGGTAGCAGGGCCAATTATTTTGAACTCTGTCTCTGAATGCAATTGGTCTTTCTAGTCACCTATGAGGTTGCTCTGATGCCTCATACACTTTTCATATTTGTGCCTTCCCTGAGGAGCTGTTGTGCCTGACTCTGCCCATGGGGACAGACAGAAGACAATGCCGGTCATGAGACCTGCCACCAGCCCACCTCGAAAACCCACTTCTAAGCCTTCATGCCCAGGGCCAAAGGGGCCCAATCATTCATGATGCATGTCACGTATCAACATCATCTCTCTCCCACTCCCCACACCGAAGCACATTACCAATGCCGCAACGAGAAGGAGAACATCCTACCTGCGTCACCTGCTTCTCTGGAGAGGCAGCGGGAATATCCAGGACAGACATACTGCTCTCATCTTGAAATACAGAGGCATCTCGAGACATACTGAGGGACGTGTTGGTGTCATACAAATCAGGAGGCTGTGGCACAAATGTACAACTTAGCTTCTGTTTAGGAAAGGGAGCAAGAAATCCAGAACTCCCTTTTAGAGCACTCACTGCAGAAAAAGGTCATGCAGAACAATCCATTTAAAGAGAAACAGTTTGACACAGCTTTATGGGCAGGTTTTGGGGAATCCTACAAATGTTTGCTCATTCTAGCAGAGAGGAATCTGACGTTTGACTCATATCAGAAGCCTGAAGCAGAAAAGCATCAAAGCTGTGGGATAATTCTATGTCCTGACAGTCTTTCTGGTCAATAACCTAGTGTCTTCTAAGCCTTGTCTTATTGTTGGCAAGCCTAGGCCTTCATACCTGTGCAATCTTGATTGTTTGGTTTAGAGGCCTCTAATAGGAAATTGCATAAAGGAATTCCAATTCCAACAAGAGCATGTAGTGGGTTAATAGTTTTTGAGCTCATCAGAGAATGCTATGAGGCAAAATGGTGTGGTAAAAAACAAAACAAAACAATACGGGCTTTGGAACAAAATACCCCGGGTTTGAGTCCTTGCTCCACCACTTGCTAGCTGAGTAACTTCAACAAACTATTTAATCACTCTAAGCCTTGGTTTCCTCAATTATAAAACATGGATGATAATGTCTGCCTGTCGAGGCTGTTGGGAGAATGAAGATAATTTGTAATTCAATAAATTACAGATCCTTTCCCTCTTCCCTCTCCTGAAGAGATGAGGGATTTAGCAAATGGGACTTTTCAGTGACAGGAGGGCAGGAGGAACTGATAAACAGGCTGGAGAAGTAGGAAAGCATTCTCTAAAACTCTGGGGGGTAGAAGTATAATGCAGCTATTTAAAAACCATGTTTTCGGGACGCCTGGGTGGCTCAGTGGGTTAAGCCACTGCCTTCGGCTCAGGTCATGATCTCAGGGTCCTGGGATCGAGTCCCGCATCGGGCTCTCTGCTCAGCAGGGAGCCTGCTTCCTCCTCTCTCTCTCTCTGCCTGCCTCTCTGCCTACTTGTGATCTCTCTCTCTCTGTCAAATAAATAAATAAATAAATTTTAAAAACCATGTTTTCAAAGACGTATGAGGTAGAATGTCCATAACATAATGTGAAGTGAAAACAGTAAGACACAAAATCATACTGACCAATTTCACTTTAAAAGTGTCTACATATCCTGGTGTGCACATGTACATGCACATGAACATGTGCACGCACGCGCGCACACACACACACACACACCCCGCAGAGATTTGAAAGAAACACACCAAAATGTTCACAGTGGCTAGTTCTTTTGGACTGGTGGACTTAACTCTAGGTAACTTATTTCTCCTTTTTTTTTTAAAAGATTTTATTTATTGGGGCGCCTGGGTGGCTCGGTGGGTTAAGCTACTGCCTTCGGCTCAGGTCATGGTCTCGGGGTCCTGGGATCGAGCCCCACACCCGGCTCTCTGCTCAGCAGAGAGCCTGCCTCCCCCCTCCCCTGCCTGCCTCTCTGCCTACTTGTGATCTCTCTGTCAAATAAATAAATAAATAAAATATTTTTAAAAGATTTTATTTGTTTGACAGACACAGCAAGAGAGGGAATAGAAGCAGGGGGAGTGGGAGAGGGAGAAGCAGGCTCCCTGCTGAGCAGGGAGCCCAATGTGGGGCTCGATCCCAGGACCCTGGGATGACGACCCAAGCTGAAGGCAGCCGCTTAATGGCTGAGCCACCCAGGCGCCCCTTATTTCTCCTTTGTATTGCCCAATGAACCCCACATATATGTTACTTTGTCGGGTGTTTTTAAAAGCAAACAAGCAAGGATGACTGAAGAGGGTTTTGGAAAAAGAGGTAACAGAATTTAAAGCACTACAGAGTAGGTAAACTAGTGGTTGAACAGAAGAGAAAATCAGGGAATGAGGAGCTAGTGGGAAACTGCAAAGTGAGCAATTTTAGATCAAGTGTTAGGTGCAATGTAGGGTGTAATTCAAGCCTGGTGGGAACAGATGAGTGAAAACCCGGTACTGACTACCACTGTTTAGGGCTGGAAGTAAAGTAAGATTACTGTTTTGTTTCCATACAACCAGAATTATGACAAACCCTTTGATAACACTGGGTTGGAAAGTAGTGATGAGTAAGAACAATCACTCAGGGGCATCGTCCTCAGGCTAAGAGAAAACACATGGGGCTTACTGTTTCATAGTGTGCACATACGAGTGAAGGCAACGATGAGAGGGTGAACTGGAATAATGAAGAGGCGCTATCTATACCCTGCTCTTCGCAGGGGGCCCTCTAACTGTACCGAATGACAGCAACTGCTCAGAAGGGAGAATAGTTGCCAGGCTTTCCTCAGCCACCTGAGACAGTGTGGAGGAGCAGGAAAGAAAGGAAGATAACCTCTGGGTCTAAGGCGTTGACTCACCAAAGGATTAGGTTTATGCTGTCATGGATTAGAGCTAAGCAGGTTCTGCTCAGTGGCGAGACTCTTCTGAGAAGTGATGGCTAAAACCCAGGCTTTAACTTACCAGAAAGGACCTCGTGGGAGCTGTGGGCGTATAAGCAAAAAGGACCTTTCTGGGCAACATCACTCACCCAAGCCCCCCGGACCCAATCTGCCCATATACTCCAAGAGCCTTTCCTTGTTCTGGGCCTGAAGTAGTATCTTAGGTCTCTTTATACTTGGCCCCTCAGTAACCTAGGTTTTGGGGTGAGAGAGAGTAAAAAGATAGAGAGAGTGCATGAAATACAAACAGCAATAATCCAACAGAGATCATACAGGCAGCAGTATCAGTTCAGAGCAGAATGAACAAAAGTTTTCCAGTGGGAACTGGGAGAATTCTGCATTAAAATATTTGGTGAAATTTGGGGTGCCTGGGTGGCTCAGTGGGTTA
The DNA here is from genome assembly GCF_020171115.1 of Neogale vison. Taxonomy (NCBI): domain Eukaryota; kingdom Metazoa; phylum Chordata; class Mammalia; order Carnivora; family Mustelidae; genus Neogale; species Neogale vison. The sequence goes on from NC_058105.1 coordinate 70,632,344, forward strand.
AGCCTCTGCCTTCGGCTCGGGTCATGATCTCAGGGTCCTGGGATGGAGCCCCGCATCGGGCTCTCCGCTCAGTGAGAAGCCTGCTTCCCCCTCTCTCTCTGCCTGCCTCTCTGCCTACTTGTGATCTCTCTCTCTCTCTCTGTGTCAAATAAAAAAAAACTATTAAAAAACAAAAAAATATTTGGTGAAATTTGAAAGGAAGTCTGAGAACTTTGCAGACAATCTTCACACAGACAAGGAAACATTTACTGAACGTCTCCTATGTGCCAGGCAAATTAACTCATTTAATGTTTATAATAATCTTGAAAAGTACATTTTATAGAAAAAGAGACTGAAAGCATTTAAGCTAACTTCCCAAGTTCACAAAGCTAGGTAAGAGGAGAGCTAAGATTCAAACCCAGGCCTGTTTTATTACCAAAATTCATACTTCCCACTTTACCATAGTGCCTTCAACACAGAAACCAAGCACCAGCTATATTCTGCTAAGTCCTAGTCTTCAAATATGGAAACGTATGCTTATGTTCCAATATATTCAAGTGACAGAACACAAAGACTAAAAATTTCCTTTTAATCCTGCTCCCTACTCTTGTGACATGTAACTTTAAGAACATTATAAATGTTACCTATCCTCATTTACAAGTAGAGGGAGTCAATCCAGGAAAAGGGGTGACATCTGAGCTACACTGAGACACATCTGAAGAAATGAGTAATCGGACATCTATGAGGCACAGGAACAATGTGGCCAATGCCTTTAATTGAGAATTCTATCCTCTAGGGATATCTAGAACCCCAATTCATGGGCAAGGAAATTCCAGAGACTCAAGAGGATACCTATGGCCATAGCAGTCAGGAATCTGGTATTCCTAAACACTGCCCAAAGAACTAAGACCCCACCCCACTCATTCATCCCACACCTGCTTCTTCTGGATTCAACAAGGCCACCAAGACCCATGGCCCTCACTCACCTTAGCCTTTGAGAAGACAAGAAAGCACACGAAAGGCATATGAAGAGGAAGGACAGAGAAGAAGGGCATCTCAGTAAACATAACTGTTAACATGCTCCCAGTTCCCCCAAACCAATAAGAAAACTCTAAGAAGCAGTTCCTAGTCTTCAGACTTACCTGAGGTGTGTAAGGCCCTGGAGTCATTGGGTCCAAGCTTTCTAATTCTGCTTCCTCCAAAGCTGCTTCCTTAGCTGTACAAATATCCTTCTCAAGTTGAGTCAAATGCTCATCATACTGAGAAATAAAGAAAATTAGTGAATTCACTGAATGTAGGTTTTAGGCACTGAAAGTGCCTGGCTATCAGTAGAGCATCTGACTGTTGATCTCAGGGTTGTGAGTCTGAACCCCACGATGGGCATGGAGCCTACTTAGTAAACAAAATAAAATAAAGGTAAACAAAGCAGACAAAAAAAATCCTTGTCTTCATGGAGCTTCTTCTAGTGACAGGTCACATATTATAATTAAAGTAAATAACCATATAATTTGTTAAAAATGTTTAGCACCAGGTAGGAAAATAAAGCAGGAAAGGAAATGAGGGATATAAGGTGGGAGGTTACATATGAAAATGATATAGGCAGGGAAGACTTCCACCCAAAGGAACAAAGATATTCCAGAATGCTACATCCCAAGAAGACCTTCTCTTTACCACCTACCTCAGTCAGTGTCTGGTAACAGACATTTACAATCTCCTGAGCAGTCTTAGTATACTGACTTTCAGGCCCTACAAAAGAAAAAAGAAAAATGCCATGACTTTTGCAGACTTCAGTTCCATAAATTTACTTTTGTCACCAGCAGTAGTGTCCCATGTTATCCTAGACCCAAAAAACCATGCCCCAGCTTCATCTTGGACTCTTGCTCTACTTTTGGAGGTGAGAAGTTCAAACACAAACAAAAACAGAGACAATATGATGAACTTCCATGTACCCATTGCCCAGCTTCAGTGATTGTCAATACATGGTCAATCCTGTTTCACTTACACTTCAACTTCTACACTCCTCCCAAATTATTCTGAAGCAAATTCCAGCATTGATTCATTTATCTCACCTGTAATTATTTTAAAACCTATGTGTGTCTCTGAGGACTCTTCTAAAAAATAACTACACATGATCATGGTAGATACGTATCGTTATACGTATCTACCCACAGAACGTACACCAAGAATGAGCCCTAATGTAAACTATGGGCTTTGGGCCATTATGATGTGTCAGTATAGGTTTATCAAATGTGACAAACGCACCACTTGCTAAAGGATGTTGATAATGGGAGAGGCTATGCACATGTGGAGGTGGGGGGGGTCTATAAGAACTCTGTACCTTCCACTCGACTGTTCCCTGAACTGCTCTAAAAAACTGAAAAAATATATATATATGTATATTCACACCAGACCAGCTATATTACATATGAAAGAATTAACAATAATTGTGTAATATTATTAAATAGCCAGTCAACATTTAAATTCATCAATTGTTTCATAAAGTTTCCTTTACATCTGCCTTCTTTGAATCATAATCCAAATCAATTCTACACACTGCTCTGAGACACTTTTGCCTATCAAGTGATTCTTTTTGTTTTTTAAAGATTTTATTTATTTATTCGACAGACAGAGATCACAAGTAGGCAGAGAGGCAGGCGGGGGTGGAGGTGGGAAGCAGGCTCCCTGCCAAGCAGAGAGCCCAATGTGGGGCTCGAACCCAGGACCCCGGGATCATGACCTGACCTGAAGGCAGAGGCTTTAACCCACTGAGCCAGCCAGGCACCCCTATCAAGTGATTCTTAACTAGCCAATACTGTTCCCGATATGGTCTTTGTCATAAGCTGCAGACGGGTGCCTGGCAAGTCAATCCAGTTTTGTCTGGCCCACATAAAAAAATCACTGCAGTCTGTGAAGTCAGACTGAGCAGTATACCCATAACATATATACTTTTTTGTGTATAAATTATACCTCAATAAAAAAATTTCATGAAAATCTTCATTAGTTGACAATATTTAAGTAACTGAAAAATTTCATATAAAAACCCAAATATCTGGCTTCTCTTAAAAAAGATGTGGTAACACAGAGTCATCATTCCCACAAAGCACCGATGGGCTGGAGCTGAAGAGCAGCTGCCCCTTTTAGATAAGGCATGTGTTTTGCAGGCTATCGTCCTCCCTACCAGGTCCGCTTAACTTATTTTTGCCTGGACCCTGAGGCATTTGAGTTTTTAATCCCTGACTTTAATGTTCTTTAATATCCTGGTCATTCACCCATGCATTCATTCTTTTTTTTAAAAAAAATATTTTATTTATTTGACAGACAAAAATCACAAGTAGGCAGAGAGGCAGGCAGAGAGAGAGAGGGGGGAAGCAGACTCCCTGCTGAGCACAGAGCCCAATGCAGGGCTCAATCCCAATACCCTGGGATCATGACCTGAGCCAAAGGCAGAGGCCCAACCCACTGAGCCACCCAGGCACCCCTCACCCATGCATTCATTCTTTTTTGTTTTTAAAGATTTTATTTATTTATTTGACAGAGAGAGACCACAAGTAGGCAGAGAAGCAGGCAGAGAGAGAGGAGGAAGCAGGCTCCCCGTGGAGTAGAGAGCTAGATGCGGGGCTCGATCCCAGGACCCTGGGATCATGACCTGAGCCGAAGGCAGAGGCATAACCCACTGAGCCACCCAGGTGCCCCCACCCCCGCATGCGTTCATTCTTAAAACATTTTTGAGTACCTTCTATGTGCCAGGCAGAAAGGAGAATGATATGATATAGAACACGTCCTCAAGAAGCTTATGGTCTCATCCAGTGAGACAGACTATAAACAAATAGGGCAATATAATGAAGGGGAAAAATTCATACAGGGTACAGGAGAGGCACAGAGGAAGAAGTGGCCAATTCTGGGAAGTGAGAGGGAAAAAGGATTTAGGAAAGGCTTCACAGAGGAGGTGATCCCTGAATTAGACCTACTATTTATTAGGAAGCACAGAATAAAAAATATACTATGTATATATGTGCCACTTTCATGCCAGACCTAATCTGGTTATTACAAGCTATTATATGAACAACAAAGTCTCTTTCAGTTAAAACCTCAGATAGGATTTCTGTCCTTTCAAAGAGGCAATAAAAATGGTATCCTCGGGGCGCCTGGGTGGCTCAGTGGGTTAAGCCGCTGCCTTCGGCTCGGGTCATGGTCTCAGGGTCCTGGGATCGAGTCCCACATCAGGCTCTCTGCTCAGCGGGGAGCCTGCTTCCCTCTCTCTCTCTCTGCCTGCCTCTCCGACTACTTGTGATTTCTCTCTGTCAAATAAATAAATAAAATCTTAAAAAAAAATGGTATCCTCACACAAGCTGACCATGCCAAACACAAACAAACCAGAAAGAAATCACAAACCAGAAAGAAAACAAAGCCAACCATCAAGATATTCAGGACACATATAAAGACAGCCAGAGCCGGCTCACCGTCAAGAACAGTTTGAGTGATAAGAAGACTGTAGCTCAAGTTTCCAGAGTTCTAATCTCCTAGAGCCACCAGTAGGCTGGTCCTCAAAATACTGATAGGAGACGAGACTGCAGACGTTATCAGAAAGCTTGTTCATGTTGAGAGTAACGTGTAACACTAGGGCAAACACGCTGCACACAGTCTACAGGCCTCCCTTATGAAGCCAATACAACGTCAGCTTCTTTGGGTACAGTGACTCTTCTACTTATAGGGACTTACCATGTGGCTATAATTCCAGCCTATAATTGAAGAATTTAGACCTTACTTGAATTGGTTTTGAAACCTAAACCTAAACTAACCCTTTAACAGCTCACTGCTCTCATTTAAAACACAGGGAAGGTAGCATAGACATTTTCACAATATTTATTCTTCCAATCCAGGAGCATGGAACATTTTTCCATTTCTTTGTGTCTTCCTCAATTTCTTTCATGAGTACTTTATAGTTTTCTGAGTATAGATTCTTAGCCTCTTTGGTTAGGTTTATTCCTAGGTATCTTATGGTCTGGGGTGCAATTGTAAATGGGATTGACTCCTTAATTTCTCTTTCTTCTGTCTTGTTGTTGGTGTAGAGAAATGCAACTGATTTCTGTGCATTTATCTTATATCCTGACACTTTACTGAATTCCTGTATAAGTTCTAGCAGTTTTGGAGTGGAGTCTTTTGGGTTTTCCACATAGAGATGACAGATGCTGGCGAGGATGCGGAGAAAGGGGAACCCTCCTACACTGTTGGTGGGAATGCAAGCTGGTGCAACCACTCTGGAAAACAGCATGGAGGTTCCTCAAAATGTTGAAAATAGAACTGCCCTATGACCCAGCAATTGCACTACTGGGAATTTACCCTTAAGATACAAACGTAGTGATCCAAAGGGGCACGTGCACCCGAATGTTTATAGCAGCAATGTCCACAATAGCCAAACTATGGAAAGAACCTAGATGTCCATCAACAGATGAATGGATCAAGAAGATGTGGTATATATACACAACGGAATACTATGCAGCCATCAAAAGAAACGAAATCTTGCCATTTGCGACAACATGGATGGAACTAGAGCGTATCATGCTTAGCGAAATAAGTCAAGCGGAGAAAGACAACTATCATATGATCTCCCTGATATGAGGGAGTGGTGATGCAACATGGGGGCTTAAGTGGGTAGGAGAAGAATCCATGAAACAAGATGGGATAGGGAGGGAGACAAACTATAAGTGACTCTTAATCTCACGAAACAAACTGTGGGTTGCTGGGGGTTGGGAGAAGGGGGGTAGGGTTATGGACATTGGGGAGGGTATGTGCTTTTGGGTAAATTGGAAGGGGAGGTGAACCATGAGAGACTATGGACTCTGAAAAACAATCTGGGGGGTTTGAAGTGGCGGGGGGGTGGGAGGTTGGGGTACCAGGTGGTGGGTATTATAGAGGGCACAGCTTGCATGGAGCACTGGGTGTGGTGAAAAAATAATGAATACTGTTTTTCTGAAAATAAATAAATTGAAAAAAAAAAAAAAAACCACAGGGAAGGGGCACCTGGGTGGCTCAGCGGGTTGGACCTCTGCCTTCAGCTTGGGTCATGATCTCAGGGTGTTGGGATCGAGCCCCGCATCGGGCTCTCTGCTTAGCGGGAAGCCTGCTTCCCCCCACCCCCAAGCCTGCCTCTCTGCCTGCTTGTGATCTCTCGCTGTCAAAATAAATAAATAAAATCTTAAAAAAAAAAAAAAGACACAGGGAAAAGTGTTTTCTACATCTGCACAATTTTCTCTCCTAACCATTTTGAAGACGGGACCTCTTCCTTCCCCATTTTTTTTTTGCAACATGCAACTCTAGAGAAACACCTGCTAATAACAACCCCAGAATATATATATATATATATATTTATTTATTTATTTATTTATTTATTTTCAAGATTTTATTTGTTTATTTGACAGACAGAGATCACAAGTAGAGAGGCAGGCAGAGAGAGAGAGAGGGAAGCAGGCTCCCTGCTGAGCAGAGAGCCCGATGCGGGACTCGATCCCAGGACCCTGAGATCATGACCTGAGCCGAAGGCAGCGGCTTAACCCACTGAGCCACCCAGGCGTCCCCCAGAATATATTTTTAAAAACACACTTGGGGTGCCTAGGTGACTCAGTTGGTCAAGCAACTGCCTTCGGCTCAGGTATTGAAGCTGGGATCCCAGGATCGAGTCCCAGATCTGGCTCCCTGCTCAGCAGGGAATCTGCCTCTCCCTCTGACCCTCTCTCCTCTCATGCTCTCTCTAAACTTCCTCTCTCTCTCAAAATAAACACATAAAAAAAACCTTAAGAAAAAACACTTTAAAAAAAACCTACACTATTTACAAAAGCTGATACTACCTGTTCATGTGTTTGGATTACTAGTTGTTTGTGTCCTCCCTTTTTTTAAAGCTTTTATTTATTTATTTGACAGAGAGAGAGAGAGAGAGATATCACAAGTAGGCAGAGAAGCAGGCAGAGGGGGAGGGGGAAGCAGGCTCCTTGCTGAGTAGAGAGCCCAATGTGGGGCTCGATCCCAGGACCCTGGGACCATGACCTGAGCCAAAGGCAGAAGCTTAACCCACTGAGCCACCCAGGCACCCTTATGTCCTCCATTTAAAAAAAGATTTTATTTATTTATTTGACAAAGAGAGAGAGAACACAAGTAGGCAGAGAGGCAGGCGGTGGGGGCAGGGAGCATGTTTCCTGATGAGCAGAGAGCCTGATGTGGGGCCCGATCCCAGGACCCTGAGATCATGACTTCAGCTGCAGGCAGAGGCTCAACCCACTGAGCCGTCCAGGCACCCCTGTGTCCTCCATTTTTAACAGTGCCCTTAAGCGTTACAGATGGTTTGGCTATTTAACTCTTTTACTCTACTATATGCAAAGCAGTTTTTTTTAAAGATTTTATTTATTTATTTGACAGAGAGAGATCACAAGTAGACAGAAAGGCAGGCAGAGAGAGAGAGAAAGAGGGGGAAGCAGACTCCCTGCTGAGCAGAGAGCCCGATGCGGGACTCGATCCCAGGACCCTGAGATCATGACCTGAGCCGAAGGCAGCGGCTTAACCCACTGAGCCACCCAGGCGCCCCGGCAAAGCAGTTTTGAAATACATTTTTTTAAAATGATTTTTTTGAAGATTTTACTAATTTGACAGAGAGAGAGAGAGAGATCACAAGTAGGCAAGGAGAAAGAGGGGGAAGCAGGCTCCCTGCTGAGCAGAGAGTCCGATGTGGGGCTCGATCCCAGGACCCTGAGATCATGACCTGAGCCAAAGGCAGAAGCTTTAACCCACTGAGATGCCCAGGTGTCCCTAGAACACAATTTTAGAGCACAGATGAAAATTTCCTACAAAAATACTCCTATAAATGCACAATGATATCAATGAAATATAAAAATAGTGAAAAGCTGTTCAATAGCCAGCATTATAGAAATACTTTAAATACCTAATGGGGGATACTTAAGTAAATTAAGATACATATATCTATGCTATGGAATACATTAAAAACAATGAGAAAGGGGCGCCTGGGTGGCTCAGTGGGTTAAAGCCTCTGCCTTCAGCTCAGGTCGTGATCCCAGGGTCCTGGGATCGAGCCCCACATCGGGCTCTCTGCTCGGCGGGGAGCCTGCTTCCTCCTCTCTCTCTGCCTGCCTCTCTGCCTACTTGTGATCTCTCTCTGTCAAATAAATAAAAATCTTTAAAAAAAAAAAAAAAGAATGAGAGAGCAGTACGTACTAATAAGACGGAATCAATAATTATGCCAATTTTCCCCCAAACTGATCTATACATTTACCTCAATTCTTATCAAAATCCCGGCAAGACTTTTCTGTAGATATAAATACTCTTCTAAAATTTATATGCAGAGGCTCCTGGGTGGCTCAGTCGGTTAAGCATCTGCCATCATCTGGGGTCATGACCCCAGGGTCCTGGGATTGAGCCCCATATAAGGCTTCCTGCTCAGCAGAGAGACTGCTTCCCTCTCTCCCTCTGCCTACTTGTGCTCTCTATCACTCTGTCAAATAAATAAAATTTTAAAAAAATAGTAAAATTTATGTGTAAAGGCAAAAGAATCTTTTTAAAAAGGGGGGGTGCCTGGGTAGCTCAGTGGGTTAAGCCTCTGCCTTCGGCTCAGGTCATCATCTCAGGGTCCTGGGATCGAGCCCTGTATCCGGCTCTCTGCTCAGCAGGGAGCCTGCTTCCCTTCCTCTCTCTCTGCCTGCCTGTGATCTCTGTCTGTCAAATAAATAAATTTTTAAAAAAAGACAAAAGAATAAGAAAACCATTTATAAAAAGATTTAAATGAGAGGAATCACTCTACCTGATGACAAGAGTTACTATACATAGCTACAACAATCGTTGTACTGTGCATAGGGATAGATACGTAGATCAGTGGAACAAAATAGACCTGGAAATAGATGCATACACTCAACTGATTCTTGACAAAGGTGCTCAAAGCAATTCAATGGAGAAAGGATAGCCTTCCCAACAAATTAAATGGAACAACTGGACATCCACAGGCAAAACAAAATGAACCTCAACCAAAATCTCATACCATACACAAAAATTAATTCAAAGTGGATTATGGATTTAAATGTGAAATTCTAAAACTATAAGTTTTTTTTAAAAGATTTTATTTATTTATTTGACAGACAAGAGATCACAAGTAGGCAGAGAGACAGGCAGAGAGAGAGAGAGAGAGAGAGAGAGCAGGAAGCAGGCTCCCTGCAGAGCAGAGAGCCCAATGTGGGGCTCGATCCCAGGACCCTGGGATCATGACCTGAGCTGAAGGCAGAGGCTTTAACCCACTGAGCCACCCAGGCGCCCCCTAAAACTATAAGCTTTTAAAAGAAAATATAAGAGGAAAAAAAACCTTTGTGACCTGGGGTTAAGCAGACTTCCTAGAGATATACCAGAAGTGTACTCCATAAAAGAAAAAAAATTATAAATTGGACTTTACCAAAATTAAACATTTCTGTTCTTCCAAAGATACAGTCAAAAGACTAAGAAGACAAGGACTGGGAGAAAATCTTTGTAAATCATACATCTACCTGATCTATTCCACCTCTTCCATTTCTTGGCTACTGTAAATAATGCTACAAGAAACATAGGGGTCCATATATCTTTTCAAATTAGTGTTTTCATTTTCTTTGGATAAAAAAAGGCAGTGGGATTACTGGATTGTATGGTATTTCTATTTTTAATTTTTTGAGGAACCTCCTTACTGTTTTCCACAGTGGTTGCACCAATTTACATTCCCAGTAATACTGCATGAGGGTTCTTTTTCTCCACATCCTTGCCAACACTCAGTTATAAAATAAGTCAGTCATGGGGATAAGAAGTATAGCACTGGGAACATAATAATATTGTAATAATGTTCTATGATGAGAGGTGGTAACTACACTTATGTGGTGAGCAAAGCATAATGTATGGAACTGCTGAGTCCCTATGTTATACACCTGAAACCAACATGACATATGTCAACTATACTTCAGTAAGTTTTGGTTTCATAATTTTTAAAAATCATACATATAATAAAGAACAAGTACCTAAAATAAAGAACCCTCAAAACTCATTAATGCACACACAAAAAGAAAGCAGCACAATTAAAACTGGAGCAAAGAAATGCACAGACACCTCAACACAGAAAATACATGGATGGCACATAAACATAAGATGTTTAACATCAACAGCCATTAGGGAGATGCAAAATAAAGCCACAATGAGATTAAAGAATGACTCAAATGAAGAAAACAACAACAATGATAATACTAAATACTAAAGACAAACTAGATCATTCATCTATTGCTTGTAGGAATATAAAATGGTACAGACACACAGGAGAAGAGTTTGGCAGCTTCTTACAAAACATATGTATACCATCATCTTCTTGGACATTTATCCTGGGGAAATGAATTTATACTCATACAAAATCCTGTACACAAATGTTCACAGCAGCTTTATTTACAATACAAAGTACTGGAAACCTGACAGTCCTTCACTGAGTGAATGGCTGAACAAACTCGGGCACAATGGAATGCTACTAACAATTGGAAAAAATGAACTACTGATCCATACAACAATTTGAACAGATCTCAGGACAATTATGCTTAGTGAAAAAAATCAATGTCAAAAATATATTGCCGAGTGATGCTGAGCATCTGAACATGTTCATATACCGGCATCAGGGAAACAGAAATCAAAACCACAGTGAGATGCCACCTCACACAGGTCAGAATGGCTAAAGTCAACAAGTCAGGAAATTACAGATGTTGCAGAGGGGGTGGAGAGAGGGGAACCCTCTTACACTGTTGTTGGGAATGCAAGCTGGTGCAGTCACTCTGGAAAACAGCATGGAGGTTCCTCAAAAAGTTAAAAATAGCGCTACCCTATCACCCAGCAATGCACTACTAGGTATTTACCTCTAAGATACAAATGTAGCAATCCGAAGGGACATCTACACCGCAATGTTCGTAGCAGCAATGTCCACAATAGCCAAACTATGGAAAGAGCCCAGATGTCCATCAACAGATGAATGGATAAAGATGTGGTATATATATACAATGGAATACCACTCAGCCATCGAAGAAAATGAAATCTTGCCATTTGCAACAACATGGATGGAGCTAGAGGGTATTATGCTAAGTGAAAGAAGTCAGAGAAAGACAAATACCATATTTCATTCATATGTCAAATTTAAGAAACAAAACAGAGGAGCACTGAAGAAGGGAAAGAAAAAAAAAAAACAAGACAGAACCAGAGAGGGAGACAAACCAAAACAGACTCTTAACCACAGGAAACAAACCAAGGGTTGCTGGAGTGGGGGGAGTGGGGGGACGGGGTAACTGGGTGATGGGCATTAAGGAAGGCATGTGATGTAATGAGCACTGGGTCTTATATAAGATGATGAATTACTGAACTCTACCCCTGAAACCAATAATACACTGTATGTTAACTGAATGTAAATAAAATTAAAAATAAGCAGAAACAAAAAACAAAAAAATGCTCAAATGTCAAAACTATAAAGATGAAAAACAGATAAGTGGCTGCCAAGGGACAAGACAGTGGTAGACGCATGTCGGGGGATGCGGATACAGAGAGGTAGCATCAGAGAGTTCTTCTGTGGTGACAGAACAGTTCTCAAAATTGACTGCAGTGGGGGCTACACAATGGCGTAAACTGCATTAAATTGTACACACACACACACAAAAATGAATATAGATTTCCTTAAAAAGTGCAAACTGAATAAAGTCTGTAATCTAGTTAATGGTAATATATCAAATCAATTACCCTGGTTTTGATAGTGAACTATAGCTATGTAAGATGTCACTACAAGAGAAAGCTGGGTGAAGGGTACACAGGACTCTGTACTATTGTACTATTTTTGTAATTTCTTGAGTCTAAAATTATTTCAAAATCAATCATGATACAGTCACGAGCAAAGAGCAACTTACAGAATATTATCTCTGAAAATGGCAATTCTTTTTTTTTTTTTAAAGATTTTATTTATTTATTTGACAGAGAGATCACAAGTAGGCAGAGAGGCAGAGAGAGAAAGGGGGAAGCAGACTCCTGGCTGAGCAGAGAGCCCGATGCGGGGCTCGATCCCAGGACCCTGGGATTATGACCTGAGCTGAAGGCAGAGGCTTTAACCTACTGAGCCACCTAGGTGCCCCCGAAAATGGCAACTCTTGAAAAAAATAAATTTTAAAAAACCACATGTCATTATTAAATGCTTTATACTAGTACAGAAACAAGCATGGCAAGGATACATATTATCTGTGGTGAAAGAAACTATGGGAGATGGGGACAGAAGACAGGCAGAAACTTTCATTTTTAATTTTACATATTTCCATATTCCTTGACCTTTTTATAAGAAATATGAATTTTTTAAAAAATTTATTTGACAGACAGAGATCACAAGTAGGCAGAGGCAGGCAGAGAGAGAGAGAGGGAGGGAGGCAAGCTCCTGCTGAGCAGAGAGACCCATGCGGGGCTCGATCCCAGGACCCTGGGATCACGACCTGAGCCAAAGACAGAGAATTTAACCCACTGAGCCACCCAGGCGCCCCAAGAAAAATGAATTTTTAAATTTTTTTAAAAGATTTTATTTATTTATTTGACAGAGAGAAATCACAAGTAAGCAGAGAGGCAGGCAGAGAGAGGAGGAAGCAGGCTCCCTGAGGAGCAGAGAGCCTGATGCGGGGCTCAATCCCAGGGCCCTGGGATCATGACCTGAGCCGAAGGCAGAGGCTTTAACCCACTGAGCCACCCAGGTGCCCCGAATTTTTAAAATTTTTTACAAAAGAGGTCTATCTGACAGGAATGTGAATGATAGGTTAGTAAGTCTAGAGGCTGGAACATTAGCCAGGTGACTATTTACTGTAAAAATCCAGACAAAATATAATAAGGGCTTTAGTGATTTACCAGGGGTCAGAGATTTATTCAAGGGAAAGAAGGAAAAATAACTTTGAGGTTTCTAGGTATAGCTACTGGGTAACACCAGTGCCCCCATTAAACCCAGACTGCAAATAGTGAAGGACTGAATTGAGTAAAGGAGGGAGGGGGAAAGCTGGGATGGATAAGGACAGAAGAACACTCAGTGTGAAAAGTATGTCTGAAGTTCCACCGGGATATCCGAGAGGAAATGTTCAGCAGGTGGATGGGGATATTGATCATGGCTCAGAATAAAACTGAGTTATCAGGAAAGAGGTAGCTGCTGAAGTTAGAGGAACAGGCAAAAGGACATTCAGCAAAGGAGACTGAGAAGGCATGATCTACCAAGTAGGAGGAATGGAAGAGCTAAAAGTTACAAAGCCAATCATAATATAGTTTCAAGGAAGGAAATGGTCAGTGATGTCAAATACTGGGGTGAGGCCAAGGTAATGACTGAAAAGAGCCAACCATATCTGGCAATTATGTGATCCTATTCACTTGTTGTACTGGACAAGGAAGAAGCCAAAGACTGAATGAGGCACAAATTGCAAGTTAAAAAGAGGAGAGATGTTCCTCATTTAAAAAAAAAAAAAGGAATTCGGATCATGCTACAACACGGATGAACCTTGAGAACATTATGCTAGATGAAATAAGCCTGACACAAAAGGACAAATATTCCATATACTCGGATTCCACTTACAGGAGATGCCTAGAAGGGGCAAATTTACAAAGAGTAGAACAGAAGTTGCCGAGGGCTGGTGGGAATGGGAGAATGGGTTTACTGCTTAATGGATGTAGAATTTCTGTTATGGGATGAGGAGGAAGTTCTGGAAATGGATGGCAGTAACAGCTGCACAACATTTTCAATGTACTTAATGCCACTGAATTATACACTTAAAAAAAGTTAAAAAGGAAAATGCTTATGCTGTGTACATTTTACCAGAATTAAAAAAAAAAGTCTGGCTGTGAAGAAGAGAAAAAGCAAGAATAGCAGCAAGAGGTTGAAGCCGGATTAAGTGAGATTTTATTCTCTTCAAAGATGTGAGAGACTGAAACTTCACATGGGAATATGTGTATCCTGGCCCCAGTCTAAGGAAGATCACTAAAAGATTTTAAAAAAAGACCTTTATTGTGTAATACTGGCCAAACTTACAGAATAGTCTCAGAAGACTGACTTAGAAATGAATATATGGAAATAGTTTAAGCATTATATTTACCTACAAATAATACTGAATAACCTACTCATATGCAAACAGATTGGAAACCTGAGATTTAATAGCCAGGTAGGGAAGAAAAGAGCACATGTATAATAGCAGCAAAACTTTAAAACTGCCTAGGAATAAACTTAGTAACAAAAAGACAGATGCTCAAAAGCAACGAAAACTATAAAATCTATGTATAGAAATAGACTAAAGATACCTAGAAATTATCCAAAGAAGACTAGTAGCCTTTATTGAGTAAAAGAAAATGTGAATCAATGAAAAAGCTTCTAGAGGAAGAAATGTAATATTATAAAGATATATCCTCTCTCTAAATTAATCCATACATTAAGTAAGATTTCAATACTATTTATTTGGGAACAAGTTAGAATCTAACAAAAATGATCTCAGTTTATTTAATAATTAAGCAAAGAAAGCCAAGGAATTTAAAATTATCAAGTCTCAGTGATAAGCACAGTGACACTATCAGGTGATAATAGTGCAGATTAAACAAATAGATAAATAAAAAAGAACAGAAAACTCCCAAATAGATTCAGGAATATATACAACTTTAGTACATGATAAAGGTATCATTTCATTTAGTAAGAAAGGGCAAGACTATTTCATAAATAGAACTTGGGACACTTTGGCTAAACATTTGGAAGAGAAAATAAGTTAGATATTTATCTTATACCATAGGATCTAGTTTTAAAAATCGATAAACATTCAAATATTTAAAATATGATAGGCATTAGAAGAGAACATAGTTGGATATCTTAGGGGTAGGAGAGCTCTTTTAAACAATTATACCAAAGACAGAAATCATAAAGGAAAAGACTGATAAAGATCTACAGAAAAATGAAGTTTCTTATTTTCTCTGGGTACATACCCATAGTGGAATTATTGGATCATATGGTATTTCTATTTTTATTTGTTGAGGAAGCTCCATAATGTCTCCACCAATTTGCATTCCCACCAGGAGTACACAAAGGCTCCTTTTCCTCCACATCCTCACCAACACTTGTATCTAATGCTCTTTAGCTATTCTGAAAGTGTAGGGTAATGTTTCATTGTGGCTCTGATTTGCATTTCCCTGATGATTAGTAATGTCTTTTCATGTATCTATTGACCCAAAGAAAATGAAAACATGAATTTGAAAAGATATACGCAGCCCTATGTTTATTGCAGCATTATTCAGAACAGTCAAGATATGGAAGCAGCCCAAGTGTCCATCCACAGATGAATGCATAAAAGACGTGTGCGTCACATACACACACACACATACACACAGACACACAGAGTCTCTCGCGCGCACGGAATACCACTCGGCCATAAAAAAGAATGAAATCTTGCCATTTGCCCTGACATGGATGGAGCTAGAGTATAAAGCTAAGCGAAACAAGCCAGTCAGAGAAAAGACAAATACCAAATGATTTCACTCACATGTAGAATTTAAGAAACAAAACAAAATAACAAAAATGAGATGGACAAAAAGACTGACTCTTAAATACAGAGAGTAAACTGGTGGTTGCCGGAGGAGAGGTGGGTTTGGTGTTGGGTGAGATAGGTGATGAGGATTAAAGAATACTTATCTTGATGAGAGCACTGAGAAATGTACAGAACTGTTTGGGGCGCCTGGGTGGCTCAGTGGGTTAAGCCGCTGCCTTCGGCTCAGGTCATGATCTCAGGGTCCTGGGATCGAGTCCCGCATCGGGCTCCCTGCTCAGCGGGGAGCCTGCTTCCTCCTCTCTCTCTCTGCCTGCCTCTCTGCCTACTTGTGATCTCTCTCTGTCAAATAAATAAATAAAATATTAAAAAAAAAAAAGAAATGTACAGAACTGTTTGAATCCTATTGTACATCTGAAACTAATGTAACGCTGTATGTCAACTCTACTCCACTTAATAACTTAAGATCTGCAGACAGGCTCCCTTGAGACTTTGGCTAAACACTAAACTGCACATGGTTAGAATGAGAGTCCAAGAGGGGCCCTATAAGCAGAACAACTATCAGAGCTCACACAGGGTTGGGAGTTACTCAAATGAAAGTGGGAAAAAAAAAACCCTCCCAGGAGTTTTTTGGTTTTTTTTTTTTTTTTTTACTTTTTGTAAAGTTATTCTGTATCTTTATCTAGATTGTAGGGTCCCACTGAGCACTGTGTAAGTTCAGGCTCTCAGGTTTAATGACACATGATCTACCTATCCTAGGCCTACCTTGAAGATGGCTTATCAGAGCTGATTTTTGGTTTAAAGAGCACTAGAGGTTGCTGGGGGGATGGGGGTAGGGGGAGGGTGGCTGGGTCATGGACATTGGGGAGGGTATGTGCTATGGTGAGTGCTGTGAAGTGTGTAAGCCTGACGATTAATAAAAATAATTAATAAAACAAAGTTTTCGGGGCGCCTGGGTGGCTCAGTGGGTTAAGCCGCTGCCTTCGGCTCAGGTTATGATCTCGGGGTCCTGGGATCGAGTCCTGCATCGGGCTCTCTGCTCAGCAGGGAGCCTGCTTCCCTCTCTCTGCCTGCCTCTCTGTCTACTGTGATCTCTCTCTGTCAAATAAATAAATAAAATCTTTAAAACAACAACAACAAAGTTTTCAAAGGAAAACAAACAAAAGCACTAGAGGAGGAACTTGCTAGGAAATTCTTTGGGAAAAGAAATATTATGAATAGCTTGGTATCACTTACTGGTACAGATGATGCAGTTCACTTCAAATTTAACCAAACATTCAGTACTAACTTATCTTTACCAACAACTTATGCCTTAACGGTTCTGTGAAGACTGACAAAAAGTTTGGGTTGTATTTTTCAGAAGGGATTTCTTGATCTACATGGCTCCCTCCTTTCATAGACTTGAAATGTTATGTGCCTTCTGAGACTACTGCAAATAGCTCCAATCCCAAGTTTCAGGTTTCCCTGATTATTAATGCTCTTTTCAAATGCTTCTGGAGCAAAAAGAGAGGCTCTGAGATGGATTCAGTACCTATTGGGGAGCCGGAAGGCACAAGTGCTTGAACTCTATTCGGAGTGTGCAGCCCAACACCACCACCTGAGTACAAGGCAGTTCTCTGACATGTCCTGCCCCCTTCCGGGTGCACTTGTATTTGGAGTGGTACTCACTGCCTGAAGAGCCCATCCTCAGTGCGCGCGCACACACACACACGCGCGCACGCGCACACACACACACACACACAAAATAATGCAGGGTAAGTTGATAGAGTTATAGAAAATGCTACAGGGGCGCCTGGGTGGCTCAGTGGGTTAAAGCCTCTGCCTTCAGATCAGGTCATGATCCCAGGGTCCTGGGATGGAGCCCTGCATCGGGCTCTCTGCTCAGGAGGGAGCACGCTTTCCCCCATCTCTCTGCCTGCCTCTCTGCCTACTGGTGATCTTTATCTGTCAAATAAATAAATAAAATATTAAAAAAAAGAAAATGCTACAGAAATATGTTTATATGTAGTGTGATACTATGTGTGAAGGATCAGAATGGCAAGAATCGATGCTAATTAGATACACTGTTCTACTAACTTTGGTAGGGCATAGACCCTATGTGGACCCTATTATTATTACTTAAAAACAGAAGCATGTTCAAATCAACAAAATCAAAAAAAAATTAAACAAAAGTAGTATTTTGTGTATGTAGGAAACATCTCATATGTGACTTTCAACTCCATGATTGATGTCCTTTTAGTACAAAAGATGTCACATTTTGTGTCACAGCACACTACAAACCCTTAACAGCCCTAGTCAGAAGTTTCTTACACTCTTATCAACTTGTTTAGAGGGGAAAGAGTCAGCCTTCTAGGCTGTCCACTGCTGCTATCAAGTTATTTACTCTCCCATGGAAAAAAAAAAACCCTCCTATTTTGAGACTTGTTCTCTACTGTGCCAGAGGTTGAAAACCAGCTGCCCTGGGAAGTAGATTTGGCCTGCAGATAGAGCTTTTTGACTGGCTCACAGAATTTTTTAAAAAAAATTTTCAGTATATTTGCAAATACGTAAAAATTGGGAAATGTCACACACAAATATCTACATTTTCTGCTTCTCTTGAAAAATCAAGACTACCCAGCAACACTATGCTCATTTCCTTAGGACAATGATCAAATGAAGCATAGGACTCTTTAGATGGAATGTATACTCTTCTCATTTACTACAATCCACACCTGGCCCACCTCATTTACATTACTTGCCTCGCCTCCTGCAAGCTGTCTGAGTTTGCGATCGCTGCTCTTCATCTCTACTCACCATCATGAATCTACTCACATTCAACAAGGACCTACACACCTGGCAGAGTCTCCTTCTTGGCTCCAAATCCCTCCCCATCATGGTGGATTACTCTACTGTTCACCTGCACTACCCATCCAAAATCCTTGCTCATTTCATGCCCATGTTTGCAGCTCCACTCTAGCAAACATATCCAAGGCTGTATCCAGAATGTTGTCTTTAACTGAAAACACATTCACTTCTGAAAGTTTCAATTCCAGTATCCTACTTTTTTTTTAAAGATTTATTTGACAGAGATCACAAGTAGAGAGGCAGGCAGAGAAAGAGGAGGAAGCAGGCCCCCTGCTGAGCAGAGAGCCCCATTGGGTGGGGGCGCTCAATCCCAGGACCCTGAGATCATGACCTGAGCCAAAGGCAGAGGCTTAACCCACTGGGCCACCCAGACGCCCCCTGGTATCCTACTTTTTTTTTTCCCAATTTATTTATTTTCAGAAAAACATTATTCATTATTTTTTCACCATACCCAGTGCTCCATGCAAGCCGTGCCCTCTATAATACCCACCACCTGGTACCCCAACCTCCCACCCCCCCGCCACTTCAAACCTACTTTTTAATCACAACCTTGTATCTGTTCTGTGTTTTCACTCCCTCTGACCTCAAGGAAATGTAAAAGCCTGTAAGCCCATTAATTTCTATTTCCCAATCTATTAAGCCTCTCTTGGCTTTAGTTTTGGCCCTCATCAGCCCCCATGCTTTAAAAAGTAAGGTAATGTATACACAGTGTGGTACACCTCCCTCCATTAGCAGTTATATTTGAAGATGGAGGTTGGGGGGATGATATAAAATAATTTGGGGGCACCTGGGTGGCTCAGTCAATTAAGCATCTGATTCTTGATTTTGGCTCAGGTCACAATCTCAGGGTCCTGGGATTGAGCCCCATATCAGGATCCCTGCTTAGTGGGGAGTCTGCTGTGCCTTTCCTTCTGCCTCTCCCCTAGCTCATGCTTTCTCTCAAATAAATGAATCTTTTTAAAAAATGAAAATAAAATAATTTGTAAGAAATGTGAAATGTGTAAAAGTACAGATATGTCAAATGCAAACTCAGATGAACTTTTAAAGATAAAACGTGAATTTCCAGGGCGCCTGGGTGGCTTAGTCGGTTAAGCGTCTGCCTTCAGCTCAAGTCATGATCCCAGAGCCCTGGGACTGAGTCCCGCATCAGGGTCCTTGCTTGGCAGGGAGTCTGCTTCTCCTCCCTCCCTACCACTCCCCCTGCTTATGTGCTCCCTCTCTCTTCCCAACAAATAAATACAATCTTAAAAAAAACAAGAACCACGACTCTTGATCTCTGGCTTGTAAGTTTGAGCCCACACTGGGTATAGAGATTACTAAAAAGAAACAAACAAACAAACAAAAACCACAAATTGCAAAGAAATTTCAAGCCTTTGCAGAGCCGCTCTGGGATATTCCCCCAAACCAGAGACTATATAATCACAATCCTCTGCTATAAAAGGGTCCTTTGGTGACAAAATCTGAGAAGCTCCAACTTCAACCTTTCCCCCACCTTGCTGACACCTTCAATTCCCAATCTTTCCAACACACCCAGAAAAAGATCCCAATCCTGAATCAATTCTATCATCTGCCTTCTTAGTTCCCTGACAATTACACAACTGTGCCAATTGATGCTGCTATAAAAATGAACAGTCTCCAACATGAGCTGGACCCTCAAAGGCTTCTCAACAGTTCTGAAATGTCTCTAGTCAGCTATTTTTCAAATTTCCTACAACAGATAATTCAAACCCTTATCAACATTTCTCTTCAAATTCCTTCTCCCACCACCTCACCCACTGTCAGCAGAAGACCCTATTTCCTACTTTGGAGAGAAAATAAGAGACTACCCAGCAGAAACTTTCTCGGTGTCTATCTTCCCACCTTCCATAAAGACCTCTCCTCCTATCTTTAATTTTCTTTTCTTTCACCTATACGAAGGTACCTTGTTCCAATGCCTTCATCCCTTTCCACATATTGAGTACAGTTTTCCTGCTTCCCTTCACAGGCAAATTTCAGTTTCTACTTCCTCACTTCCTATTCATTTGTATCCTCTGTAGTCTGGTTTTTGAAGATTTTCTTTCTTTCTTCCTTTCTTTGAGAGAGGAGAGAGTGTGAGCAGGGGGAGGAGCAGAAGGAGAGGGACAAGCAGACTTGGCACTGAGTGTGGAGCCTGAAGCAGAGCTCGATCCCACGACCCTGAGATCATGACCTGAGCAGAAATCAAGAGTTGGACACTTAATGGACTGAGCCACCCAGGCACCCCCACAACCTGGCTTTTGATTCTAACTGCCTCACTGAAACAACTCTTCTAACAACCATTCTCTCTGGTTTTCTATGTAGCACTTGAACTGTTGGCCACCTTCCTCTTCTCTTGGTGTCCAGGTCTTACTCTCTTTGGTTTTTCCCTGTTTCATTCTGGCCACTCCACAGTACTCTCCACCTGATCTCTTAAATTAATGTTGGAGTTTGTCAAGTCTATTCTCCTCCTACATTCTCTCTAAACTAAACAGTGGATCTTTTTTGGGTTACATACTTTAGTAATCTGATACAACTATGGCCTTTCTACCTGGAAAAACATACAGCCATATTTTACATACAGCATCAGGAGTTCAAGGAATATACCCTAGTCCCTCTGAGCTCATCTACTTCCACTGTAACATATTGCTGGTCTGAGAAAATATCTGTATTTACAGTAATGACTTCTCTTCTGAGCTTAGGACATGTACATAGCCAACTATCTACTAAGTCTTTACTTTGATGCTCTATGTCAATACAACACAGCCCAAACTGAACTTGGACCACTTTTTCTCCAAAATCACTCCTCTATTTTCTATATCAGTCAATGGCACCACCAGTTACCCAAGTCAGAATTTTGGATGTCATTTGATTTATTTTTTCTTTTAATTATGAAAGTATTGTATGCTCAACTAAAAAATTCCAACACCTAAGCACAAACAAGTACGAAGTGAAAATTATCCTCCAGCTCTCCCTTTAGTAACTCTATTCTATGGCAACAAGAAACAGTGACTGATTCCTTTAGATGGGTATGTGCTCTCCAATTCATCAGTCCCTATTGTGCCCATTTCACTCATACCTATCTGGCCTTTATAAGATCTGAATTTGCAACCCTTTCTGTACATACTGTCGAGTAATCGTTTTCAACAATATATCCTGAATACATTTTCATATCAGCATATACGAATATACCTTATTTGTTAGCTAATCTACCATTTTGATAGCTAAGCAGTACTCCATCATATACAGGTTCCATAATTTATTTAACTGATTTCCTACTGTTGGATATTCCATGTACTCCCATGTTTTTGCAATTTATAGTTGGCTCTTCAACACATGGGTTAGGGTGCCCCATATATACTGTACTCTTAACAATAAAGCCAGAGAAAATGAGATTAAGAAAGTCATAAGTAGGGGCGCCTAGGTGGCTCAGTGGGTTAAGCCTCTGCCTTCAGCTTGGGTCATGATCCCAGGGTCTTGGGATCGAGCCCCGCATTGGGCTCTCTGCTCGGCGCGGAGCCTGCTTCCTCCTCTCTCTCTGCCTGCTTCTCTGCCTACTTGTGATCTCTGTCAAATAAATAGATAAGAAATCTTAAAAATAAATAAATAAATAGAAAGTCATAAGTAAGAGAAAATACATTTACAGTCCTCTACTATAAAAAAAAATCCATGTATAAATGGACCTGCACAGTTTAAACCCATGCCGTTCAAGGGTCAACTGTATGATGTTGCAATTATAAACATATGTACTCTTAGACAACCTGTGTGTGGAGTATTCCCCAGAGGTGAAACTGATCAAAAGTAATAAGCATTTACAGTCCTTTAAAAAGTGTATACCTGGGGCACCTGGGTAGCTCAGTCAGCTTGCTTCTCCCTCTGCCTGTCAATAGCCCTGCGGGTGCTTGCTCACTCACTCATTTTCTCTAACAAATAAATAAATAATAAAAAGTTTATACCCATTTATGTTTGTATCCAAGAGCGTGAGTGCTTTCCATCATCTTGAATTCTCCCTGCCCTTGACCCAACACCCCCGAGTTCCAACCATTTATGAAAGTATCAGCTCCACCTCCACAAGAGATACTTTCCCCATATTTCCATTTTTTTTAAACTACTTAACCTGGGCTCAAGCTCTCAGTATTTTTTAAAGATTTTATGTATTCATTTGAGGGAGAGAGACAGAGACAGCATGAGTGGAGAGGAGGGGCAGAGGGAGAGGGAGATGCAGACTCCCCACGGAGCAGGCAGCCCAATGCGGCACTAGATTCCAGGACCCCAAAATCATGACCTGAGCTGAAGGCAGACGCTTAACCACCTGTACCACCCAGGTGTCCCAAACCCTCAATCTTTTCAACTTGGACTATTGTTAACAGTTTCTCTATTGGTCTCTTTATCTAATTCCCCTCCTACCTATCCTTTAGATAGCTTCCAGAATGACCTTACTAAAATACCTGATATGATCCTCTTTCCTTTTAAAGGCTTAAGTGTGACATAGTAAGGCCATTTGTGATCTACCCCCTCTACCTTGAAAAACTCATCTCATACCACCAAGTAGCTCCCACTCTTCACCCTAGTCAAATCAACTATTTGCACTTCCCTATCCAAGGCACCCTCATCTTCTTTTCTGTTTGTGCCCTCTGCCTGGAACTTCTTCCCCACCCTTCTCTACTTTACTTTTTGGCTAGGCACAGGAGGTACTGAATATAGAACTAGCTACTATAATCATCATCCTTCAAAATTCAAAAAACATGGGGCGCCTGGGTGGCTGAGTGGGTTAAAGTCTCTGCCTTCGGCTCAGGTCATGGTCTCAGGGTCCTGGGATTGAGCCCCGCATTGGGCTCTCTGCTTAGCAAGGAGCCTGCTTCCCTTCCTCTCTCTCTGACTACTTGTGATCTCTGTATGTCAAATAAATAAATAAATCTTTTAAAAAATTTTTCAAAAAACTTCCAGAAAGAGCTTCCTGCCTTTCATACTAGTAGGAGACTTGGAAAACATGCAAAAGATGAAAACAAAGAAAATCCTAACCCTACATCTCAGAAAAAAACCACTATTTTATTATCACAATGATGTGTTTCTTTCAGTTTTTTTCTATGCATATGCAGTTTTAAAAAAGTGTAACAGAGATGAAGTAAGTTTTATGTTCTGCTTTTCTCACTTAACATTGTGAATACTTTTGTAATTAATTTTTTTTAAAAAAGAGCACTCAATCTTCATATAATAATCCATCATACAGATGGCACAATAACTGATCATTTCCCCTACATTAACCATTCAGGTTATTTCTCATTAATATAAATAACATTATCATGAATATCTGTCCACATCTCTGATTAAGGCAGATTAGTCTACCATGTTGTATATACCATGCATGTTTATTAAACACTTAAGTGCCTTATTTTACTTAATGCTCCCAACAGCACTGAGGAGGGTGCTGTTATTTTTCCCATTTTACAGACAGGAAAGCAAAGGCTAAGTTACTTGCCCAAAGTCACCCTGCTATTAAGTGGTGGGGCCTACTTCATTATAAAGTCTGTTCACTTAACTACTTTCAAGTCTCTCAATGCTGCCAAAGAGCTTTCCAGAAACGTCTTGCAAGTTTATACTGCCAACAGCAATATTTGACAGCACCTGCCTCACAAGCGTTCAATACTTCCATTAAAAAGAAAAACTGAAGTCAAGCAGAGAGAGTCAATTACCATATGGTTTCACTTATTTGTGGAGCATAACAAGTATCATGGAGGACAAAGGGTGTTAGAGAGGAGAAGGGAGTTGGGGTAAATTGGAAGGGGAGGTGAACCATGAGAGACTATGGACTCTGAAAAACAATCTGAGGGGTTTGAAGTGGCGGGGGGGTGGGAGGTTGGGGTACCAGGTGGTGGGTATTATAGAGGGCACGGATTGCATGGAGCACTGGGTGTGGTGAAAAAAAATAATGAATACTGTTTTTCTGAAAATAAATAAATCAATTTAATAAAAAAAAACTGAGTTCATCTAATAGGTGGGGAAAAAAGATACCTATTTGTTTTAATTTGCATTTCTTTGATTACTGGGTACAACTGAAAACTTACTCATGTTCATTAGCTATTTAATTTCAGTCTTTTGTGATTTGCCTGTCTGCCCTTTGCTCATTTTTCCCTTAGCATCTTCTGGGTTTTTCTCATTGCCTTATATTAGATCCTTTTACTCTGCCTTATATCTTACGCCAGCCATCACCAAGGCCAAGCAGGCTTTCTGTAACACTCTTGCTTTATCACTTGTTACAATCATTTTCAGACATCTGTGAGCCTCCCAACACTTCTTTTACCAGAATTCTGGCTACAGCTTTAGGTGTTTTTCAGGAGACAATAATGGAGATATAACTGACCTGACAGAGGGCACTTCCACTCTCTAATTTCAGATGAGCAGTAAGAAGAGCACAAGGGAGAAAGCAGAATCTTTTAAATCACCTTGGATAAAGAAAAATGGAAGGCTCATCTCTTACCACCTTTCCTTAATGATATATATAAGTTCTAGCCAAGTATCATTCTCTGAAGTGCCCTGTTCTTTCATTCCTCCATGGCATTAAACATTCTCTGCTCAATGCCCACTTCCTCATCTGCCTTTCTGGCTGTCCCTTCTTTCACCACTTCCCTCCAAATTCTCTGTCTCTTCTATCTAGCAAACGTACAGCCACACTCATGTGGATTTTTTAGTTGAGACCTCAGTATGCTAGGCAATTCTCTCAAATGCCCTTAGCTCCTGCTTCTTCTTTTCTTTTTTCTGTTATTAACATATAATGTATTATTTGCTAGGGGTACAGGTCTGGGATTCAACAGTCTTACACAATTCACAGCACTCACCATAGCACCATAGCTCCCTCTTCTGTTTTGCTTAAGGAATTATATGAGCCTCCCAACACTTCTTTTACCAGAATTAAACATTCTGAATTAAATTCAGAATTTAATTAATTTCACTGCCAAATTCCTCAATTGTCTTTCCACTTAGGATAAAGTAAAATCTCTTAAACATGACACAGAGCACACACAAGGGTCTCTAGGATTTGACTCCTAGAGACTTCTACATGTAACGAGTCACTCACCAACATGGAACATAACTGCAACCCCAATAACTTGTTTCTTAAACCTATAATGTAATTTCAGGTCTCTGTTTCTTTACATACTGCTTGCTGTTCTCTGCCTAGAATGTTTTCTCCTCCACGTTCTTTGCCTAGCAACACCCCCCCACCGATCCTTTAGAATTCAGCTTAAGATAACTCTCTTACAGAAAGTTTCCTCTAATTTCAATTTGATTTGATTTAAACAGCCTGTCTCTGTGTCCCCTTTGGCACTCTGCATGTACATCTTGCATAATACTTCTGTAAATTTTTTCTGTTTCCCCAAATAAACTACAACCAATCTGGGGACAGGAATCATATCTACATAGATTTTATATTTGTAGCATTTATCAGAGCCAGCACGTATTAGGTGCTCAATGTTTACTCAACTAGTGAGTCATGCAAAACTGATCTTTATTAGCTTATTTATGAAGCCTTCCCTAACCCTTAGGTGAAGGTGCTCCTTTATCTCCTCTAGTGCACTTTGTACATCCTTCTAATACAGCCCTTGCTTGTCAAGCTGTATTCAACAACCTCCCTCCATCAGCTGGACTATGAATTTTGTGGGTAGAGTGACTGTCTTTCCCACCAGTAGATTAAGTAGTCAGCACAGAAGTTAAGTAACTAGCTTGGCATATATTATCGCTTTGTGCACTGACCAAAACCCCATGCTCTGAGGAAGCTCACTATAGTCTATAGTCACACATTCCCTTAAGCTCCATCTAAGGGCCTGGAGGACAGGTGAATTTTTACATCTCATGAGAAGCGGTGTTGGCTCAAAGCCCAAAGCAATATCGATTTGATATTTCTCTTCTCATTTTTCTGTGCTTTCTAAAGTATAAAAAAATAAATGCACATTGCTTTTTTATCATTAAAAGTAATTAGCAAAATTTTCAAAACACACTAAAATATGTGCCCACTTTAAAAAAAAAAGCAGAGAACTGTTCAAGGATACTTCATGCAATCAAATTTTAATGATGCTAACTAACATTGGATGAATAGAATGATGGAAAGTAGAAGAAAAACAGAAATACCCACCATTATACTTAACACTGTTGGCCAAAATAAGGTTGACATCATCTAGAAAGCTCTCCCGACTCTGGTACTTGTGCTTGGAGATATTCTGTGATTAAAAGAACCAGGGGACTCAGATATATGTACAAATCTACTGGCTTCCAAAAAGACATTTTAGATCACTCACCTTACCTATCACTCACCTTACGTATAGTCTCTAAATCCATTGGACTGACGATCACTTTGTAATAATCTGGAACAAACTTCTTATTAACTGGGTGATGAAATGGCCAAGACTATAAAACAGAAAGCGTGAGAAATTAAATGGAAACCATTCTTTATACTGGAGATTCTCAACCTTCGCTGAGTCACAAATATTCCTAACGTTCCCCAAAAAAGCTACGAAACCCTTTTCCCAGAGACACATAATCACACAAAATTTTGTCTATAACTTAAGTGGTTCATGGATTCCTTTAAGGAAGAAACCCTGCTCTATACTCACAATTAAAACTTCTTATACCCCAGTCCCATCCAGAAATTTTATAGCATTAACACATATATAACATATGCCTACAACACAAAAGGAAATTTAGTCCAGCATTCCTAAGAGAAAATCATTCCCCAAAACGGATACACACAGTCAACATGATAGCCATGCCATAAAGTTGTAAAAGACAAAAATAGATAAAAAAAGACAACAAACAATGGATAATTAAATAAACTGCCATTTGTCAAGAGGCACCTCTCAATCCAAAGCCTCCCATTAGCTGTCATCCTAATTTCTTTCCAGGGATATTCAGGAGCTTTCAACAAGAGGAACAAAGAACTCTCTCTATATCCATGGGTTCCTGGCCTCTGATTTTAATGATCAAGCAGTCATACGGTAAAAAGGTCAGTTTTTAAAATTATATGCCAGTCTCAATTTACAAACACTACCTTCTAGAATCCCCAATACACGCACATCCTACTGTTCTTTCCCTTGCTATCTTCATATTTAGCACAGAGACTACTTACATCTGGAACTGCCATCATTTTCTGGGTGACAATGTTGTCCAGGATGAAAGAAAATGCTACTTGGTCATCATCATCCAGCAACGGGTTAATAGCTTTCTCTAAACGAGCCAATTTATCTTCTTTCTGGTATGAAACAAAGCAAAGGAAAAAGAGGTTTCCCTGAGGTGTAATCACTGCAGAAACTTATGGATAATTTATGGTTCAGTTGTCTATTGCCCTTGCCCAGAAAAGCCTAACTTTGAATTCTCAACTTCAGCTGTAGACAGAAAGTCCAAATGAGAAATGATATTCTAGTTAAAGGATCCAAAGGGATGTACCAACCACTCGTTTAGGTATTCTATCGTCTATCCTTATAGATCACCAAAAATATACATCCCTGGAAAATGATAACTTAGGTCTCAGAATAAAAGCATTTTCACCAAGTTAGGTTTTAATGTAACACTGTTTCTGTTGTAAACTACTGCTAAAAACACTGAACAGATTGCTGATTAGTGACTTTTACATAAGGGAATCTAACCCAATAAATTTGTTTCAGGGGCACCTGGGTGGCTCAGCCAGTTAAGCCTCTGCCTTTGGCTCAGGTCATGATCTCAGGGTCCTGGGATCAAGCCCCATGTGAGGCTCCCTGCTTGGCACAGAATCTGCTTGTCCCTCTCCCTCTGTTCCCCGCCCCCCACTGCAAATAAATGAATAAAT
Organism: Neogale vison; assembly: GCF_020171115.1. Lineage (NCBI taxonomy): Eukaryota > Metazoa > Chordata > Mammalia > Carnivora > Mustelidae > Neogale > Neogale vison. Next base: position 70,660,538 of record NC_058105.1, read on the forward strand.
AAAATCTTAAAAGAAAAAAAATAATAAAAAAATAAAATCTTAAAGAAAAAGAAAATGGAATATAGAAAATCTTTTAGGGGCGCCTTGGTGGCTCAGTTGGTTAAGCATCCGATTCTTGGTATCAGTTCAGGTCATGATCTCAGGGTTGTGAGATCCAGCCCCATGCCAGGCTCTAGGCTGGGCATGGAGCCTGCTTAAGATTCTCTCTGTCCCTCTCCAATCTGTTCCTTTCCCAACTCCCTCTCTAAAGTAAATCTTTTAAAAATTAAAATTTTTAATTTTAATTAAATTTAATTAAAATTTTAGTATATGTGCTGCCGAAGCGAGCAAATTTAATTAAAATTTAAAAAATTAAAATTCCTCTCTGCTCAAACAGTCTCTTAGCTCTTGGGAATTCACTTTCCTTGGCCCTTTCTAAAGTTATGTAGGTTCTAGATTTCAGTCCTAGCCATACTACTTAATAACCATGATGTCCAGGGCAAGCAATTTTCTTCTACGGATGTTAGTTTTTCCATTTACAAAAGAAGGAATTGGATTATGAGATTTCTAAGGTCCCTTCTAGCCTCTAACACACTAAAGATCTGCTACTCCTATATTTCTCTACTCTTTCTTCTGTTACATTCTCTCCTTCCTCAACCCTGCTACCAGCCCCCCTCAAATTCCATGCCTCTTTTTCATTTTATTTATTCACAAGTAATCTCTACACCCAATATGGGGCTCAAACTCATGACCCGGGATTAAGAGTTGCATACTCTTCCAACTGAGCCAGCCAGTCGCCCCTGCCTTTCTTTCATTTTAAGTATATTACCTCTTTGAGTTTTTCATCACACAGATCCAGCATGGATTGAGAGATCTGGGTCAGTGAGTGCTTTGGACCTAAATTTACAGAGGAACAATAAGAGATGAGACCATTAAAAATGGGAGACGAGAGCTGCTAATACCTCTCTAGACTTCTAACACATTTTACTTAAACACCTAATAAGTGTCAGGCACCAGCCTGTCTGCTAGATCATACATATATACCAGTTTTAACTCCATTTTTCAGTGCTAACACATGGCAGATATATAGTATGGATTAAAAAACTAATTTTAACTCTCTTCTTTATTTATACATATCCAACAGTACTACTATTGATACTGCTACCTTTAATACCTTGAAAGTAATAATACTATGGACGAGAATGACATTTTGTTTAAGGATGGCTTAGGAGATGAAGGCATGATTTATGTATCTTTACACACTTAGCATGTAAGATCTGTGATTGCAATTTTTGTTTACACAACTCATGGTATATGAGGTACTCCCAACATATGGCTAATCCAAAGCCTCTGTCATAAAAGATTCTCCATCCCATCTCAGACTATTTAGTTTCCTTGAAATCTGTAACAGAAGCTTCAGAAAATCCTTGAATTCCTTCTTACAGCCCTCACTTATGGCTGCCCTAATTTAAGCTCATTATAGGGATAGTTAAAACATTTTCACCTAGACAGTAATTCTATTTCCTTTCAGTATCCTCTGCTTGACCATCTTCCTCTATTCATCCTTGTTAAGTGCTCCCCAGACCCCAAACCTAAACTCTATTTGCAACTAATTAATTTAGCATTCATTTGTTTATTCATTCAATGAATGATTAATGATGGTCCGTGATGTACTCAATGATGAGAATAAGGAGAAAATAAGACATAGTTCCTACCTTAGCTCTTGGGTCAATCAAAGAAAATGACATGAAAATGTATCACTGCCAAGACAGAGTATGAGTGCTTGCAGTATTTACGGATGAAATGATATGTCTGGAAATACAGACTGAACAGTAAGCAAGAATCGGCCATGAGGGTAATTGTTGAACCAGGTGAATAGGTGTGCTGAGGTTTACTATACCTCTGTTCATACCTAACAATTTCCATAATGAAGTTTTTAAAAACTGAGTATACTGCAAACATGGGGATACACTGGTTGCTATGAAATATGGTAGGGTTGCATATGAAACATGTTGTAAGCTATTTTTACAACAATTAAATCTGCATACTGGGAAGCAAGGAAGGCTTGCTGTGACTGACATTTGAGTAGTGTCATTAATGAAGAGTAGAGGTCCATCAAGTAGGCAATACAGTAGAAAGACATTCCAGAGGGAAGAAAAAGTATACAAAGATACAAAGTAAGCAAGTTAACAGAAACAGGAGGCACCATAAGTAGTTTGGTACAAGTGCAACACAGGTATGTGTGGAGGAGAAACAGGAAATAGAACTTGGAAAGGCAGGAGGGGCCACATTATAAAGGTCTCATAGGTGACAGAAAGCCACTAACGATTTTATGCTCGAAAATTTTTTCAAATTTGTGTTTTAGAAAAAATTACCCTACCGACAGTGTGAATTAAGGCAAGCAGCAAAGTTAAAATTCAGAAGCTGTTGCAAGGGGTCAAACAAGAAATGACAAGGGCTTCAAATAAGAGCAGCAACCGAGATTAAAAGGAAGAGGATGTGCTCCAGCAAGCTGTAGAGGGGACTTTGCTTACTTACTTATTTACGGGATTTAGTGATCTATGAATGGGGGAAGGGGGGAAGAATGGGTGGAACTAATGATGACCATCATTTCTAGTTTGTACAATCAGATGGATGGTAATATCATCCGTCTAAATAAAGCAACCAGATCAACAGTTGCCAGTAGGGCACTGAAACATGGACATGTCTGGCAGGCAACTGGAAACTTGAGTATGGAGCTCCGAAGAGAGGTATGGACTGGAGATAATGGTATCAGTGGATACATGGTAGCTGAAGTCATGAGAATGAAAAAGATCAGAAATAATTAGAGAAAATACCCCTAGAAAAGAAAGAAGAGAGTATTGAGGAGCGTCAAGTAGTCAAGAGTGCCAAATACACTGGAGTTCAAGAGACTTCTAAGCACATGCAAAGGTGTTCAACATCAAAGACAAAAACCGTATGACTGGGGCATCCAGGTGTCTCAGTGGGTTAAGCCAATGCCTTCGGCTCAGATCATGGTCTCAGGGTCCTGAGATCAGCCCCGCATAGGGCTCTTTGCTCAGCAAGGAGCCTGCTTCCTCCTCTCCCTCCGCCTGCCTCTCTGCCTACTTATGGTATCTCTCTCTCTCCGTCAAATAAATAAATAAATATTTTAAAACAAAAACAAAAACATATGATCTCACTTATGTGTAGAATCTTAAAAAAAAAAAAAAAACAAGAGTGCCTGGCTCCCCACTGTGCGAGCCCGATGTGGGGCTTGATCTTAGGACCCCGGGATCATGACCTGAGCTGAAGGCAGCCACTTAATGACTGAGCCACCCAGGCGCCCCCCAGTCTGACTTTTAAGTATTTATCCTTGTAAAATGAATGACAGTTGGACCTAACAAATGTGTTCTTCCCTTCCGTATGTCTAGCACTCTGCTAGGCCCTGAAAATACAAAGACGAATAAGACATAGTCTCTCCAGGAGTCGCAAAGTGATGGAAGATTCAGACACATAAATAATTACATACAACACAGTTAAGAGTCATAGAAGTTGGTTTAATTGTGTCGAGAACGACAGAAAATTATTGGGTATTCTGGGCAGTAAGTCTTCATGGAGAGATGATATGAATTGGTCTGGAAATATGAATGGAAATTCATAGAGCATGTTCCCACTTTTCAGTGGGAACTAAGGGCATTCAAGACAGGGCAAAGACTGTGCAAGGTGCATGAAGAAATGGCATAAGATATTTAGTGAAATATAATGTTGAATCTGGCAGAAGTCTCTAGTAGGTATGGGAGTCAGGCATTGGACAGGAGACTAGATAAATGGGTCAGGCTTGCTTATAAAAGGTCTCAGAATCTAGGTACTGCCACATTTACAAAAGACAAAACTGAGGAGGCTGTGACAGGCTGTCTACAGTAAACTAAGAACTTGTCCAGGGTAACTTAATCAGTATGTGGCAGGGATGGGATTCATTCTCTAACCATACCCTTCAACCCAACACTTACACATGAATCTGTGCTCAAGGATACAATTGGAGATCAGAAACCTTGATCCCTGACATGAAGAAGTTGTACTGTTTCCCCTTTTAAGACATAGAAAGCAGATTTCTTTCTCCTTTGCAGATTTGGAGCAAAGTGAACATGTAAGAGCCTCTGTAACAAATCTATAGATCAAATCAAAGATTCATACACAGTCAACATGGTCACAGGCTCACATTCTGCATAGGTTCCATCCACACTGTCTCTTCCTTCTATTTGATCAGGTCCACTTCTTCCTCCCACTAATCTCCCTGCAACTGTTTCATTTCAACAGACAAACTCCGAATTCTCCAAAGGATACATTTAAAAAGTGGGACTAAAAAGAAGCAACCTTAAATGTCAGAAACGTGCACTATCTGATTTTCGTAAGCCCAAAATGCATACATTGTAGATCCTTCCAGTCAGTCCAATCTTGTCTGAATTTGGGACTAATGAGACAAATAAGGATCTGAAAGGTGATTCTTACCATTATAGGTTGCACTATTTTTCACGATTAGCTCCAAATGCTCTCTGAACTCTTCCCGAGAGGGGTAGAGGCGTTTGCGCACATTTTCACGAAGGGTTTGTAAGTCCATTGGTCGAGTGATGATTTTGTAGTAGTCCTTTACAACCTTTGCATTGACTGGAGTATGGAAAGGGTAGGTCTGTGCAAACAAGAGACAGCACTATCTGTGAGCAAAGAACACCTGTCAGAGCCAACTCCCGAAGACTCTTTCGTATCTTATCTGTCTACCTGGCCACCAACTCTCAAAGGAATCTTTCTAGATGAAGCAGGTAGGTCTGTTTCGTCTACTAAACTATTCAAAATAAATAAATAAATAAAACCCAAAAAACTACATCCCAAAGAATCAGGAGTTCCACATACCTACGAGTACTCTACTATCCTCTATCTGAAATCACAGATAGAACAAAGGGCTTTGACATTCCTACTGTAGACATGAATGTGATGAACTCACATTTGGAAGATCTCTCATGTCATTGATGATAGACTCCAAAATGGAGGACAATGTCACCATTGGGTCTGTCCGGCGCCGGTGGATGGACTTATGAGGTCTCTAAGGAGAAACAAGAAATCAGAGTGCTTCTTTAGATAAGAAAAACAAACAGACGATGCTTTCTAGCTATAGCTTAGGAATCTTGTAATGAACAGTACACATAATTTTCAGGGTAAGGCCAAAGGGAGAAACTAAGGCTGTGCCAGAGCCATGGGGCAAAGGGCTGGAGGAACCAATGAGAACCACATGTGGTCAGAAAGAAGCAATGCAGATACTCACGTTTAAGTAGTCACAGTGAACAGTGGTTCCAACTCGCCGTTTCTTCTTGGGAGGAAGCTGCTGTTTAGGGAACTTCAGAACCAGAGATTTTCTGCGAACCTCATCCGCACTGTAATCAAGAACACTTTCATAGCATGCAGTCCCTATCTCTAGACCCCAGAAAAAAAGCAACTACAATGAAGAAGTCCAAAGTACCTGAGCATGAGCCTGGGGAGGGAAAAGCCAAACCAAAGGCCAGATATCCACACTCTCAGGCTCAGATCAGGCACGGCCTCACGGGATCTCCAAATTAATAAAGAACTGGGCAAGCCACAACCTCAGTTTCCTATTTGGAAGATAAGGGAACTAGGCTAAAGGAATTTCAAGAATGCTTCCAGCTCCAACATTCTATCTTAGGGTTCAAGGGCTAGGAGGCTAAACTTACAATAGAAACAAAGAAGAAATGAAAAACTGGCTTGAAAAAAAAATAGTCTAAGTTTCCCTCAGTCATTAAAAGGCCATTCACCTTCTTCCTTTCCATTGTATGGGATCAAGACACTAAATTTTCCTTTTCTAATGTGCCTCAAAATATAATGGCTATTACGGATATTGATAATTTAAATCAAGAATGGAAAAAAGAGCCCCAAACTTAATAGAAGCAAAACCAAACTATCTGGTGATGGGTGGTAATTAGACTTACAGTGGTGATCGCTTTGTAATGTATATAAATACCAATACATAATACTGTACCTCTGAAGCTTACACAATGGTATCTACCAATTTTACCTCAGTAAGAAACAAAAGTATGTATCAAATTGATTAAAAGTTACACACAAAAGAGAATTCAAATATATTTTGCACATAATACCCTGACTGTACTACTGCAGTGGCATATAGTCTAAGGACAACAAATGACAGAAAACAACTTGAATCTACTTTACAGGTTTGTTGTTAGTGGTACTGGTATTGTAATTCTCAAACTATTCTGTATAACAGACGTACAGACAGAGCAAATGAATCAACATATTAATGCTGGGAACCAGAGAAAGGATGCAGATATGAATAGGGTAAGAGGAGGAAGAATCTGTAGATATGATTTGAACGGGAGGTTTTGATAGGAAGGTTTTGGTATGTGATTTACAATATGTGTTTATTTCCTAGTTCTGTCCACTAAAAGCCTAGAAGCAATGACATCTCAGTGGCAATGAGCATACCTAACACCTAGATCCTGGTTCTAAATGCCATTCCCTGATAAAAGGAACCAGGGCTCCTTGAAGAAATGGCTGATTCTAGGTCTCAAACAAGAAAATTTCAAGGACAGCCTAGAACATCTTGTGTCAGAAAGCAAAGACGTTCTCGAAGATTTACAGGATTGTTTCAAAAGGACACAGGATCTGGCTTTAAGAGGTCAAATGTAAGACAATATGGGCATCACAATTACAAAAGGTGTTAATAAATCATATTACATTAAGTTCACAAAAGGAAGAATTTCAGAATCCACAGAAATACTCAAACAGAAAGGAAAGGAAAGCTCTTCTTTATAGAATACCAGTTAATGTAGAAAGAATGCTATAATTAGAAAAACCACTATTTTGCAATCCCCGATGTAACAACGGAGTTAGGCAATGATCATCAATGGATGCTACAACTACTGAGAGAAAGACTGTTAGGGAACAGGAAATTCACCCACATGCTAATTACAAAGGGAACAACATACCTTTATTATAGAGGGTTCTGGGATCACCACTTAAACAAGATGATCAAAACAGTGAAAAAACCTGACATTATGTGCTTCTTGATGTGGTGTAGTAAGTACATAATATCACCTATGTAGTAATCTTGCCAAAGACATTTAATCTAAACATAATCAATGAGAAAACAATCAGACAAATCCAGAAATATGGGCTATTTTAGGAGACAACTGGCCTGAATTCTTCCAAAAAGTCAATGCCATGAAAACCAAAATAGGTGGAGAGAACAGTTCTAGATTTAAAGACACTCAAAATACTTAATGTTTGAACAGGAATTGGACCCTGAATTGGGAGTGGGGCAGGCCATAAAGGACACTGAGATAACCGGAGAAATTTAAATAAGAACCAATGTTAAAACTACTGAACTGATGCTAATTTTCTTAGGTGTAATGGTAGTATCATGTTGTTATATCCCGACTCTTAGACAATGTGTGGTCAAGAACTTCTGAGGGAAACATCAAGATGCCCGCAACTTATTTCCAAATAGTTCAGCCAAAAAAAAAAAAAAAGTTTCAGACATATAAAGACAAAACAAATGTGACGAATGTTAAGTTGGTGACTTTAGAGGAATGATATACTGTATTAACCTTTCAACTTTTCTGTAGATTTGCAGTTTTCAAACTCAAAAGTCAGGGAAAAATGTCTTTTAATTTAAAAACTTCTCCACTTGATTATCTCTTAAATTCTCTGAGAACAAGAGACAGGGATAAGCACAGTATATGTCCATTATCAGAACACTCAGCGATTAGGGACTTGACAAGTGTGAGGAGCACCAGGAAGTAGGACAGGAAGAGCATCTATGATATGCCAGGCACTGTACTACGTGTTTATATAGCCTGCCATTTTATCTTCATAGCTACCCTGGTAAGGGTGGTTTTATTTGGTTAAAATAAGGAAACTGAGACCCAGAAAAGTTAGGTCACATGCCCCAAGGCAAGTAGGAAAGCCTGAGGAGTGCTTCACCTCAAAAGACCGTAATTGTCACTACTGGCAACAGTTACTGAGGAAAATCCATCCCAGTCCCCGTGCTCTGAGTTCCACTTCACAGTACATATCACATCCACCCCTGCCACCCTTTGCTAGCATCAACCTCCAATGGATCTCCCCACAGCACTTCCTGCCTGCTATTTCTTACCTCTCTATTAGCTGTTTCCCCAGGACAATCTTGGTCCCTTCAACCTTGATAAGTTCTTCATTATCATTATGAATGACTGTCTTTTCCAACTCCTCCTCCTGCTCCTCTGTCATGGCAACAGGGTTGGAAGGTGGAGCATTTGTCTGATAGTAGAGGGGGCAGAATTTGTTTGTCCTCATGTGCCCAATGGCACCACAAGCCCCACATTTCAGCTGCAAAAGGGGAAAGTATCAATGTGTCAGAGGTAAATGGGCGGCTTAACGTTCGCCTTACATAACACATACAAGGCAGGCGCAGAACTGTTGTCGTAACAGGACTGTTAAACACATTTCAACCAGAAGCCATCGGACAAAAGAACCTGAATGGAAATGACACATTAAAAATAAAATGCGGGGTGCCTGGGTAGCTCAGTGGGTTAAAGCCTCTGCCTTCGGCTTGGGTCATGATCCCAGGGTCCTGGAATCGAGCCCCACATTGGGCTCTCTGCTCAGCGGGGAGTCTGCTTCCCCCTCCCTCCTTCTCTGCCTGCTTGTGATCTGTCAAATAAATTTTTAAAAATCTTAAAAATAAAATGCAATCCAGAGATTGGACATTTAAAAAAAAAGCGAGGAAGAAAACAGAGAGGATTTCCACTCTCGATTTCAGTTGTAGAGTATGAAAAATGTTAAATACGCAGGAGAAAGTCAATCGGAAGCCCCAGGCTGCCTTCACCAGCACACGCAGTCAGCGTGGGTATATACTTCCAGGCGCAAGGAAAAGGCTCAATGTTACCAAGTCTCTATCTAAGTTTTGCAACTGACCTCAGTCTCAGCTATAAAATGGGGCCACATTTTATATCACATTTATAGAATATCATATATAACAAAGAAACATGAAAATAATGACCTCAGTACATGTCACCAGCAGTTTATATTTGCTAAGAACTTTATAGTTTCTAAAGTGCTTCCCAGGCATTGTATCACTTACTCCAACAACACTGTGAGACAACTAGCATTTTATACAGCAGTGGCCTCGTTTTATGGTGTACATGGCAGTTACATGTACAGTAATATTTGGAACCCTACCTAAGTTACAGAAGGCAATCTGTACTGATTAAGTTTCTTTCCTGTTGCTTCTTTTTCCTTCTTATTTTTTTAAAAATTGTTTTTATTTACTTCAAGAGAGAGAATGAGTGAGAGGGAGATAGAGAGAAGGCAGGAACCAGGGGAGGGTCACTGAAGCAGACTCCCCACTGAGCAGGGAGCCCGATGCAGGACTCGATCCCAGGACCCTGGGATCATGACCTGAGCTGAAAGCAGACACTTAAAACACCTGAGCCACCCAGGCGCCCCCTGTTGCTTCTAATATGTACAATTTTTAAAGGATATGTGTATGTGTACGTACACACACACACACACACACACACTCTCACCCAAGCCCATTTCAACCCCCTTCTCCCAATGGGTGAAGTATAAAATGACACCAAATGGCACCAGATTAGGTTGTCAGTGCCAGTCACACTAGTCATGGTAACACCTGAGCAGCCACACCAACTCAAACTAGCTTTCCACAATACTGCCCTCATTCCCAGTCAGGGAGAACACCAAAAGCTACTGGCAGAGCTATGCTTTTTTCGCCTTTTTAGCTATGATCATGCCACATTCTATTTACTTTTAGGTCAGGGCGCTCCTTCATTTTTTTGGGCTTCTTCTCAGGAGGACCCTTAAGCTTCTCCTTTTCCTGGTTCCGCTTCAGCCGCCTAAGTTGCTCCTGAATCCTCCGCCGTTCCTTTCTCATCTCTTCTCGATGCTGTTCATCAAAAAGGGCAAACTTTCGACTGAAGGGCAAGGGGGAAAAATATCACAGGACCATAAGCAAAACTAAACCAAAGACAACCGTCCTGATAGCTAAACACATCAGAACTAAAATAATCCATCCAGACAGAAATAAAAGGGGCTACCTATATTCCCATCTCCCCTACTCATCAGCCTTCCATGTGCAGAGCAGCACCTCTCTCAGAATAAGGTGTCCTGAGTCATCACTAAGAGTTATGCCAACCAGCCACAATGCAAAGGACCCAGGTGGAATGGAAAACATGCCTTTATTTTGAAGCAAATTTAAATATCTCCCTGTGACTTGGCTCTGTCCAAACCCCAAGACCTAAAGGCACCCAACCAACACAGACTTCCAACTTCCAGCTATACAGAATCCTGTCACTAAAACTCCAGCACATACCTCCCTCATCCCCATCCCCCACCACTTTCATCGTCCTCCTTATCATACTGGAAAGCGGTGAGTCAAACTCACATGAATTCCTCATCTTTTGTGGTTCGTATGCGCACGTAGGCATCAATGACAGCTGGCTTTCGGACTGTCTCACAGCGAACGTACTCCTTCCCCTCTTCATCTCGAAATGTGCGATAAATCTTTAGACAACGGCCGGTGGCAGAAGAGTTAAGGCTAGTCACAGAAGCTGTGTCATCATCTCTGTGATTGTTTCCTGATGCTGCTGAACCTGCTGCTGCAAGGCAGAAAAAGATTTCCACACATTCCCCCTACCACCCACATGGTCATTTTTCTGAGACTGGGTGGAGACCTCGAAGTTCAACGGGCCACAAAAGCATGTATGTTTACCAAAAGCATAGTATGGTTCTACAGAAAGCATCATGCCCGCAAATGCACTGATTTGTCCTTTCCTGACTTCATTTTACCACTGCCCCATTCCCATTTTTCTAAGTATGAGAAGTTCTGAAAGGAACTCAAAGAACTACATTTGTTAGAGGGGACAGAAAAACAGCAGCTGTATTCTGATTCCTCTCAAGAGCAGGAGAAGAAAGCCCAAGCAGCAAGTAGTTGATGATCACATTAAAGAAAAGCACTCCCGGGGCACCTGGGTGGCTTAGTTGTTAAGCCTCTGCCTTTGGCTCGGGTCGTGATCCCAGGGTCCTGGGATCGAGCCCCGCATTGGGCTCCCTGCTCTGTGAGAAGCCTGCTTCTCCCTCTCCCACTCCCCCTGCTTGTGTTCCCTCTCTCACTGTCTCTCTCTGTCAAATACATAAATAAAATCTAAAAAAAAAAAGAAAAGAAAAGAAAAGAAAAGCACTCTGGCACCAAGAGGGAAAACTGCACCACAGACACAGGTCCAGAGCCTTAGGAGAATGCTTCTTAAACCCAAACGTGAATGAAGAGGTATCACCTGAGAATTCTCATTACACTAAATTCCAATTCAGTAGTGTCTGGGGTGAGGCCTGAGAATCTGCAAGCTCCTGTGTGATGTCCCTACTGCTGGTCTAGGACCACCCCAGTGCAAAGGCTTTATCACATCTTTACAAAGTAGTCAGAACACAAAATTACACAAAGCTTTTTACAGAGCAGGAAATGAAGGAAAAGCCTACTGGGAGTGAGAACAGTCATTTACATATCCATCTTCAGGCCTTTATCCTCCCTCTCATAGTATCTATATCCAAATTTTCATTTGCCTGCTTGACGTCTATACTGGGAAGTGTCATGGGGACCTCAAACTCCACATATTACATCTTCCCTTCTCACACCTGCTTCTTTCTCTGAAGTTTACTACTTTAATCAAAGGTACCATCTTTCTGGCAAGCCCGGAGTGAAATCTTAAGGTCACCTTGATTTTTTACTCCTTTTCATTCACAAAATCCATACCCCAAACCAGTTCAAGCCTTTATCATCCCCACTCTCAACTTCTGCAGTTTTTGGTTGGTGATTTTTAACTCTTATTTAGGGTCTAGGACTCCTTTGAGAATCTTCTGAAAGTCACAGGTCTTCTCAGGAAAGGTACATTTGCACAGAATTTTACATATGATTTCAGAGGGTTCAAGAGCAACCCCTCAAATTTATCCATGAAATCAGTTTTAAAAACTCTTAGCCTCTAAGATGAATGACCAGAAAGATCACCTGACGTACGGCACTGCTAGCCCTGGCTTGGACAGCCCTGACACAGACAGAGGCAGCAATGGGCCCGTGGCAGCTCTTCAATCTGGGCCCCCCAGAAAAACCTCCAAGTTCAGCTTGCAGTAACCTTTCTACCTCATCTACAGGCTTTTCTACACTCATCCGCTACTTCTTCTGCCTCCAGCTTTGGCTCAGTTCTTAGTCTGCAGTTATTTACACTTTTCCGATCCTTCTCTTTCTTGTCTATGAAGCCACTACCCTCACCCAGTAGCATCCGCTGTAATTCCTTCCGCTCCTGCTCCTCCCGTTCACGTGACAGCTGAGAGCTGGTTTTCTTATTCTGCAACATGTTCTCAATGTTCTTTCCCATTTCTTCAAAGTCACTGTCTTCAGCTGAGCTGCTGTCTGTGTCAGTTGATAATACTTCGGTTGATGACAAAACTCTAAAAAGGAAAAACGATGTTGAAAATTAAGAAGAGAAACATGAAAGTGTATAAAGAGCTGAAGAAATACAGCTTTAGGCAATAGGAGGAACTTGGGAAATCAACCTTAATAAGGAATACCCAAATCCACTAAGACATGGGGACCTTAACAGAAAAGCTTTACAAAATTTTCCTTGACTTTTGTCAACAAGGCAAGTTTGAAATATGCTGTAACACAGCAACTCTTTCAGAACTCCTAGAAAAAGCCTGAGAAATAAAACGGCACACTGGTCATTTTTAATAATAGAGCGTTACCATCCTCTCACAGTAAGCCTTCAGAAAAAAAAAAAACAAAAAACAAAAAAAACACACTCATTGTCCCTTATCACCACTGGAATAACTGCCAGGCTCAAGCAGGCCACAAAAGTTACCATGGAACCTAGAGTACGTCTTGCCAATGCAAAACCTTTGCCAAGTTGCTCTGAAGGAGCAGGTGTTCTAGCAGTATTATGAACAGAGACCACCCTGAAATCTCAGCTACCTGGGCAACTAGTCACATTATCAAGTGACCTCCTGTTCATTATAACATATAGTGTCTGGGACTCCTCCCCTTTCCAGCTTGGATTTTCTGCAGCACTAGAACAACATACTTGTTCTGAAGGTCAAAGATGCGCTGACATTCCTCTTTGTAACGCTCCTGATGCTCAGCCACAGAAAACCTTGACCCACGGGCAAATTTACTCATGGGCCCCTCTCCAGAGCGGGCCTGCTCTGTGGACATCGTGCGGACTACGTCAATCACTTCCCAGCGGGACAGCTTTTTAATCTACGAGAGAGAGAGACAAACACATAAACCTAAATCATCAGAGATTTCAAAAAATAAACCAAGGCACAGAACTTAGAGAGCCAGACAAAAACAAAAAAACAAAAACCAAAACACCACCCAAAGCAGGTTAAACAGAAAGCTTGGGGAAAGCTAACTCCTGAAAAAGTGCCTAAGATCCAGGGTACTACAACCTACACCACAAACTTATCCAGATAGTTCCTTACATCTGCCTCCTAGTTCTTCCCTCTATCAAAGGCCCCCTCCTACCCTAGGAGACACTAAGTTTTCCTCTTTCACACTCACCTCTTCTTCAGGCACACCAAATTTACGGAGGAGCTGCTTGGCATTTTTCAGTGAAAGGCGACGGAGATCTGCATCTGTTCCTGTCACTGTCTTCTTTACTGGCTGAGGCTCTTTATCATCCTACCTCAAACATAAAACAGGCAAGAACTGTAATAAGCTGAACTCCTTACAGTAGGTGCCTAAGCCATCCTGTCAACTTAAGTGTTTTCCATCCCCCAGCCCCTTCACTTCCACTCCTTAACCTCCATTTCTTCCTCCCTTAATTTTTGGTTTCCAGGATTTCAGACAGTCTCACCTTCTGCTGTGTCGGTTTGTTTGGAATCTTGACATAGGAGAATCCTTCGCCACACCCTGTAGGATCTGCCACCCCAGTCACCTCCAAGAGACACTTGCCCTTCATAGCAGCAATGAAAGCCCTTGTGGTGTTCCAAGGAGCAGTACGAACCTGAGATATAGGAAAAGATTATAAGGGTTATGGGAAACATTTGCTCTACATCTAGCCATACTTAGAAGATCAGAATAATTACAATAATGTACGATTTGATGCTTTCTTAAATTATCCACGAAGATCAATAGTTGCATATAAAGCTGCCCAGTACTCAGCTTACTCTTCTTCCCCTCTATGGTACTTACGTTATGATATTAAACAAAAATCAAATCTCAGCCAGTATAAGGAGAACACTATGGAACAGTGGTCCCCTTCGGCCCCATATCCCTAGGGATATACTGAGAGTTCTCAAAGACAGTGATGCCCCACTCTTCACGATGCTCAAAGAGGGTGATGATGCATCTGACTGCCCGATTGCTCGAATGGCTGCTTTAGAATAGCCAATACATTCTGTAATTAAATGATAAGCACATTTTACAAAGTA